>NC_133327.1:360404163-361075413 GCF_042186555.1 Aquarana catesbeiana | reverse complement strand
GTCGTCTTTATAATGCAGAAGAATGAAGTTGTTTTGCTGCTCATATACACACAGAGTTCTCACAAACTTATTTCTTTATTTTTTCTCATAACCTCCTGAATAATCTTTTTTGTTTTTAAAGCCAGATCTCCATAATAATGTTTAAATTTTTTTTATAGTCATTTTTTTTTAATCAAGATCTCCTTGTTGTATTTTTTTTTTTTTTAGCATTTCATAGTCATCTCCATATTTTTATTTTTTTTGTATGTCACGTTTCCACAACATCATGATTATCTTGTATTTGTAAACCTCAAGGAGGTTGCTTAGTGTCCCTTGTTAATTAGACATTATATTTTTGAAATGTACCTGCCTACTCACAAAAAAACTGTGCTATTTGAAGAAAAACACATCGGCAAGTATTTTCATATAAAAAAAATCTCCATTTATTCTGGCTCTTAATAACAAAATAAAGAGGGAAGGCAATGCTGGAGAAACAGCTGGAATTTGCAAGGCTTTGGCCCCCAGAGCAGACATCAACTCTGTGGATAAAAAAATTGGTAGCTTGAGAAGTCTATATAGAAGGGAGCACAATCTGGTCTAGGACTTCCAGAGATCATGAACAGCAGCAGATGACATGTATGTCCCCAGGCTGTGGTACTACACCAGCCTGCGTCTTCTGTCAGACCAAACTGAACCCAGGTCATCACTTTCTTGTCTTCCGTGCAAGCTTCCCTCCATGCTGCCATGCAGCCTTCCCTGCAGCCTTCCCTGCAGCCTTTCCTGCAGGCTGTGGCTCTGGAGGTGGACTTGTGGCAGGAGGAGGAGGATGGGCAAGCGTACGTAAGTGGACGTCATCCGTCATTTGGCCACTCAACCCCTTATGGATGGCCTCAAAAATGATTTTCTCGCATTTGCGGCGAGGGCCCTCCTCCATTTGCTGCAAATTTGAGGCTATATAGGTTTCATAGGCCTCTACAGCATTGAGGGAGGCTTTCAGGGCATTATTAGTCTCCTTAATGAGGCCCAGTGCTGCCTCCTCCATGTTCCTCCCCTTCCTGGGCCTTTTTGTTGTAAGGCGAAGGGGAGGGACCTGGGATTGGGTGAGGCTGGGCCCCGCCACCTCTTGGCTGACACTAACCCCCACCTCCTCCTGGCTGACACTTCCCCCCACCTCCACCAGTGTTCCACATTCCATAGCCTCGTCCTGGCTGAGGTCTTCCTGTGCATGAAAAAGGGACATAGTTTTAGTTTTTGGTTCATCAATCACACACAATTTTCAGCTCATGACTGTTGCAAATGAAATGTTAATAAATAGAAAAAACTATCATTCTGAGTCCAGCATTTTTCATTCTTGTCCCAATCATTTTTGGCCCCTACTGTCTATTGATATGTAAAACACTTTTTGTTAAATGATTCATTTGTTAGCAATAATAACATCTAGTTAACAACAATAATTCTCCCTCAAAAAATATGTTTAAAATACTATACCTGGCTCCATCTGGGCTCCTCAATTTCTTCCAGGATGGAAGGCCCAGGTTGGTCCTCGGAAGCCTCAACTGGGGTTGAGGGAAGGGTGGATGGAAGGGGGGTGGAAGAGTCGAAAGTGATTCCCTGGCTTCAATCTGGTCTTCTAGAAAACGCATCTTGTTGTAGTACCACAGACTGGGTACATACACGTCTTCTGCTGCTGCTCTTGACCTCATGGACTTATGGACCTTCTGAAGCTCCTTCTTATGCGTGCTTCTCAAGCTACCAATATTCTTATCCACAAACTCGATGTCTGCGTTGGGGACCCGAGTCTTCACAAATTCCAGCAGTTTCTCCAGCGATGCCTTCTTTGCTGGTTTGTTGCGATATAAGGGTTTTTTCACCTCCCACAAATTGCGCTCATCCCTGTATCTATCTATGAATTCACAGAGGAAGTCTGAGTCTTTAAATTGTGTCATTTTTGCTGCAAGACCAAACAAAAGACAAAAACACTAATATCAGGCTAAACTCTCCTAATCTTATCCCAATATAGGCCTCAATCTAGAATCAGTATAGGCCACTCATGTTACCTTCGTTATTATGTTCGTCACTTCATAGCTTTATAGACACTGCGCATGTGTGAAACTCCGCCCGTGTCGCCTGCCCCTAACGTTCTTTTTTTTTTTTTTTTCTTTTTCCACTTCAGAAACCAATAAATAGAGGGCTAAATCAGCTCGATGTTCATTGACTGTCGCCTTCTCAGGTTCACATCATAGTGGATCATGCATTACCTCAATTCCTTTTATGCCATCCCTATGAATACTTTAATGCGTCACTTTAGCATCAAGTCCCCCCTTACTCCAGACACCTGGGCTCAATCTGTAGCTATGCTAAAGCCCAGTATCAAGTGGGACTTTATCATTTTCTGGGCCAGATTGGAGGGGAAAGGAACACATAAAAGGAAGTATAAATACAGGAAAGATAAAAGAAAAACAGGAGAAGGATATATAATAGAAAACTTATGGGCTCCCCATGCCCGTCATCTGCTGAGCTGCCCGGTATTGCACGGGAAATTTACCTGTTCCCAAATCCACCCCCCCACCCTCCCTCAATATTTAACCTGCATCCATCTAGATTATTTATTTAAATAAAAAAAATGAAAAAAAAAATATGCATATCAAAATCACTTCGCTATAGCACTCCTTGTCCTCAAGGATCTCAGTTGCCCATATAACTATGTTAAGCCCCTCTCTTGGTCTAATCCTACGCCTTGCCTACTAGGGACGTCCTGCTTTTTCTAGCCATGGCTTCCATATGCTTTCAAATTCCTGAAGGTTGCCTCTCTTTATGTACTCCACTCTTTCCCTACTCAGGGTTTCATTAATAGTAGAGATCCAGTCTTTCACCAAGGGGGGGTCTTTTGATTGCCATCTTAGTGTTATCATCTTCCTGGCCTGAAACAAGGCCCGCGTAATGGCCAGCGTGGTGCTCAGTCTCTCTCCCAGCACTCTTCTATACCCCAGAATACAGGTTATGGCCTCCTTTACTACTATAGTGCCAAAGATACTTCCCAAGTTCCCGGTTACCTCCTCCCAGTATCTAAATAACTTGGGACACCTCCACAGCATATGGATGAGGTCTCCCGACCTCCGACATCTGGGACAGTTGTCATTAGGCCTTCTCCCAAATTTAAAAAGTCTTTTAGGTGTATAGTAGGCTCTATTCAACAAGAACAGATGAGAGAGCCGCTGTGAAGGGGACACAGAGACCTGGACACTCAACTCCAAGGTTTTCACCCATTGTTCCTGGGTCATTCCCCCTATATCCTCTTCCCATTTAGCCTTTAGCCCGTAGAGTATCCCCCCGCTGTTGTCTGATTTACTTAATTGATCATAAATTCTTGAGATTAGCCCTCTAGTAGGGTTTACCTGCATTATGCTCTGAAATAGAGGCATTTCTTCCCAACACAGAGTCTGAGCTTTAAATTGTGCTTTAAGGGCAGATATAAGAAGAGAGAACTCCGCGGTAGCTTGAATTCCCCTACTAACTCAGGGAAACTCTTTAGCTTGGTGCCATTATAAAGCTGGCTTAGCCTTCTGATGCCAAGATTCTCCCACTCCCTAAAAGTGCCTATTTTAAGGACTTCCTGTAAATTGCGATTATTCCAGATAGGAGAGTAGACTGTTGGATCTTCATATCTCATCATTTTCTTGACTGTTTTCCAGAGTTTAGTTAGCAGTTTAATAGTTGGATAATCGTCATGGAACATATCCGCCTCTAGAGTTTCAATTATAGTATTATGTGGAGTACTTAGCAACAATAATTTGCCATTGGGGGTGCCACCTTTCGGTATCCCACATCCCAGCAGCTGCTGTAGCTGAATTGCTAAGAAGTAGCACTCGGGGTGTGGGAGGGCAAAGCCCCCCTCCCGAGTGGGAAGCTGGAGCACTCGAAGTCGAATCCTGGCTTGCTTCCCCTTCCATATCAACTCCCTAAAGAGGCTATCAATTCTTTTAAACCACTTCTTGCCAATCCAGACTGGCGAGTTGTGCAGGATGTATAGCAATTGTGGCATCCAAACCATTTTTATTAAGCTACATCTTCCTGTGGCAGACAGGACGATTCCTATTTTTTGTTTCAGTTTTGTTAAAAGAGGGACGAGGTTTGTGCTGATATATAGGGTGGGGTCCTTCGTCAGAACTATTCCCAGGTATTTCAGGGCATCCACCATTACCATCTGGGGTATATCGCATGCTATTAACTCGCTAATGGGATCTATCGGCAAGAACTCGGACTTCTCCCAGTTTATCTCTAAACCAGAGAAACTGCCGAAGTCCTTCACTATCCTCATCGCACCCAGTAGTGAATTTTTCGAGTCCCCCAGGAATAACAAAATGTCATCCGCATAGAGCGCGATTTTTTCTTCGCCCGATTTTCTCAGGAAGCCAGTTATCGCACTGCTTTCCCTTATGGAGATGGCCAGGGGTTCCATCGCCAATGCGAACAGCAAAGGAGAGAGAGGACACCCCTGCCTAGTCCCCCTTTCCAACTCAAACCAGTCTGAGAATTCGTTATTAATTTTTAGTCTTGCCTTCCAGACATCCCACCAGTCATCCGGGTTTTTCGTGTTGAATGGCGACATGAGGATAACCTAAGGGAGCCTGGAGATTTACCCCCCATAGGAACACCGGGAGCGTCAGCAAGCTAAAAGGCCTTGGCTAGGCTAAAGCCACTTGCCCTTTTATGCTTTCCATCTGGTAAGCAGGCTCTACTACTAGGGTGGATTGTCACTACTGCTTAGAAGTGCACGGTGGTGGTGTTTTCACTTTGAAATAAGGACTTGGAGAAATTCCCTTGATGTCATTTATATGAACTTTTAATAATTTTAGCGCAGCTTTTTACAGGACTCTAGATTTTGGTGTGATCGCACTATATGCTGCTGCTTATGTTTTTGTGTTAGCGCGGTTCTTCCTATTTTAAGTGCAGGAAAGTGTCAGTGAGACACTAATACATTCCAATTTCAGAATTCCCCATGCCGTGCCTGCACTGAGGAGGAGGCACTGTGCCCCCACACATTGTAAAAGATTGGAAACATTGTTTGGTTCTCTAACTTTGCTGTAGCTACGATCGTTAGCTTTTGTGATGGGGAAGACATTGGGTGCAGTTCTGCTGGGGGGGCGGTCCCAATTTCCAGGAGGAGGAGGACTGTCATTGGCCACTCCTAAAGCCAATGACAGTCCTGCTAGCCCTGCCCACCATCTGGAGGAAGCCGACTCGCTTGGTTGCCACTACCATTCTTAGAAAGAAGGGATTTCACTGTGATTGAGAAAACCACAATCAGGTGACAGTTTGTGGAATCACTGTTGAGCTTCTGGGAACTTTGTTGAAATTATTCCTGAACCTTTGCATCACTTACTACTGAACCCCTGCATTCTGTGTCCCTTTAAGCCACAGCCAGTATTCAGCGCAATGAAAATCACACCCAACTTTTGCTGTGGCGCAGAGCACCACACTTTTCTCAGCTGTGGGGCCCCTCCTGCACACAGGCAGGCCCAATGCTTTCAGAAAATGCCCCTGACCTGAGCTCATCATTTATTCCAGATGCTTGTATGTGACATCACATACAAGCACGTGGGCTGGATGAGAGAGTTGGACCAGGTGAGAAGGGGGTTACAGTGGTGGGACAAATGAGCAGAGGGATTCAGTGTTGGGTCAGATAAGAAGGTGGTTTAGTGGTGGGACAGAAAAGCAGGGGGGTAAAGCAGTGGGGGAGATTTGAAAAGAGGTGTATTGGTGGGACAAATGAGCAGGGGTTACGGTGGTGGGGCAAGAGAGCAGGGGGTACAGTGGTGGAGCAGATGAGCAGATGGGTTCAGTGTTAGGACAGATGAGAAGGTGATTCAGTAGTGAGACAGAAGAGCATAGGGATATGGCGGTGGAGCAGGTGGGCAGGGAGGTACAGAGTTGGGGCAGATGAGAAAAGGGGTACATTGATGGGGCAGATGAGCAGGGGGTTACAGTGGTGGGACCGAAGAGCAAGGGAAAACAGTGGTGGGGCAGATGTGCAGGAGGTACAGTGGTGGGAGGGATGAGTAGGGGGTACAGTGGTGGGCCAGATGTGCAGGGTAGTACAGTGGTGGAACAGATGTACAGGAGGTTACAGAGGTGGGGCAGATGTGCAGGATAGTACAGTGGTGGGGCAGGTGTGCCAGGGGTTGCAGTGGTGGGGCAGATGTACAGGGGGTTATAGTGGTGGGACAGATGGGCAGGGGGTACAGAGGTGGGGCAGATGTGCAGGGTAGTACAGTGGTGGGGCAGATGTGCCGGGGGTTGCAGTGGTGTGGCAGAAGTACAGGGGGTTATAGTGGTGAGACAGATGAGCAGGGGGTACAGAGGTGGGGCAGATGTGCAGGGTAGTACAGTGGTGGGGCAGATGTGCAGGGGGGTACAGTGGTGGGACAGATGAGCAGGGGGTACAGTGGTGGGACAGATGAGCAGGGGGGAACAGTAGTGAAACATATTTGCAGGGGGGACAGTGATCTGAGGTGTGAAGGTGCATGAATTGGGGCTGATCTGAGGTGTGAAGGTGCAAGAATTGGGGCTGATCTGAGGTGTGAAGGTGCAAGAATTGGGGCTGATCTGAGGTGTGAAGGTGCATGAATTGGGGCTGATCTGAGGTGTGAAGGAGCAGGAATTGGGGATGATCTGAAGTGTGGAGTTGCAGGAATTGGTGCTGATCTGAACTGTGGAGTTGCAGGAATTGGGGCAAATCTGAAATGTGGAGTTGCAGGAATTGGGGCCGTTCTGAGGTGTGAAGGTGCAGGAATTGGGGCTGATCTGAGGTGTGAAGTTGCAGGAATTGGTGCTCATCTGAACTGTGGAGTTGCAGGAATTGGGGGTGATCTGAGGTGTGAAGGTACAGGAATTGGGGCTGATCTGAGGTGTGAAGTTGCAGGAATTGGGGCTGATCTGAGGTGTGAAGGTGCAGGAATTGGGGCTGATCTGAACTGTGGAGTTGCAGGAATTGGGGCTGATATGAGGCGTGAGAGTGCCTTTTTTTTTTTAATAAAAAATCATTGATTGAGAGTGTGAGAGTGTGAAGTTGACATATTTTTGTTATAAAATCGGCACGCTCAATTTCTTTAAAAACATTTTTCGGCACACTGTGCTCAAAAGGTTGCCTAGCCCTGGTCTAGATTATATGATACATATCAAAACTTAAAAAAATAGCATTAGGTCCCTGTTTCTTTTATGCAAGAAACACTTTTAAATACAGTATACATGAGAAGCAATAAAGAGTAATTTCATATGTCTACAAGCTATAATTTTTCATCTGCAGATTTCAACTGCCATGGCAACAGTAACTTTTACCTAGTTTTGATAACAAATCATAACTTCTGCTAATCATAAGAAAAAAAAAACGAATTGGGACTGATCTGAGGTGTGAAGGTGCAGGAATTGGGGCTGATCTGAGGTGTGAAGGTGCAGGAATTGTGGCTGATCTAAGATGTGAAGGTGCATGAATTGGGGCTGATCTGAGGTGTGAAGGTGCAGGAATTGGGGCTGATCTGAACTATGGAGTTGCAGGAATTGGGGCTGATCTGAACTGTGAAGTTGCAGGAATTGGGGCTGATCTGAGATGTGAAGGTGCATGAATTTGGGCTGATCTGAGGTGTGAAGGTGCAGGAATTGGGGCTGATCTGAAGTGTGGAGTTGCAGGAATTGGGGCTGATCTGAACTGTGGAGTTGCAGGAATTGGAACTGATCTGAGGTGTGAAGGTGAAGGAATTGGGGCTGATCTGAGGTGTGAAGATGCAGGAATTGGGGCTGATCTGAGGTGTGGAGTTGCAGGAATTGGGGCTGATTTGAACTGTGGAGTTGCAGGAATTGGGGCTGATCTGAGGTGTGAAGGAGCAGGAATTGGGGCTCATCTGAACTGTGGAGTTGCAGGAATTGTGGCTGATCTGAGGTGTGAAGGTGCAGGAATTGTGGCTGATCTGAACTGTGAAGTTGCAGGAATTGGGGCTGATCTGAGATGTGAAGGTGCAGGAATTGGGGCTGATCTGAGGTGTGAAGGTGCAGGAATTGTGGCTGATCTGAACTGTGGAGTTGCAGGAATTGGGGCTGATCTGAACTGTGAAGTTGTAGGAATTGGGGCTGATCTGAGATGTGAAGGTGCATGAATTGGGGCTGATCTGAGGTGTGAAGGTGCAGGAATTGGGGCTGATCTGAAGTGTGGAGTTGCAGGAATTGGTGCTGATCTGAACTGTGGAGTTGCAGGAATTGGGGCTGATCTGAGGTGTGAAGGTGCAGGAATTGGGGCTGATCTGAGGTGTGAAAATGCAGGAATTGGGGCTGATCTGAGGTGTGGAGTTGCAGGAATTGGGGCTGATCTGAGGTGTGAAGGAGCAGGAATTGGGGCTGATCTGAACTGTGGAGTTGCAGGAATTGGAGCTGATCTGAGGTGTGAAGGTGCATGAATTGGGGCTGATCTGAGGTGTGAAGGTGCAGGAATTGGGGCTGATCTGAGGTGTGAAGGTGCATGAATTGGGGCTGATCTGAGGTGTGAAGGTGCAGGAATTTGGGCTGATCTGAGGTGTGAAGGTGCAGGAATTGGGGCTGATCTGAGGTGTGAAGATGCAGGAATTGGGGCTGATCTGAGGTGTGGAGTTGCAGGAATTGGGGCTGATCTGAACTGTGGAGTTGCAGGAATTGGGGCTGATCTGAGGTGTGAAGGTGCAGGAATTGGGGCTAATCTGAAGTTATGAAGGTGCAGGAATTAGGGCTGATCTGAAGTGTGGAGTTGCAGGAATTGGGGCTGATCTGAACTGTGGAGTTGCAGGAATTGGAACTGATCTGAGGTGTGAAGGTGCAGGAATTGGGGCTGATCTGAGGTGTGAAGATGCAGGAATTGTGGCTGATCTGAACTGTGAAGTTGCAGGAATTGGGGCTGATCTGAGATGTGAAGGTGCAGGAATTGGGGCTGATCTGAGGTGTGAAGGTGCAGGAATTGTGGCTGATCTGAACTGTGGAGTTGCAGGAATTGGGGCTGATCTGAGGTGTGAAGGTGCAGGAATTGGGGCTAATCTGAAGTTATGAAGGTGCAGGAATTAGGGCTGATCTGAAGTGTGGAGTTGCAGGAATTGGGGCTGATCTGAACTGTGGAGTTGCAGGAATTGGAACTGATCTGAGGTGTGAAGGTGCAGGAATTGGGGCTGATCTGAGGTGTGAAGATGCAGGAATTGTGGCTGATCTGAACTGTGAAGTTGCAGGAATTGGGGCTGATCTGAGATGTGAAGGTGCAGGAATTGGGGCTGATCTGAGGTGTGAAGGTGCAGGAATTGTGGCTGATCTGAACTGTGGAGTTGCAGGAATTGGGGCTGATCTGAACTGTGAAGTTGCAGGAATTGGGGCTGATCTGAGATGTGAAGGTGCATGAATTGGGGCTGATCTGAGGTGTGAAGGTGCAGGAATTGGGGCTGATCTGAAGTGTGGAGTTGCAGGAATTGGGGCTGATCTGAACTGTGGAGTTGCAGGAATTGGAACTGATCTGAGGTGTGAAGGTGCAGGAATTGGGGCTGATCTGAGGTGTGAAAATGCAGGAATTGGGGCTGATCTGAGGTGTGGAGTGCAGGAATTGGGGCTGATCTGAACTGTGGAGTTGCAGGAATTGGGGCTGATCTGAGGTGTGAAGGAGCAGGAATTGGGGCTGATCTGAACTGTGGAGTTGCAGGAATTGGAGCTGATCTGAGGTGTGAAGGTGCAGGAATTTGGGCTGATCTGAGGTGTGAAGGTGCAGGAATTGGGGCTGATCTGAGGTGTGAAGATGCAGGAATTGGGGCTGATCTGAGGTGTGGAGTTGCAGGAATTGGGGCTGATCTGAACTGTGGAGTTGCAGGAATTGGGGCTGATCTGAGGTGTGAAGGTGCAGGAATTGGGGCTAATCTGAAGTTATGAAGGTGCAGGAATTGGGGCTGATCTGAAGTGTGGAGTTGCAGGAATTAGGGCTGATCTGAACTGTGGAGTTGCAGGAATTGAGTCTGATCTGAGGCGTGCGAGTGCCTTATTTTAAAATAAAAAATCATTTTTGCGATTGAGAGTATGAAGTTGACATATTTTTGTAATTAAATTGGCACGCTCAATTTCTTTAAAAACATTTTTCGGCACACTGTTCTGGAAAGGTTGCCTAGCCCTGGTCTAGATTATATGATACATATCAAAACTTAAAAAATATATCATTAGGTCCATGTTTCTTTTATGCAAGAAACACTTTTAAATACAGTATACACGAGAAGCAATAAAGAGTAATTTCATATGTCTACAAGCTATAATTTTTCATCTACAGATTTCAACTGAACTGTGAAATTGCAGGAATTGGGGCTGATCTGAGGTGTGAAGATGCAGGAATTGGGGCTGATCTGAGGTGTGGAGTTGCAGGAATTGGGGCTAATCTGAACTGTGGAGTTGCAGGAATTGGGGCTGATCTGAGGTGTGAAGGAGCAGGAATTGGGGCTCATCTGAACTGTGGAGCTGCAGGAATTGGAGCTAATCTGAGGTGTGAAGGTGCATGAATTGGGGCTGATCTGAGGTGTGAAGGTGCAGGAATTTGGGCTGATCTGAGGTGTGAAGGTGCAGGAATTGGGGCTGATCTGAAGTGTGGAGTTGCAGGAATTGGTGCTGATCTGAACTGTGGAGTTGCAGGAATTGGGGCTGATCTAAACTGTGAAGTTGCAGGAATTGGGGCTGATCTAAACTGTGAAGTTGCAGGAATTGGGGCTGATCTGCAGTGTGGAGTTGCAGGAATTGGTGCTGATCTGAACTGTGGAGTTGCAGGAATTGGGGCTGATCTAAACTGTGAAGTTGCAGGAATTGGGGCTGATCTGCAGTGTGGAGTTGCAGGAATTGGGGCTGATCTGAACTGTGGAGTTGCAGGAATTGGGGCTGATCTGAGGTGTGAAGGTGCAGGAATTTGGGCTGATCTGAGGTGTGAAGGTGCAGGAATTGGGGCTGATCTGAAGTGTGGAGTTGCAGGAATTGGTGCTGATCTGAACTGTGGAGTTGCAGGAATTGGGGCTGATCTAAACTGTGAAGTTGCAGGAATTGGGGCTGATCTAAACTGTGAAGTTGCAGGAATTGGGGCTGATCTGCAGTGTGGAGTTGCAGGAATTGGGGCTGATCTGAACTGTGGAGTTGCAGGAATTGGGGCTGATCTGAGGTGTGAAGGTACATGAATTGGGGCTGATCTGAGGTGTGAAGGTGCAGGAATTTGGGCTGATCTGAGGTGTGAAGGTGCAGGAATTGGGGCTGATCTGCAGTGTGGAGTTGCAGGAATTGGTGCTGATCTGAAGTGTGGAGTTGCAGGAATTGGGGCTGATCTGAGGTGTGAAGGTGCAGGAATTGGGGCTGATCCGAGGTGTGAAGATGCAGGAATTGGGGCTGATCTGAGGTTTGGAGTTGCAGGAATTGGGACTGATCTGAACTGTGGAGTTGCAGGAATTGGGGCTGATCTGAGGTATGAAGGAGCAGGAATTGGGGCTCATCTGAACTGTGAAGTTGCAGGAATTGGGGCTGATCTGAGTTGTGAAGGTGCAGGAATTGGGGCTGATCTGAGGTGTGAAGGTGCAGGAATTGGGGCTGCTCTGATGTGTGAAGATGCAGGAATTGGGGCTTATCTGAAGTGTGGAGTTGCAGGAATCAGGGCTGATCTGAGGTGTGAAGGTGCATGAATTGGGGCTGATCTGAGGTGTGAAGGTGCAGGAATTGGGGCTGATCTGAAGTGTGGAGTTGCAGGAATTGGGGCTGATCTGAGGTGTGAAGGTGCAGGAATTGGGGCTGATCTGAGGTGTGAAGGTGCAGGAATTGTGGCTGATCTGAACTGTGGAGTTGCAGGAATTGGGGCTGATCTGAACTGTGAAGTTGTAGGAATTGGGGCTGATCTGAGATGTGAAGGTGCATGAATTGGGGCTGATCTGAGGTGTGAAGGTGCAGGAATTGGGGCTGATCTGAAGTGTGGAGTTGCAGGAATTGGGGCTGATCTGAACTGTGGAGTTGCAGGAATTGGGGCTGATCTGAGGTGTGAAGGTGCAGGAATTGGGGCTGATCTGAGGTGTGAAAATGCAGGAATTGGGGCTGATCTGAGGTGTGGAGTGCAGGAATTGGGGCTGATCTGAACTGTGGAGTTGCAGGAATTGGGGCTGATCTGAGGTATGAAGGAGCAGGAATTGGGGCTGATCTGAACTGTGGAGTTGCAGGAATTGGAGCTGATCTGAGGTGTGAAGGTGCATGAATTGGGGCTGATCTGAGGTGTGCAGGTGCAGGAATTTGGGCTGATCTGAGGTGTGAAGGTGCAGGAATTGGGGCTGATCTGAGGTGTAAAGATGCAGGAATTGGGGCTGATCTGAGGTGTGGAGTTGCAGGAATTGGGGCTGATCTGAACTGTGCAGTTGCAGGAATTGGGGCTGATCTGAGGTGTGAAGGTGCAGGAATTGGGGCTAATCTGAAGTTATGAAGGTGCAGGAATTTGGGCTGATCTGAGGTGTGAAGGTGCAGGAATTGGGGCTGATCTGAAGTGTGGAGTTGCAGGAATTGGTGCTGATCTGAACTGTGGAGTTGCAGGAATTGGGGCTGATCTGAGGTGTGAAGGTTCAGGAATTGGGGCTGATCTGAAGTGTGGAGTTGCAGGAATTGGGGCTGATCTAAACTGTGAAGTTGCAGGAATTGGGGCTGATCTGCAGTGTGGAGTTGCAGGAATTGGGGCTGATCTGAACTGTGGAGTTGCAGGAATTGGGGCTGATCTGAGGTGTGAAGGTGCAGGAATTGGGGCTGATCTGAGGTGTGAAGATGCAGGAATTGGGGCTGATCTGAGGTTTGTAGTTGCAGGAATTGGGACTGATCTGAACTGTGGAGTTGCAGGAATTGGGGCTGATCTGAGGTATAAAGGAGCAGGAATTGGGGCTCATCTGAACTGTGAAGTTGCAGGAATTGGGGCTGATCTGAGTTGTGAAGGTGCAGGAATTGGGGCTGATCTGAGGTGTGAAGGTGCAGGAATTGGGGCTGATCTGAGGTGTGAAGGTGCAGGAATTGGGGCTGCTCTGATGTGTGAAGATGCAGGAATTGGGGCTGATCTGAAGTGTGGAGTTGCAGGAATCGGGGCTGATCTGAGGTGTGAAGGTGCATGAATTGGGGCTGATCTGAGGTGTAAAGGTGCAGGAATTGGGGCTGATCTGAAGTGTGGAGTTGCAGGAATTGGGGCTGATCTGAATTGTGGAGTCACAGGAATTGGGGCTGATCTGAGGTGTGAAGGTGCAGGAATTGGGGCTGATCTGAGGTGTGGAGTTGCAGGAATTGGGGCTGATCTGAACTGTGGAGTTGCAGGAATTGGGGCTGATCTGAGCTGTGAAGGTGCAGGAATTGGGGCTGATCTGAGGTGTGAAGATGCAGGAATTGTGGCTGATCTGAACTGTGAAGTTGCAGGAATTGGGGCTGATCTGAGATGTGAAGGTGCAGGAATTGGGGCTGATCTGAGGTGTGAAGGTGCAGGAATTGTGGCTGATCTGAACTGTGGAGTTGCAGGAATTGGGGCTGATCTGAACTGTGAAGTTGCAGGAATTGGGGCTGATCTGAGATGTGAAGGTGCATGAATTGGGGCTGATCTGAGGTGTGAAGGTGCAGGAATTGGGGCTGATCTGAAGTGTGGAGTTGCAGGAATTGGTGCTGATCTGAACTGTGGAGTTGCAGGAATTGGGGCTGATCTAAACTGTGAAGTTGCAGGAATTGGGGCTGATCTAAACTGTGAAGTTGCAGGAATTGGGGCTGATCTGCAGTGTGGAGTTGCAGGAATTGGTGCTGATCTGAACTGTGGAGTTGCAGGAATTGGGGCTGATCTAAACTGTGAAGTTGCAGGAATTGGGGCTGATCTGCAGTGTGGAGTTGCAGGAATTGGGGCTGATCTGAACTGTGGAGTTGCAGGAATTGGGGCTGATCTGAGGTGTGAAGGTGCAGGAATTTGGGCTGATCTGAGGTGTGAAGGTGCAGGAATTGGGGCTGATCTGAAGTGTGGAGTTGCAGGAATTGGTGCTGATCTGAACTGTGGAGTTGCAGGAATTGGGGCTGATCTAAACTGTGAAGTTGCAGGAATTGGGGCTGATCTAAACTGTGAAGTTGCAGGAATTGGGGCTGATCTGCAGTGTGGAGTTGCAGGAATTGGGGCTGATCTGAACTGTGGAGTTGCAGGAATTGGGGCTGATCTGAGGTGTGAAGGTACATGAATTGGGGCTGATCTGAGGTGTGAAGGTGCAGGAATTTGGGCTGATCTGAGGTGTGAAGGTGCAGGAATTGGGGCTGATCTGCAGTGTGGAGTTGCAGGAATTGGTGCTGATCTGAAGTGTGGAGTTGCAGGAATTGGGGCTGATCTGAGGTGTGAAGGTGCAGGAATTGGGGCTGATCCGAGGTGTGAAGATGCAGGAATTGGGGCTGATCTGAGGTTTGGAGTTGCAGGAATTGGGACTGATCTGAACTGTGGAGTTGCAGGAATTGGGGCTGATCTGAGGTATGAAGGAGCAGGAATTGGGGCTCATCTGAACTGTGAAGTTGCAGGAATTGGGGCTGATCTGAGTTGTGAAGGTGCAGGAATTGGGGCTGATCTGAGGTGTGAAGGTGCAGGAATTGGGGCTGCTCTGATGTGTGAAGATGCAGGAATTGGGGCTTATCTGAAGTGTGGAGTTGCAGGAATCAGGGCTGATCTGAGGTGTGAAGGTGCATGAATTGGGGCTGATCTGAGGTGTGAAGGTGCAGGAATTGGGGCTGATCTGAAGTGTGGAGTTGCAGGAATTGGGGCTGATCTGAGGTGTGAAGGTGCAGGAATTGGGGCTGATCTGAGGTGTGAAGGTGCAGGAATTGTGGCTGATCTGAACTGTGGAGTTGCAGGAATTGGGGCTGATCTGAACTGTGAAGTTGTAGGAATTGGGGCTGATCTGAGATGTGAAGGTGCATGAATTGGGGCTGATCTGAGGTGTGAAGGTGCAGGAATTGGGGCTGATCTGAAGTGTGGAGTTGCAGGAATTGGGGCTGATCTGAACTGTGGAGTTGCAGGAATTGGGGCTGATCTGAGGTGTGAAGGTGCAGGAATTGGGGCTGATCTGAGGTGTGAAAATGCAGGAATTGGGGCTGATCTGAGGTGTGGAGTGCAGGAATTGGGGCTGATCTGAACTGTGGAGTTGCAGGAATTGGGGCTGATCTGAGGTATGAAGGAGCAGGAATTGGGGCTGATCTGAACTGTGGAGTTGCAGGAATTGGAGCTGATCTGAGGTGTGAAGGTGCATGAATTGGGGCTGATCTGAGGTGTGCAGGTGCAGGAATTTGGGCTGATCTGAGGTGTGAAGGTGCAGGAATTGGGGCTGATCTGAGGTGTAAAGATGCAGGAATTGGGGCTGATCTGAGGTGTGGAGTTGCAGGAATTGGGGCTGATCTGAACTGTGCAGTTGCAGGAATTGGGGCTGATCTGAGGTGTGAAGGTGCAGGAATTGGGGCTAATCTGAAGTTATGAAGGTGCAGGAATTTGGGCTGATCTGAGGTGTGAAGGTGCAGGAATTGGGGCTGATCTGAAGTGTGGAGTTGCAGGAATTGGTGCTGATCTGAACTGTGGAGTTGCAGGAATTGGGGCTGATCTGAGGTGTGAAGGTTCAGGAATTGGGGCTGATCTGAAGTGTGGAGTTGCAGGAATTGGGGCTGATCTAAACTGTGAAGTTGCAGGAATTGGGGCTGATCTGCAGTGTGGAGTTGCAGGAATTGGGGCTGATCTGAACTGTGGAGTTGCAGGAATTGGGGCTGATCTGAGGTGTGAAGGTGCAGGAATTGGGGCTGATCTGAGGTGTGAAGATGCAGGAATTGGGGCTGATCTGAGGTTTGTAGTTGCAGGAATTGGGACTGATCTGAACTGTGGAGTTGCAGGAATTGGGGCTGATCTGAGGTATAAAGGAGCAGGAATTGGGGCTCATCTGAACTGTGAAGTTGCAGGAATTGGGGCTGATCTGAGTTGTGAAGGTGCAGGAATTGGGGCTGATCTGAGGTGTGAAGGTGCAGGAATTGGGGCTGATCTGAGGTGTGAAGGTGCAGGAATTGGGGCTGCTCTGATGTGTGAAGATGCAGGAATTGGGGCTGATCTGAAGTGTGGAGTTGCAGGAATCGGGGCTGATCTGAGGTGTGAAGGTGCATGAATTGGGGCTGATCTGAGGTGTAAAGGTGCAGGAATTGGGGCTGATCTGAAGTGTGGAGTTGCAGGAATTGGGGCTGATCTGAATTGTGGAGTCACAGGAATTGGGGCTGATCTGAGGTGTGAAGGTGCAGGAATTGGGGCTGATCTGAGGTGTGGAGTTGCAGGAATTGGGGCTGATCTGAACTGTGGAGTTGCAGGAATTGGGGCTGATCTGAGCTGTGAAGGTGCAGGAATTGGGGCTGATCTGAGGTGTGAAGATGCAGGAATTGTGGCTGATCTGAACTGTGAAGTTGCAGGAATTGGGGCTGATCTGAGATGTGAAGGTGCAGGAATTGGGGCTGATCTGAGGTGTGAAGGTGCAGGAATTGTGGCTGATCTGAACTGTGGAGTTGCAGGAATTGGGGCTGATCTGAACTGTGAAGTTGCAGGAATTGGGGCTGATCTGAGATGTGAAGGTGCATGAATTGGGGCTGATCTGAGGTGTGAAGGTGCAGGAATTGGGGCTGATCTGAAGTGTGGAGTTGCAGGAATTGGGGCTGATCTGAACTGTGGAGTTGCAGGAATTGGAACTGATCTGAGGTGTGAAGGTGCAGGAATTGGGGCTGATCTGAGGTGTGAAAATGCAGGAATTGGGGCTGATCTGAGGTGTGGAGTGCAGGAATTGGGACTGATCTGAACTGTGGAGTTGCAGGAATTGGGGCTGATCTGAGGTGTGAAGGAGCAGGAATTGGGGCTGATCTGAACTGTGGAGTTGCAGGAATTGGAGCTGATCTGAGGTGTGAAGGTGCAGGAATTTGGGCTGATCTGAGGTGTGAAGGTGCAGGAATTGGGGCTGATCTGAGGTGTGAAGATGCAGGAATTGGGGCTGATCTGAGGTGTGGAGTTGCAGGAATTGGGGCTGATCTGAACTGTGGAGTTGCAGGAATTGGGGCTGATCTGAGGTGTGAAGGTGCAGGAATTGGGGCTAATCTGAAGTTATGAAGGTGCAGGAATTGGGGCTGATCTGAAGTGTGGAGTTGCAGGAATTAGGGCTGATCTGAACTGTGGAGTTGCAGGAATTGAGTCTGATCTGAGGCGTGCGAGTGCCTTATTTTAAAATAAAAAATCATTTTTGCGATTGAGAGTATGAAGTTGACATATTTTTGTAATTAAATTGGCACGCTCAATTTCTTTAAAAACATTTTTCGGCACACTTTTCTGGAAAGGTTGCCTAGCCCTGGTCTAGATTATATGATACATATCAAAACTTAAAAAATATATCATTAGGTCCATGTTTCTTTTATGCAAGAAACACTTTTAAATACAGTATACACGAGAAGCAATAAAGAGTAATTTCATATGTCTACAAGCTATAATTTTTCATCTACAGATTTCAACTGAACTGTGAAATTGCAGGAATTGGGGCTGATCTGAGTTGTGAAGATGCAGGAATTGGGGCTGATCTGAGGTGTGGAGTTGCAGGAATTGGGGCTAATCTGAACTGTGGAGTTGCAGGAATTGGGGCTGATCTGAGGTGTGAAGGAGCAGGAATTGGGGCTCATCTGAACTGTGGAGCTGCAGGAATTGGAGCTAATCTGAGGTGTGAAGGTGCATGAATTGGGGCTGATCTGAGGTGTGAAGGTGCAGGAATTTGGGCTGATCTGAGGTGTGAAGGTGCAGGAATTGGGGCTGATCTGAAGTGTGGAGTTGCAGGAATTGGTGCTGATCTGAACTGTGGAGTTGCAGGAATTGGGGCTGATCTAAACTGTGAAGTTGCAGGAATTGGGGCTGATCTAAACTGTGAAGTTGCAGGAATTGGGGCTGATCTGCAGTGTGGAGTTGCAGGAATTGGTGCTGATCTGAACTGTGGAGTTGCAGGAATTGGGGCTGATCTAAACTGTGAAGTTGCAGGAATTGGGGCTGATCTGCAGTGTGGAGTTGCAGGAATTGGGGCTGATCTGAAATGTGGAGTTGCAGGAATTGGGGCTGATCTGAGGTGTGAAGGTGCAGGAATTTGGGCTGATCTGAGGTGTGAAGGTGCAGGAATTGGGGCTGATCTGAAGTGTGGAGTTGCAGGAATTGGTGCTGATCTGAACTGTGGAGTTGCAGGAATTGGGGCTGATCTAAACTGTGAAGTTGCAGGAATTGGGGCTGATCTAAACTGTGAAGTTGCAGGAATTGGGGCTGATCTGCAGTGTGGAGTTGCAGGAATTGGGGCTGATCTGAACTGTGGAGTTGCAGGAATTGGGGCTGATCTGAGGTGTGAAGGTACATGAATTGGGGCTGATCTGAGGTGTGAAGGTGCAGGAATTTGGGCTGATCTGAGGTGTGAAGGTGCAGGAATTGGGGCTGATCTGCAGTGTGGAGTTGCAGGAATTGGTGCTGATCTGAACTGTGGAGTTGCAGGAATTGGGGCTGATCTGAGGTGTGAAGGTGCAGGAATTGGGGCTGATCCGAGGTGTGAAGATGCAGGAATTGGGGCTGATCTGAGGTTTGGAGTTGCAGGAATTGGGACTGATCTGAACTGTGGAGTTGCAGGAATTGGGGCTGATCTGAGGTATGAAGGAGCAGGAATTGGGGCTCATCTGAACTGTGAAGTTGCAGGAATTGGGGCTGATCTGAGTTGTGAAGGTGCAGGAATTGGGGCTGATCTGAGGTGTGAAGGTGCAGGAATTGGGGCTGCTCTGATGTGTGAAGATGCAGGAATTGGGGCTGATCTGAAGTGTGGAGTTGCAGGAATCAGGGCTGATCTGAGGTGTGAAGGTGCATGAATTGGGGCTGATCTGAGGTGTGAAGGTGCAGGAATTGGGGCTGATCTGAAGTGTGGAGTTGCAGGAATTGGGGCTGATCTGAGGTGTGAAGGTGCAGGAATTGGGGCTGATCTGAGGTGTGAAGGTGCAGGAATTGTGGCTGATCTGAACTGTGGAGTTGCAGGAATTGGGGCTGATCTGAACTGTGAAGTTGTAGGAATTGGGGCTGATCTGAGATGTGAAGGTGCATGAATTGGGGCTGATCTGAGGTGTGAAGGTGCAGGAATTGGGGCTGATCTGAAGTGTGGAGTTGCAGGAATTGGGGCTGATCTGAACTGTGGAGTTGCAGGAATTGGGGCTGATCTGAGGTGTGAAGGTGCAGGAATTGGGGCTGATCTGAGGTGTGAAAATGCAGGAATTGGGGCTGATCTGAGGTGTGGAGTGCAGGAATTGGGGCTGATCTGAACTGTGGAGTTGCAGGAATTGGGGCTGATCTGAGGTGTGAAGGAGCAGGAATTGGGGCTGATCTGAGGTGTGAAGGTGCATGAATTGGGGCTGATCTGAGGTGTGCAGGTGCAGGAATTTGGGCTGATCTGAGGTGTGAAGGTGCAGGAATTGGGGCTGATCTGAGGTGTAAAGATGCAGGAATTGGGGCTGATCTGAGGTGTGGAGTTGCAGGAATTGGGGCTGATCTGAACTGTGCAGTTGCAGGAATTGGGGCTGATCTGAGGTGTGAAGGTGCAGGAATTGGGGCTAATCTGAAGTTATGAAGGTGCAGGAATTTGGGCTGATCTGAGGTGTGAAGGTGCAGGAATTGGGGCTGATCTGAAGTGTGGAGTTGCAGGAATTGGTGCTGATCTGAACTGTGGAGTTGCAGGAATTGGGGCTGATCTGAGGTGTGAAGGTTCAGGAATTGGGGCTGATCTGAAGTGTGGAGTTGCAGGAATTGGGGCTGATCTAAACTGTGAAGTTGCAGGAATTGGGGCTGATCTGCAGTGTGGAGTTGCAGGAATTGGGGCTGATCTGAACTGTGGAGTTGCAGGAATTGGGGCTGATCTGAGGTGTGAAGGTGCAGGAATTGGGGCTGATCTGAGGTGTGAAGATGCAGGAATTGGGGCTGATCTGAGGTTTGTAGTTGCAGGAATTGGGACTGATCTGAACTGTGGAGTTGCAGGAATTGGGGCTGATCTGAGGTATAAAGGAGCAGGAATTGGGGCTCATCTGAACTGTGAAGTTGCAGGAATTGGGGCTGATCTGAGTTGTGAAGGTGCAGGAATTGGGGCTGATCTGAGGTGTGAAGGTGCAGGAATTGGGGCTGATCTGAGGTGTGAAGGTGCAGGAATTGGGGCTGCTCTGATGTGTGAAGATGCAGGAATTGGGGCTGATCTGAAGTGTGGAGTTGCAGGAATCGGGGCTGATCTGAGGTGTGAAGGTGCATGAATTGGGGCTGATCTGAGGTGTAAAGGTGCAGGAATTGGGGCTGATCTGAAGTGTGGAGTTGCAGGAATTGGGGCTGATCTGAATTGTGGAGTCACAGGAATTGGGGCTGATCTGAGGTGTGAAGGTGCAGGAATTGGGGCTGATCTGAGGTGTGGAGTTGCAGGAATTGGGGCTGATCTGAACTGTGGAGTTGCAGGAATTGGGGCTGATCTGAGCTGTGAAGGTGCAGGAATTGGGGCTAATCTGAGGTGTGAAGGTTCAGGAATTGGGGCTGATCTGAAGTGTGGAGTTGCAGGAATTGGGGCTGATCTGAACTGTGTAGTTGCAGGACTTGAGTCTGATCTGAGGGATGCGAGTGCCTTTTTTTCAATAAAAAATCATTTTTGTGATTGAGAATATGAAGTTCACATATTTTTGTTATTAAATTGGCACGCTCAATTACTTTAAAAACATTTTTCGGCACACTTTGCTCAAAAGGTTCCCTAGCCCTGGTCTAGATTATATGATACATGTCAAAACTTAAAAAATATATCATTAGGTCCATGTTTCTTTTATGGAAGAAACACTTTTAAATACAGTATACATGAGAAGCAATAAAGAGTAATTTCATATGTCTACAAGCTATAATTTTTCATCTACAGATTTCAACTGCCATGGCAACAGTAACTTTTACTTAGTTTTGATAACAAATCATAACTTCTGCTAATCATAAGAAAAAAAATGACTGGCAAAAACGTTTTTTAATAAAACATAAAAATCATCAGATGCACGGTTTAATACTTTTTTTTAAAAAAAGGTTACAACTTCTAATAAAGCGGACTCATAATCATATCTTTATGCAAATATCTAAAAACCTTTAACAAATATCACTTTATTATTAAAGTACAACATTAAAACCACTCATTATTCATAAAAAGACAAAACCCCAGGGAATAATATATTAAATATTGCAGTGAATGTATCCATCAATATATCAATATAGTGCACTATTTACTGTATATTATAACTTTATATTGATAGCTGTCCGTAAACTTCAAATACAGTTTGAAGATGGGCTACATCTTCATTATAAAAGTCAGTAGCAAAACCTCAATGGGTGAATGCATTATATAAACAAACTTTCACATAATTATCAAGCAGCCACAAATATTAATATTCATCATACTGTAGACTGCATCAATATATTGAATTCATTCATTCCATTTTTTAATGTCTGCTGTCTACTGAATTTCATGCATATAATGTTATCAACTTGCCATTTATGTATCCAAAGTTATTTTCACCTGAGGTAAACTGATGCATGTAATACATTATATGTATGTAGATGCATGTAGTTGTCTAGACTACAAAAAGGTGCAGAACCAAAACATCACTGAGATTAAAAAAAAAAAAAAACATAAGTTAATGGGAAAAAATGGGAGAAAAAATCCCAGGGACTGAATTGGTAAAAAAAAAAGAAATTTGTGACCAAATTGTGGTGCAGTGGAATGACAATTGACTGATTAATGGCACTCACAATCTTAGTAATGGACCTCCAGGACTGACAAAGGGTGCAGTGTTAAAATGTTTAATTCAACTTTAAATTAATAATTCTAGGAATGTAGACATGAATAGAGAATGTCACACTGTGGTTTTCTTACCTTTCAATAAATCAGATGGGTTAAATACATAAAGCTTACTCAGAAAGCTTAGATAGAGGGAAGATAATGCAAAGGTGAACACAAACAACCTTGCATCCACAATACTGTTTGGTAGAGATAAGCTCCTGGTTCAGTCTGAACACAGGTCAGAACAGATCTTTGCTTACTCAGACATTCATTCAAACAACAGATTTTCAGCCTATTCATCGTTTTTTTTCTTCCTCTGTCAAGGTTGTTAAGGTAGTTTACTGGCTGGGAATCCCCAGTTATGTAAACAAAGCCGCCAAGAAAGCAGGCCAGGAAAGGGGGGAGATGAGTGTGCAGCCCCCCCCCCAGATCATACCAGGCCACATGCCCTCAACACAGGGCTCCTAGCCCTCCTGTTCCCACATTGATTAGGACAGGAGCTTCTCCCCAACAGTAATGGCCTGATAGTTGTGAGGGTCTGTGGGTGCTTTTTTTTTTACAGGTCCACCATCAATTACATTGTCCAGTGATACAGATCCATGTCAAGCACATTAAATAATGCCAGCCAAAAAAAATTGCCAGCATGATCATGACAGCTCCCGCGAATGCCAGGTAAGTTTAAATAAAGGCTGAGGGTCTCCCGGGTGACATCAGTAAACAAATATAGACATGAAGATATTTGGTCAATGACATGATAATCCCCCTGTCAGGGATCTCGTGCAGCAGGTGCTCATTCCCGTGCAGTAAATGCTCATTCCTATTCAGCAACTGCTAATTCCCGTTCAGCAAGTGCTAATTCGAATGCACATTTGCAGAGTGACAATCATAGAATCCAAGAACGAGCAAGGATGCGCATTGGCGCATACGTACGTGCACATACATGTTAGCGTGTGCACGCATCCACAGATTCTGGTGCCCAGCAGCCTATTTCAACTGAGAGTCTGCCTGCCTTTAGTGCTGGATTCTCGTCAGCTTTGGTTCCTGTGTCCCTGATTCTAATCTATGTCTGCTAACCTTGTTCCTGACCCGGCTACATCTGACAGCTCTCTCGGATCACCCCGCCTGCTAAATCTGCTTCTTTCTTATGTTACCGACCCTGGCTTGGATTTATGACCACATCTCCTTCTCCTGATTTGGTACCCCACCACCAACACGTTACCGACTTCTGCCTGTTCCCGACCTTGAAACTGATTCTGCACCTGTCTGGCTGGCTCCCGTTGAACAAGGCTTGTGACCAGACTCCACACCACCACTGGAGTGACACCTATGTCTTCAAGCTACAGCTCACTCCTACAGCTGCCAGGCACCCGGACCATTCCACTGCCCTAGAAGTCCCTGTCTCCACTGCCAGGAGTGCTGGGATGAGAATTGTGCAAGAGGCCACCCTCGTCATCTCGGGCTCCACAGTCAGGTAAGTGACAGTAAAAATCAGCCATATGGAGCCCGAAAGGGGGGTCTTACCCTTGGAGGCACTGTGCCAGCAAATTTCTGCCCTTACTCAAGCAGTCCAGGGCTTGCAAGATGACTACCGTCAACTGGAGCAAAGAGTGGAGTCTCTCTCCCCATCCATCTCAACACACCAGACAGCCACATCACCCATGGCCTCTGCTCAGGCAGCCACAGTGCAAGTACGGGCAGTAGTAGTTCCACCTCCAGAGCCTTGAGTCCCTTCACCTGAGAGGTTTGCAGGAGACCGCAGCAAGTTCCGTGCTTTCAGAGATACCTTCCAGCTATACTTCCTGCTGCAACCATGCACCTTCTCACTGAAAAACACTAAAGTGGGGTTCATCATCTCGCTACTCCAGGGGGAGCCTTAAACCTGGGCCAATCGCTTGATGGAACAAACCAGTCCTCTTCTGAATCTTTTTTTGATGAAATGGCTAAGCTATACGATGATCCGCAATGCACAGCAACAGCTGAATCCACCTTACATGCTCTCCAGCAAGGTCAAAGACCGCTAGAGGATTATGTAACAGATTTTAAGCGGTGGAGTTCTGATACAGAATGGAACGATGCCACACCTCGTTTCCAGTTCTCCCTGGGACTTTCAGATGCACTAAAAGAACTGGCTCGAGTTGGGGTACCCAACTCTTTGGAAGCTCTTATTCAATTATCTATTCAGATTGATCGTCATCTGAGAGAACGAAGATCCGAGAGGACAAGTCAACTCCTTCCCACATGGATGTTACCAAAGGTATTTGCTAATCCACCTCCTGCTCCTTCATTATCTCCTGCCGCTCCTGAAGTTTCTGAACCTATGCAATTGGGCCTTCTTCGGTCACTGCTGTCACCAGAGGAAAAGCTACGTTGTCACCAGAATAACCTCTGTGGAGGAGTTGGTCACTATGCCGGCATTTGCCTTAACAAGACCCGTAAGTCTTATTCTTCTCCTTATGATTCCTGTCCCCTGACCATGACAAGATCTGCTCACATCACTGTTCCTATTTCACAAGAGCTTCTAGAAGGAACACTCTGGGCTATAATTGATTCTGGCACCTGTAGTTGCTTCATTGATCATGCCTTCGCCCAGCAACATCACATCCCGCTGCAACCCCAGAGACTTTCTAGCTGATTATTAAGTATCAAGTATTAAATCAGGACCCATCACCCATGAGACTCAGCCCTTGCCTGCCAACATCTTGCCAGACTGCCATGAACTGCTATGCCTAAATGTCATTTCCTCACCATCGTTCGCAATCATCCTGGGTATGCCATGGTTGCAAGCTCATAACCCCAAAATTAACTGGATTTCTGGTGGGATTACTTTCCAGTCTTCTTACTGTTTGCAGAACTGTCTCAAAATGTTGCACCATGCTGCTAAAGTTATTTGCTGCTTAAATCCTGTATCTGAAGAGCTAGTTCAATCAGTGTACCACAACTTCATGGACATGTTTGATAAACAAAAATCATACATTCTCGCTTCTCATCAGTCTTATGACTGCCCTATTGAACTGTTACCAGGGGCAGTGATTCCATTTGGCAGGATTTTTCTGCTCTCTGGGACTGAACTTGTGGCCCTTAAAGAGTATGTTGATGAGAATCTTAGGAAGTGGTTCATCCGACCCTCTACTTCTCCAGCTGGCGCAGAAATATTCTTTGTCATGAAAAAAGACCACTCCCTCCATCCATGTGTGGACTACAGAGAATTTAAACAAATTAAGATTAAAAATCGTTATCCTCTTCCTTTGATCCCAGAACTATTTCAGAGACTTCGCTCTGCAAAGGTATTTTACAAAATTAGATCTGCGAGGTGTCTACAACCTGCTCAGGATCCATGAGGGGGACGAGTGGAAAACGGCCTTTCGGAACACGTTTTGGCCATTTTGAATATCTTGTTATGCCATTCGGACTTTGCAATGCACCAGCCACTTTCCAACATTTTGTCAATTACATGTCCAGGGTCTTTTTGGACTTATTCGTGATTGTCTATCTGGATGATATTCTCATATTCTCAGTTTCCCTGGAATTACACCGAATCCATGTGTAGCAGGTTCTCTATAGACTGAGGCAAAATGGACTTTACGCAAAGGCTGAGAAATGTGAATTTGAATGTCAGACCATTCATTTTCTGGGTCTTGTGATATCAATAGGGGGTATGGCAATGGACCCTCAAAAGGTTTCAGTTATACTGTCTTAGCCACCCCCAACTGATAAAAAAGGAGTACAACGTTTTGTCGGTTTTGTTAATTTTTACAGGAAATTTATTAAGGATTTCTCTGGCATCATAACACCCATTACCCAACTCACGAAGAAGCAAGGTCGCTTTCAATGGACTGAAGCAGTTCAGTCTGCATTTGATAAGCTAAAGGAATTGTTTACCTCTGCTTCAGTCCTGAAACATCCCGATCCTGCTCTACCATACATTCAAGAGGTAGATGCATCAGAAAATGCTGTAGGGGCTATCCTGTCCCAACGTCAAGGACCAAAATCTCAAATGTACCCTGTGGCATTCTTCTCAAAGAAACTGTGCCCATCGGAGAAGAATTATGATGTGGGGGATTGAGAACTCTTGGCAATAAAATCAGCATCAATACCTCAGAGCTGCTAACCGTCTCAGACCTAGAAAAGCAAGATGGGCTCTTTTCTTTTCATGCTTTAATTTCCACATTACTTACAGGCTGGGATATAAAAATGTAAAACCCGATGCCTTATCCTGTATGTTCACTGAATCAGAGGCTCCATCTCAACTGAACACTCTTCTGCAAGCTCGGAATTTTCTGTTAATCCAAACTGATCTGATATCACAGGTCCATCAGGCATCTCTGAGGGCTTCAATCACAGCCAGTGAGCCAATGAGGAGAGAGGGACGGGGACGAGACACAGCTCTATGTGTAGTATGGACGCATAGAGCAGGGACTCAGGAGCGAGCATGCAGCTTTCTCTCGGGGTACTGCTCAAGGGGGAGGAGCGCTAGCAGGGGACACAGAAAGAAGTGAAGCAGAGCTGCTCTGTGCAAAACCACTGCACAGAACAGATAAGTATAACATGTCTGTTATTTAAAAAACAAAAAACAAAAACAAAGCCTTAAACACTTGTCGTCCACCCCTTAGCAATTTACTGCTACAGGGCGCCTCTCCTGTGCAGAATCACATATATATATTGTTGCCTTATAAGTTTATGTGAAATCTCCATTAATAACTGTAAAATATTGTAATAATGAATATATTTCAAAAAGGGTTTCATTTAAGCTTTTGCTAAGAGCAGAGAATGTGGGCCAAGGCTTGTATATGCAAACAAGGGAGAGCCAATTCCATTGTTCTACCCCTACTCCTTTGAAAGGGTGCCATGCTGGGATATGCAATGGACCTAACTTCCTGGGGAAATGCAATTAACACACTTGGCCAGCATAGTCACAAGGATTTGCATGAAAGGGGGCTGACTTATGGAGTAAGCCCTCCAATCATGATCCAAGCTAGGCCAACCAATGAGACATCAGCTTGGTTTGATATACTCAGAGCCAAGGGGGAGGTATCAGTCTCTTTCTGATAGACCAGCGAGCTGAAAGGAGCTTTGGTAAGGATGGGTAATTATGGGAAAGGAATGCCCTTTTACTTGTAACTAAATATGTGTGTAGATTACTGTATTGAGGAATATACCCTATATTCCTTCCTGTAAATACTTTATTTCAACCTAATATTTTCTGCCTTGGTGTAAGGCGATAGATAGATGATTGTGTATTAGCGAGACTTTCAACTGCTTCCTAATAAATGTTATTATATTTTAAGCTTTCACTCTTCGTCGAAAAGAACTCTTATTTAACCCACCTCATATCTATGAGATATGAAAAATCTTAAATATAGATTTTTCAGGGTAACAATATATACATGATTTTGCACTTCCACCTGCAGGGGGCATAGGCACGCTGCTGGCGGGCTGCTTCTGCTGTGAACATTCACAGCAGAAGTTGATCTGCAGTTAACGGGTAACCAATGTCCTCCAGCAACCCCCAGTCATCAGTAATACACACAGAACTGAGATCTGCCTATGTAAACAAGGCAAGAGAAAAGTGCCAAATAGTTTACATTTCACCATATATTTGTACCATTTTGCTTACCAATGCAAAGAAGCTGATTAACATATGACATATCCCGTATTAATACTGGCCAAATCCAGCTATGTAACTTTCTAAATCTCCAAACATGTGAATTTCCGAAAGACTCTCCTTTCCTGAGAGACAACCTAGCCTTTTCCATAACTAATACCATAAATAATTGGCAGCTCTCTTGTTGGAGTTGTTGAAGGGAGCAAGATCATAACCACTACCAGACTTAAAACCTGACTGAGGCCATTTTCAAATTCCCCAACATATTTTTTTGTGTAAATCCACTAAAATGTTATATCTGTTAGATGTATAATGACAATAAACAGGTCATTAATAAAAATATGTATGCTAAAGCCACTGATGAATGAGGCAGGCTTGAGGAGTGCAATACCATCCTATTTAGGGAAATTGCAACTCTTCTAATCACTGAACAGAAAAGAAAGAAATTATTAAGGAACTCGTACTGTATGTTTGCAGGCCCTCTGTAAACATGCTTTATTGATTCAGGAACATCAACAAAATTGAGGAACACTTTGAGGAATACCATGACATACTGTCAAAAAGAACCTTGAAATATTACATTCCCCATTATATCAGTTTTCTAACTTGATTTATAGAATGTTATGGAAATAATGAACAGAGTTCAAGATGGTTGTGTTCTGGCTTCTTTAGTCCAACTCCTGTACCTGGAATAACCTCTACACTAACTTAATTTTTTGTGGGCCTTTCCCATTGCACGGTGGTCTCAGATCTCACAAAACATCTTCTGTCAGAGGATGAGTTCTACTCACACTGTACCAGAAAGGAGGTGCAAGGAATGTGAGAGACATGTAGAGCTTCTCATTAATTTCTTGCACTGGACATCTTTGGTTGTATATAGACATGGGCCGAACACCCCCCCGGTTTGGTTCGCGCCAAAACTCTCAAACATCGCAAAAGTTCAGACCGAAACTGAGAACCCTATTAAAGTCTATGGGACCCGGCCTTGAAAAATCAAAAGTCCCCATTTTGAAGGCTTATTTGCAAGCTATTGAAAATGTAAAGGTGAGCTGATTCTATGTAAAGGGTGGGAAAACCCACAGTGGTATAAAATATAATGCACAATAATGTTGCCCAATGTGAACACAATGGGTAAATCGGAAACAGGAGTGTGGTCCTGATTGACCTGTAACACATGTTCATATACAAAATATCTTAAGACTGTATGTGCATAATCAAAAAATAAACAATGCAATTCAAACACAACGTGTATGTGATCTGAAAAGGAAAAACCGACAAGAGAGTAAATATATATCAACAGTCTCTCTCAGGTTTCAAAAAGTCTATGTGAAAACAAATCAAATTCAGCAGAGTAAATGGGCTGAATTAAAAACACATACGATTAATTTGTGAGTCCCAAGTCGAACAGATGCTGATCCCAAGGTGTGTGGACACTTTAGTATGAAGACACCACCGTGCTCAAAAGTAATAAAAAATTAGCTGCTTACCAGACCCACATAGGTCATAAGCGAGTGTGCTGATCCACAGCTTAGAGATGCTTTCCTCTGTCTGACAAATATCAGAGATTCACAATGGACAACAGCTCCCAGCCAACCCAGGTGGATAAGTAAGCATGGACGCACATCTGCGGCTGACAAAATAGATTCCACTATAACTTCCTCAGAGGGCTCAAGTGGATCCCCGATTAAAAGCTCATGATGGATATTAAAAAATTGGAGAAAGACGGATAGTGCATTATCTTTTGATAAAAAAATCATTTTATTTTAAAAGGCACAAATGTTACAGCAAAAAGATCTCCAATCCCAGTTGACGCCTCCTTAGGGGAAACGCGTCGGAAGGAGACAGTTGTAACGTCAGAGAGCATGGTCCACACTGCAGGTGGCCGTGCTACAATTTTTTGCTGTAACATTTTTTAAGTGCCTTTTAAAATAAATTGATTTTTTATCAAAAGATAATGCAGTCTTCCTCCAATTTTTAATTATCAATCATGAGCTGTTAATCGGGGATTCACTTGAGCCCTCTGAGGAAGGTATAGAGGAATCCATTTTATCAGCCGCAGATGAGCCTCCATGCTTACTCATCCATCCGGGTTTGCTGGGAGCTGTTGTCCATTGTGAATCTCTGAGATATGTCAGACAGAGGAAATCATCCCTAAGCTGCAGATCAGCACACACGCTTGTGACCTATGTGGGTCTGGTAAGCAGGCAATTTTTTCTTACTTTTGAGCATGATGGTGTCTTACTAAAGTGTCTACAAACCTTGGGATCAGCATCCTTTTTGATTTGGGACTCACAAGTTAATCAGATGTGTTTTCAATTAAGCCCATTCACTCCGCTGAATTTGATTTGTTTTCACACTTTTTGGAACCTGAGAGAGACTATTAATATATATTTATTCTCTTGTCAGTTTTTCCTTTTCAGATCATATACACGTTGTGCTTGAATTACATTGTTTATTTTTTGATTATGCACATACAGTCTTAAAATGTTTTGTATATCCACATGTGTTACAAGTCAATCCAGACCACACTCCTGTTTCCAATTTATCCATTGTGTTCACATTGGGCAACATTATTGTGCATTGTATTTTATACCACTGTTTAAAAAGGACCACACAGCTGAGCTGTGGGAAGTAGGCCAGGAGATAACAGTCCCACAACCTGATAGAAAAGGGGGGCTGCTCTCTATACTTCCATGATGGCTGCCTCATTGGGGTTGTGCCTACCCCTCACTTTCCTTCTCTGCACAATCTGGCACCCAAGTCAACATCAGTGACGTCATCATCATCATCCCCTCCATTTTCATCATTACTGGAGCCAACTTGGAAATACGCTGCAGCTGGAGGAACATGAATGTTAATCATTGTTCTTCCCTCTCTGTAGGCTCATTTTACTCCCTTCCTCTAGGCCAGAACCAACATAAAAATCAGGTAATGTCTATGCATTCTCAAGAAGCAAGTGGCTGATGCTGTGTTCAAATAATTCAGCTGACTCCTCCATGCAAGATGCTGGGGCTATGGCAGGAGTAGCTGTGGACAAGGAGGCAGAATAAGCCACTCTGATAGCTATGGTGGACTGCGCACTAGTGTCATCTTGGGTCAAAGAGGATCAGGATAATTTAGTAAGCTAGTCCACTACCTCGTATACATGCTGTGGCTGGATACCTTGGGCAATATCACTAAACAGAAACACGTCCACCTTTGCCTGTGGACAAAGACACCGCTGGCCCCCTCATAGTGGCATGGGAACGTCTGACTCTCCTTGTTGACCTCCCAGACATGATGGGGGGGGGTTTAGGGAATTCCTGTGAAACTTTTGCCTAATAGAAAAATTCCTGTGAAATGTTTGGCTAATAGAAATGTGCATCCGCATGAATCTCCGCAGAACAGCAATCAGGAATGAACATACTGCAAGAATGCTCGCACACGAACGGGCGTGCACACAGCGAATGTTGGATCCAGATGTAATATTGAAGGATGATTCTGCCTGTGCTCTAATGCTGACTGATCTTCAGCTGTTCCCCCCATCTACATCTACAAGCACTCATATTCCTCCTATCCCTCTGTCTCACTTCCAGTGTGGCCTGGGCTGGAGATACAAGAGAGACCGACCTCATCATTTCAGTTTCCTCTCAGGTACATGACGGGGGGGGGGGGCTTATTACACAAATTTATTAGAAACTGGGAAATGTGTGATTGGATGCATTTTATCGAATGAAAAGTGGTGTTTCGTACACTTAAAATTGAGGACTGACGCTGACAGATATGTAAAAACTGTAAAAAAAATGTAAAAATTTAAAAGGGGGAACGATCGCATGACACCACTGGCCCGAGTCTTCTTCTCTTTTGTTTTCTTCCTAAAAGGGTCTTTCAGCATCTACATCACTACCTGTGAAAAGTGAACACTTCCTATTGGATGGCTGCTGGTGGAGTCCTCTCAGGAGAGAGAAGAGGACAATGTCATGACAGAGGGATGGCAGGGGACCAGGGATCTTGGGGTGCTATCTCAGTACTGGATTAGTGGTTCCCAGCACCGGAACCAGCAATGAGGGCATAGTAAAAAAACAAGTATTTTTTGGGAGTGGGGCTTGAAGACTAGAGCTTGCAAACTATATGTATGGCAGTGTGACATTTTTGAGTATTTACTTTCTTACAAAGAATTTACAGTATTTCCTGTAAGAATGCCCACATCTTTCTTCACCCAAAAATCAAAATTTTTTTCGCTTGTCATTGGAACAAAGGGTGAGGGTAAACCTTCCATTTGATACGCCTGCTTCTGTGGCAACTGTTGGGATTTCCCCTCATTTTGGAGTTATTTCCACTCTTTTTGTTGTTGTTGTAGGTATAGAACATGCAAGGAAATAAAAATACAGACATCACTAAAAACCTGTTACTGTTTTATACAATCATATGTAAAGAATAGTGATGAGCGAACTAAGAAAAGTTTAGTTTGATAGACGTTTATTGAACAATTGTAAGAATTCAAGATACTTAAGCATAGTGCTCAAACCCAAGCCTCCAAAATATACAATTTCTTTACTTACACTTAATAGGAGTCTGGTGTAGATTTGGAGGGGGCCCTAGACAAACAAAATAAAAACTGAGTGGAGCCCCCCCATAATCCAAACCAGACCATTATCAAGGTAGCCAACAGGCCAAATTTGGCTATTTAGTTTGCCCATTTGGCAAACCTTGAATAGCTTGAGTTTAGGATGAACTCAACGTTAACTCAAACCTAAAGCTCATATATTTCAGCATAACCAGTAGATTCACAGAAGGTCCACTTTAAAGGTTTTAAATGTTCTGCTTTCTGAGAACATCTATCTGTAAACATTTGCATAGTTTCCTAAATGGCTATGTACAAGCAAATTAATATAAAAAATATAAAGAAGATATCATAAGCCATGCCTATACTAAAGAGAAGAAAAGCAGGTTTTTGCAGCTATCAAGGACCTCCTCCCTCCAACACAAGAGCCAGCTGCAACAAAAGTGATTCAGACACCCAAACAAATAAAATGTTAAGCAATGAATAGTGTAGTGCTCCAATTCACTCTATTAACCTAAAACCCAATCTGCAGTATCTTGTTTATATAAATACTAAGTAATAATCAAACTCCCCAAACAGGCCCCCATTTAATACTTAAAATAAACCACCAGCGTGTATTCATCCAATCTTGTTTATGTATATAGCATAATATCAATCCCTTTTATAATAATGAAAAAATCAAATCACTTATATACATTCACATATATAAATATAATAATATTAGTGCGCAAAAATATCTCACTGTATAATAGTCCACAATCTTTACGAGTCTTTCAACCTACCTCATGTGAAATCTTGACTATCCACATTACCACAATGTAGTTTCCAGCAACAGTGAAATATTCCAACTTCATTGCTCTTTTTGGGTGTTCTCACCTTTATTGATAGGCCCCTGCGTATAGATGTTTAAACCAGCATATAGGGGTTAGGCATCCAACCTCTCCCTCTCCCTTAGATTACCATTCCAACTCAAGAGAAACACAAAGAAATCATAGTCCCTTCCGCTTTAAGAACAATTTGTTAGAATTAAAGAAAATTACTCAAATTAAGCAGGTTTGTAGCACTCCCCAACATGAAATATACAGAAAGATATACAGCAACTCCTGTAACATATCCTCCTGGTGGATGTTCCACACGCACAGTATGATTACATCATTGCCCAAACTCTACCTGAAATGTTACATTCAATTGGATTTCATCAGAGGCTAGAGCATAGGGCTGGCTAATCACACTAAGTAAAAAACACACTTACCACTGTCATGACATCTGTGGGAAACTAAAAAACATACTATATTGCAACTGAAGCAGCTTTGTGGTGGTGCTACAATTTGTCCCTCTACTGCAGTGGTTCTCAACTCCTGTTCTCAGGACCCACCAACAGGCCAGGTTTGCAAGATAACTGAAATACATCACAGGTGATATCACTTGCTGCTCAGTGATTGCAGTATTCTAGTCTGCAACTCCCCAAGGTAATACTTAATATCTGGCCTGTTGGTGGGTCCCGAGGACTGGAGTTGAGAACCACTGCTCTACTGCAACTCACACTTGGCTTAAATTCCAAAAGGAGATTGCATGTGATATTTGGGTCAAGTGACACATTTTTTCCAAATATCACATGCGATACTGAAAATGTTAATTCATTACTCCTTTTTGTGATGTTTACCTCGAAAAGCAAAAATGCTTGATAAATACTGCACAAAACAGAGTTAAAGTCAATTCACTAAAGTAAATAAATAAATGTGTAATGAGGCATGCGATATTTAAGGAATGTATGAAATTTCAGTCGATTATTCATGCTGGGTTCACACTATTGTGAACTGGATGCGGTTTTATCCGCATCCAATTCGCATGACAGGAGGGTGTGACCAGCTCTCAATAGAGCCGGTTCACACGTCTCCAAGGGCGGCCACGGAGTGGATAGCAGAAGAGTCCTGTGTGTCTATGGCTCAGTTACAGGTCCAAATTCAGCCAAAAATTCAAACCTAATTCGGATCTGAAATGGTGAACAGGGACGCACTGGACCCCCTGCTGTGCCCCGCGGCCTCACATAGTGTGAACCCAGCCTTAGGAGTCGGCACCCTCTGGCGTCCTTAACAACCAGAGAATAGCTAGTTGTTAAGGAGCCGCCCCTCAACAAAAAACAATGACTGACAGCAGAATGTAAACAAAAGAAAATCTGACATTAAAAAAAACAGCATGCCCCCCTCAATCCATACCAGAATCCTTGTGTCTGGCATGGATTTTGAGAGAAAATCCACTACAAAAAAAAAAATTGTCATGAGATCCTCCCAAAATATATACCAGACCCTTATCCAAGTGGTATGGCAGGCCAGGAAATGAGGATAAGCAAACACCCCCCAGAACCAGGACACATCCCCTCAACATGGGGGGTTGCTTTGGGGGACTCTCCCCCAAAACGCCTAGCTCCCACTACCCTGGCCCGGTATGGGGGTGTGTTACTTACAGGAATCTGGAAGCACACTTTAACAAGGGGGCCCCCAGATCCTGCCCCATGGGAATGAGTAGGGGTACATAGTACCCCTACTTATTCACCAAAAGAAATTACAGTCAACAAAACAAACAAAAGAAGAAATAACAAAGTAAATATAAAAATCAAAGCCAGTCCTTTATTATTAAAGGAAAAAAGAAAAGTCTCCCGAAGTAAATGCAGTGCCAATCATGATGAATGCCGGCCACCAACCTGTATGAAAAAAAAAAAAAAACTGTATGCACCCTGTGCTTGGCTTCCACTGACTGATAGCACCACTTCCCACCTGCTGTTAAATAAACTAAGGGGTGACCCTGCCCCTTTGTGACATCATCAACCCAGCATGCCCCAGTCAATAATGTCACAAGGGGTGGGGTAACCTGCTGACAGCAGATGAATCGTGGTTGTTAAGGACCCAATGGGTACCGACTCCTTAACAACCAGCTATTCCCTGGTTGTTATGGACGCTGGCGGGTGCGGTATTCTAGTAGCAGTTTTAGCTGATCTTAAAGCAATAGATAATGGTTCAAGATTTGAGCCCAGTGCCTCTACAGTAGCTGCACTACAATTCCTCCCTCCAATCTCATGTCAGAGGACAGTACAAATACCAGCATTGCAGTATGGCGGGACAAGTCTTTATAAATAAACACACTTGCTGCTGTCATAACATCCAGGGGAAAATAAAAAAAAACATGCTGCACATACCAACAACTAAAGCAAGCAACAATGAAACCCTATAAAACATTAAAATAATATATAAAATCATATTAATGCGGAAGTACACCCATCGATTTAACAGTTTTAAAAAACAGTTACATTTCCGGCACGTGTTGGGAATGTAACTGTCATATCGATTGTGCTCTCAACCAAACTGTCAAACCATTCAATGGCTGAAGATTAAATAGAGGCCAAGATGGCAGCTTTCTTAGCTAAAAGCAATAGGAGGGTTTACTTCCATTTTAAATAAATCCATCTATATAAAACCTATTTTAAAATTAAATTCCTGTATCAAGAATTATAATTATAAGTATAGACCATATCCCTACCTCCAATACCCTAAGGGAAACCCAAAATCTATATAAGAACTCAAAAAATCTATTATATATAGTTAAGGAATAAATGATATATCTTTGAGGAAAAAAAGGAAATGTATACAAATCCTCCAGTCTTCTTTATAAAAAAAAGCTATAAACCTTTGATGTATTGTATGGAATGGAGATTATTAGACATCATTGAATTCTATATTTAACCCTCCCTGGTGAAAAAAAACAAACATTTGTATCATAAATCCACCAGGATTTTCTTCTACTTAATTGTCCTAAAAATTCCCCCACCACCATTGTTTTTTAACCTATTCTACACCCCAAAACTGCATCCCATTCAGATTCCAATTGTGACTAGGGATGAGCTTCAAGTTCGAGTCGAACTCATGTTCGACTCGAACATTGGCTGTTCGCAAGTTCGCCGAACAGCGAACAATTTGGGGTGTTCGCGGCAAATTCGAATGCCACAGAACACCCTTTAAAAGTCTATGGGAGAAATCAAAAGTACTAATTTTAAAGGCTTATATGCAAGTTATTGTCATAAAAAGTGTCTGGGGACCCGTGTCCTGCAGGGGACATGGATCAATGCAAAAAAAAGTTTTAAAAACGGCCGTTTTTTCAGGAGCAGTGATTTTAATAATGCTTAAAGTCAAACAATAAAAGTGTAACATCCCTTTAAATTTCGTACCTGGGGGGTGTCTATAGTATGCCTGTAAAGGGGCGCATGTTTCCCGTGTTTAGAACAGTCTGACAGCAAAATGACATTTGGAAGGAAAAAACCCATTTAAAACTACCCGCGGCTATTGCATTGCCGACAGTACACATAGAAGTTCATTGATAAAAACGGCATGGGAATTCCCCACAGGGAAACCACGAACCAAAAAAAAATGGCGTGGGGTCCCCCCAAAAATCCATACCAGACCCTTATCCGAGCACGCAACCTGGCAGGCCGCAGGAAAAGAGGGGCGGACGAGAGTGCGGCCCCCCCTCCTGAACCGTACCAGGCCACATGCCCTCAACATTGGGAGGGTGCTTTGGGGTAGCCCCCCAAAACACCTTGTCCCCATGTTGATGAGGACAAGGGCCTCATCCCCACAACCCTGGCCGGTGGTTGTGGGGGTCTGCGGGCGGGGGGCTTATCGGAATCTGGAAGCCCCCTTTAACAAGGGGACCCCCAGATCCCGGCCCCCCCGTGTGAAATGTAAGGGGGTACTTACCCCTACCATTTCACTAAAAAACTGTCAAAAATGTTAAAAATGACAAGAGACAGTTTTTGACAATTCCTTTATTTAAATGCTTCTTCTTTCTTCTATCTTCCTTCATCTTCTTCTGGCTCTTCTGGTTCTTCCTCCGGCGTTCTCGTCCAGCATCTCCTCCGCGGCGTCTTCTATCTTCTTCTCCTCAGGCCGCTCCGCACCCATGGCATGGGGGGAGGCTCTCGCTCTTCTCTTCATCTTCTTCTTCATCCTCTTCTCTTCTTCCTTCTTCTCTTCTTCATTTTCTTCTCCGGGCCGCTCCGCATCCATGCTGGCATGGAGGGAGGCTCCCGCTGTGTGATGGCGTCTCCTCGTCTGACGGTTCTTAAATAACGGGGGGCGGGGCCACCCAGTGACCCCGCCCCCCTCTGACGCACGGGACATGACGGGACTTCCCTGTGGCATTCCCCGTGATTCCCCATTCTCCGGGCCGCTCCGCACATGGGTGCGGAGCGGCCCGGAGAAGAAAATGAAGAAGAGAAGAAGGAAGAAGAGAAGAGGATGAAGAAGAAGATGAAGAGAAGAGCGGGAGCCTCCCCCCATGCCATGGGTGTGGAGCGGCCTGAGGAGAAGAAGATAGAAGACGCCGCGGAGGAGATGCTGGACGAGAACGCTGGTGGAAGAACCAGAAGAGCCAGAAGAACCAGAGGAAGAAGATGAAGGGCATGTGGCCTGGTACGGTTCAGGAGGGGGATCGCATGTTCTGGTGTGAACCGAACAGGGGGGTGTTCGGCTCATCCCTAATTGTGACGTTATCTAAAATGACTGGACACACTATGTTTAGTGCACTCTTTTTTTATGTTGTATACATGTTCTCTTCTCCATATCACTAATGACCTGGAAGTACAACCCACATACTGTAGACTTCATGGACATTCCAAAATGTATACAACAAACAACACCTTCCATAGAGCAGGAAATGAAACCTGAATAAAAAAAAAATTCCTGAGATTGTGGCTACAAATTCTTTCCTTTTCCTCACTTTTTGTTTTACCTCTTTATACACACAACACCTCCCACATGCAAAAAAAGGTAATATCAAAATGAAACAATGAGATAGTTTGTCTATTATAAGCCAGAGGTACAGTTTGGTAGAACTCAACATTAAACTGAACCCAAATCCAAAGCCAAAGCCATATGCCCTGTACACACGGGCAGACTTTTCAGCAACAAAGGTCCGACAGTCTTTCCGACGGACTTTCGAAGGACTTTTGACGGACTTCCGATGGACTTTCGAACAAATGGACTTGGCTACCAACGATCACACCAAAGTCCGACGGATTCGTACGTGATGACGTACGACCGGACTAAAATTAGGAATTTCATAGCCAGTAGCCAATAGTTGCCCTAGCATCTGTTTTCATCCGTCGCACTAGCATACAGACGAACGGACTTCTCGATAGGAACTGGGTCCGGCGGAGTTCCGACATAAAGATTTGAAACATGTTCCAAATCTAAAGTCCGTCAGATTTTTGACAGAAACAATCCACTGAAGGTCCGATTAAGCCCACACACGGTCGGATTGTCCACCGGATTCGGTCCGTCGGACCAGTCCGGTTAAAAAGTCCGCTCGCGTGTACAGGGCAAAAGAATATGATTCAGCAGAGTTGTAAAATCACAGTAGGTCTAATTTAAATGTTTAAATGTTCTGTTTTCCCAACAGCATTTTTCTGTAAACATAACCATGGTTTCCTAAATGGCAAGCAATGGCAATGTACAAGCAAATTAGACCTGAAGGGCCTGGTATGGAATTTAGGGGGACTCCCACGTCATTTTTTTTTTAAATTTTGGTTCGGGGTTTCCCTGTGGGGAATTCCCATGCCGTTTTTATCAATGAACTTCTATGTGTATTGTCAGCAATGCAATAGCCGCGGGTAGTTTTAAATGGGTTTTTTCCTTCCAAATGTAATTTTGCTGTCAGACTGTTCTAAACACGGGAAACATGCGCCCTTTTACAGGCATACTATAGACACCCCCCAGGTACGAAATTTAAAGGGATATTACACTTTTATTGTTTGACTTTAAGCATTATTAAAATCACTGCTCCTGAAAAAACGGCCATTTTAAAAACTTTTTTTTGCATTGATCCATGTCCCCTGGGGCAGGACCCGGGTCCCCAAACACTTTTTATGACAATAACTTGCATATAAGCCTTTAAAATTAGCACTTTTGATTTCTCCCATAGACTTTTAAAGGGTGTTCTGCGGCATTCGAATTTGCCGTGAACACCCCAAATTGTTCGCTGTTCGGTGAACTTGCGAACAGCCAATGTTCGAGTCGAGCATGAGTTCGACTCGAACTCGAAGCTCATCCCTACTTGCATATAAGCCTTTAAAATTAGCACTTTTGATTATTCATGTTCATGTCCCATAGACTTTAACGGTGTTCGCGTGTTCGAGCAAACTTTTTTCCTGTTCGCATGTTCTGGTGCGAACCGAACAGGGGGGTGTTCGGCTCATCCCTAATTGTGACGTTATCTAAAATGACTGGACACACTATGTTTAGTGCACTCTTTTTTTATGTTGTATACATGTGCTCTTATCCATATCACTAATGACCTGGAAGTACAACCCACATACTGTAGACTTCATGGACATTCCAAAATGTATACAACAAACAACATTTTCCATAGAGCAGGAAATGAAACCTGAATAAAAAAAATTTTCCTGAGATTGTGGCTACAAATTCTTTCCTTTTCCTCACTTTTTGTTTTACCTCTTTATACACACAACACCTCCCACATGCAAAAAAAGGTAATATCAAAATGAAACAATGAGATAGTTTGTCTATTATAAGCCAGAGGTACAGTTTGGTAGAACTCAACATTAAACTGAACCCAAAGCCAAAGCCAAAGCCATATGCCCTGTACACACGGGCAGACTTTTCAGCAACAAAGGTCCGACAGTCTTTCCGACGGACTTTCGAAGGACTTTTGACTAACTTCCGACGGACTTTCGAACAAATGGACTTGGCTACCAACGATCACACCAAAGTCCGACGGATTCGTACGTGATGACGTACGACCGGACTAAAATTAGGAATTTCATAGCCAGTAGCCAATAGTTGCCCTAGCATCTGTTTTCGTCCATCGCACTAGCATACAGACGAACGGATTTCTCGATAGGAACTGGGTCCGGCGGAGTTCCGACATAAAGATTTGAAACATGTTCCAAATCTAAAGTCCGTCAGATTTTTGACAGAAACAATCCACTGAAGGTCCGATTAAGCCCACACGCGGTCGGATTGTCCACCGGATTCGGTCCGTCGGACCAGTCCGGTTAAGAAGTCCGCTCGCGTGTACAGGGCAAAAGAATATGATTCATCAGAGTTGTAAAATCACAGTAGGTCTAATTTAAATGTTTAAATGTTCTGTTTTCCCAAGAGCATTTTTCTGTAAACATAACCATGGTTTCCTAAATGGAAAGCAATGGCAATGTACAAGCAAATTAGACCTGAAGGGCCTGGTATGGAATTTAGGGGGACTCCCACGTCATTTTTTTTTTTTATTTTGGTTTGGGGTTTCCCTGTGGGGAATTCCCATGCCGTTTTTATCAATGAACTTCTATGTGTATTGTCAGCAATGCAATAGCCGCGGGTAGTTTTAAATGGGTTTTTTCCTTCCAAATGTCATTTTGCTGTCAGACTGTTCTAAACACTGGAAACATGCGCCCTTTTACAGGCATACTATAGACACCCCCCAGGTACGAAATTTAAAGGGATATTACACTTTTATTGTTTGACTTTAAGCATTATTAAAATCACTGCTCCTGAAAAAACGGCCATTTTTAAAACTTTTTTTTGCATTGATCCATGTCCCCTGGGGCAGGACCCGGGTCCCCAAACACTTTTTATGACAATAACTTGCATATAAGCCTTTAAAATTAGCACTTTTGATTTCTCCCATAGACTTTTAAAGGGTGTTCTGCGGCATTCGAATTTGCCGCGAACACCCCAAATTGTTCGCTGTTCGGTGAACTTGCGAACAGCCAATGTTCGAGTCGAGCATGAGTTCGACTCGAACTCGAAGCTCATCCCTACTTGCATATAAGCCTTTAAAATTAGCACTTTTGATTATTCATGTTCGTGTCCCATAGACTTTAACGGTGTTCGCGTGTTCGAGCAAACTTTTTTCCTGTTCGCATGTTCTGGTGCGAACCGAACAGGGGGGTATTCGGCTCATCCCTAATTGTGACATTATCTAAAATGACTGGACACACTATGTTTAGTGCACTCTTTTTTTATGTTGTATACATGTTCTCTTATCCATATCACTAATGATCTGGAAGTACAACCCACATACTGTAGACTTCATGGACATTCCAAAATGTATACAACAAACAACACCTTCCATAGAGCAGGAAATGAAACCTGAATAAAAAAATTTTTCCTGAGATTGTGGCTACAAATTCTTTCCTTTTCCTCACTTTTTGTTTCACCTCTTTATACACACAACACCTCCCACATGCAAAAAAAGGTAATATCAAAATGAAACAATGAGATAGTTTGTCTATTATAAGCTAGAGGTACAGTTTGGTAGAACTCAACATTAAACTGAACCCAAAGCCAAAGCCAAAGCCAAATGCCCTGTACACACGGGCAGACTTTTCAGCAACAAAGGTCTGACAGTCTTTCCGACGGACTTTCAAAGGACTTTTGACGGACTTCCGCCGGACTTTTGAACAAATGGACTTGGCTACCAACGATCACACCAAAGTCCGACGGATTCGTACGTGATGACGTACGACTGGACTAAAATTAGGAATTTCATAGCCAGTAGCCAATAGTTGCCCTAGCATCTGTTTTCGTCCGTCGCACTAGCATACAGACGAACGGATTTCTCGATAGGAACTGGGTCCGGCGGAGTTCCGACGTAAAGATTTGAAACATGTTCCAAATCTAAAGTCCGTCAGATTTTCGACAGAAACAGTCCGCTGAAGGTCCGATTAAGCCCAAACACGGTCGGATTGTCCACCGGATTCGGTCCGTCGGACCAGTCCGGTTAAAAAGTCCGCTCGTGTGTACAGGGCAAAAGAATATGATTCAGCAGAGTTGTAAAATCACAGTAGGTCTAATTTAAATGTTTAAATGTTCTGTTTTCCCAAGAGCATTTTTCTGTAAACATAACCATGGTTTCCTAAATGGCAAGCAATGGCAATGTACAAGCAAATTAGTATGAAAAACACAAAGAAGATATCATAAACCATGTACAGTATATCATAAAATAAAATATTTCTATATCTAAATAATCTGTGGGTACAGCTTTTTGAATCTTTTATTTTCTTTAATTATGATGAATAACTGAACACATTATAGCATTATTTCAAGACTCTGAAGACTTTTAGTACATGCCATTGTATTTTTGTTACATCAAACATCTACAGCTGCCATCAACCTGATGCCCAAAAGACTTTGTCGGCACAGTGCTCAGGGTCAATTGTTTCTTAAACTACTTTTTGGAGTATATTCAATATGACAAGCAAATCAATCTTTTTCTCTTCGGGGACTGATGATGAAATTCTACATTTTGTAAAGGGTTGCCCTGAGAGTATAAATTGAATGAATAGCTTTCAGACCTGTTCAATTTTACACCATTTTAGCAGAGATACTATAAATGCAGCACACAAAAGGCATTTTAGCTTCTTAACATGAACAGACAGACTTGTTTTTTTTTTTTTAAGGTGATATGCCACTTTTAGCTATGTGTAGAGGAATCTGACAAAGATTTTCACGTAAGTATACCTTACAAAGCAGAAAATTTGTAGATCAAAACCATTAACAAAGTTAAGTAATTCAGTATGCATTTGTAGTACATAGCTAATTTAACTGTTATACAAGTAGCAGCATAAATAATTCTGTTGGATCTATTTTTGCTTAGATATGTATATAGTACAAACGTTGTAATATTTGTTGAGATCCACATAGTGATGTAGCTGACCTTTACCAAGTGTCTATTTATGACACTGAAGACCTTTTTCCATGGAATATACTGTATAATATGTGTTTCTATAGCAAATCACCTAGTAAAAGTGCATGTACATTTATTTATGTGTAGCAAAAAAAATATTGGGCTACTTCCTGTGCTGGATACATTTTTTAAATTGATTTTTATTTGAAAAATACTGCAATATGTTACTAGATGGAGATAAGTATCATAGAAACGTCCTAATAAAGGGAATTTAAAGAAATTTAAAAAATAATTTAAAGATAATGTAATGATGAAAAAAAAATTTGATTAGTGTATTAATTAGAAAAAATAAAGAATTCAGTGGTCCAATGTAATTAGCCACTTTTCACGACCAAATGACACATTTTGCAGTTGGCAAACACAAAATAAATAAATTACATGGGATTATGGGATTATTTGCACATAACCTCCCTATGGAAAAATGAAAGAAATCCTACTGAATCTCTGAGCAGGTTTCCATCTATAATAGGAATTTATTCTGCACTTGGCCCATTAACGCCCTTAGCAGATAATCTAGCTTTCCCACCAGGTATCAACAACCCATCCTCTCCTCTAAGAATAGAGTTAAACCAGTGCTGGCAAAAGATCTATTCTATATGGGTACAATTAAAACTCTAGAAGACATCCAGACAGACTGTAACCTCTCTTCTTTGCCTTTTTGGACTTATTTGCAGTTAAATAGCTATTTAACACAATCCGGGTTAAATCTCGCTCCATGAGATCACTTACAGCTCATGTAGAGCAATTGGAGAATACACCACTCTGGAATACCAGACCTGCAGTGCTCCCCTAATTTCAACCCTCTAGGGGAAGTTTACCTTTTTCCTTTATTTGGATTATGAATCATTTGTATATGAATATATAGGAATATATAGAAAACTGCAGGATAGGATCCCTAATGGTGCTATTATATGTGTTGTATGCCTAGATCTGATGTGTTTTTAACAATGTTTTGTCTATTCCCTTTGTTTTTTGTATGCGATTAATAAAATTCAACTTTTTACATACCTTTTGTAATCCATTACAGTTGTGCCTTTAAAGTCCCATAAAGTTTTTTTAGTTTCCTAATGCCCCTAACTGTTATGCTTAGATTAATAGAGCTTATTTTTCTATTGATCCTGCTTTCCTTCTTCAATATAATTCCTTTACATCACTCTCTAAGTCTTACATATATATGCCAGTATATATATATATATATATATATATATATATATATATATATACACACAGTGGGGATGGAAAGTATTCAGACCCCTTTAAATTTTTCACTCTTTGTTATATTGCAGCCATTTCCTAAAATCATTCAAGTTCATTTTTTTTCCTCATTAATGTACACAGCAACCCATATTGACAGAAAAACACAGAATTGTTGACATTTTTGCAGATTTATTAAAAAAAAAACTGAAATATCACATGGTCCTAAGTATTCAGACCCTTTGCTGTGACACTCATATATTTAACTCAGGTGCTGTCCATTTCTTCTGATCATCCTTAAAATGGTTCTACACCTTCATTTGAGTCCAGCTGTTGTTGGTTATACTGATTGGACTTGATTAGGAAAGCCACACACCTGTCTATACAAGACCTTACAGCTCACAGTGCCTGTCAGAGCAAATGAGAATCATAAGGTCAAAGGAACTGCCTGAAGAGCTCAGAGACAGAATTGTGGCAAGGCACAGATCTGGCCAAGGTTACAAAAAAATTTCTGCTGCACTTAAGGTTCCTAAGAGCACAGTGGCCTCCATAATCCTTAAATGGAAGATGTTTGAGATGACCAGAACCCTTCCTAGAGCTGGCCGTCCAGTCGAACTGAGCTATCGGGGCAGAAGAGCCTTGGTGTGAGAGGTAAAGAAGAACCCAAAGATCGCCGTGGCTGAGCTCCAGAGATGCAGTCGGGAGATGGGAGAAAGTTGTAGAAAGTCAACCATCACTGCAGCCCTCCACCAGTCGGGGCTTTATGGCAGAGTGGAAGCCTCTCCTCAGTGCAAGACACATGAAAGCCCGCATGGAGTTTGCTAAAAAAACACCTGAAGGACTCCAAGATGGTGAGAAATAAGATTCTTTGGTCTGATGAGACCAAGATAGAACTTTTTGGACTTAATCCTAAGTGGTATGTGGGGAATAAACCAGATACTACTCATCCCCTGTCCAATACAGCCCCAACAGTGAAGCATGGAGGTGGCAGCATCATGCTGTGGGGGTGTTTTTCAGCTGCAGGGACAGGATGACTGGTTGCAATCGAGGGAAAGATGAATGCGGCCAAGTACAGGGATATCCTGGATGAAAACCTTCTCCAGAGTGCTCAGGACCTCAGACTGGGCCGAAGGTTTACCTTCCAACAAGACAATAACCCTAAGCGCACAGCTAAAATAACGAAGGAGTGGCTTCACAACAACTTCATGACTGTTCTTGAATGGCCCAGCCAGAGCCATGACTTAAACTCAATTGAGCATCTCTGGAGAGACCTAAAAATGGCTGTCCACCAACATTTACCATCCAACCTGACAGAACTGGAGAGGATCTGCAAGGAGGAATGGCAGAGGATCCCCAAATCCAGGTGTGAAAAACTTGTTGCATCTTTCCCAAAAAGACTCATGGCTGTATTAGATCAAAAGGGTGCTTCTACTAAATACTGAGCAAAGGGTCTGAATACTTAGGACCATGTGACATTTCAGTTTTTCTTTTTTAATAAATCTGCAAAAATGTCAACAATTATGTGTTTTTCTGTCAATATGGGGTGCTGTTTGTACGTTAATGAGGAAAAAAAATGAACTTAAATGATTTTAGCAAATGGCTGCAATATAACAAAGAATGAAAAATTTAAGGGGGTCTGAATACTTTCTGTCCCCACTGTATATATAAATGTATAAGTCTGGGATTGTTGCACTCAAATTTATTGAAAAATAGAAAAAATATATACAAATACAGGAAGGTCCAATGTCAACAGTTTCTGGCTTAATCGTTCACGCCTTTCCTCAGGTAGGAACCACAATTCTCTTCTTTAATATACAGTATATAGTTATCTTACACCGGGAACTAATTAGGCATTTAACTCTTACAACATACAAACAAGAGCCTTCAGTTTTCTAATATCCTTAATCTCAAATCAATAACTGCATGGGCTAAGTTCATTCTCCATGTAGTTAAAGAGGAGATCCTGGTTCAAACCTATCACCAAAATACATACATCTAGATAAAAACTAGTAACCATTAAATAAATATAGGTACAAACACAACATTTCTAGTGACATAACCCCATAACGAGTCTTATTGAATATATTGCACATGAACTTGTCATAAAATTAAATATCTGAAAAAAATTACCAGGAACCAAATATCTATCATAAAAAAAGATGTAAATCAAAATTAGAGTTTAACCCCCTAGGTTGTAAAGTGTCAAGACGATTTATCCAGTGAACCTAACATTTATTTCATTTCAGTTCTTGATTACCACCTTGTCTATCCTAGGGATTTGCCTCAATGACCATAAAGCGAAGCTGTGCCACTGTATGTTTCATTTGTACAAAGTGCCTTGCTAAAGGGAGCTGGGTTAATTTATCACGTATGGAGTATTTATGTCTGGCTATACGGCCTTTTACTTTCTGTGTGGTCACCCCCACATACAGGAAACCCCACGGACATTTAATTATATAGACAACAAAGGATGACTGACAGGTTTGGTAGCCCTTGAACTCTATATTCATCCCTTGATGTGAGTGATTCAAAAACTTCCCTTTGATCATAGAACTGCATTGGATACAATTTAATCAGGGATATGACCCATTATTAGGGGAATCTAAAAAGGTTCCAGTGATCTTAGTGTTATGTGACATTGGTCAGATTTTACCAATCTGCTATATAAAGTCCTCCCCTTCCGATATGAAGGTATGGGGAAACTTTGAAATTCATCAATTTGCGGATAATTCTCCCTAATAATGGACCAATGCTTTTTAACAACATTGTATATTCGTACAGAGTGGGAATGATACTGTGTAACAAATGGTAGTCTCCTACCCTTCAGGAACCATGAATCTGACTGAGACAGAAGTGCAGTAAAAATCACACTTTTTAATAAAATGGTAAAATGGTACAAACAGAGCAAAAGTAGTCAAAACATAGCCAGGGTTCGGTAACCAGAGCGGGTAGTCAGAACAAGCCAGTGAAACACGAATCCAGAGATCAGCGCAGTAGAGGCAGTAAACAGGATCAGGAACCAGAAGGGAAGTCAGCCAGGTAAAAAAGTCTTTAACAGGAAAACACAGCAGAGAGTATCCGGATATGTTGACCAGGCAAAGGCATCGGAGATCTGATCCAGGCTAGCTGACAAGCAGGAAATGAAGACCAGGCGAGTCACTGTGGAATGAAGAGCACTGGCAAATAACCGACAGCTGAGCACAGAGCTCTGAGAAGGAAGGGCTGAGCCCAGCCCTGACACAACCTACATCTCTTCTACCACCTCTATCTATTGTTTCCATTCTCACTCTCTTCATGACCTGTCTAGGGTGCAACCCCTTTTTGCTAATTTGATTTCCATTTTGTCAAGTCGTTTTTCTCTTTGAACTGGGTTCGCTTACAATTCTTTTAATCCAAGTAAACTGATTAGGGATTGATTTAAATACCCCAGGGGGATGGAGAATTTTATGATATAATAACTGATTATAACCAGTTGATTTCACATAAAGATCACTCTGTATAGAGCCCTCACTGATTCTTAAGCATGTATCCAAAAATTGCATTTTCTCCTGACTGTAAATAATGTTCAATTCTAAACCTGGTACTAAGAGGTTAAGGCAGTGGTTCTTAACCTTGTTGGAGGTACTGACCCCCACCAGTTTCATATGTGCATTCACTGAACCCTTTTTAATTGGAAAAATAAAATATGATTTTTTCAAATTCAAAACATAGGTATATAATTAGGTATATATTTATACATAGGTATATTTGTATACATAGGTGCACAAAATGAACAAAACCATTAAAGAACAAAACCATTAAGAACAAAGAACAAAACCATTAAATATTAAAACATGATTTTCACACAAAAACAAAAACATAATAATGAATATTTACTGCAAATCAGTGTGACTTCTGCTGTTGCCTTTCAGAGACCAGTTCAGAAATGTGCGGCTTTACCTTGGCAAGTCCCATTCTCCTGTCATTTTCACAACAAAGTCTGTTCCTTTTCTTCGTTTTTATGTCCAGCATCCTCGAAAAGATTGCTCGCAAAGATATGTTGTAACAAACGGTATGAAAATCTCCAGAGCTTTCTTAGAAATAACAGGGTACGTTACCATCTGTTGACACCAAAACATTGAGAGCGTTGTTGTTCTGAAGAGTTGCTGTTGAACCTGCCTCTGCTGAATTTCAATTATTTCATCGAGGTATTCTTCATTGACATCTGTTGTTTCAACACTAAATGTGAACAGCTGTCTCACCCATGCTGGATATGACTCTCTTGTAGGGAAGTATCCGTCGAGAGACTTTGCAAGCGAATCTAAGTGCGTGGCAATTGCTTGCTTCAGTTCCGCGGGTACAGAAATGTCTCCAATTCCAGATACATCTTCGATCTTACTTACACAGTCGTCTAGCAGGGGAAAGTTTGCAAAGTTATCGTTCTCTATTCATCGTTTCCATAACAGTAGCTTTTTTTGAAAAGCCTTCAGGTTTTCTTCCGCTTCGATGATGTTGACTCCATCGCCCTACATCTGTTGGTTGAGATGATTGAGAGCTGCGAAGATATCAGCCATGTACGCTAAAATGAGAATGAACTCAGAATTTTTGAAGCAATCTGCATTACAATGTTGGTGCTCTTGCAAAAACAGGGCTAATTCCACACGCATGGCAAAAACACGATTCAGCACTTGTCCCCGGGATAACCACTGAACGTTAGAATGGTACAGAAGTACCTCGAATTGAGATCCCATTTCTTTACACAGCTCCCTGAAGATGCGGTGCCTCAGAGCCCTATTTCACACATAGTTCACGCATTCCACTACAATTTTTAATACTTCTGTCAGTTTTGGAGGCAAGGTTTTTGTTGCCAACGCATGCCTGTGCAGAATACAATGAGCAACAATGATGTGTGGTGCATCGGCTTTCACTAGCGCACCAAAACCAGGCTTTCTTCCCAGCATGGCTGGAGCTCTGTCCAAACAAACTGCAGAAACCATATCCCACGAAAGATTGTTGTCTTTGAAGAAGTCATCCACAAGTTTCTTCACATTGGCTGCCTTAGTTGTTGTTGTAAGAGGCTTACAAAATAAAAAATCTTCCTTTATCATGTCGTCTTTCACATAGCGCACGAATACTGCAAGCTGGCTTAGATTGGAAACGTCTGTGGTCTCGTCGAGTTGAGGGCTGAATTTTGCCGGGCTTGAAATCAGATCTGCAACTACTTGAGCCAAGATGTCTTTGCTCATGTCCTCTATTCTGTCGCTGATGGTGTCATTTGAAAGAGGAATTTGGGATAAAGCCGAGAACAGCTCTCATCGAATCTAGCTCTCTTCACCTTGAATTCAGCGAGCCTTGTGTTCTTGTATTTTCCATGCAGCTTAAGGAAGTGTTCTCTTAGTTTTGCCGGTGCTAGACTAGAATTGCTCAACTTGGCATTGCAAATCATGCAGTTAGGACGCTGACTCCCATCACGTTCCGTTATACATGTGAATCCATATTGTACATATTCGTCCGACCACTTTCTTTTTTTGCTCGACATAGTTAGTATGAAGGGATTAAAATATTAAGAAAGAAATCACACGACGTACCATCACGACAGTTAACATTCGACTACTGGGCACACCAAATTCCCTGCAGCACAGATAGGCCAAGCGATGTGGCGTTATCACCTGCAAAGAGAAAAAAACAACAACAACAGGCGCCTCAGTAAAGCTGTAATATTTAATTGCAATAAGCACTAAAAACACTGACATGTAATGATGTGTAAATCCGGCACAGGGGTCACAGTAAAAGCCATAGTTAGTCTCTGCATTCAGGGATGGGGGAGAGCCTGGTTCCTCTGTACTGTCAGCTGGGTATTGTCCTCTATACTGTCGGCTTGGTTTCCTTCAGCGGACTTCCGGGATTCGATGTATACCAGAATGAGGCTTGCAAATCAGCCGGGTAGTCAGATGGAGGGCTGGAGTGGTAAAAAATGGACAGTTTCCCCGGTGGGGCTTTAGACAGCAATATCTTGAAATCCAAGATAATAAAAAATGTATAACCAGTAAGTGCTTTTATTGAACCATGAACAATAGTAATGTTATAATTCAATTGGCATTACAACATAGAGCGCTGGCCAAGTAGTACAATACATATTCCACAATATAAAGTCGACACATCTTTACACGAAATTATATACAGTCATACATTTCCGGGCTGTTGACGGTATAAATCCCCGACGCGTTTCGACCTGTGTACGGTCATCATCAGGGGGATAGTTGGTTCTCTGAAATACATTGAATATCTTCAAAATTTAAGAACATGTCATCATAAATCTCATTGTAAGGTTAAAAATGGTAGTATATTTACCGCTGAAAAGTAGAGGGAATAATCCTTTGGCCAGTAAAAGCCGTAAATGGATCCGGGGGGCCCCCATATTCGCCCCTGTCTCCCCAGAGCGCATGAGTCCAGCCCAAGGGGCTTGCAAGCAGCCACATAGACGCCCTCCAGGGGAAGGAGAAGTCAGCACCTGCGACAAATACCCAATAGGTCAAAATGATTCTCAGCACATTGGCAAGAGTATGAAGTGTATGGGCTAACTGCAATCCTAGTGATCAATATATATTGATCTGGTGTCCTAAGGTTTCATGATTGTAATTAATTATATAGAAGGTGGCAAAACCATAAAAGAAATGGTTGTATAGTTATAGGGTTGTTTGAGTGGTGTGGTGTGTAAACACAGGTGAGTGGGAAGTGATATGTGGTACTAGGAATATGAAAAACCCTTTGAGTGATAAAGTAAAATTAGATGGATGGCCAGCACAATGCTGACTACAGTGCCATGTCCAGGTGAATGAAATAGTGTGTAGTGTCAGCCAACACATGGTGGAATAAAAGTGAAAAACAAGTCAAAAGGAAAGTGTGTGAATCAATAAAACCAAATGAAACAATCAAAAACATGTGTGAAAGATCTAAGCTGTTTATAGGAATAGGAGTATGAGTGTAGTGTTGTGATATTAGAGGAGTAGGAATATATGTATAGTATAATAATTTACCTTGTGCCACAGTGTGGCTGATGTAGTATGGTAAAGTTTGACTTGTATGAACCAAATTGCAATGAAGCAAAAAAGGTAAAAAGCTGGAGCCAAAAAAGGATTTGTGCAGTGCCATCCATTACGGTCTGCGTGGAGTCATAGTAAGACTCACAGGCAGCCGATCATGGATATATGCCTAAAGTAGGCAATTAATTGAGTAGGCACAGGTGCTGATCTCCTCCCCCCCAGAGTGAGCAGCCCACATGTGGCTCCCCCGGCATCCCTGTAGGCGGAAAAAAAAAAAAAAAACCCCGGCAGCTGCCGTCAACTCCGCCGCAAACCGCGAGATGTCGCGGTGCCGTGCACACGCCAAAGTAACTCGCACATGCGCACCCCGCCACGGCTCATCTGGAGGTGATCAAGGGATGCCACCGGCAGAGTGAAGTTCACGTCGGCGGACGATGGATACAAACGTCCGTCAATCAGAGCATGGGGGGGAGAGCTCAGATCCTGGATCACCCCCACATTCTCACCCTGCCGGGAAGCCTTCAATTAGACCAGGACTCGCCCCCATGAAGCCGACAGGGGCGGCAGAGGTCCACCATGATCCATGACGGCCATAATCTAAAGTGCATATGTAAATGCAGTAGGCACTAAATTGTAGATGATAAGGTAATCATTGAATTTATGCAGGAGCTGAGTGGTAGCTCACTGACCCTAGATCCTAACATGTATATTTACAGAACAGGTGTTAGTTAAACATCTGGTCTACTGCAATACAGGAGTCTAAAATAGATCTATCCTGATGCATGAGGTGGGGAAAGATATAGTTACGATCTACTCCCCCATTTTGGGGGGCGTTTCCTCCGCAAGAGGCAAACAAAGTGTCACCCCCAAAATGTGTATCGTATCAAAAGAGGTTTTAGACATGTGAGGGTTAGAAGGGCCGTATGAGCAACACAAAGCTCCTGCCATGTCTCTCATGTGTCATAGGGGAGAAGGGGTGTTTAACCACCCAAAATTCGGTAATAAAGAGAAAAACACATGTGGGAGAGACGCATGCGCTGCACACCCCAAAACAATAATGGTAAAAAATGGACAGTTTCCCCGGTGGGGCTTTAGACAGCAATATCTTGAAATCCAAGTTAATAAAAAATGTATAACCAGTAAGTGCTTTTATTGAACCATGAACAATAGTGATGTTATAATTCAATTGGCATTACAACATAGAGCGCTGGCCAAGTAGTACAATACATATTCCACAATATACACATCTTTACACAAAATTATATACAGTCGTGCTGTTGACGGTATAAATCCCTGACGCGTTTCGACCTGTGTAGGTCATCATCAGGGGGATAGTTGGTTCTATAAAATACATTGAATATCTTCAAAATTTAAGAACATGTCATCATAAATCTCATTGTAAGGTTAAAAATGGTAGTATATTTACCGCTGAAAAGTAGAGGGAATAATCCTTTGGCCAGTAAAAGCTGTAAATGGATCCGGGGGGCCCCCATATTCGCCCCTGTCTCCCCAGAGCGCATGAGTCCAGCCCAAGGGGCTTGCAAGGAGCCACATAGACGCCCTCCAGGGGAAGGAGAAGTCAGCACCTGCGACAAATACCCAATAGGTCAAAATGATTCTCAGCACATTGGCAAGAGTATGAAGTGTGGAGGGCTGGAGTGTAGAGTCCCGATATGGGCTGTACTGCCGTACTGCTCTCCCCCATCCCTGAATGCAGAGACTAACTATGGCTTTTACTGTGACCCCCTGTGCCGGATTTACACATCATTACATGTCAGTGTTTTTAGTGCTTATTGCCATTAAATATTACAATTTTACTGAGGCGCTTGTTGTTGTTTTTTTCTCTTTTCCGTATATTGGAGTGGCTTCACCTCCCCTTACAAGGCTGCCCTGCAAATAGACTGTACCTTCTCACAAAGAGCTGGAATTTGCTTAAAAGGACTATCTGGCGTTTTGCATTGTGTTTTACACTTGTTATATTGTGACCTGCGCTGCTATTTCCTGTCGTCGTTATCACCTGCAGCCAATGATGGACAAGCGGGGCGTGTCATCACGAATCATATGAGTCGGGTGTGTGTCTTGACCTCTGCCGAACCCGCGAGACTGACTCACCGAACCCCTGGTGTTCGATCAAACCCAGGTTAAGAACCACTGGGTTAAGGTATGCATAAAACAATAAAAGGATATCAATGTCACACCCTTGCAAGGCTGCCCTGCAAATAGACTGTACCTTCTCACAAAGAGCTGGAATTTGTTTAAAAGGACTATCTGGTGTTTTGCATTGTGTTTTACACTTGTTTTATTGTGACCTGCGCTGCTATTTCCTGTCGTTGTTATCACCTGCAGCCAATGATGGACAAGCGGGGCGTGTCATCACGAATCATATGAGTCGGGTGTGTGTCTTGACCTCCGCCGAACCCGTGAGACTGACTCACCGAACCACTGGTGTTCGATCAAACCCAGGTTAAGAACCACTGGGTTAAGGTATGCATATACCAATAAAAGGGTATCAATGTCACCACCCCACACCGCAAACACGTCATCAGTGAAGCAATACCAACATTTGCAGTTACCCTTAAAAAGAACCTTAACATAAATAAAAGATTTTTCAATCATATATATCATAAATAGATATTTGGTTCCTGATAATTTGTTTCAGATCGGTAATTTTATGACACGTTCATGTGCCATATATTCAACAGGCCTTGTTATGGGGTTATGTCACTAGAAATGTTTGAACAAGGATCCCCTCTTTAACTACGTGGAGAATGAACTTAGCCCCTGTAGCCATTGATTTGAGATTAAAGGGTAACTCTACTTTCGTGGGGAAAAAAAAGCAAATTAAAAAAAAAAATAAATGAGAGAGAGAGAGAGAGAGAGAGAGAGAGAGAGAGAGAGAGAATACAGTTGTGACACAAGTCATCTTGTAATTGAAAGTTTTTAAAAATTACCTTTCCTTTTCAATCTGCAGCTCTGTAATTTTCTGAAAATGCAATGCAATATGGCTCTTCCTGGAGGTGTTCTGTACACAGAGTGTGCACAGAACAGCCCAACAGAAACATAATTTCCTGCTTGTGTGATTGGCTCACTGATTTTCCCAGAAGTCTGCACTAAGATACATGTCAGATTCCTGGCATCCCCTACAACAAAAATGTCATTTTTGGTGAGATACTTACAATAGGAATGGGATGCAGACTCTGCAATTTTCCTCATTAGAGGCCTGCAGGTGCACAGCTGGCTGATAATTATGAAACCACTCCCATTAGATTCATTCAGCAAAGGGGCACAGAGAAAAAACTGTGATTTCTTCAGAAAAACAAAATGTAGGAATCTGCAACAAAGTTTGTTAAAATCCTTGTAATGTACATAGATCACCCAGAGGGGAATGTTTTTATTTTCAACAAAAGTGGAATAGGCTTTAAGGATATTGGAAAATTGTGGATCATTTATGTGTGTTCCTACCTGAGGTAGGACGTGATTAATTTTAAGCTCGAAACTGTTGACATGGAACCATCCTATATTTGTATATCTGTATATATTTTTCTATTTTATTATAATATATAAGTATTATATTATAATTATTGTGTACTTTTGCTCGGATACAACATTTCCTTGATAAGTCATGTCATTTTCTTATGTAATTCAATTGCATTTTTGCTGACTTATTTTCTATGTACAACATTGTAATTTTCAGACATTCCAATAAAACTTGAAATGTACAATAAAAAAGAAAAAAACAAATAAAAAAGGAATTTACTGATGCTGTGATTTCATTTCTGCATTGTATGTGTCAGGTTCCTGCCTACAAGATAATACATTGTAGTCCTTACAGATATTTGTAATCATTATGCACCCACTTCCACATTTTCTTAAATTGGCAATGTTGTGGATTATCTTTCATTATGGTAATATTCTGCAATGGCAACTATGTCTAGCATGCTGGCTGCTTTTCCCATTTTATTTATTACATGATCAATTGTTTCAAGCAGCACCATAATAAGTTTATCTGTATGTATGATTGCATTTTTAATTTATTTGATTGTGTTTCATTTGTACACAGTCATGTGCACAGTCTAAACCACAGGTCATTTTTGTGGCCATATACAGTATGCTACTTGTATATCACAACATGTGGCAATGTGATTATAGTAAATATTTGTATCTTGCAGGTTTACATGGTTTATCAATTCTCATCTGTTGACTCCTATAGTTTATTCATTACTACCATAATTTACCTTTTAGTACAGGCATTTGTAAAAAAATAATAAAACATAGTCAATCTGCACCAATAGGTAATCAGGCATCTAGCAAGGAATCAATACAGTATATGTACATTTCTAACAGGTCACAGGCAAATGCAGCCCCTACCAACAAAGAAATCACAGTGATTACAAATCACATATATGATGACAAGGTTAAATAAATAAGTATGTAACACATGTCAAACTAATAACACCAAAAAAGGGGAATGTGTCATAATGTGTCATAAATGAATTAAGTACGATTCATAAAGTAAATACATCCAGATGAAGCATATCTTCCACCAAGTAAAGTACTACAAGACACTGTGATATCTAATGCCGCGTACACACGAGCGGACTTTACGGCAGACTTTGCTCGGCGGACTTTACGCCGGACTTTGTCGGCTCCTTGCGCCGGACTTAAAAAGGAACAGACTTGGACACACACGATCACTGCAAAAGTCCGCTGGTTTGGAACGTGATGACGTACAGCACGTACGACGGGACTATAAAAAGGAAGTTCAAGCCCCACTACGGCACCCTTTGGGCTCCTTCTGCTAATCTCGTGTTTATCTTGTGTTAGTAGAAGTTTGGTTAGAGACAATTCGTGCTTTTCACACTTCAGATTATTTCGATCGTTTTCTGCGGTTCAGTTTGTGCTTGTGAGGTTTGTATCTGCTTTTCGGTGCGTGTTGGTCAGTTCGTAACCTGCCGTGCAGGCCGTTCTGGTCCTCTCGTTCCTGATTTTCAGGTCATTCTTCATAGGCCTTGCTGTTCTTCAGTGCGTTTGTTATAAGTTTGTTTGTTTGTTTGACCAGCCGACCGTTTTGAAGCCATGTCGCGTGGACGTACTCATTCTCGAGTTCATGCTGCATGGGGACTTGGTGTTGGGGTTAATACTTTGACCCGAGTCCAGTCCATGAACAGGGCGAGGAGGAGTTCATGGATGAAGAATTGGTTGCGCCAGCGTGACCAATTCTCGCATATGCCTTTGCTCCGTGAGCTCCGTGAGAATAATCCTGAGGATTTCAGGAATTATCTCCGGATGACGGACCCCGTTTTTGAGCGTCTGCTGGCTTGGCTGACCCCCTATATCAGCAGGCAGGATACCTGCATGAGGCAAGCCATCAGTGCGGAGCAGAGGCTAGTTGCCACTTTACGTTACTTGGCAACTGGGAGAGGTCTTCAGGACTTGAAGTTCCTGACAGGCATCTCCCCCTAGGCTCTGGGGATAATAATCCCAGAGACTTGTTCTGCCATCATTCAGGTCCTGCAGAAGGTAAGTTTTATCCTTTAACATTACATGATATGTATTAAATGTTTGCTAATGTATAGTCTAAATGTCCTCCTTACCTAATTACCATGCTTAGAATATGCTGTGGCTGTCCCCTTTATCTGCATGCATGCCTGTTTTTGGACATTAATCATTTATTGCCCTACATGCATATTTACATTCAATAACCTCCCCACCATGCAATCCTGGGTCCATTTATATCTCTAGCCTATAGTCCCTTGAACAATGTATATTGTCAGCTCCATTGTACTGTTTGACCCTCCCCCACCCCCTCAAATGTTTGAAAATGTCAGGTGTGTTTTTGACCATAATTAGAATCCCTCCCCCACCCCTCAAATGTTGGAAACTGTCAGGTGTGTTTCTTAACCTAATTAGAACCCCTCGCCCACCCGTCAACTTTTGGAAACTGTCAGGTGTGTTTCTTAACCTAATTAGAACCCCTCCCCCACCCCTCAAATGTTTGAAAATGTCAGGTGTGTTTTTCACCCTAATTAGAACCCCTCCCCCACCCCTCAAATGTTGGAAAATGTCAGGTGTGTTTTTCACCCTAATTAGAACCCCTCCACCACCCCTCAAATGTTTTAAAATGTCAGGTGTGTTTTTGACCCTAATTAGAACCCCTCCCCCCACATTAAAATTGATCAATGGGCCATCAGAGGGGGTGATTAATCTTATAAGTGGGCCTTATGTTATTTCTAATTTAAATAACAAACACACATATTAATAATGTTTGACTGCTGTTGTTCACTAATGTTTTTGTGTAATCTGATATCCAAGTTATGTTTTAAATTCCTTATATTAATTTTTTTTTTTCACTCCACAGTTTCCTTCCAGTACACAGGAATGGCACAACTGTGTCGGGGTGATTGACGAGAAGCATGTCCGCATTGTGCCACCACCACATTCGGGGTATTATTTCTATAACTACAAGGGGTCCATAGTGTAGTTTTGATGGCGGTGGTCTCGGCACATTTGGACCCTCTGTTTGTGGATGTGGGGAAGAACGGCCGGATGTCTGACAGAGGAGTGTTTGTACAGACCGAGCTGTGCCAGCGTCTCCAGACTGGTGGCCTGGGATTGCCACCTGATTACCAGAATGTGGATGGACTCCCCTCAGTTTTTATCGCTGATAAAGCGTTTGCTCTCGGTGAGCACTTGATGAGGCCATTCCCCCAAAGAACACTCACCCCTGAAAGGAGGGTATTTAATTACCAGCTGGCCAGAGCAAGAAGAGTTGTGGAGAATGCCTTTGGGATTCTGGCCAGCTGGTTCCGTTTGTTCCTTTCAGCCATAAATCTGGTGGACTTTAAAATTAATCACGTCATACTTGCTTTCTGCATACTATATAACTTTTTACGTAGACATTCTGCTACATATCTAACCTCTGTTGGGCCTGAGGCCGGACTTGTACAAGATCCAACACTGACAGGCCTGGAAATTGTCCGTATTGGCTTGGCCCCCCGAACCGCACGTCAAGTCCATGAGCGATATGTGAATTATTTTAATGGTCGGGGGGCCATTGCTATTCAAGAAGAGCTTTAATTTTACAAAATAATAAAAAAAAATTTTTGAAAAAATATCTTGTTTTTCTTCAGGTTTGCATTTAGTTTGGTCTGTCTCCTAGTGCACTTGTAGTAGTGGCAAGTGCATTTACCTTTAGTTAATAAGGCCCTTTGTCACTGTAAATACACAAAAATTTGCTAAACATATTATTGAGAAATAATCAGCCACACACATTGTAGTAGTAAAAACATTTTACTGTGTGCACATTGAAAGGTGCACTTTTGGAAACATTTTTTTTCTTTTGGTATTTATTTTTTGTTTTTTTGTATTTTTTTTTTTTTAATAATTTTTTTTATAAAACATTATTAAAGGCATATTTAAACAAAAATACACCTTGTTTAAAATCTTAAAATTCACAACAGTGTTTTGAAAAACATACAAAAAAATCAAAGAACTTACAAAGTTCAACATTTTAAGAACGGTGCTGGTGATGTCACCCTTGTAAATCGATAATTTTTAAGATGCTCAAAATTGAGCATTACAAAAGGGTCAAGTCAACATGTGCTATCTCCCATCATGGGGGAGCAATGTACGTGTTTTGTGTGTGCAATCCCTTTGTTCCTCTCACCACTAAATAATTTTGAGGATGAAGGGGTTGCAAACACAAAACAAGTACACTGATATCCCATGATGGAAGATAGCACATGATGACACACCGTGCATCATAAAAATTTCTTGGTAACGAAAACACTTGAAACAAAAATTTCAAGAAGAAAGAAACTTCACAAGGAAATGAAGAACATGATTGATGTTTTTAGGCAAAACGTTATTATATTCTGCCCAAAACATCAATCATGTTCTTCATTTCCTGTTGCATGGAGTCCAGGCGAAGTTGCATGCTGTGAATTTGGTCATGCATTTTATCAATTTGGCCATTCCACAGCATTATCTGGCCAATCAGTCTTTGGGCACTGTCTGTGCTGAATGGCTCTGCCGCTTGGCCTTCCACAACCAGAAGCTCACCTAAAATGTGTGAAAAAAACAAGGGTTAAAATATACACGCCTAAATACATTACCTTACGCTGGGGTGTCAGTCACTCACTTGGTGGGGTTGAAAGGTCACACACTTCCTCCACCTCTCCTTCCTCCAGCTCGTTGGGTGGGTGTGGTCTTGGGCTATCTTCAGCCTCAGGCTGGTGACTTGGGGGGGTCCTGGGATCCTTGGACTGTTGTCTGAGTCTTTTCTCCCCTATGATAATTCAACAAAAGGTATAGTTAAAACACAGTGATATTTTATATTTTTAAAAATAATCTGAAACGTTGGTTATGAGTTATGGACAATTGCCTTTTTTTGTCCTTAAAAATTTAGAAGACAGGATGAACATTACCTATGAACAACAATTATAAACAATACACATTTTCATGCAAGTTTCACAGATGCAGACACCTCAATGATCTCCTATGTGTATTACCCCTCTAAAATTTCTTGATGGTCATATAGTACACTAGTGCTTGTGAGTCCAGATGTGGAAGCAGCTGCTGTGTCCTGTCCTTACATTACACTGAATCATTTTTGAAGAAGCATTATATTTTCCAACACATCTACACCACATCCACAAATTATTGGAATACAAAAAATTATCAAGACATAAATGTATATGTCCAACCCTGTACCATCGTATTTGGCGAAAAAAACCCATCATTTTCTGTAGTATCATATGTCTTTTACAAAGAACGGTCTTTACGAATGATGCTGTATAAATGAAAAAAATATGGATGAACATGCAAGTTAAGTATCTCAATAGGAATACACAACAAATACTTACTTTTTTTAAGCAGCTTCTTTATTCGCCAATATTGTTCTGGCTCCCGACTTTTGATGTCAGACCACCGCTTCCTCAATTGTTCTTTAGACCGTTTTGTGCCAAATTTAGCTTCTAGAGCGGTGAGGACATTATTTTGTCTTTCCGCATATTCGGGCGTGTGTACGGTCCTTTTTTGCCATCGTAGTTCTCCCTTCTCAATATGGATACCATCTCCACCATCTCTTCAAAAGCCATGTTGGTGGCCTTATATCTCCTCCGGGATGTGGATGGTTGTGGCTCCGGGCTTTCCTCCGCGCTACTTCCACTGATTCTCACTGCTATCTTTCTCTATCTATTCCCACTGTGCAACGAAGAGTGAAGGGGCGGGGACAAATCATACTAAAGAACGTTAGGGGCGACGCAGGCGGAGCATGACACATGCGCAGTGTAAATAAAGCTATTACGATGGCCTACGTATGTCCGTGCGGAAGTAGCGAGCATCAGAAACGAAGGTAAGATTAAATGTGTGTGTGTGTGTGTGTGTGTGTGTATATGTGTCCCCTAGATTCTAACAAAATAATCCTGGGAGTTCTGACTGACATTACAGTTTTGATCTTGTGTCTTGTCTTTCAGCAACAATGAATCCCTTTAAAGAGGCAGATTTTTTGTCGAGATTTATCGGCTTATATCAGGAAAACAAAAACCTGTGGGAGGTCAAATACCCACTATATTTCAATCGAGCTGTAAGGAAGGCAACACTGGGCACACTTTTAGAATTTGTGAAGACTCGAGTCCCCCAGGCAGACCTCAAGTTTGTGGACAAGAAAATTGGTATCTTGCGAAACATGTATAAGCGTGAACACAATAAAATCCAGGAGTCACTCAGATCCGGAGCAGCAGCCGACCAATGTACCCAAGTTGTGGTACTACCGCAAAATGCGATTCCTGGATGACCAGACAGAAGCCAGGAAATCACTTTCGACCCTTCCCCCCACCCTTCCCCCCACCCTTCTCTCCAGCCTTCCCCCCACTCTTCCCTCCAGCTTTCCATCCACCTCCACCCCAGCTGAGGAGTCCCAGGAAGAACTGGGCCTTTTCATCCCTGATGAAGTGGATGCGCCCAGCTTCAGCCAGGTATCCTTTTTTGTGGAATTTGTGATTGTGTAAATGTTAGTAATGATGTTAACGTGTCAAATTTTTAAGTGCTTCATAAAAAATGACTTCATCACAAATATTAATATGTAGACATATCACTAGACAGTAGTGGCCAAAAATGTACTTCTGCATAGATGTGCGCAGCCTCTTGCATTAGGGTGTGCACCCCAAAGCTCAAATACATATGCATGTGTATATGTGCTGATGGTGTCAGTAGGGCAATGGACAGTGTAATTTTGTTTATTTTATTTTTCAAAAAATAATTTCCTTTTATAACATTTTTTTGGGGGATGAAATATCAGTGGTCTAAACAGGGGGGAATATGCACCACACAAGGTGATTAGGGTGTGCCCAGGCACACCTGGCACACCCTGTGTGCACGCCTATGTACTTCAGATATTGTTGATCAGCTGTAATAATGGTGGTGTCAAATAGATAGCCTTTACTATTTGTTGAGAATTATATTTGCAAGTCATGAGCTGAAAATTGTGTGTGATTGCGTAACCCAAAATTACAACTATGTCCCTTTTTTTGACACAGGATGACCTCAGCCAGGAGGAGGCCTTGACAAGTGGGAGAGAGGAGGAGGCCTTGCCCAGTGGGAGAGAGGAGGAGGCCTTGCCCAGTAGGAGAGAGGAGGAGGCTGTGGCTGGGCCGAGTAGAAGCCGCACAGAGTGTCAGGTGCCTCCCCTCCGCATTCTCACCAAAAGGCCCAGAAGAATGACCCAAACTGAGGAGGAATCCCTAGCTCTCATACGTGAAGCAAGCCAAATTCTGAGTACACCACCCAATGCAGAGCAGGCGTATGGGACATATATGGCCACCAGATTGCTGGAATTGGAAAAGGGGCAACGCCTCCTCTGTGAGGGTTTGATTTTTCAGGCCTATCAGAAGGGCTTTAGAGGGGAGCTTACTGCTACAACATATCTGGCAGATGAAGCCACTCCTTCTCCTCCCAAGTACACCACCAGAGGCCCAGCCTCCGAGGAAGGCTGCAGAGAAGCGTGGAGGGAACGCTGCAGAGAAGCGTGCAGGGAAGGCTCCACGGAAGACTCGAAAGTGATTACCTGGTTTCTGTCTGGTCTGACTGTGCTCCCTGTGCTCCCTAGTCGCAAGATATCAATTTTCTTGTCCTAAAACTTGATGTGTGTCCTGGGGGACGAAAGGCTTCACAGATTCTAAAAGTGTCTCCAGTGTTGCCTTCCTAATTTTTGGTTAACCAAAATAAATAGATTTTTTTGTTACCTTACATTATTGACTATATGTGTTTTTATTCCAAAATGACATTTTGTTTGGGAGTAGGCAGGTACAGGTCAAAAAGACTATGGAGTTGATTTAATAAAAGCAAATAGACTGTGCACTTTGCAGAGTGCGGTTGCCCTCTGCAAGTGCAATTGCTCCAGAGCTTAGGAAATGAGGTAAGGCTTGACTTTGCAAAGAGTACCCAATCCTGTACAAGGAAAATTCAAAAAACAGCATTTTTGCTTGCACATGATTGGATGATGGAAGTCAGCAGAGCTTCTGCTCATTTACTAAGCTCTGGAGCAACTGCTCTTGCAGAAGGCAACTGCACTTTGCAAAGTGCACAGTCTTTTTACCTTTAGTAAATCAACCCCTATGTGTGTTTTTGCCAAAAGGCTAATTCATTTCTAAAATCAAGTGCTAAATACTAGTGAATGGTGCACTTTAGAAATTGCACAGCAAGTGCACTTGTTGGAAGTGCAGTCGCTGTAAATCTGAGGGGAAGAGCTGAAATGAGGGGAAGCTCTGCTGATTTTATCACACAATCATGTGCAAGAAAAAGTTTTTTTTTTTTGTGGTTCCTTGCATGTGCCCCTCGGATCCACAGCGAAGGCACTTCAAAATGCTCTTTCTGTGCAATTCCAAGTACAATTTGCACTTGTAGTGAAAAATGAATTTGCCTTTGGAAAATGAACCCCCCTATGTCTAATTAACAAGGGACACCAACCTCATTAAGGTTAATTAAAACAACACAAAATATTAAGGTTATTGTGGTAACTTGAAACTACAAAAAAAAAAAAAAAAGTTTGTATAATTTAACACACATTGTAAAATAGATAGTGTGGAAATCAATCCAAAAAAAAAAATATGAGTCCAAAATCTAATTTAATACTTTATTTATGGAGATCTGGATTTTTAAATATATCATATAAGTCATGGCATGAGGATAAATCATGAAGAAAGTAGTTTGTGAGAACTCTGTCTGAATATAAAGCAGAAAACAACTTCATTCCTCTCGCATTATAAATTAAAAAAAAGCGCTGTATTAAAAGATCACAGAAGAGGAATCTGCTAGCTTCAATACGAAGGCTAGTTTTACCAGACCGAGCGCTTCCGTCTTGGAATTGCTTCAGAGCATGTGTCAGTTTGAGTTCGTCGGACTAGCACACACACGACCGGTTTGTCCGCTAGAAAGAAGAGTCAGTCGGATAGATTTAAAACATGTTTAAAATCTAAGTCCGTCCAACTTTTGAGCAAACAAAGTCCGCTGGAGCCCACACACGATCGAATTGTCCAACGAAATCCAGTACGCCGGACCAAGTCTGCCGCAAAGTCCGCTCGTGTGTACGCGGTATAAATCTCACAAGGGGCACAATAAGGAACCCAACACACAGAGGAAAGTGCTTAACCGCCCGCAATTTACTGGAGACAGGCAGTGGCATACAGTACCAGTATGTTTCTGCCTGCCTCCGAGTTGGCACGTACATGCGCGCCCCTCTGCCTACACCTGCTGAGATTGTACACAGTGAGAGCCTGTCACCAAGTCACTGGATTGAAAAATGTGAATATAATAATAATATAATATAATTGGTAATCCATGGACTCATTTAATTTATCTCACGCATATTTGGTATTCACAGTCACCTGTTGATTGGTTACACATTTTCCACAGCTATTTGGTGTTTGGATACACATTTTTATTGTGGCATATGTATTCATATCATATTGATAAGGTAGTGCCCTTTTCTCTACATCTCATTTGCACTTTAGTGGCTCACTAAATAAGGAGCAGCAACCATTACAATATTATTCACTAATATTTAGTGTTGGCGCCCCATTTCTTCCTCTATTATTGTCACCAAGTCCCAGCCAATGATACATTGCCAGGACCTGCTGATCAGCTGTGTGCAACCACAGCCCAGAGCCCTGTATTGACAGAGGGAGCGATCTCTCTGTTTCTTATCTCTACAAAGCAGGGATAAGGAACAAAGAGATCTGTAGTAAAAAGCAGCACACATTACACATTGTTAGGCACACATTTAACCCCTTGATCACCCTAGATGTTAAACCCTTCCTAGCCAGTGTCATTAGTACAGTGACAGTGCATAGTATTAGCACTGATCATGGTATTAGTGTCACTGGTGATGTCGGTGGCAGTTAGTCAGTTCACCCCAGCATCAGTTAGTGTCAGATTGCCCACCACACCATCACAGTCCCATTATAAGTCGCTGATCATCAACATTACTAGTATAAACAATAAAAAAAAAAAAATGCCAGTATACATACACCATAGTTTGTAGATGCTATAACTTTCACACAAACCAATCAATATACACTTATTGGGATTTTCTTTAACCCCTTCCTGACCAGCTGCTGCAGTTGTACTACAGCAGGTTGGCAACCCCTGGGCGAACCGACGTAACTGTACATCGGTTCGCCTTTTGACCACTAGGGGGTGCGCGCACCGCACTGGGGTGCGACGCCGGAGCCGATGTGCATGCCCGGTGGTTGCGATGACCGCTGGGCACCCACGATCGCTCCACATAGAGACAGAATGGAGATCTGTCAATGTAAACATACAGATCTCTGTTCTCTCAGGGGTGAGAAGAGTGATCTGTTGTTCATAGCAAGTATGAACATCAGTTGGTCTCCTCACCCAGGCAGTCCCATCTTCTCACAGTTAGACTCACTCCCTAGGTAACACAGTTAACCCCTTCCCTGCCAGCGACATTTACACAGTAATCAGTGCATTTTTATAGCACTGATCGCTATATAACTGCCAATGGTCCCAAAAATGTGTCAAAAGTGTCTGATCTGTCCGTCATAATGTTGCAGTCCCGATAAAAAAAAAAATCTTTCCCCCATTTTGTAGACGCTATAACTTTTGCGCAAACCAATCAATATACGCTTATTGCAATTTTTATTACCAAAAATATGTGAAAGAATACATATCGGCCTAAACTGAGGAAAAAAATAGCTTTTTAAAAAAATATTTGGGGATATTTATTGTAGCAAAAAGTACAAAATATTGTGTTTTTTTCAAAATTGTCGGTCTTTTTTTTGTTTATAGCACAAAAAATAAAAACCACAGCAATGATCAAATACCATCAAAAGAAAGCTCTATTTGTGGGAAAAAAAGGACGTAAATCTTGTTTGGGTACAACGTCGCATGACCGCGCAATTGTCAGTTAAATTGATGCAGTGCCGTATCACAAAAAATGGCCTGGTCATTGAGCAGCCAAATCTTCCGGGGCTGAAGTGGTTCATCAAAGACATGTAGCAGAATGCATTTTGGTCATAATTTATAATGACGTTTGATTTTTTTGGATATGTTTTCTTGCAGACAGTAAAAAAATATTGTTTTTTTTTTCAAAATTTTTAAGAAATAAAAAACCCAGTGATGATCAGATACCACCAAAAGAAAGCTCTACTGTATTTGTGTGAAAAAAATTATATAAATTTCGTTTGGGTACAATGTTGCATGACTGCGCAGTGCTAAATAGCAAAAAATGGCCTGGCCATAAAGGAGGTAAAAACCTTCTGGAGCTCAAGTGGTTAAGCTTACCAAACATTTAACCTCAAAAGCAGAGATAACCAGAGCATGAATGTATTTCTCCTTGTTCTGTTTACACTACAGCTGAAGCCAAGACAGCTCTCACACAGAAATCTTTGGGCATGACCAAATGGATCTCTCCCTGCTCCAATTATGCCGCGTACAGATGATCGGAATTTCCGACAACCAAACTGTGGATTTTTTTCCGATGGATGTTGGCTCAAACTTGTCTTGCATACACGGTCGCACAAATGTTGTCGGAAATTCCAAAATTCTGATCGGCAAGAACGTGCTGATGTACAACATGTACGACAGCACTATAAAGAGGAAGTTCAATAGCCAGTGTGCCACCCTTTGGGCTCCTTCTGCTAATCTCATGTTGGTGGAAGTTTGGTGAGAGACGATTCGCGCTTTTCAGCCTCGTGCTTTTCAGATCGTTACTGCTCTTCAGTTTGTGCTTGTGGGTTTGTTTCTGTTCAGTTCGTGTTGTCAGTTCGTATCTGTTTTTCAGTGTGTTCTTGCCTGCTCGTTTCTGATTTTCAGATCGTTCTTCTCAGGTTCTTTCTGATTAGTTCGTTCTGACCAGCCGACCGTTTTGAAGCCATGTTGCGGGTACGTGCTCATCGTAGAGTTCGTGCTGTGCAGGGGCTTGGTGTTGTGGTTCTTACTTTGACCCAAGCCCAGTCCATGAACAGGGCGAGAAGGAGTTCATGGACAAAGAATTGGTTGCTCCAGCGTGACCAATTCTCGCACATGCCTTTGTTGGGGAATAATCCTGATGATTTCAGGAATTATCTCCAGATGACGGACCCCGTTTTTTACCGTCTGTTGACTTCTCTGTCTCCTTATATTACCAAGCAGGACATCTGCATGCGGCAAGCCATCACTCCCGAGCAGAGGCTCGTCGCCACCTTGCGGTACTTGGTGACGGGGAGAAGTCTGCAGGACTTCAAGTTCTCGACAGGCATCTCCCCCCAGGCTCTGGGGATCATTATTCCAGAGACCTGTTCTGCCATCATTCGGGTCCTGCAGAAGGACTATATTAGGGTAAGTTTTATCCTTTAACATCATTCTATGTATTTAATGTTTGCTAATGTATTGTATTTATTTCATTATCCCATAATTACCATGATTGTAACATGCTGTGAATGTCCTCTTTGTCCTCATGCATGCTGGAAGCTTTTAAAGTTCCTTTTTTGTACTTCATGCATATTTACCTTCACTAACCTCCCCAGCATGCTATCCTGGGCCCATACACACCTAGCCTAGTCACTTAACAATGTTTTTTCTCAGCTCCATTGTAGTGCTTACCTTAAACACCCCCTAAAATGTGTTTAAATGTTATTTTTGTCCTTAAATTCAGGCAGAGTGCAAGATTTTTTTTTTTTGGGGCCCAAACTCATTTGAACCCTCTCTGCCCCCCAACCCCTAAGTCAGCTGATACCAATCCTCTATCTGCTGACTTTGCCAAACCCATACACACTGTACCTACCTCTTTTGTGTTCATATTTATGGACAAATTCACCAAAGCATGTAGTGCAGGGGCCTGCCTGAATGATGATGGATGATGGAGCCATCGCTCCAGACGGAGTTCTACAGATGCCTCCAGAATGGTGGCTTGGGCTTTCCACCTGCGGAAGACAACGTGGCTGGACTTCCGTTTGTGTTCATCGCTGATGAAGCGTTTGGGCTAGGTGAACATCTGATGAGGCCATTTCCCATGAGGACCCTCACCCCGGACCAGAGGGTTTTTAAATACTGGCTGGCCAGAGCCAGAAGAGTAGTGGAGAATGCTTTCGGCATAATGGCCAGCCGGTTCCGCCTATTTCCAACATCAATCCACATGGCGGAATATAAACTGAACCATATTGTTCTTGCTTGCTGCATTATGCACAATTATCTATGCAAAAATGCAACGAACGATGTGGCCTCAGTTGGGACTGAGGCCGGCTTTCCTAATCATTCAACCCTGACGGCACTTGAAGCTGGCTGCCCTGGCTTGCCCCCCCCAAAGCGCCCGCGAAGTGAGACAAAAATATCTGGAGTACTTTGCAGGTAGGGGGGGCATTGATATGCCAGCAAATGTGTGAAACACTTTTAAAATAAATTTTTATTTTAAAATTAACTAATATTTCATTTGATTTACTGCTTGTGTTTTTCTTTTAGCTGTCTCCTAGGTTCTCCAATGGGCTTTTCTTTTTGGCCATTTTCTTCAAAAGTGCAAACATTATTTATTTGATACATGAGGTGACAATCTCTTCTTCAGCTAACTATTATGTTGTGGGTCTGCTACACACACACCTTGTTTTTGTTGTTAATTTATGTAATGCATTAATGATAAAATTATCATCCTTTTCAGCACCATGAATTAATTGTTTTGAGTGCCTAAAATGGCCCGATTGGGGCCAATTTTAGAGCACTGTGGGGGTTATTTATTAAAGGCAAATCCACTTTGTACTACAAGTGCACTGAAAGTGCACTTGTAGTGCAAAGTGGATTTGCCTTTAGTAAATAACCCCCATTGTCACTGTAAACACCAGCTTACTCCAAATACTGGTATTCAGCATTAAAAGAAGAAGCCACACATTGTTGAGTATAAAACATTTTACTCCAAGCACATTCACATGTGCGTTAGAAAAGGTTTTCTGAACAAACCAACATCTTTGGTGTATAACATTTTTATGGTTGACATTATAAATATCCTTTTTTGGTTAAACAGTCATGTTTAAAACCATAACATACACAACTCAGGAATAGGGATGAGCCGAACACCCCCCCGGTTCGGTTCGCACCAGAACCTGTAAACGGACCAAAAATTTGCACGAACGTTAGAACCCCATTGACGTCTATTGGACTCGAACGTTCGAAATCAAAAGTGCTCATTTTAAAGGCTAATTTGCATGGTATTGTCCTAAAAAGGGTTTGGGGACCCGGGTCCTACCCCAGGGGACTTGTATCGATGCAAAAAAAACTTTTAAAAATGGCCGTTTTTTCGGGAGCAGTGATTTTAATGATGCTTAAAGTAAAAAAAAAAAAAGTGAAATATTCCTTTAAATATTGTACCTGGGGTGTGTCTATAGTATGCCTGTAAAGTGGCGCGTGTTTCCCGTGTTTAGAACAGTCCCTGCACAAAATGTCATTTTTAAAGGAAAAAATCTCGTTTAAAACTGCTTGCGGGTTTAATGTAATGTTGGGTCCTGGCAATATGGATGAAAATCAGTGAGACAAACGGCATGGGTACCCCCCAGACCATTACCAGGCCATTTGGGTCTTGTATGGATATTAAGGGGAACCCCGCACCCAAATTAAAATAAGGAAAGGTGTGGGGCCACCAGGCCCTATATACTCTGAACAGCAGTATACAGGCGGTGCAAACAAGACAGGGACTGTAGGTTTGTTGTTAAGTAGAATCTGTTTGTAATTTTTAATGGGTACATTTTTAACGTGTTTAGCTCCAGCCAAAAAATCTTTTTTAAGCTTTTTGGAAAACATAGGGAAGGGTTATCACCCCTGTGACATTTGTTTTGCTGTCTTTCCTCCTCTTCAGAAGATTTCACCTCACTTTTTGTCCCAATGACAAATGTTTTTTGAAAATTTGGGGTTTTTTGTGGAACAAGGATTGGAAAGCATCAGTGGAAAGGAGAAATGTTTTTCCCATATTAACTCTTACAGGAGAGAATTTCCCTTCCTAGGGGTAGATTTCATCTCACTTCCTGTTGTCTCCTTCCGTTTGCAAGTAGGAGTCGTTTGTAAGTTAGATGTTTGAAAGTAGGGGCTTGCCCTATATACTCAGCAGAAAAATTAGGCCTTTGGTGGTGGTGGTGCCACAACACTGTAAGTCCTCACTCGCTCTTGGTGGGTGCATAAATGGGCCCTGCTGTGAAATATTAGATTAAGAATTGTAATTACATGCCCCTGTTGAACAGGGGCTGAAAAATTAGGCCTTAGGCACTGGTGCTGGTGCCACAACACTGCAACCCCTCACAGATACTCTAGTTGGAACACAGAAATGAGCCCTGCTGCAAAGTATTGCATCAAAAATTGTAATAACACGCCCCTGTTAAACAGGGGCTGAAAAATTGGGCCTTAGGCACTGGTGCTGGTGCCACAACACTGCAACCCCTCACAGATACTCTAGTTGGAAAGCAGAAATGAGCCCTGCTGCAAAGTATTGCATCAAAAATTGTAATTACAGGCCCCTGTTAAACAGGGGCTGAAAAATTGGGCCTTAGGCACTGGTGCTGGTGCCACAACACTGCAACCTCTCACAGATACTCTAGTTGGAACGCAGAAATGAGCCCTGCTGCAAAGTATTGCATCAAAAATTGTAATTACATGCCCCTGTTAAACAGGGGCTGAAAAATTGGGCCTTAGGCACTGGTGCTGGTGCCACAACAATGCAACCCCTCACAGATACTCTAGTTGTAACGCAAAAACAAGCCTTGCTGCAAAGTATTGCATCAAAAATTGTAATTACACGCCCCTGTTAAACAGGGGCTGAAAAATTGGGCCTTAGGCACTGGTGGTGGTGCCCAGAACCAAAAATGTTCTTACAAGCTATCAGCGTGATGATTGAGGAGGAAGAGGATAATTACTCAGGGATAGTCACTCAGCATCAGCATAGGCAGTCTTTGAAGGGATCTGAGATTTCAAAAAAAATTATTCGGTTACATAAGCATCAGGTGCTTGGTAGCTGGTGGTGATCCAAGACTGATTCATTTTTATGAAGGTCAGTCGATCGACCGAGTCGGTGGACAGACGCACCCTGTGATCGGTTACAAAGCCTCCAGCAGCACTGAATTTGCGTTCCGAAAGAACGCTGGATGCAGGACAGGCCAGTAGCTCAATTGCATACTGTGCAAACTCTGGCCAGTGATCCATCCTCAAGACCCAGTAACCCAGAGGATTTTCAGTGGGAAAGGTGTCCAAGTCAGGTCTTGCCCCTAGGTATTCCTGCACCATGTAAAACAGACGCTGGCGATGGTTGCTGGAACCGATCATACCTTGGGGCTGCGGACCAAAAAATTGTCTGAACGCATCGGTCAGACGACCACCTTCTCCACCGCTCCTTCTTTGACTGACCGAAGCCTCAGCAACACATTGTCCAGAAACCGGAGTTTGTAACCCTCCAGTCTCTGGGAACGCGTTGCATAGACCTTTCTGCAAGGCCTCCCGAAGATGTTTCATCCTCTGCTCCCTCTGCGATGGCAAGATAAGGTCCGCAACCTTACCCTTGTAACGTGGATCAAGGAGGGTTGCCAGCCAGTATTGGTCCTTCTCCTTGATACCACGAATACGAGGATCCTTCCACAGGCTTTGCAGGATCAGGGAGGCCATGCAGCATAGGTTTGCTGAGGCATTCGGTCCGGAGTCCTCTGGGTCACTAAGGACGACATGGTCCGCAGCCACCTCCTCCCAGCCACGTACAAGTCCATGTGTTTCTTGGGACTTATCCCTTAAAGACTGCTGCTGATGCTGAGTGCCAGGCTCCACCTCCATACTGACACAATCTTCCTCCTCCTCCTCCTCCTCCTCTTCCTGTGTGATCGGCGGGCACGCAGGAACACTGTCTGGATAAAGGGGGCCTTGAGAGCTAAGGAAGTCCTCCTCTTCCTGCCTCTGTTCTACCTCAAGTGCCCTGTCCATTATTCCACGCAGCGTGTGCTCCAACAGGTGGACAAGGGGGACAGTGTCACTGATGCATGCACTGTCACTCTTCACCATCCTCGTGGCCTCCTCAAATGGTGACAGGACAGTGCATGCATCCCTGATCATGGCCCACTGGCGTGGGGAAAAAAAAACAAGCTCCCCTGACCCTGTCCTGGTGCCATAGTCGCACAGGTACTTATTGATGGCCCTCTGCTGTGTGTGCAGCCGCTGCAGCATGGCCAACGTTGAGTTCTACCTGGTGGGCATGTCACAGATTAGGCGGTTCTTGGGCAGGTTAAACTCCTTTTGGAGGTCCGTCAGCCGAGCACTGGCATTATATGACCGGCGGAAATGCACACAGACTTTCCTGGCCTGCCTCAGGACATCCTGTAAGCCCGGGTGCCTGCCCAAGAACCGCTGCACCACCAAGTTAAGGACGTGAGCCAAACAGGGCACATGGGTCATTTGTCCCTGTCGGAGGGCAGAGAGGAGGTTGGTGCCATTGTCACAAACCACCATTCCTGCCTTAAGTTGGCTTGGCGTCAACCACCTCTGAACCTTCCCCCTGCAGAGCTGACAGAACCTCTGCCCCAGTGTGGCTCCTGTCCCCCAAGCACACCAGCTCAAGCACCGCATGGCATCTTTTGGCCTGCGTACTTGCGTAGCCCCTTGAACGGCTACGGAGCACCGCTGGTTCCGAGGACAAAGCACAGGAAGAGGCCATGGAGGAAGAAGAAGAGGAGGGGGTGGAGGAGAGAGGTGTGTCACAATCATTAGCATTTTGGAGGCGTGGTGGCGGAACAACCTCCAACACTACTGCACCTTGTCCTGCATCCTTCCCAGCTGCCAGCAGAGTCACCCAATGCACCGTGAAACTTAGGCAACGTCCCTGTCCATGCCTGCTGGACCATGAGTCAGCGGTAATATGCACCTTACCGCTGACCGCCCTGTCCACCGAGGCATGGAAATTGCCTTCCACATGCCGGTAGAGAGCCGGAATCACCTTCCCTGAGAAAAAGTGGCGTCTGGGTACCTGCCACTGAGGAACCGCACCTTCCACAAACTCACGGAAGGGGGCAGAGTCTACCAACTGAAAAGGCAGCAGTTGAAGTGCTAGCAATTTTGCCAAGCTAGCATTCAACCGCTGGGCATGTGGATGGCTGGGAGCAAACTTCTTTCGGTGGTGCAGCAGCTGGGGCAGGGAAATTTGCCTGGTACAATCTGACGTCGGTGTACCAAAAGCAGATTGCTCACAAGTACTTGGCTGTGATACACCTAATTCTACACCTTCATTCCTCTCAGTGCTGGTCTCAGAGAGGACTGAAGGTATAGTGGGGTTGGAGATCTCAGCTGATGAGGAGCAAGGAGAGGTCCTCTTTGTTCTTTGGTGTGGGTCTTTTAGATACGCTTGCCAACGAACTGCATGGCAGGTCAACATATGTCTGGTCAAGCATGTGGTACCCAAGCGGGAGATGTTTTGGCCACGCGAGATACGCTTGAGACATATGTTGCAAATAGCAGTGGTGCGATCTGATGCACTCATCTCAAAAAAGGCCCACACCAAAGAACTTTTTGAATAATGCGCAGAGACTGCAGCGCCCTGCACATGTGGAGCTTTGGGGTGTGATGCAGTCAAGGTGCTGCCCTTAGGCTGGCCCCTGAAGGGCATCCTGCATTGTTGGTGATGTGCCGCCTCCTCCTCCTCTCTCCTATCAGGCACCCACGTTGAGTCAGTGACCTCATCATCCCCTCCCATCATCCCAAAATCAACTGCCTGCCTGTAGTATGAGAACACCACCAACCTTCTACAGGTAGCTTTAGCTGAACACTGTGCAGAGCTCGCAAAAAACTAACTTGTAGCTTTTTTAGCTGCCTGCGGTAGTGATAGGATCAGGAAAACACCACCAACCTTCTACAGGTAGCTTTAGCTGAACACTGAGCAGAGCTCACAAAAAACTAACTTGTAGGTTTAGCTGGACACTGTGAGGAGGACGCACCACACTAACTTGTAGTTTTAGCTGAACACTGTGAGCAGGACGCACCACACTAACTTGTAGGTTTAGCTGAACACTGTGAGGTGGATGCACCGCACTAACTTGTAGTTTTAGCTGAACACTGTGAGGTGGACGCACCACACTAACTTGTAGTTTTAGCTGAACACTGTGAGCAGGACGCACAGCACTAACTTGTAGTTTTAGCTGTACACTGTGAGCAGGACGCACCGCACTAACTTGTAGGTTTAGCTGAACACTGTGAGGTGGACGCACCCCACTAACTTGTAGGTTTAGCTGAACACTGTGAGCAGGACGCACTGCACTAACTGTAAATAGTCTAGCTGCCTGACTGTGGTACTAATAGGATCAAAAGAACACCAGCAATTTTCTTCAGGTAGCTGTAAATACTGTAACAAGACAAGCCTGCCTGTCAGTAAGAAGATAACAGGAGCGGATCTAGCTGAACACTGTGAGCAGGACGCACTGCACTAACTTGTAGCTTTAGATGAACACTGTGCAGAGGTCTCACTACACTAACTTGTAGGTTTAGCTGAACACTGTGAGCAGGAAGCACAGCACTAACTTGTAGTTTTAGCTGAACACTGTGAGCAGGACGCACCGCACTAACTTCTAGGTTTAGCTGAACACTGTGAGGTGGACGTACCCCACTAACTTGTAGTTTTAGCTGAACACTGTGAGCAGGACGCACTGCACTAACTGTAAATAGTCTAGCTGCCTGACTGTGGTACTAATAGGATCAAAAGAACACCAGCAATTTTCTTCAGGTAGCTGTAAATACTGTAACAAGACAAGCCTGCCTGTCAGTAAGAAGATAACAGGAACGGATCTAGCTGAACACTGTGAGCAGGACGCACCGCACTAACTTGTAGGTTTAGCTGAACACTGTGAGGTGGACGAACCACACTAACTTATAGTTTTAGCTGAACACTGTGAGCAGGACGCACTGCACTAACTGTAAATAGTTTAGCTGCCTGACTGTGGTACTAATAGGATCAAAAGAACACCAGCAATTTTCTTCAGGTAGCTGTAAATACTGTAACAAGACAAGCCTGCCTGTCAGTAAGAAGATAACAGGAATGGATCTAGCTGAACACTGTGAGCAGGACACACTGCACTAACTTGTAGCTTTAGATGAACACTGTGCAGAGGTCTCACTACGCTAACTTGTAGGTTTAGCTGAACACTGTGAGGAGGACGCACAGCACTAACTTGTAGTTTTAGCTGAACACTGTGAGCAGGACGCACCGCACTAACTTCTAGGTTTAGCTGAACACTGTGAGGTGGACGCACCACACTAACTTGTAGTTTTAGCTGAACACTGTGAGCAGGACGCACCGCACTAACTTGTAGGTTTAGCTGAACACTGTGAGCAGGACGCACCACACTAACTTGTAGGTTTAGCTGCACACTGTGAGCAGGACACACCCCACTAACTTGTAGGTTTAGCTGAACACTGTGAGCAGGACGCACCCCACTAACTTGTAGTTTTAGCTGAACACTGTGAGCAGGACGCACTGCACTAACTGTAAATAGTCTAGCTGCCTGACTGTGGTACTAATAGGATCAAAAGAACACCAGCAATTTTCTTCAGGTAGCTGTAAATACTGTAACAAGACAAGCCTGCCTGTCAGTAAGAAGATAACAGGAACGGATCTAGCTAAACTGAATACAGGGTATATATATATATATATATATATATATATATGCAACACCTGGGATGCATATATATACACAATACACTGTAAGTGCAGCTAACTGACTGACTGTTCTGCCTAATCTATCTAACTCAAATCAAACGACACTGTCTGTCTCTCTCTCTCTCTATTTATGAACGCCGGAACACACACTACACAGGGCCGCCGTGCAAGCGGCCTTATATAGTGTGGGGCGTGTGCTAAATCCCCTGAGCCATAATTGGCCAAAGCCTCCTTGGTTTTGGCCAATTACGGCTCTCTGTTCAGACGGCGCTGTGATTGGCCAAGCATGCGGGTCATAGTGCATGCTTGGCCAATCATCAGCCAGCAATGCACTGCGATGGCGCAGTGAATTATGGGCCATGACGCGCCAAATTCAACGGCCGATATCATTCACAATTCGGCGAACGGGCGAACAGACGATGTTCGAGTCGAACATGGGTTTGACTCGAACACGAAGCTCATCCCTACTCAGGAACTTACAAAGTTCAACTTTGAAAAAGTGAAGGCAATATCAGACATTACTATGTTAAAACTGTGTTGATCTTCCCTTCATCAGATGGGGCGATGTCACCCCTGTAAAAGCCACATTTTGAAGATGCACACAAATTGGGACTCAAATGTGGATTTCACTCCTGATCCCATGCCTAATGTCAACATGTGCTAGCTCCCATCATGGGGGATCAATGGACGTGTTTCGGGGGTGCAACCCCTTCCTCTCATCTACTTGAGTTGCGAGGAAGGGGTTGCACACACAAAACGCGTACATTGATACCCCATCATGGCAGATAGCATATGTTGACACACTGAAAATTTGGCTTTTAAAATACTTTAAAACTTGATTTAAAATAACAAGTTCCACGGCAAACGTTACAATTTTTGTGTGTTTTAGATTCTGCCTAAAACGTCAATGATGTTCTTCATTTTTTGTTGAACATCATTGATGTTTTCCTTTATCTTTTCTAAATCATGATTGCACACCATGATCTCCACGATGGTTACGTGTGCACTTGCACTGGTGAAATGAGTTTCTTCTTCCACAACATCCACATCACCTAAAATAGAAAAAACACACCTTGTATTATAAATATGCAGGCATACATCTATTAGCTGAAGCTGTGGTCTTAGACACTCACCTGTTGTGGTCACTATTTCAACCACTTCATGAACCTCTCCTCCCTCCACATCCTCAGGTTGTGGTGTGGTGACTTCCCCTTCTTTAGGAGGTTAGGGGTCCCTGGTGTCCACAGATGTCCCGAGTCTTTTCTCTCCTATGTGAATTAAAAAAAAGGTATACTTAGCACACAGATATTTGAGGCAAGAAATAGGAATATAAAACATTGCTTGGAAGTGCGTACAATTGTCTGTTTTGGCAGAGTTCCAAGCTGAATACATGACTTTTTGCCTTTCTTCAGGCTGGAATACTTACCATTTTTGGTAAATTATCACACATGTACAGACCCCTAGTATCCACTGGAACACCTGCGTGGGACACCCTAAAAAGGGTGTTCTGGTGTCCCACACTAGTGCTCTCCTTACACTGAATCTAGTTTACATTTCATTCTAGTTACAAACCCATCTAGACAACAATGTACTAAACTTCTTTTAACACAAATAGGCATGAACAAATGTAGTTAACCTGCATCTGCCAAAAACATTGTATTAGTGGGCGAACAAACAATGTTTACTATGAACGATTACTGTGCCCACGAACCTAAAACTTGCCATTTTAAACACCATTTTAAACTGTACAACAGTAAAGAAAAGCACATGGGGCAGCATGCATGTAATAATAATAGGAACACACGACAAAATACTTACTTTTTTGCAGCACTCTCTTGATCCTTCTGTACTTATCCTGCTCCCTCAATTTGAGGTCTGACCATCGTTTCCTCAGTTGATCCTTGGACCCCAAAATTTTTCTGCAGACTTTTCACAACTTTAGTCATGATTTTGGCCTTTCTCACATTTGGGTTGTTGTACAGTCCATATTTCCTGTAATAGTCGACCCTCTTCAAGATGTCCACCATCTACACACCATCTCAACAAAGGACATATTTGAGGCCTTAAATCTCCTGGATCGGGACGTTTGTTGCTCCGGGCTTTCGTCATTGCTGCTACTCTCATGCACCTGCTGTCTCTCTGCCATGTGCTCATCCACTGCGCCGAAAGAGAAGGGGTGGAGGATATACTAGAAAGAAGGTCAGGGGCAGAGTTTCACGCATGCGCAGTGTATATAAAGCATAACACACGTGCGTTGTACGTATGATCTGTGAGCGGAGGACGGACTAGCGTAAGCACTGATCGTGCTAATGAAGGTAACATATTAACTTGGGGCATCAGTGGCCTATACTGCTTATAGATTGAGGCCTATATTGGGACAAGATTATGAGAGTTTAGCCTGACATTAGGGTTTGTCTTGTGTTGTGTCTTGCAGAGAATATGGATAAATTCAATGACCATGACTTCCTCCCCAACTTCTTCGATAAATACAGAGAGCTTCCCTGTCTGTGGCAAGTGAAACGCCCATTTTATAATAACAAACTAAAGAGGAAACAGCACTGGATCAACTGTTGGAATTGGTGAAGCCGGGGATTCCCATGGCAAACATCACCTATTTGAAGACCAAAATTGGTGGCCTGAGGAGCACATATAATAGGGAGTGCAAAAAGGTCCAGGATTCCATGAGATCAGGAGCAGCAGCAGATGACACTTATGTTCCCAGGCTGTGGTACTACAACAGACTGAAGTTTTTGTCAGACCAGACTGAAATCAGGCCAACACTCTCAACCCTTCCTTCCACTCTTCTCTTCACACTTCTGTTGCCCTATCAGGAGTTTATGCGTAATCTCCATTAGCGACTGGGAATATAAATATATATTATAAATGGGCTTTTGCCCTAAAGAGAAAATGAATGATTTTGTACTTAAACAGGATTTATATAGATTTTTTAGACAACAAAGATTTAAAGCGTACTATTCAGGTGTGTCCACTGCCACAACTAAAGAATTATCAAAATTATCAATCAAAAACATGGGTTTAAAACCAAAAAGCACTAAAGTACCACCCACTTCATGTGCTGCTGTAGAGGTATATATAGAGAAAGTGGAAAATGACATAAAAAATTTTTTGTGTGATAGAGATAAAAGAGACCATATACCTCACATTCTAAATAGAAATGAGATTGCAGCGTTAAACTCCTTGTCAGTCCGGCGTGATATCACTATCAAGCCGGCTGACAAGGGGGGAGCTATTGTGGTAATGGACACATCCATGTATGAAAATGAAGTTATGAAACATCTTAGTGATACTCTTACTTATAAAAAACTTGATTGCTGTCCAGTTTTTAAAGTACAAAAAAGGATAAAAACAACCTTAACTAAGGCAGTTAAACAAAAAATCATTGATGATGAAACTATGGAGTTTTTTATATGTGAATATCCGGTTACACCGGTACTATATATGTTACCAAAAATCCACAAAGACCTCAAAAATCCCCCGGGACATCCCATTGTATCAGGGATGGAATCTGTGACAACACATCTAGCACAATACCTGGATAAGTGTCTGACACCATTGCTATTAAACACTAAATCATTTATAAGAGATACTACTGATTTTTTGTCAAAAATTCAAGATATAAACTTGTCACCGGATTCCATCCTGATATCATGGGACGTCTCTAGTTTATTTACTATAAGGCTAGGTTCACACTGCTGCAGTGCGAATTTAGCGCGATTTTGATCCGATTGCGTTGCAAATTTGCATTGCGAATTCTTTGTGTGTTCTTGCGATTCTACTGCAAATTTTGCAATCTATGGAGCTGAATTCGCATTGCACACAGATCAAACTCGGACAGGACCCTTTTTTTACGCAGGTTAAATTCGCAACGCATTGATGTGAACAGCACTCATGGAAAACAATGTTATTAAAATGACTTGCGAATTTGAGCGATCGCAGCGGCTCAAATTCGCAATAAAATTCGCAGCAGTGTGAACCTAACCTTATTCCACGTGATTTAGGAATAGAGGCATGTCAGCGATTGTTAATTCAATCAGGCATCTATAAAACCGAACAAATTTCATTTCTGCTTGACCTTTTGAAAATTACTCTTGAGGAGAACTATTTTCTTTTCAGGGATACTCATTTCTTGCAACTGAACGGAGCAGCGATGGGTTCAAATGTTGCACCCCCATATGCGAACGCATTTATGAATATGATAGAGACGTCCTTTATTTATGTCAATGATTTATTTTTAAAACATTGCCAATGTTGGTACAGATTTGTGGACGATATTTTCGCTATATGGGATGGTAACATGGAAAGCCTATACTTATTTGATAAATACATTAACTATTTAGTACCTGGATTAAAGTTTAACATTGAAATTGGTAAAAATTAGATCTCTTTTCTTGATACTCTACTTAAATTGAACAATGGGCAGATTACTACCGACTTATATGGGAAACCCACGGACCATAACCAATTGCTACATTTTAATAGCTTTCATCCCCCAAACGTTTTTTCATCCATCCCAAAAAGTCAGATGATGAGGGTACAGCGGATCGTGAGCGACCCGCTGTGCTGTGATCAGAGACTTAATGAAATAAAAAACAAACTTACTAGTAGAAGATACCCACAAGCTTTAGTCAATATCGATTATACTAATACAGATTATAAGAGACCACCCCAAAAGGAAAACAAGAGAATCCCCTTTATTATGCAGTACCATCCCTTCTCCAACAAAATCAACCAAATTGTCAAAAGACATTGGAATCTTTTAAGATCCAGTTACCCCATGGTACAGGAATTCTGGAATCCACCCATGCCCTCCTATAGAAAAGGTAGAACGATACGAGATCGATTGATTAAATCTGATCAACCTGTGGCTGCAGCAGCCAAACTAACCTTTCTAGGACCAAAAAATCTGGGATCGTATCCCTGCTTGTCATGCATACAATGTAACTCTATGATTAAAGGTAAATACTTTACACATCCACATAGGGGTTTTAATATCCCCATACGGGGTTACTATACATGCCAATCTTCATATGTAATTTATGCCATAAAGTGCCCGTGCGGTTTAGTTTATGTAGGGGAGACTACACAAAAAATAAAAGACAGGATAGCGAGACATAAATACTCAATACAAGATAAATTAACCCAATTACCATTGGCGAGACACTTTTTGGAATTTGGCCACAATGTATCACAATTAAAATATATGGTCCTAGAAGGGATTGAGAAAAATAGGAGGGGGGGCAACCGTGAATTGATTCTAAGAAAAAGAGAAGTATACTGGATACATTTTTTAAATACGATTGCTCCATATGGCTTAAATGTTGATTTGGATCTTTATTTATTTGTTTAATTGTTGGAATAAGCATTTAAAAGTAGCCAGATAAAATAACTTTATGATGGGGATATCTTTTTGTTTTTACTCATGAATGTACTATTTTCCTGCATTTTTATAGGTATTCTGAATATATTATAATGCGAGTGAGGAGAATGAGAGAATTGACACCTGCTGCTTATCCTTGCTTTAATGGCATGTTATAGAAACATATGCATATATAGATGTTAAATGGTATGCGATTTGCACTAATTAGCCATATTGATTCCATATGTGAAGTACTTCACTAAACCTGTATTTAAATGAATGATTGGAATGAAATCTTCAGATGTGTTTCAATGGATCTCAGGAAGGGCGTAAGCTGACTAGCCCGAAACGTAATCCATCCATCCATCCATCCATCCATCCATATCTGAAACTACTCATGTCTGAAACTGTGTAAGCATTTGTTGCTTCTTGATATTGCTTGAAAGGATTATACTTGCTTTGTAAATCTCTCCTGAAGATATTGTGAAATAAAGCAAAGAAGTTTTTAAGTGCAGCAACCTCTTGGACTTTTTTTATATATATAAGGTCAGTGGGAAGCCCTGATTGCTGGCACTAAATTGTAAGCAGAGTGCGGTTCTCCTCTACAAGTGAATATATATATATATACATACATATATATATATATATATATATATATATATATATATATATATTTTATATATATATATATATATATATATATATATATATATATAGAGTTTAGAATAAGAAATAAGATTAGTGAAATAAGATTAGTGTTTATGTAATATTGTTGTTAGTAAGGGGTTAACTTAGCTAGATGTAAATATATGACAGGCTTTGCCTGAGAAGATCTAATTCTTTTATCAGTTCCTTTTGACTTGCAAAGTGGTTAGGTGGGGATGTGTTATGGAAAACGCTCTGCTATTTACCTGTCGTGAATTAAAATGCAAGGAAGAGATACCATCTGAGTTGAATACTGTAGTATAGACTTGGCGGGGCCAAATTCATTAGCTAAGATAAAGGCTTTGTATTCCTCTTTGTTAACTAACCATTTATCCATTTCAAAGGGTGTTTGATATGCTTAGAATATTTCTTTGATCTGTTCAGGAATGGACAATTTATCCAGGCTATGACCATGCATAGTCAAGTGCCCCATTCAAGAGAAGGTGACAACCTTCTCTTTAATTAATGTTTCTGCAAACGAATTATCTCCCCAAGAGGGGAGGTGCTATGGAGGGGCTAAGCTATGCTAAATTAAGGAGAAATTGTCCAATCTTGGAGGATATACGCCCAGAGGGAGGAGAGGGGTAACAGAATCACCAATCAGGGGGGACCTGTTCAAGTCAATGAAAGATGGGCCTATATTAGTGTGAGTTCAGAATGGAGGAGAGAAAGATGAATCTGACGTGGGCATAAAGACATCACTACCGGTAAATATCATGTCAGCTCCCAGCACTTAAAGGTATACCTGCTTGTCATATGTTTGTTTGTTTGCTGTTTGCATTTTGATGAATATACTCTGTATTCTGTTATTATAACCTACTATTTCCTCCTTTGGTATAAGACTATAGATAGATGTTTGTGTATTAGATAGATGTTTCTAATAAATATTATTATATTAAAGCTTTCACTCTAAGTCAAAAGAACTCTTATTTAACCCACATAATATATATGAGATATTAAATCTTAAATAGAATAAACGGGTAACACTTCCTTCCACCTCAGACGAGGCTTCCGACGTACAACCTGGGCCTTCCACCCAGGAAGATGTGGAGGAGCCCAGCTTGAACCAGGTATAGCATTGTTCAACATATTTTTTGTCAAAAATGTAATTATGTTAACTAGATGTTATTAATGATCACTAATTTCTGATTTAACAAAGTGGTTTACATATCAATAGACAGTAGTAGCCAAAAATGATTGGGACAAGAATGAAAAATGCTGGGGTCAGAATGATAGTCTTTTCTATTTGTTAACATTGAATTTGCAACAGTCATGAGCTCAAAATTGTGTGTGATTGATGAACAAAAATATAAAACTATGTCCCATTTTCATACACAGGAAAGTCTCAGCCAGGAGGAGGCCGTGGAAAGTCTAAGCCAGGAGGTGGCGGGGGAAAGTTACAGCCAGGAGGTGGCCATGGAAAGTGGCAGCCAGGAGGTGGCCGTGCCCAGTAGCCTGACCGAATCGCAGGTTCCCCCCTCTGCCTTCCAACAAAAAGGCCCAGGAACCTGGAGAGTCAGCGCTTGTTTTGATTCGGTAGGCTACTGCGGTCCTCACAACAACCCCCAGTGTTCAAGAGGCCTTTGCGTGTAAGATGGCCAGTAAGATGCAAATGGAGGTGGGCCAACGCATCATCAGTGAGGAGCTCATATTTCAGGTCCTAAATAAGGGGGTGATGGGCGAACTCACAAAAAAAGTCACGTATGTAAGTTGGACCATACTCCTCCTCCACCCCCTTCCACAACTCCAACACCACAGCCACAGCCTGGAAGGAAGTGTGGAAGGAAGACAATAGTGTGATGGCCTGGGTTCAGTCTGGTCTGACAAAAGACGCAGGCTGTGGTGAGACCACAGCCTGGGGACATATATGTCATCTGCTGCTGCTCCCGATCTCTTGGAGTCTTGGACCGGATTGTGCTCCCTATTAAATGGACTCCTCAGGTTACCAATTTGACCTGTCAAATAATTGATGTCTGCCCTGGGGCACAAAGGCTTCACCAATTTAAACAGTTTCTCCAGCATTGCCTTCCTCTTTATTTTGTTATGACCCCTAGAACATTTCTAATGTTTTTTTTTTTAAATCCTTGGCTATGTGTTTTACTTCAAAAGGACAGTTTGTTTGTGAGTAGGCAGGTACATTTCAAAAATATAATGTGAAATAACAAGGGACACCAACACCAACCAACCTTTTTGAGTTTCAAAAATACAAGATAATAATGGTGTTGTGGTAACTTGACACACAAAATGAAAAAAAATTTTTATGGAGATCACGAGAAAAAAAAATTCAGAAAAAAAATAGATCACTATGAAAAAAAATTAAACATTATTCAGGAGATCTGGTGAAAAATAAAATAAAAGATTATTCAGGATATCACGAGAAATAATAAATAAATCAGTTTGTCAGAACTCTGTGTGAATATCAGCAGCAAAACAGCTTCATTATTCTAGCATTATAAAGAAGAAGAGAATGTGCTGCATTAAAAGATGAAAAACTTTGCAGCGTGATGAATGTGCTATCTCCATTACAAACACTAGTTTTACCAGACCGAGCGCCTCCGTCTCATACTTGATTCAGAGCATGCGTGGAATTTGTGCGTCGGAATTGTGTACACACGCGCGGAATTTCCGACAACAAGTTTTTTTGGTGGAAAATTTGAGAACCAGCTCTCAGTTGTCGGAAATTCCGAGAGCAAATGTACGATGAAGCATACACACGGTCGGAATTTCCGACAACGGGCTCACATCGAACATTTGTTATCACTGGTAATAGGCCACTCAGTTGCACAGCAGACATGCAGGATAAGAAGACGCGCTCATAGTGAAGTACAAAACTTATAAAAACATCCACATAAATAAAGTACACTTAACAGCTGGAAAACTTATAGAGAGGTCTCTGTCAGACATGGACAGTAGTGTGTGACATCAGCAGTTTGTGCTTGCTGATGTCACTGCTGTCTGGGTCAGACAGTGGCAATTCTGTAATTTTTCCACCCTGAATGATGAGAGGAACTGAGACTGGTTGGGTATTTAATAGAGGTACTGTCATCTTTTGTCTTTGATATGGCCCTTTGCCTGACACTGTTGTGGGCTGAATTTTTATGGAAGAGGAGTTAATCTGGGTGCATTAATAAGACGTTTCCGCAACACTGTGCCAGCATTTCAGTGCTTAGGGATAGCATACTTTATATATACATGTATATACTGTTCATACTTTGACAATTAATGCTTGAATTTATGCAATATTGTGGGTCATTTTGGATGATTAGATACAGTGCTGGGACAAGGTCACCCAGTGCCCAGGGCGAACATGCCAAATTGCGCCCCCCGGGTTGGGCATGACCAAGGGTCAAGAGCAGAAATAATGTACAGAGTATAGGAATCAGCAAAAGGGGTATTTTATAAAAGCAGTGGGCTTGTGTGCAGGATCATAAGTTGGGCCCAGCTTCTAGAATATATAGTGCGGTGAGTGGCAAAAGTTGGGTGTGGCTTTCACTTTGCTGACTATTGAGCATGGCTTAAAAAGATTTACAGTGCAAGGGTTCAGTAGCAAGTGATGCAGAGCTCAGGAATGGGAAAAAAAAGACTTATTTAGTATTGTGGAAATAGGGTTTAGAAGATCTGAAGTTTTTTAGGGTAGGAAGGGTCCACTTCTTTTAGTGCTTGTTCAGAATATCTACAATATTTTAGTGTGCATGAACTGAGTACTGGTGTAAAACCCAAGATGTTATAAATTGCAGCTTAACAATCATTAGATGTGGTGGCTGCATTAGTTTTATTTTAGGCTTTTCCCTTCTGTTTTCACCTGGTGATCTGGCCAGTGGCACACGTCCTGTATTAGAGTGCCCCCAATCTGGATAAAGGAGCACAGAAGGCACAGCCGATAGCAACATGGTCAGTCTGGGAATGAGGGTAGTGTTAGGTAGGGCTCTGACATACACAGGGGAGCTCTGACACACAAGGGGGCTCTGACACACACAGGGGGGCTCTGACATACACAGGGGAGCTCTGACACACAATCGGGCTCTGACACACACAGGGGAGCTCTGACACACAAGGGGGGCTCTGACATGCACAGGGGAGCTCTGACACACACAGGGGGGCTCTGACACACACAGGGGAGCTCTGACACACAGGAGAGCTCTGACACACAAGGGGGGCTCTGACACACACAGGGGAGCTCTGACACAAAGGGAAGCTCTGACACACAAGGGGGGCTCTGACACGCACAGGGGAGCTCTGACACACAGGGAAGCTCTGACACACACAGGGGAGCTCTGACACACAGGGGAGCTCTGACACTCAAGGGGGGCTCTGACACACACAGGGGAGCTCTGACACACAAGGGGGCTCTGACACACAGGGGAGCTCTTACACACGGGGGGCTCTGACACACAAGGGGGCTCTGACACACAAGGGGGCTCTGACACACAAGGGAGCTCTGACACACAGGGGGGCTCTGACACACAAGGGAGCTCTGACACACAGGGGGGCTATGACACACAAGGGGGCTCTGACACACAGGGGGGCTCTGACACACAAGGGGGCTCTGACACACAGGAGGGCTCTGACGCACAGGAGGGCTCTGACACACAAGGGGGCTCTGACACACAAGGAAGCTGTGACACACAGCGGGCTCTGACACACAAGGGAGCTCTGACACACAGGGGGGCTCTGACACACAAGGGGGCTCTGACACACAGGGAGGCTCTGACACACGGGGGGCTCTGACACACAAGGGAGCTCTGACACACAGGGGGATCTGACACACAAGGGGGCTCTGACAAACAAGGAGGCTCTGACACACAGGAGAGCTCTGACACACAGGGGGGCTCTGACACACAAGGGAGCTCTGACACACAGGGGGGCTCTGACACACAGGGGGGCTCTGACACACAAGGGGGCTCTGACACATAGGGGGGCTCTGACACACAAGGGGGCGCTGACACACAGGGGGCTCTGACACACAGGAGGGCTCTAACACACAGGGGGGCTCTGACACACAAGGGGGCTCTGACACACAAGGGAGCTCTGACACACAGGGGGGCTCTGACACACAAGGGAGCTCTGACACACAGGGGGGCTCTGACACACAAGGGGGCTCTGACACACAGGGGGGCTCTGACACACGGGGGGCTCTGACACACAAGGGACCTCTGCCCACAGGGGGATCTGACACACAAGGGGGCTCTGACACACAAGGAGGCTCTGACACACAGGGGGGCTCTGACACACAAGGGAGCTCTGACACACAGGGGGGCTCTGACACACAAGGGAGCTCTGACACACAGGGGGGCTCTGACACACAGGGGGGCTCTGACACACAGGAGGGCTCTGACACACAGGGGGGTTCCGACACACAAGGGGACTCTGACACACAGGGGAGCTCTGACACACAGGGGAGCTCTGACACACAGGGAGCTCTGACACACAGGGGGGCTCTGACACACAAGGGAGCTCTGACACACAGGGGGGCTCTGACACACAAGGGAGCTCTGACACACAGGGGGGCTCTGACACACAGGGGGGCTCTGACACACAAGGGGGCTCTGACACACAGGGGGGCTCTGACACACAGGAGGGCTCTGACACACAGGGGGGCTCTGACACACAAGGGGGCTCTGACACACAAGGGAGCTCTGACACACGGGGGGCTCTGACACACAAAGGGGCTCTGACACACAAAGGGGCTCTGACACACAGGGGGCTCTGACACACAAGGGGGCTCTGACACACAGGAGGGCTCTGACACACAGGGGGGCTCTGACACAGAAGGGGGCTCTGACACACAAGGGAGCTCTGACACACAGGGGGGCTCTGACACACACGGGGCTCTGACACACAGGGGGGCTCTGACACACAGGGGGCTCTGACACACAGGGGGGCTCTGACACACAAGGGGGCTCTAACACACAGGGGGGCTCTGACACACAGGAGGGCTCTGACACACAGGGGGGCTCTGACACACAGGAGGGCTCTGACACACAGGGAGGCTCTGACACAGGAGGGCTCTGACACACAGGAGGGCTCTGACACACAGGGAGGCTCTGACACACAGGAGGGCTCTGACACACAGGGGGGCTCTGACACACAGGAGGGCTCTGACACACAGGGGGGCTCTGTTTCCCAACATCTCAGGAAATTGCAGCTTGCTGAAATAATGTTTCCCCATCCTTTGTCCCCAGTCTGCACATGTACAGAGCTCTAAGCTAACACCCCAGCTCTTTGCTAGGAATGTGGGGCTGACAAAGCAGGGGAAGGCTCAATAGACTGACAGGAGACTGGGCTAATAGGGACAGGTATTTTTTTTCATTGCCCCCAGCTTATTTCAGGCAAATAATATAGTAAGTACACTGCTGTTAGTGAGGCATATCCTGTGTTCAGGATAGGAGACAGCTGGCGGGAGTTAGTTAAGCAATGTATCCCCTCCCCATACACAAGTACTAGATGGATCAGCAGAGAACATTAACAACTGAAAAGTCCCAGTATATATTCCCAACATATATAAGAATTGTTCTTCTCTTTTAGTAAACCTGCTCTGCAAAGTACAGGGTGGGTTTACAGCACAGCCAGGTACAGATGAAAGGCAGTTTGGAAGCAGTGGGGACTCACATGGAAGAACGCTGACATCCATCCTGTGAGATCTTCATGTTGGGAGAGCTGTGTGATGTATGCAGGGGGCGGGAAGCAATGATCGGGACTGCACTGTTGTGTTATCATCTTGCTCCGCCCACCTGTAGAGGAGCTCTCAGTGTCACAGCCCGATCCAGCCAGACTGATGAGAAATCAAGCCCAGGAGAGTGAATTCTTTGCCCTCTGTGCCAGGATGTGGTTGCCGCTGTAGAGAGGAGGCAAGCAATATGTATGGGCGCATCCTCAGCCCACTTTTTGGGCAGGCTGTAGCATTGAGTGAAGCCATAACCTAAATATACTCTGCCCAGATTCCTCTGCATACTGCTGCAGGCAACCCAGCGCCCCCTCCCACACCCCGCCCAGGGCAGTAAAGCACTGCGCTAACTGTTGGCGCTATATACAGTGTCTCACAAAAGTGAGTACACCCCTCACATTTTTGTAAATATTTTATTCTATCTTTTCATGTGACAACACTGAAGAAATTATACTTTGCTACAATGTAAAGTAGTGAGTGTACAGCTTGTATAACAGTGTAAATTTGCTGTCCCTTCAAAATAACTCAGCCATTAATGTTTAAATCGCCAGCATCAAAAGTGAGTACCCCCCTAAGTGAAAATGTCCAAATTGGGCCCAAAGTGTCAATATTTTGTGTGGCCACCATTATTTTTCAGCTCTGTCTTAACCCTCTTGGGCATGGAGTTCACCAGAGCTTCACAGGTTGCCACTGGAGTCCTCTTCCACTCCTCCATGAAGACATCACAGAGCTGGTGGATGTTAGAGACCTTGTGCTCTTCCACCTTGGAGTCAAATAACACCGGGGGGGGGGGGCTAATTGGGCCCAATTTGGACATTTTCACTTAGGGGTGTACTCACTTTTGTTGTCAGTAGTTTAGATATTAATGGCTGTATGTTAAGTTATTTTGAGGGGACAGCAAATTTACACTGTTATACAAGCTGTACACTTACTACTTTATATTGTAGCAAAGTGTCATTTCTTCAGTGTTGTCACATGAAAAGTTATAATAAAATATTTACAAACATGTGAGGGGTGTACTCACTTTTGTGAGATACTGTAAATCCTGCATAATAATAATAATAATAATAATAATAATAATAATAATATTTTAAAGAATGTATTATACACACATTTCCAAGTGCATTGGAATTATGTGATGCTACCCTGTTCGTATACATTCACTACAATAAATAAAAAGAAAATACACATTAAAGGCCCGTACACCCGTTTTGATTTTCGGACGTCAATTGTGTTACGATGACCGATCGTTTGCAAATCTTACCGTTAGTACGATGCTTTCGACAGCCGATTTCACTTTTTTGTCAAGCAAAAGCTGGATGTGCAGACTATAAAATTTTTGTCGGATGTGAACTCAACATCTGATTTTCGTTTCATTAGTATGGTTATCATACGAAAAAAAATCGTAAGACTACGCATGCTCAGAAACGAAAGAATGCATACAAAACTACAAAACTATTTAACACGTTACATCACTTCTGACGTTGTATTCTGTCAAACGAAAATTCTCATATTGTTAGTAACGTCTTCACTTTCCACATGAGACTAGCATGCCACAAAAATCAGATGTTCTGTCGTTCGAAAATCAAAGCGTGTGTACGAGGATTAACAGTGGCTTCCACTAGATGCAGAACATAAGCTGCATTGCAATGTTTTGGATTGCACGATCCAAATGCTAGTCTTACATCAGTAGGATATTCCTGAGTTACTGATGGTTCCTTGGAAGAAAATGTTTGTACTTGCTTCTACAAATTAATTCACAACTTATAAATCATTTGTAATCTGACAAACAATACAGAAAAGAACAATAGTTCTACTTATCAGTGCTGCTAGGTGTTTGATTGTGTTGCAAATTGCTAAGCTCACAAGGTGTGGTATATCTGCTCTTTATTTTTGTGATTCTGATAAGATATGTTCTACTTTGATCTTAATTGCCAACATCTATTTTGTTGAGAAAGAAATATGGATACCATCAGTCAGAATTTTTGTTAATAATCCAGTCCTTTGCAGACAAACAAACCACTAGATGTTGCTAAAAGACAACTTATGAAGAAATGTTTTAAAGTATTTAAATATTTATTAAATGAGGTATCATCTTTTTAAACATATTTTCTTTTTTACGATTACTTCACAATGTGTTATCTATCTATCTATCTATCTATCTATCTATCTATCTATCTATCTATCTATCTATCTATCTATCTATCTATCTATCTATCTATCTATCTATTTTTTACCTATCCATCCTATTTGGAAAGCATCCTAATATACATGTATTCTGAATGAGCAAATCAGCCCTCTGAATCTATGACTTAAGAATCTAAAACACTGGAAGAATCTCTGCTAGATTTGTTTTTAGCATTTTGGAAGGTGTGGCTAAGGCTGGAGGGTGGACATACAGTATAAGCAGTACTATGACAAACTGGGCCAGACTGGGACACAGTCTTCAGCCCTAACAAGGCTCCATTCACACTATAGCCCTCAGATCATGGGCGGAATTGCCACGATTCCAAATCACTGCAAATCACGGGACGCCCTTGCGATCCCTGTTATTTTCAATGGCACTCAAATCATGGCGCGATTTTGCTGCGATTGTCACCCGACAAATCATGGGACGCCCGTTCTGAAACTTCTTTTGGGCAACAGGCGTCTCGTGATTCTGTTTGCTTGATTTTACCTTGATTGGTTGGGCGCCGCGATTTGAGTGTCATTGAAAATAATAGAGATCGCAAGGGCATCCTACGATTTGTGGCAATTCAGAATCGTGGGCAGAATTGCAGCGATTCCACCCGTGATCTGGAACACCATAGTGTGAATGGAGCCTTAATATGGTAATTGATTATGCATAGGTCAGTTGAAAGTTGTGTTGTCTAGCTGGTTCCTGTTAAAATAAGAATGAAAACCTTTAGAAAGAAGCCCACAAAGAGTCCTACCAAGATAAACCAGTGGGTCAAGTTAGAATTAAAAAAAAAATGATACTTTTCTAGAGCAGCTCATAAAGTGGGTCATACCAAGAAAGTAGAAAGCCAAGGCTTCACTGCACAAAGAACTATGGCCTTTTAAGACCAGTTGACAAAGTGGGTCGCACCATTGCACAGAGAGTCACTACCAAGGTACATAGTTACATAGCAGGCGAGGTTGAAAAAAAGACACAAGTCCATCAAGTCCAACCTATGTGTGTGTTTTTATGTTAGTATTACATTGTATATGTATATCCCTGTAAATTATCGATGCTCCCAGCTGAAACCACTGCTTGTGGAAGAGAATTCCACATCCTTACCGCTCTTACAGTAAAGAACCCTCTACGCAGTATAAGGTTAAACCACTTTTCTTCTAATTTTAGTGAATGGCCATGTGTCTTATTAAATTCCCTTTCGCTGAAAAGTTTTATCCTTCTTGTGGAGTCACCAGTACGGTATTTGTACATTGAAATCATATCCCCTCTCAAGCATCTCTTCTCCAGAGAGAACAAGTTCGGTGCCCGTAACCTTTCCTCATAACTAATGTCCTCCAGTCCTTCTATTAGTTTTGTTGCCCTTCTATGGACTCTCTTCAGTTCCAGCACATCCTTCCTGAGGACTGATGCCCAGGACTGGACAGCATACTCCAGGTGCGGCCAGTCCAGAGTTTTGTAGAGTGGGAGAATTATCATTTTATCTCTGTGGTTAATCTCCTTTTTACAGTTTTTTTCCATTGTTTTGGCTCATTTCTTAAAACAGAAATGACATTCTCAAAACAACATGGACAAATCTCCAAACCACTTGGCAATTGTTCACAATTGAATTTAATTTCTCATTCATTTCATCAAATTGCAAATGTCTCAGTACATGTCTCAATGTCTCAGTACATCTTTCAAATGATTAAGTAAAAGTAGCCTACATTTAGCACAATTTCCAAGTGAATAGATCTTGTTGATCTAAAGTGATTGTCAATTCTCAGTCTAATGGTTGTTCTCTCCAAAACGTGTCAGCGTCATTTCATTGTTTAAGTCATCACATGCACAATAGTCTGTTCAATTGTCAAAATTATTCAAGAGCATAATACCATGAATACCATATATGAATCTCTTGGAACATTTGATAAAATGATTACAGCAATTGACAGTCAGGTGCAACTAGAACTTGACTAATGAAGGAGGAGTTGGAGTTGGTCTCAGATGACCAATCAAACAGTATGTTTAGTTACCTGACAGGTGCTGTCCATGATTGTGATGCTGCCAAACATGTATATATAGAGCTTGACCATGCAGGACCAGTACAATTTCTGAACATGGAGGCACCTGGCCAAATAAATGAACAAGGGCAACTGCCTACTGGAGGAAGAGGAAGAAGAAGAGGAGGAGGAGTAAGTGTGTGTAGTGGTGGAATAGGGGGAAAAAGGCTGAGGAGCACTAAGACACCATGCTGTCCCTGATGAAATTCAGGCCACAATTATAGACCATATCATCAACCATGGCCTCATAATGATGGAGGCGGGTCGCCAAGTGCAGCCTAATGTGCCTTGCTCTACAGTCTCCTCTATCATCCAAACCTTTCGCAGGGAAAACAGGTATGTAGTCAGTCAATGATGGAATTATATAATGTATAGGACAGGACACTGTGCATAGAGCAACAAATATGTTTATTTACTCATTTACGTATTCATTTAGTGTGTGTGATAGGCCTACAGTATTACAGTATCTTACCTCAGTGGGATGTTACGTATGATACTAACAATGACAAGAAAAATATTGTAGAAAATAAACTATGGAATAGTATGGAATAGTTTATTTTCTACAATATTGATGATACAGTTTACAGTAGTATTCCAGTCACTGTGCAGTGATGCATTAGAATTGTGGTAAAGTTACTGTAAGTAAAACAACAATACGATTACATTGGTAACTCATTCTGTACGGAATACATAAGGTATAAATTACAAATGGAGTGTTGTCCTTTGAATTCTATGTCTAGGATTGGACGACAACCTGGCACGGGTGGCCAAGGAAAACTTCTCAAGGAACAACTAGAACAAGAGATCTGTAACATGGTGTTTGCAAATAATGCCATCACATTGAGACAGATCTGCACTGCAATCCTACAAGACAATGCCATATTCCAAAATGTCAACTCTATAAGCATCTCCACAATAGCCCGCATAATGAAGAAGCATCAGATGACAATGAAGCAAATTTACAGGGTACCATTTGAGAGGAAGTCTGACAGAGTGAAAGAGCTGTGGTACCAGTATGTACATGTAAGTCAGTCACTGGTTGTCCATCAAGATAACCTTTTTACAATTACCGTAAGCAGTGGTTACCAAAATGTATTGGTTTCAGTACCCACTTTTCCTGATTTCTGAATCCAGGTAATCCAGGTATGAAAGTATTTGATTTATGTATCTGATTTATAAACATTTTGCCTAAAAACTGCAGCTTACTGTATGATGCAATTATCATTATAATCCTTATTTTGAAGAATATAACATACAATACAGTAAGAAAAAGGGTCAAAGAGCTGCAATTACAGTAGTGCCTCCCATGTAAATCTATCTAATACTGTGGGTTTTACTGTAACATTTCAGTAAGTCTACTCGTTGATAATTTTTCCCCTCCCCTTTCTGTCAAATACCCCCTGTAGTACCTCTGCATAGGGTACATGTACCCCAGGTTTGGAACCACTGGAATACTGGCCAGTAGTATATTGAACTTGTGTAGAACATAGAACATTCCTATGTAACTGTCTGTAACTGTAGTGTATGACTCTTCTGTATGACTGATTTGATGTTTTCATTTTTTACTCTATTGTAGAGAATAATGGCATTGGAAGTAAACAAGACCTCTCACATACTCGTGTATGTGGATGAGGCTTGCTTTAACCTGGCCAAGGGCCGAAGATGTGGCCGTAATTTTATTGGCCACCGGGCCACGGTGGATGTCCCAGGCCAGCGAGGGGGCAATATAACTATGTGTGCTGCCATTTCTGAGAATGGTGTGGCCACTCACATCCCCAATCTTGACCCATACAATACACAGAAGCTCCTCATCTTCTTGGACCACCTTCATTTGGATTTGATCCCTGAAAATGAGAGAGGTCTCATAGGGCCTCACCTACCACGATATATAATTGTATGGGACAATGTGAATTTCCACCGTGGCCTGCTTATCAGGGCCTGGTTCACTGCTCATCCAAGGATGGATATGGTGTTCCTACCACCTTACTCTCCTTTCCTCAGTCCTATTGAGGAGTTTTTCTCTGCTTCGAGATGGAGAGTGTATGAGAGTGTATGAGCATCGGGCTCAAGATCAGAGGTCCCTGCTCCATGCAATGGACGCTGCCTGTGAGGATATTACAGGAGATCAGTGTAGGGGATGGTTGCGACATGCACACCGTTTCTTCCCTCGTTGCATTGCAAGGGAGGATATACGCTGCGATGTTGACGAAAATCTGTGGCCAGACAGACAGCAGCGTGTGGATGGGCAGGAGGGTGAGGATGGGTGCCAGTGAAGAGATGTTACAGTAGTTGTGAAACTCCAGCTTTATTTACAGCATTGTAGGCTAAATTTAATTTTCCTTATTTTTTGTTTGTGTGTTTATATTATTATATTATGCTGTATACATTTTCTTTTTACTCTGATGTATATAAGTTACTTTGTGTGTGAATGATAATGGTTACAATACTGTAATTTTTCCTTGGCAGTACGAGTGCAATGTGTGATGTCAAACTTTGGAGGCTACCCTTACCCTAAAATCTTTTCTTTTTTTCAGTTTTATACACAATTGTATTCAGTTAGCTAGACAAAAACTGTACAGTAACCATTGTCAATGAAGGACTGGGCTAAGACTGAAAGGTGGACATAGCCATAGAGACAAAACATCTAAACATTTTGACTTGCAGTGCTTACACAATGCCAAAGGGAAGCATTTTGGGGGCACTGACTATTTGAATGAGAAAAAAAATTATTTTTGACACATGAGTGAACTGTTTTGGGAAAGATATGAGCTTTTGAAGGTGAACCATGGTGTTGTGCCGAACTATCCAGGTTGTTTTGGCAAAAGCACCAAGAGAGTTGAGAACGTCTGGTCTGTTTCAAGAAATGAGCCAAAGCAATTGAGAAGAATCTTTGCCATTTTGGGGGCACTGACTCTTTATATGGGAAAGGAATATGGTTTTGAACCATGAATGAACAGTTTCTGCACGTGCAATATAGTGTTGTGCTGAACTGTAAGACTGTTCTGAGAATGTCATTTCTGTTTCAAGAAATGAGCCAAAACAATGGAGAAAAACTGTAATGCGTGCCAATATTCTGTTTGCTTTGCTTGCAGCAGCTTGGCATTGCATGCCATTGCTGAGCCTGTCATCTACTAGGACCCCCAGGTTCTTTTCTATCCTAGATTCCCCCAGAGGTTCTTCCACCAATGAGTAGATTGCATTCATATTTTTGCCACCCAAATGCATTATTTTACATTTTTCTACATTAAACCTCATTTGCCATGTAGTTGCCCACCCCATTAATTGTTCAGATCTTCTTGCAAGGTTTCCACATCCTGTGGAAAAGTTATTGCCCTGCCTAGCTTAGTATCGTCCACAAATACAGAGATTGAACTGTTTGCCCATTCTGAGTACTCACCATTTATCACTACCCTCTGAACTCGCCCCTGTAGCCAGTTTTCAATCCATGTACTCACACTATGGTCCATGCCAACGGACCTTACTTTGTACAGTAAACGTTTATGGGGAACTGTATAAAATGCTTTTGCAAAATCCAGATACACCACGTCTACGGGTCTTCCTTTATCTAGATGGCAGCTCACCGCCTCATAGAAGGTTAATAAATTGGTTTGGCAAGAACGATTATTCATGAATCCATGCTTATTACTGCTAATGATACTGTTGCCTTTACTAAAATCTTGTATATAGTCCCTTATCATCCCCTCCAAGAGCTTGCATACAATTGATGTTAGGCTAACTGCTCTGTAAGTGAAAGTAAGCCTTTTGTTACATACCACAAGCATATATTAATCATTGTGCCCAAAACATCATTTAACAAATTTAAGAGTGTAGCCTTATGAGGAGTTTATAAGTAATCTCCATTAGCAGCTGGTAATATTTGTATATATATATATATATATATATATATATATATATATATATATATATATATATTTATATATATATATATTAGAATAAGAAACAAGGATTAGTGTGTATGAAATATTTTTGTTGGTAAGGGGTTAACCTAGCTAGCTGTACACATATGATAGGCTTTAGATTGAGAACCTAATTAATTTAACAGTTCCTTTTGATCTGCAGGAATGTTTGGTGTGTGTGTTATGGGAGATGCTCTGCTATTTCCCCGTTCAAATGCAAGGAAGAGATACCATATGAGTTTACTGTGGTGGAGATTTGATGGGGCTGAATTATTTAGCTAGATAAAGGCCTTGTAGTCACCTGTGTTAACCAACCCTTTATCCACTTCAAAGGGTGTTTGATATGCTGAGAATATTTCTTTGATCTGTTCAGGGATGGACTATTTGCCCCGGCTATGACCATGCATAGTTAAGTGCCCCATTCAAGAGAAGGTGATGACCTTCTCTTTAATTAATTTCTCTTCTAACTAATTATCTCCCCAAGAGAGGAGGTGCTAGTGAGGGGCTGAGCTATGCTAAATTAAGGTGAAGGGGAAATTGTCCAATCTTGGAGGAGATACGCCCGGAGGGAGGAGAGGGGTAACATCGTTCCACCAATCAGCAGGGCCCTGTTCAAGTCAATGAGAGATGGGCTTATATTAGTGTAAGGTACACACAGGGAAGAGAAGGAGTCATGAGTCTGACATGGGCCCACACAAATCACTACTGGTAAATATCAGCTCAGCTCCCAGCACTTAAGGTATACCTACTTGTCATATGTTTGTTTGTTTGCTGTTTGTATTTCGATCTATTGAGGAATATACTCTGCATTCTTTTATTTTAACCTAATATTTTCTTCCTTGGTGTAGACTATAGATAGATGGCTGTGTAATAGATAGACTTTCAACTACTCACCAATAAATGTTGTTATTGTGTTAAAGCTTTCACTCTTGGTCGAAGAACTCTCATTTAACCCACATCATATCTTTGATATATTCAATCTTAAATATAATAGACGGGTAACAAGAGACATCCCCAGGCAGGGACATAATTGCAAATCATATGGTTCCATAACAGATTTGATTGGGTGACCTTTCTCTGCAGGACCCTTCACTTTACATTGGTGGCCAGCAGCTTATACTCTACCTCTGATAACATTTACAATAGTGGTCAGTGGCAGTCTTTTACTTTTCTCCCTAATTATACCTTCTTTTACACAGATAGTCAGGATTTTATTCTCTCTGATGAAAGAACCTTACTGAGTGGATGCTCTTTTGAAATAAGCAGTTTAATTACACTGGTGAAGACAGATTTTTTTAAGCACTTTCAGCAGCTCATTTTAATCACTTGCTGAGATTGCAGCTTTTTTATCTTTTATTGCTTGCTTATGTTCCAGTTTAAGCTGCTGCCATGATCGTTTCCCCAGGATCCTGTTTCAGGGTGCCTTCTTTCTCTTGCAGCATCCTATGGAGTCACTCTTGCATGCAGAGATCAAGCAGGATATACATAAATCGTTTTTTTTTTTTTCGCTCAACCAGTGGGTTGAACGGAAATAAAACCTGACAGATCTCCACATCCACACAAATGATGTGGGAGCAGGGATATTTCTTCCAATGCTATTGTGTTAAATGTAGTGCACCATTCTCAAGCTCCATGCTTAACCCCCTCAATACCAGAATGTTTCCAAAAATTGTGTCAAAAAAGTAGATCACCTTGGGGTATCTGCTTTCCAAAAAAGGGTCATTTTAGGGATTTTTGAACTACTCTGGCATTATTATTTTTAACGGAAAGTAAGGTAAAAAGTTTTTTTTGCAACATTTTTGTTCAACTTTTTTTCCTTTTTATAGTAAAAAAACAGCAGTTATTAAATTCAACCAAATAAAAGCTCTATCTGACTGCAAAAATAATATAACATTAATTTGGGTACAATGTTGCATGATGAAGTAATTGTCAGTCAAACTATCACAGTCCCAAAAGCTGAAAAATGGCCTGGTAATAAAAGAATAATACAGGCTTGTGCTCAAGTGGTTAAGTGTAGCATTAAGTCATCATTTATTGCACAAGGATTAATAAAACCTACAAGAAACAAGAAAATATCATGCCCATCAAATTACTTGTCAGTCTTGGTGACCCTTGCTGTCCTGCTAACTCCACATTGGTTCGGGCTGGGAGATGTATACCGCTCAAGTGGTTAAAGCGGAGCTCCGCTTGTCTGCCTCCTCCCCGCTCTGCTGCCACATTTGGCACCTTTCAGGGGGGGGGGCAGGTACCTGGTTTTGACAGGTATCCGCTCGCACTTTGGGGTGAGTTCACTACGGCAAACTCAGCCAGAAGTTTTGCCCCCCTCCTTCTCCCACTGCTGGGCCATTCACAAAGTGCAGCACGCTTCGTGCATGTGCAGTGAGGAACCAGGCTTAGCCAAGATGGTGGCGGCAGCACCCGAGAGCAAGTTGAAAAATTGGCTTGGGTGAGGACACCGCTGGATTCGTGGACAGGTAAGTATCCTAATGTTCAAAGTCAGCAGCTATAGTATTTGTAGCTGCTGACTTTTATTTTTTTCTGAAGGAGCCTGGAGCTCCACTTTAAAATATCTGTGTATGTTTCACATACTAACACCATTTTTTACTTTTATGTTTACATTGCACAAATGGCCTGCTGGATGAGATTTGAGAAAATATTAACAATGAAAGGAGCACAAATAAATAATGGAAAGAACACATGAAAATATCAATGTAAGAAAATGAGTTTAGTCTTTTCTGAATTGTATCATGGAGGAACTACACAACCTTAAAGCACTCTTGATTTAAATGTGGAGATTAAGGTAACACTTTGGTGATCTACTATTGCAAAATCTCCCACAGGCTGTGCTCAATTACTTGAATCCTGACATTTACTGTGCTTTAAACGATATAATAGTGCAGCCTCTACTTCATGCACTAATGAGTTTTTAAAATGCGTTTTCTCAATGCACAAGTGCCTTCCAGTAAGAGTGTATATTTTCGAATCTGCTAAATGGAACTTACGATGAGCAAGGTTATAGCAATGACTTGTTAATACTTAATCTGGCAAAGTTTAGAGTAAGGTAAACCTTTTGCTAAATGTAAATCCCCACCAAAGGATGTGGCTCTTATTAAAACATTCTCTGGAGATCAGACACCATCCGAACAAACTGTTAAAGAGTTTGCAAGTGCTTTAAACAGCTTATGGGGCGTACACACGGTCGGACTTTTCAGCTACAGAAGTCCGACAGCCTGTCCGACAGACTTTCGACGGACTTTCGACGGACTTGCGGCGGACTTTCTAACGAACAGACTTGCCTACACACGATCACACAAAAGTCCGTCGAATTCTTACGTGATGACGTACACCGGACTAAAATAAGGAAGTTGATAGCCAGTAGCCAATAGCTGCCCTAGCGTGGGTTTTTGTCCGTCAGACTAGCATACAGACGAGCGGATTTTTCGACCGGACTCGAGTCCGTCGGAAAGATTTGAAGCATGTTTCAAATCTAAAGTCCGTCGGATTTGAGGCTGAAAAAGTCAGTTGAAAGTCCGGAGAAGCCCACACACGATCGGATTACCAGCCAGCTTTAGTCCGTCAGCGTCCGTTGGACTTTTGTAGACGAAAAGTCCGACCGTGTGTACGCGGCATTAGAGTTTGATAGCGACTATCAGAGAATCTAGGATCTACAACACATAATTAAAGTTCTAGACCTGAGATTTATACTTACCACGACCTACACTCTAGAAAGCCTCATACCTCACACTTGTTGAAGGAGGTGCAAAAGAAGCAGAACCAGTAGGAGAATTGCTCACTTCAGAAACACTCCTGTTAACATGTACCCAAAAAATTTAAGCGAAAATTACTTCACCCAGGAAAATCTAATTTTGTCTGCTAGGATGTGGCTCTGAACGAGTCTGATTGCTATTGCATAATGTGCACTTTTATAACACAAACAAAATGTATCCAGTCCTCCCAACTTTTTTTTTTAATTCTTATTTCACAGTAGGAAAACGCTATGGGCACTTTTACGATGTACCATTATGCCTGAGTTGAACTAGAGATTGAAAATGTTTGTAAGGTAAATAGATAGTTTTGTGCGGCAGGCATATTTTTTGTCTAAAGCCTAGTACACACAGGCCGAATGCCCATGTGTATGGCAGCCGGTCAGACAATCAGCTGCCGACTTGCTCCCGATCAGCACTCCCAGCCAATTGCTGAGAGTGCAAGCTGGAGTGTTCTAGTGGGGGGGGGGGCTGTCCCCCTGTCAGAACACACTAGAACAACAGGGGAGATCGCTGTACTAACATCAGATTGTTAGTACAGCGGCTCTGACCGGAGCTGTCAGTTTTGGTTTTTTTTGTTCAACTCAGCAGGTGTGCTAGGCTTTATGCTCAAATTCATCAATAGCATCAATAGCATCAATAGGTAATAGGATTTGAGGACAAAAGGCATGCAGGGACAGAAAACATTCAACACTTCAAGCCAATGACTAGTAAAAAGATAAGAACTTCTTCTGGCTTTTCTGATCTTTAGAATGTTTTTCAGCTGCTATGTTAGCTGAGCAACCAGTTAGACCTTTCATTTTTAGAATGTTTTTCAGCTGCTGGGTTAGCTCAGCAACCAGCTAGAACTTTAGAAGGGAAGTCATCAATAGTATCAATGGAGAGGCACACAGATGCCAAGTAGAATCCAAGAATGCAAAAATAAGAAGAGATATCTCCTTGACATGTGCTCTAATATAAAATCACATAAAACCAAGTTACAAAATAGTCAACATTGTCCAATCCTAAGTTATGATTTCATATCTATAAATATGGATTTCATATTGACTATCTCAACATATAATAAAAATGATCACAAAATCAACTATTCAATCAGCTAACTGATGATTAAAAAAATGTGGTTGATTTACTAAAATAAAAACACTATTTTCATTGCAAGGTGAAGGTACACTGAGGTTTGCGAATAAGTTAAAGCTGTGTTTACTTGAATCATCCAATATTGTTCACGATTGTAAATTTCTCTTACAGATGACTGGGTATTTAAAGAGAACATAGCATCAATGTTTTAACTTGATGAAGACAACATTCACTTTTCTACATACACTTCGAAAATTAAAGTCTCTATTCCATATAGTGCATCTGTTCCTCGACTACCTATATAATTTTAAGTAGGAAGCCTTAAAACAGCCCCTAGTTCTAGCCCTAGTAGTACCCCTAGTATTAGGCTTAAAACAACCCCTCACTGACCTACATACATTATCTCACAAAAGTGAGTACACCCCTCACATTTTTGTAAATATTTTATTATATCTTTTCATGTGACAACGCTGAAGAAATTACACTTTGCTACAATATAAAGTAGTGAGTGTACAGCTTGTATAACAGTGTAAATTTGCTGTCCCCTCAAAATAATTCAAAATGTCCAAATTGGGCCCAAAGTGTCAATATTTTATGTGGCCACCATTATTTTCCAGCGCTGCCTTAACCCTCTTGGGCATGAAGTTCACCAGAGCTTCACAGGTTGCCACTGGAGTCCTCCATAATGACATCATGGAGCTGGTTGATGTTAGAGACCTTGTATTCCTCCACCTTCCATTTGAGGATGCCCCACAGATGCTCCATTGGGTTTAGGTCTAGAGAAATGCTTGGCCAGTCCATCACCTTTACCCTCAGCTTCTTTAGCAAGGCAGTGGTCATCTTGGAGGTTTGTTTGGGGTCATTATCATATTGGAATACTGCCCTGCTGCCCAGTTTCCGAAGGGTGGGGATCATGCTCTGCTTCAGTATGTCACAGTACATGTTGGAATTCATGGTTCAGTGTCAGTTAGTGCTCAGACCATACGCCACACACTGCATCAAATTGGTCTGTATGTCTGTCGTCCCAGAAGGAAGCCTTTTCTAAAGATGATGTACAAAAAGCCCACAGTTTGCTGAAGACAAGCAGACTAAGGACATGAATTAGTGGAACCATGTTCTATGATCTGATGAGACCAAGATAAACTTATTTGGTTCAGATGGTGTCAAGCGTTAGTGGTGGAAACCAGGGGAGGAGTTCAAAGACAAGTGTGTCTTGCCTACAGTCAAGCATGGTGATGGGAGTGTCATGGTCTGGGGCTGCATGAGTGCTGCCGGCACTGGGGAGCTACAGTTCATTGAGGGAACCATGAATGCCAGCATGTACTGTGACATACTGAAACAGAGCATGAGCCCCTCCGTTCAGAGACTGGGCCACAGGGCATTATTCCAACATGATAACAACCCCAAACACACCTCCAAGACGACCACCTGCCTTGCTAAAGAAGCTGAGGGTAAAGGTGATGGACTGGTCAAGCATGTCTCCAGATCTAAACCCTATTGAGCATCTGTGGGGCAGCTCCTCAAACAGAAGGTGGAGGAGTGCAAGGTCTCTAACATCCACCAGCTCTGTGATGTCCTCTTGGAGGAGTGCAAGAGGACTCCAGTGGCAACCTGTGAAGCTATGGTGAACTCCATGCCCAAGAGGGTTAAGGCAGTGCTGGAAAATAATGGTGGCCACACAAAATATTGACACTTTGGGCCCAATTTGGATATTTTCACTTAGGGATGTACTCACTTTTGTTGCCAGCGGTTTAGACATTATTGACTATGTGTTGAGTTATTTTGAGGGCACAGCATATTTACACTGTTATAAAAGCTGTACACTCACTACTTTATATTGTAGCAAAGTATAATTTCTGCAGTGTTGTCACATGATAAGATATAATAAAATATTTACGATAAAATGTATTTAAATAGTATAGATAGATAGATACAAAAACACACTTAAATGGATTGAATCTTGATTTATTTTTATTTCCCCAAACTTCAGCTTTAATTTCAAGCAAATTAACAATATATTTTTATTTTTTTAAACAAGATAATATTTTAGATTTTTCATGTGAGATAATATTTTTAATCTTTCAAAAAAATCACTAACATTCTGGGAATTTAGATGTATGGCTTAAGTATAAAAATCCTGATAATCATTCCTCAGTATAAATAGGTATGGGTCATTTTACTGAGACTCTTTTCTCATTTTGCTTTAAAGGTTATGTCAGTCTTATTTATATGGGGTTTTAATCATCTTTATAGATAATAGATATAACAGTCACTAGACACTAAATATTTAACAACGACATTTTATATCATTTCAGTAAGATATAAAAAGATGAGAACCCAAAAAAAAATAACCATACCAACCTGTACGATTAATATAATCTGCACATGCATTATGTATGTTTAATATTGCTTGTATTTAGAAGACAGATGTACCATTGTATGTGAAGATGTGAAGTCATGCTGTAAATAAACAATTTCTCCATTTAGGAGTATATAACACTTATTGGTACACTGTATTAGTCCAAATAAATAGGTAAGGGAGCTCTGGTACTATAAATGGTTTAATAATAAAGTTAAAAGACAAACCATTACCGTATATACTCGAGTATAAACCAAAATTTTCAGCCCTTATTTTTAGGCTGAAAGTGCCCCCCTCGGCTTATACTCGAGTCACCGTCGTCTGCCTAACTGATCAGCGTGTCATGCAGACAGACGGCAGCCAGCGTGTCATAAAAACATATGGCGGCCATTCCACTGTTCAAAAGCCATGCCACCTCCTCGCCTGTGATAGGCAGAACACTCAATTTCCCAGCAGTCAGTGTTCAGCCTATCACGGACATCCTCTCATTCTCATCCGTGGTATGAGGATGAACGGATGTCTGTTATAGGCTGAACACTGACCGCTGGAAAATTGAGTGTTCTGCCTATCACAGATGAGGAGGAGGTGTGGCTTTTGAACACTGGAATGGCTGCCATATGTTTTTATAACACGCTGATCGGTGCAATGGTGGCTGCAGGTCGGCACATGGAGGCTGCAGATCGCCACACAGAGGCATGCACAGGACACAGAGAGGATGCAGATTGGCACAGGTAGGCTGCAATGGACACAGGGAGGCATGCACAGGACACAGGCATACACAGGACACAGGGAGATATACACAGGACACAGGGAGATATACACAGGACACAGGGAGGCATGCACAGGACACAGAGAGGCATGCCCTGGACACATGGAAGTATGCACAGGACACAGGGAGGCATGCACAGGACACAGGGAGGTATGCAGCTGCAGATGGGCATTGTTGACCCTCTTTTCCACTAACAGTAGCTGCTGCATTTCTCACCCTCGGCTTATACTTGAGTCAATACGTTTTCCCAGTTTTTTGTGGTAAATTAGGGGCCTCGGCTTATATTCGGATCGACCTATACTCGAGTATATACGGTATAATCTATTTTGAGATGGTACTTTCAAATCTTTGATATTGTTGACTGCAATGTAAAACTTTAAACAAGCATAAAAATGGACCTGGGACAATCTTAAACATCACCCAACTGAAAAACAGATACCCCCAGCCATGTTCACAGTGTCAGTTAATTTTAAGGATACCCTGGGAATAATGTCTCACCAAAAATTTCATAATCAGGTATTTACCCAGCCACAAGGTGCCATGCAGCTCAATATTTTTCATTAAATATGATGGGTAGCCTTAGTGGCAATTAGGGTGGTAAAATGGAAGGAAAGGGGTTGGTCGACTCACACAATGTCTGGAATTGTATAACAGAGACTTCAGGATTTTTGGGTTGCCAGGATGCTCTAAAAATAAAATGATGCTGCTTTAGGGTGCCTGAATTAAATTACAGTATTCAGTTTAATAAATATCAATTTACTACAAGTTTGCTTTAGGCAAATTCAGAAATCTCATTAAGATCAATCAATGATTTGTTTATGTTAACCAGAAGACAGCACTTTGGTGCTAAATTACAAAATAGCACTCAGCTTTAGCCTGAGTTTTCAGTTATCTAATTTGCACCAGATTTCAAGAAAATGACTTGTACCCAATTGGGTTGGACTGTAGTTCTTTTTTATATGGCTTTGTGCTAGGACAAATATTATTATTCACAAGGCTCAGAAATTGGAAAGCTCAAAATACCAAATTACCAGCAGCAAGATAACTGTAAATAGTGTTTCAGCATGTGCACTTCATCAGCACCTTAATAAAAAATAGGGTGCCAAAAAAATGACTGTTCTTCTTGTACTGTATATGTGTTTAGGATTTGTATGTATCTCTACCTTCATAAAGAAAAAAGACTACTCTCTCCATAATGCTCCATTCACACTAATGCGTTTTTTGATGCATTTTGCATTTTGCAGAAATGTATGGGAATTTTTTGAAAATGGGTTCCTATGGAACATGTTCACATCAATGCATTTTTGTGCCTCTGCGTTTTTGGAAAGGTTCTGGGACTTTTTTTCATGCAAAATGCAACATGCATGCAATGTTTTGCATGTAATAGAATTCAATGGACCCGCATCCAAAAACGCAAGTACCGTATTTTTACCGCGTTTTTGCCACGTTTTGCGTTTTTTTCATTGAATTTTTTTAACACTGTATACAGTATTAAAAAAATACTGTAAAAAAAAAACAAAAATGCAAAACGCGGCAAAAAGGCGGCAAGCAACGCAAAAAACACTGCAGAAACGCTCAAAAGCAACATGCATAGATGTGAATCGAGCCTAAGAGCCATATACATTGTTAGGATGTCAGCAAAGCTCGTTGCAAATTTTTTACAAGTATGTACAGTGGCGTCTCCAGCTTTCATATTTAGGGGGGGCACATGGGGGGACAGGGACAAAAATAGGGGGGCAATATAAAATGCAAATATATATATATATATATATATATATATATATATATATATATATATATATATTTTATCTATCCTGGGGCCCTTTACCCCTTTACTACGATCCCACAACGGCCCTTCCACATGTTCTGCAGTGAGCTCCCTTCCTACTGGGGCCCCCCCATGGTGACAGAGAACAAGAGATATATGTCACCAGCATACCAAGAAAATATAAGGGTCCAAAGCAGTGGGAGAACTATCAGGGTTGCATAGGTTGTCTTGCCACCGGGCCCTGGTGTTCTGTCACTGTGGGGTTCCCCAGCCTCCTTTTGCTGTCCTGCCCCTGCTATTGACTGCTCTGGTCTGGCATTTCTTGGAATTTACAGGCTCGTTCTCCTGTCCTAAGGACGGGAGAAATCAGTCTGTTTTTTCAGTAACTGAGAGTCCTGGTGGAGTCCTTCCTGCAATTTGCTCTTCTCCCTGCCAATGAGGATGCAGGGGAAGGAGCAGATCGGGCGGCCGTGGTTGTGTGAGCGCTTGCATTATGCAGTGTCAGCGAGCAGAGGGAGGGGGGAGGAATCACCCGCAGGAGCTGACTGGGGACGTTCTTCCTCTCAATAGAGACTGTGTTACCCCAGCGGTGGCCCGAGTAAGATGCGGCACATCCGATATGAATACAAACAAAAAGAAATTGCCTTTTTGTAAAAAAAAAAAAAATTTTTTTTTTTGGGGGGGGGGCACATGGTGAGGCCCAGCATAATGTTGGGGGGGTCAGGGCCCCCTCTGGCCCCCCCTAGGGTCGCCATTGAGTATGTAATCCTGATAATAAACTTATCTTATTTCCTTTCATTCTGTTAAATATACCAATGAAAATATTTTATTAAATCTGTTTGATTAGTGCAAAAAATACCTATTGATCATGCTAGAAATTCTATGAGCTGATAACTTCCTGTGCACTCTGCCTGTGCTGCACTCTTATCAGTTACCCACTAATTAGGTACTGTACTATCCCTGCAAATCACCTCTTCTTTACATGATGGAGAAGAGGGAATGGAGAGGTGTCCTGTAGTCCTGTCCTATGGTGCCAACACTGCTCCTCCATAGATACAGTATGGCGAGTGAGCATTGTCACTCTAGAACAGAAAATATGTTACTGGCAAGATCAACAGGTGAAAATAACTGAAAAAAAATTAAAGAAAAGAATAATAATATAGTTGCCACATCTAAGGCATAGTAAGCTCCAATATGTTAAAGCTAAAGATTAGCCAAAAAAAAATCTCTATAGCTGGATCCTTCTCTGAAGAGATGTCCAGTTCTCTTCTTGTTGTTAAAATTCTGGCACTGCGATAGGTAATAGATCTATGATACATAGTACACAGTTCATGTAATCTGTGAATAGGGGAAGAGTCTGATTAGTCACATTTTGAAGCAGCATACTACCATGCTAATAAATACACAACCAAGATTTTTATTTTTTTTTAAATCCTACCTAAAACACTGGCACCGACACAAACAGAGAACAACATTAGAAATGATGCACACTACACCCCTGACACTACCATGGGAATAAATAAAACACCTTTTTTTCCTACCTAAAACAGACATTGACACTAATTCTGACATGAACACTGACACTAGCACTGACAAACTAGCTGATGCTGACACTATAAGGTTGATTTATAAAGAATTGTATAGCCATTGACCAATTAAAAGTGCATGTACATTTGTTCTGTGTGATTGGGACAAAAAACAAACAAATAGGCTATATCCTGTGCTATTTGAATGTAAATAATTGGTTTTAAACAGAAATTTTGTAAAACCCAAAACCCTGCCCTACCAAGCATAAAAAAATATCCCAAAATACATTTTACATAAATAATAGGTTGCTGCTAAGTCACTAACATGTGTTCCCATACCCAAAATATCTTGTATCAAAAAGTGCAGTGCAACCTATAAAAATATCTGTGCAATCTCATAAATATGATAAATCTGGTAAGTAAAATTAATACAGTGAAGTAGATAATATGAATAAAATTCTGCAACAACAAAGTGTCCGTATGATTATTCAAAGTCCATGTATCTTGCAATTTCAGACATGCAAAAACCAAACATATACTGTATGTAAGTCCTTATACTTAAATCACATTATAAAGTGCAATCTTGCCGTGTGTGCTTCAAAGATTATCAGTGCGTGCTTCACTATGTGTGCCACCACTATTGATGCAAACTTCTTACCTCAATGATTGATCAACACTTGATAAGGTCAAAAATCGCTTTTGCCTTTTAACCCGGGTACGATGAAGCCACCAAATCTACCAATAACGGGTCTGCAATTTTCCTTAAATCCTTTACTCTAGCTGAGATAACACTCAGCATTAGAGAATAAAATTACCTCTCATAGTATAATATTTCTATAAGCACCACCTTTATTTAGCTAAAAATAGAGTAACGCTCATAAAAACACAGCACTTGAACCAGTGCACACAGTGCCTCTTTAAATGAAAACCATTTCCCCCTTAAGGATCAGCATCAGCTCCACAGATATGCAGCAAGATGGCTTACGTCCGGTTACAGCGTGATGATGTCACGTGATCAACGACTCCATCAAAGGGAAAAAAGGCTTTACACTTACATTGGTTGTAAAGGCAGATAAGATAAAAGATAAAAAATCTTTCCTTGTGCAGCAGCCCCCCTCAGCTCCCCTAATACTTACCCGAAGTCCATCTAGATCCATCGATGTTGCACGAGAGTCTCAGCTGTGTGGGACTCTCCTCCTTATTGGCTGAGACAGCCATAGGGCACCATTGGCTCCCGCTGCTGTCAATCAAAGTCAGCGAGCCAATGAGGAGAGAAACAGGGCAGGGCCGGGCCGCAGCACCGTGTCTGAATGGACACAGGGAGCTGCGGCTCGGGTGCCCCCCATAGCACGTTGCTTGCTATGGGGGCACTCAACAGGAGGGAGGGACCAGGAGAGCAAAAGAGGGACCCGAGAAGAGGAGGATCCAGGCTGCTCTGTGCAAATCCACTGCACAGAGCAGGTAAGTATAACATGTTTGTTATTTTTATTGAAATAAAAAACAGACTTTAGTATCACTTTAATTTGGCTCAAACTCAAAAATCCACCTAACAGAGTCAGTTAAAATTTGAAAAGTGGTTAGACCTGTACAGTTTAGTGACCAGTGGTATAGCGGGTGTTGTTAGCGCCCAGGGCAAGGCAAGCAATTTGCGCCCCCTAACCTGTGGACTATGTAATTTACAACATTTTGTATAGCGTGCAGGGGTCAGGAGTAACTAACCTACAAAACAGCATGTAGAGTGCAGCAATCAGGATGAACCCTCTGTTCACATCAGAGTCCCCCCCTTAAATCAGAGTCCCTCCTTACACCAGAGTGCCCCCTTTAAATAAGAATTTTCCTTTACATCAGAGTCCACAGAGTTCTCCCTTAAATCAGATTCTCCCCAGCATTCCCTCCTTACATCCCAAGCATTTCCCCTTACATCAGAGTCCACAGAATTCCTCTTTACTTTAGAGTCCCTCTCTTAAATCAGAGTTTTCAGAGCCCCATTTACATGATAGTCTTCAGAGTTCCCCTCTGAGAGGGAACTCTGCAAACTCTGAAGTAAGGGGGAACTCTGGGGACTCTGATATAAGGGGAGTGCTGGGAACCCTGATTTAAGGGAGAAAGCTGGGGACTCTGGTGTAAAAGGGAATTCTGTGGTCACCAAAGCTTCCCCTTGCATCAGAGTTTCCAAAGTCCCCCCTTACACTTTCATTCCTCAGTCCCTCACAGTCTAGGTCACTACAAGTCCCAGCACGGCAGGCTGCCTTACCTCAGTCCCCACAGAGGGCACTATAAATCCCAGCATAGTGGGCTGCCATTCCTCACTGAGGAATGGCAGCCTGCTATGCTGGGATTTGTAGTGCCCTCTGTAGCGGACGGAGGAATGACTGCCTGCTAGGCTGGGACTTTTGCCCTCTGTAGGGGTCTGAGGAATGATAGCCTGCTATGCCAGGACTTGTAATGCCCTCTGTGTCGACTGAGGCACAGTCTAGGGCACTACCAGCATATTGGGCTGTCATTTCTCAGTCCCCCACAGTTGGGGGGACAAACAACACAGGGTTAAACATCTAAAGGAGAACTCCAAACATAACTACTAATGATGTATAAATAGTCTATATGCTTATATAATGTCACAGCCCGCTCCCCTTCACCTTCTCCCGGGCACAGCTAACACTCCTCATGGCCCCGAAGATGGGGAGCAGAGTCATCCCCAGCAGGCTGCCATAGGCCAACATGGTGCCCTCTGGGAAGCTGAGAAGTTTGACCTTGGGTGCTGTCATTGTGTAGGGCAAGGGGCTCAAGCTCCAGCTCCATGTTCGGTTCTGATTTCAGATGCTAAACTGACTCAGCTCCACTGTCTTCCTTGGCAACTGGCATCATTAGAGGGGCGGGGCTGGGTCTTTAGCAAGCGGAGGCTGAACAGGTAGAGCAGTGCGGCCTCTTCTTTAGGGCATCAGAGTGACATGGGGGGGAATGGACCCCCTGCCCAGTTTGCCCCTGCCTCCTCCAACAACCACATGGGGGACCCTATCCTTCTGCAATCACCCAACTGCCTGCTCTTCCACTGCTGGCCAACCCTCTCCTTCTCCACCAAACATCCTGGGGCCCGCTCCTCCTCTGTCAACCACTTAGGGGCCATCTCCCCCTCCCCCAACCACCTCGGGGGGGCCTTCTTCTCCTCTGCCAAACCCCCAGGGGCCCTCTCCTCCTCCCAAACAGCCAGGGGCCCTCTCCTCCTCCAGACACCCAAGTGCCCTTTCCTTCTCCAAACACTCACCCAGGGGCTCTCTCCTCCTCCTCCGAACACCCATGTGCCCTCTGCTCCTCCTCCAAACACCCATGTGCCCTCTCTTTCTTCAAACACTCACGCAGGAGCCCTCTCCTTTTCCAAACACTCACCCAGGGGCCCTCTCCTGCAAACACCCACACAGGGGCACTTTCCCTCTCCTCCAGCCACCCATGTACCCTCTCCTTCTCCCAAGCCACCCAGGGGCCCTCTCCTTCTCCTTGAGCCACCCAGGTGCCCTTTCCTTCCCCTCCAGCCACCCAGGGGCCCTTTCCTCACCCTTCATTCACACAGGGGCCCTCTCCTTCTCCAGCCACCGAGGGGCCCTCTTCTTCTCCAACCACCCAGGGGTCCCCTTCTTCTCCTCCAGTCACCCAGGGGCCTTCTCCAGCCAACCAGGGGCCCTCTCCTTCTCCTACTACCACCCAGGGGCCCTCTCCTTCTCCAAAGCCACCCAGGGGCCCTCTCCTTGACCTCCAGCCATCCAGGGGTCCTCTCCTTCTCCCCTTGCCACCCAGGGGCCCGCTTCTCCAGCAACCCAGGGGCCCGCTCCTTCTCCTCCAGCCACCCAGGGGTCCTCTCCTTCTCCCCCTGCCACCCAGGGGCCCTCTCCTCCAGCCACACAGGGGCCCTCTCCTCCAGCCACACAGGGGCCCTCTCCTTCTCCTCCAGGCACCCAGGGGTCCTCTCCTTTTCCCCCAGCCATCCTGAGGCCCCTCCAACCACTTGGGGGCCCCTCACCCCCCCTTTCCTCAGTAGACAGCTCAAATATGTGACCAGACTGCAGAGTGACCAGTCGGGGGCATGGTTACCTGCATGTTTCCAGGCCAGGGTTAACATCTCCTCCCGGGAGAAGGTGCACTGTGCATTCATCACCAGCCATCAGAGCCAGCAAGACCCCGATCACCGCCACCAGCACGGCTGCCGTCACAGCCCAGAACTTGCAACAGTAGAATATGACAAAGTGAGTTGACAGATGGGCAGCTGCTTCCTACTGATGCAGGGTCACACCCACTGCCCAAATCCTCCACATCCTAGGATTACATGGGGCGGCCAATCTCCAGCAGAGAAGGCAGGGTGAGTGTCAGCACACAACGTGTCCCTTGATGGCCGCAGTGAAGAGACCTCGGCTCCAACTCCAAGATCCTAGGGTTTAAATCAATCTCCTACTGCCCGAGTCCCCACTGGTGAGATTCCCCTGACTGCGCCCCTCTAAATGTTGCGCATGGGGCGGCCCTCCCCACTGCCCCCCCACACTATGCCATTGTTAGTGACTCATGAATGTCCACTCATGGGAAATATATATATATATATTTTTCCAATAAAAGTAAGCAACATAAAAAAATAATGAAACCGATAACAAAATAAAGCAGCATCAATGAGGCTGGTTACATTTGAGCTTAAAACACGAAGGTGTAGCAAAGTATGAACATTGTTCAACAAACATTTCACTTATGTTTAGGGATTACAAATCTTTGCTAAATAAAAAGTAGTCTGCCACTGCCGAAAAGGTACTCAGAGAGCAGAGGATCTCATTTAAAGCACAAAGAACATGAAAAGGAAGAAAAAAAAATAGGTACTGTAAGATTTAAAGCGGAGTTCCAGGCTTTTTATTTTAATTAAAAGACAGCAGCTACAAAAAGTTTAGCTGCTGACTTTTAATAAACAGACACTTACCTGTTCCATGGTCCACCGATGCGGCCACACTGAGCCCCGCTCCTCTCCCTCTCCTTTCCTCCGCGCACCCATTAGAACTGTGGACACCTGGCCGTGACAGCTTGCGGCTTCATAGCTGGGCGCGCACTGCGCATGTGCGAGTCGCACTGCGCTCTCTCAGTGGACAGGCAATCTTCAGGGACCTGTCGCGTGTCCCAGAAGATTGCAGAGAGGGAGGGACCGCCTAGGGGAGAGGAGGAGTCACCTAGGCGGCCCGTGGGCAGAAGGATGAAGTGGGACAGGAAGTCCCTCTCTAAAGTAGTCACCCACTCCCCCCCCCCCCCAAAAAAATGACGTGCCAAATGTGGCATGTAAGGGGGGAGGAGTGCTTAAAGCGGAAGTTCCACTTTTGGGTGGAACTCCACTTTAAGTAGGGAGTAAATAAACAAACAAAGGGTCGAAATTGCCCCAGTGGGGTGTCACAAAAAGGAATGTGTTCTATGAATGTTAGGTACTAAACAACAGATGTAGATTGGTCAAGCTCCTAGGATGTGTGATAATAACTCAAGGATACATTCACCCTGCTGTCAGACTATCATAGGCATCAGAGTATTTAAATTGAAACCAGGCAGACCATGTTTTGTGGAACTTATCGGAAGTTTCATTGGCTATAGCAAGTGTTTCTTCAATTTCAGAAATGTGGTTTACTGCATGAGTCCATACTCTAAGTGAGGGGGTTGTCTGCAGTTTCCAGTATTTGGGAATCAAGGATGTTGCAGCGATCAGAAGATGTTTAGTCAGGGATTGTTTATATCTACCTAGAGAAACATTAGAAATATGTAGGAGACAGCATGCAGGGGTGAGTTTAATCTTGGTGTCGGTAATTTGGAGGATCAGTTCGCAAATTTTTCTCCAGAAAGAGGCTATTTTAGGACAATCCCACCAAATATGTAGCATGTCTCCTGTGGCCTCCCCGCATCTCCAGCACAGACCTGAAGCCAAAGGGTCTACCATTTTTTCACCTTTGCTGGTGTTGAGTACCCATGGGAAATATTTTTATCTAAATTCCATTCTTGATGTATCCATCTTATTCAATGGCTGTGAGAAAACATAGACAATTTCTTCATACTGACATGTTGACCTCTTCCCAGTGGGGGGGAGTGGTTGTGCGGCTGGCTGCTATGCTTGCAGATTTGTGTCATAGATGAGATCATTTTATGTGGAGAGATTCCTGATTTACACGACTGGAGTTCGGAGACTACTTTTAAGCCCAGTTTGTGTGGGTTGAGGCGATTTCATTCAAACACGAGAGTGTGAGTCAAATTTAGCTGGTGAGTGCGTGTCTTGAGGGGAGTGGAATCACTGGCACAGAGGTGTGGTGATGAATAGAAGAACAGCACACTGGAATCACATCACTTTATTGGATTGTTGTTTGCTTTCCATTGTTTATGGACTTTTTAATACACATTATATACTCACCAAAAAGACATTTTTGGTTAATTCTGTTTATTTCACTTGTCACAGGGTGATAGCAATTTAGTATTATCAACCGTGATTGTTTAAAAAATTGTTTAAAAATTATTAAGGTTGTTACTAGTGTGCTTTTTTCACTTGTCACAGGGTGATATGAATATTTTTGTTATCATTGTTATCATTTCATTCACTGTTTCTCTTTATTGAGAAAAATCGCTTTATTTTTTCATTTTATTTTATGTTATTATTTAGTTTTAGTGCCACTATTTATTTCACTATTTTTGGGTTTCACTTGAATAGAGGATTAAATACTGTTCACACATTTGCTCAATCCAAGTGGCAGCTTTAGGTATCACATTGCATTTATCCAGGAGTGCAGTGGTGGGATTACAAGTGTGGGCGGGTTGTACTTGTGGACCATAAGTCCTGTTTAATGTTTTGTAGGAGTGGAGGGAAGTTTGCTTCATATAGTATGGATGTGGGGAAAGTCAGTTTAATGCCTAGGTAATCAATTCTGTTGTTATCCCACGAGTAAGGGAACTCTCTTTTGAAGACTGTAATTGTTTACCTATTAATATTAACAGGGAGTATTGAGGATTTTGTTATATTCACTTTATAATAGGAAATCATTCCAAATTTCTCAATTTTGTGTTGTACTGCTCTCAGGGAAGAAGCCACACTGGTCAGGATTAGGAGGACGTCATCTGCGAATAGTCCAATTTTATGGGCATATTCTGCTGTTTTGATTCCTTGTATTTAGGGATTTTGTCAAATAGTTTCTGCAAAGGGTTCCATTATGAGGGTGAAAATTATGGGGGACAGAGGGCACCCTTGTCTAGTCCCGTTGGTTATTTTAAATAGGTCTGACAGCGTATTGGACGTATATACTTTAGCTGAAGGACATGAATATAATGCTGAGATTGCCTTAGATATGGGACCTTGAAATCCAAACTTATTGAGGGTGTTCTTGAGATACCCCCAATGGACCTGGTAGAAGGCCTTCTCAGCATCTAACGTTAAGAAGGCTGCCGGTTTCTTCTTAGCTTCCATTACGGTGAGGAGATTGATCATTCTCCTAGTGCCATCTGAGGCCTGGCGGCCTTTTACAAAGCCTACTTGATCCATATTTATTAAGGGGGAGTTGGCTCCTTTCCCTGGCTTGGGCAGAGTAATGATAATAGCTTTGAGCATTTCCTCAGGAAAAGACTCGGAGGTTACAGCTTCATTGAATAAGATTTGTAAGTGTGGGGTGAGGGTGGTCTGGAATGTTTTATAATATTCTGATTATAGGCCATCCACTCCTGGTGGCTTGTTGTTGGGGAGGAATTTATTGACTTTAGATATTTCTGTTTCGGTCATAGGGGAGTTCAACTTTTGGAGTGTGTCTTCTTCTATGGTAGGGAGCTGAAGGGAGGTCAGATAGTTTTGTATTGTGTCCTCTTTGGGTTGTATAGTGGAGGAGTCATTCTGGAGGTTATAGAGAGATTGATAGTAATCTTGAAATGAGTTATGTCTTTTGGGTGAAGTATTTTAGAGTTGTTACCTGGGTTCAAGAGATATGCGATTGAGTTCTTCATTCGTCGTGTTTTAAGTTGGTTAGCTAAAAGCTTACCAGCTTTATTTCCTTGGGAGTAGTAAGTAGCTTTGAGTCTACGTGTCGGTGTCTCATGGTCTGAGAGCATAAGAAGTCTCAATTCGTATCTACATGTCGTCAGGTCCGTGAGGGTGTTAGGGTCATGGCTTCTTTTGTGTTGGGAGTCAAGGTTTTGGATCTTATTGAGACTGAGACTAATTGACTGCAACCTGCGCTTCTTTTCCCTAGCTGCCTGTTGTATCAGTAACCCCCTGGTATAGGCCTTATGAGTACACCATACATTGGACATTTTTGAATCAGGTGTTAAGTTAAGTAAGAAAAATTCATCTAGTTGCCCATTGATTCTTTCCCTACAGGTTTGGTTATTGAATAGAGATGCGTTGTTGTGCCAGAGACGAGTTGAAAGGGCTCTGTGATCCTCTGTAATTGTCATTTTGATGGGAGCATGCTCAGACCATGTTATAGACATAATTTCTGTTTTAAGAACTTTATGTAATATATTCAGGTCTGTTAGGAAGAAATCAATCCATGAATATGAACCGTGGGGGGCCGAGAAGTAGGTATAATCTCTTTCATTGGCATGCATACACCTCCACGGGTCAAATAGAAGGTTTCTTTTTAGAAAATCTTGTAGTGTTTGTCTAACATGTGACCTCGGTTTTGATACATCATTTTTTGTTCTACTATAGTATTAAAGTCACCCATAAGCAGGAGTGAGCCCTTCCGGATCCTCTCTATTTTTTTATACAGAAAATTTATGAACTTAAGTTGACCCATATTAGGTGCATATAAGTTGAAATTGTATAAGGAATATTGTTAATAGTACATATTAGAATAATATACCGTCCTTTTTGATCTTTGTGGACTTCTTGCATTGTGAAAGCTGCTGAGGAGTTAATGGTGATAAGAACACCATTTTTCTTCACTGGGGTGTTAGCCGTGAAAACGTGTGGAAATCAGTGGTGGGAGCATTGTGGGGCTTTGGAGGCATTGAAGTGTGTCTCCTGTATGCAGAAGATGTCTGCTTGTAACTTCAAAGCTTCCTTCCACGCTGCCTTGCGTTTAAAGGCACTGTTTAGCCCATGGGCTTTAAGTGATACCAGTTAGATAGTCATGTTATAGGGTTAGTGGTGCATATCTATCTAAGTTACCGGATGCTTGGGTAATATAGGGTAGAGTGGTCATCTTGGTCCTTGAGCTTACGGAGTCCTCTTGTGAGTAAAGCAGATACCAGACAGTCTTCATGATGTTTAGGCATTGTTTCCGTGGAAGAGTGTTCATCTGAGAAAAAAAAAGTTATTGCAAGGAACAAACAGATATGGTCTTTTCTTTGTAGGTGCTGAAGCTTAGAAGGCAAGGAAAAGACTGGGCAGCAGATGGTAAACTTGTGCCATTGCTACGGTAATGATAAAAAAAGGTACAAAAATAAGAAAAAGCAAAACAGAGAACATAAAAAAGTAAAACAGTAAACTTTTTAGGTAATCTGATGGATTCCTGAGTAGCAGCTGCTACTCTGATGGTGAGCGGGGGAAACTTCTAGCTCTTTAGGGACAGCTTCCTTTGGGTGGTGCTGTAGGGGAGTATGTACTGTATACGGAGAAGTCCCAGTAATTCAGGCATAAATGATTCTTTCCTCTAGAGTGAGGAATATGTTGGTCATCCATGGGTATTTAGTGGTCTGATATGTCATCAGGATGTCTAGGCTGGTTATCGCTGCTTGTTCACTGGGCTTGGTCGTCAAGGGGTGGTAGGAGGTTCCATGTTCGGAGGAGGTTGAGGCCATCTGCCAATGTAGTTATTATATGCTGTCTGTTGCCTCTATTTATTACTAGTTTGGCTGATAGACCCCATCTGTAGAGTATCTTGTAGTTTTGCAGCATCTTTGTAACGGAGACCAAATGTCTGCGCGCCATCAAGGTGTGTTGGGAGAGGTCTGCAAAGAGCTTGATCCCTGTGTAGGGGTCTGGGAGAGTATTCACTTGTCTGGTTAGATGGAGCAGTTTTTTCTTCACATGGAAAAAATGGATCCTCGCAATGACGTCCCTGGGGATATGTTCATAAAGATATGGGGGTTTGGGCAGTCTGTGGGCCCGATCAATTATGATTTCTTGTGCCAGGATTTCTGGTAGTAGAGTAGATATCATTTGGTGTATGTATCTTTTCAGGTCACCCGGTAGCACTGACTCCGCAACCCCTCTGAATTTGAGGTTGTTACTCCTGGAGTGGTCCTCGAGGTCTGCGATTTTCATTTTGAGTTGTGCGATGGTGTCCCCTGTTTCTCTATGAGCATCCACTAAAGTGTTGTGGGCCTCTGCAAACTCTCCCATTTTATTCTCCATGTGGTCCACCCTGTCTCCTAGTTCTGCCACTTCAGCTCTTATGTTTGAGACTACTGAGAGCAGGTCTCTGTGCAGTGTGATGCGTAGGGCATGTTCTTCAGTGTGGTGTCCATAATGGGTTGCCCTGTGGTAGGGAATTGAGTAATGGGGTCATTAGAATCTGTGGTCTCCTCCATGCGGCCGCCCTCCCCTTCATCCTCATCAGTGTCCTGCGGTGCTGGGTCTAGCCTGGGCCTAGATTTCGGGGGGCTTTGGGAAGGAGAGTCTTTGGTACTTGCCTGCCCCGAGTGGCGATGAGAAGCTCTTGGCTGTGTATCCAACTTGTGGGTCCCGGAGTGAGACTTATCTCATGGTGCTGCAGCTGAGACGGCGTCACCATTTTAGCTCCGGGAGCTCCGGAAAAAAAAGGCTTATACGGCAACATTAAAAATGCACAATTGGGCTGGGCTTGGCCGTGGCATGAAAGTGTGAGGAAGTGTAGAGGAAGAGCTCTGTGAAGCCCTCAGCATATACCGCACCCACAGCAGTTTTCCTGGGGGGATTTCAGCTCCAATATATACCATCCAGACGGCGGACATCCCCACAGCCCCAGCAGACCTCTCGGAGCCGAACAGGCTCCCTGGATTTATACTTTTCAGAGCCACGCCGTACAGCTCCAGGGTCATCTAAGATGACGCCGGACGGTAAATATCGCACTGCACGTGCAGCCTCCCCTATCCCCTCTCCACAGCTACCGTCTCCCTCTCTTCCTCCACCTGCTTCACCTACCAGCTCAATTGGCTCTGCTCCCCCTGCAACAATGGGAGATGTCATGGGAGACGCAGATCTTAGGGCCCACATCCTTGCCTTCCCCACAAAAGCTGAATTGGAGCTGTTTGTTAACAGGGTGGAGAGGGCCTTCAGGCAGGACATTGAGGACTTGCAGGCAAATACTGCACACATTGGGGGTGGGGTGGAAGACCTGGAAGTGCAATGGGAAGTAGTTACACCTGCTCTACAAACCCTCCATGAACGCTGCAAGGCACAGGATCGCCGGATTAACTCTTTGATTGACCAGATGGATGACTTTGAAAATAGAAGTCACAGAGTTAACATCCGCATCAGAGGCATGCCTGAAGCTACTGGCGCCAAGGACTTGGTGCCCTCCTTGCAAGGATTATTCAAACAGGTCCTAGGCCGAGCTGCACCTGATCATATAGAGATAGACAGAGCTCACAGGGCCTTTCGTCCACCATCAGAGGACCAGAATAAGCCAAGAGACATTATCTGCAAACTACACAAGTACTCCCTAATGGAAAGTATAATGTTTCACGTCCGAGGTCTCCGCCATGTGGACTTTGATGGTGCAAAGCTGTCTTTCTTTCTGGACCTTTCTAGACACACCTTGATGCAACGTGGGGCCCTTAAGCCACTACTTGAGACCCTGCAAGATGCAAAGCTGACCTACAGATGTTCCAATTGTCAGTAACCAAGGATGACCGACAGGTTGTTTTACGCACCAAAGAAGAGCTGCCCGCAGTTCCTGTAACATCTGGGCCTACCCGCCATTGATATACCGGATTGAAGGTCCGCACCAGAGATACCGCTACCCACGCGCCCTCAACCCTGGCGCACTTTTCGTCGCAAAGGCCGCAACAGGCACAGGTCTGGAGAAGATTCTCACCAGGACACATCACATTCCCCCCATCGTCCCCCCCCCCGAGGAGGTCCTGAAAGACTCCTGTGAACTGATTAACTTCTGTTTCTATTTACAGGTTCATTTACCCTTGCTAGGGATAATAACAGTTTATATAGCTGCTGCGGTAACCGTACACTGGGCTAGCACATTGCTGCTGTTGCTATGCCCTTCATACTAACTGGAGATGGCTATCCCGAGTGGGCTCGCACCTAGTGCTGCGCCATTTCCCCCCACATAGGTCGACTCTTAGAAGTCAAGTCCCATATTTGAGATCCTACACTGCTCGCTGGCCTCGACCCTTCTGTTGACCAGATGGATGGGTGGAGGTCCCCGATTAGCAATGGTTGGTTGTTTTGGAGAGCCTTTAGGGTGACCTCCTTGTTGATTATTTTCAATGTTTTCTTGAATTTTCATGTTTGTTTTTTGTTTCCTCAGCACTCAATGTTACATGAAATGACCTTTCGTAGGTCTGCTATTCCTCCTGATCGGGGTTGGGGACCCTTTCATGTCTTCACTACCTTATGGCATCCCTGAAAGTGATATCGTACAACGTCCGTGGGCTGGGATCTCCTAATAAACACAGTAAGTTGTGGCTCGAGACTAAACGCATGGGGGCACAGATTCTTTTACTGCAAGAGACACATTTTCGCACTGACTCGGTCCCCTGTCTCTCTACCCACCTATACTCTCAGTGGTTTCTCAGTAACTCCACTCTAGCTAAATCGAGTGGTGTGGCAATAGCTATACATAAACAATGCCCGTTTATCCTGGAGGACCAGTTTTCTGACCCATCCGGACAGTATGTCTTTATTAAAGGCACTATCTTGGGCCGTAAATTTACTTTTGCAACCGTGTACGCACCAAACACTCGCCAACTCACCTTTTTAGATTCTCTCCTAGAATCTCTCTCACATTTCAGAGAAGGCCAATTGATTTTGGGGGGAGATTTCAACATCAGCCCTGATCCCAGGCTGGACACGTCTGCAGGACGTTCCACCCATTCATTTGCTTTCCTCAAGCATTTCAGGAAAACCCTACAGTCTCATCACCTTGTTGATTGCTGGAGGGTACTTCACACCACTGACAAAGATTTTAGCTATTATTCGGCTACTCATGCCGTTTACACTCGCATTGACATGATGATGATGGACCAATTCTCCCTAGAGACCTTGTCCAGTGCATCGATAGGCTCGATCACTGTATTGGACCATGCCCCAGTGTCCATATCAATACACCCGATAGCCCCTGAAACCAGGTCGTGGAGATGGCGGTTGAATGAGAATATTCTGGATGACGCAGTAGCGTCTAAAAGCGCGTCGGATACTATTTCCCTATATTTTGCCAAAAAAATCACAGCAGATGTAGGATGGGCGTCGATATGGGAGGGTCATAAGGCGGTGATTAGGGGGGAACTCATCTCCCAAGGCGCGAGACTAAAGAAAGCACGGGGGGAGAGCTGCAATCCCTATTGGGGGAAATACATTTAGCAGGACTTAAGCATAAATGCAGTTAGACTCCGGAGCTGACATCAGCACTCCAATCCCTTCGCGTAGAACTCGCCACCCTATTAGACACTAGAATTCGGGCCCGCCTCCACCATATCTCCCATAAATTTTACGAATACGGGAATAAATGCGGGCGACTGCTAGCTAGCGCGTTAAAAAGGCAACAGGCTTCTAGCCATGTCCATAAGCTTCATTCGGGGAATGGCCAACCTGTTATCCATTCATTGAAAATAGCAGCAGCCTTTAGAGAATATTATGCACAACTATACCAACTACCTTCCACACTACCCAATCTGACAGACGACCAGAAACTTGCTCATATTATGGACTACCTGACGAAGGCCCAGGTCCCCCGAATTTCTGCTCAAATCAGCAAAAATTTAGAAGCCCCCATTACTCAGGCAGAATTGGAAACTGTAGTAAAGGACTTGCCGCACGGGAAAAGCCCGGGCCCTGACGGGTACACAAACACATATTACCGCACTTTCCTTCCCCTGTTATCTACTCCTATGTGCACCTATTTTAATGCACTGGCATTGGGTACTGTTTTGCCCAAAGAAGGCCTTTTAGCCCATATTACGGTTCTGCCCAAGGATGGGAAAGATCCTACAGTTCCTAGTAATTATAGACCTATATCGCTCCTGTATACGGACATAAAAATATTGGCGAAGGTCTTAGCGAACCGCCTACAACCCATCATGCCTTCAGTTATACACCCAGACCAAACTGGATTTATTGCTGGCAGAGAAGTGAGAGATAACTCTAACAGGGCGATCCAGTTGATCCATTGGGCGCAGGTGCGGGCAGACCATCCACCCTGTCTTCTGCTCTCCACTGATGCGGAGAAGGCATTTGACAGGGTGGATTGGATAAATCTTCAAGCGGTGCTGACTAGGTTGGGGTTGGGATCTAAAATGTTGTCTTGGATATTATCTTTATATAGCCACCCCGCAGCCCAAGTTAAGGTGAATGGTGTTCTCTCCGACACCTTCTCTATTAGAAATGGGACCAGGCAGGGGTGTCCATTATCCCCTCTTATCTTTGCCCTCACCTTAGAGCCACTGCTTAATAGAATCCGAGCTAACCCTAACATCAAAGGCTTCGACGTTGGGCCTCAGGAACATAAATTATCGGCGTACGCGGATGATGTTCTGTTATATGTGGCTGACCCGCTGATCTCTCTTCCCAATATTATGGCTGAATTACAAACGTTTAGCTCTAATACTAACTTTAAAATTAACTACACTAAGTCGGAGATCCTACCTTTAAATATCTCTCCGAGTTTGAGTACACGGTTGCAATCTTCCTTCTCCTTCACATGGTGCAGGAACCGACTAAAATATTTGGGGGTTTATCTTACTCCTTTGTGCTCTCAACTATATAATAATAATTACACCCCACTATTATCCACTATAAAATCCGATCTGCACAGATGGGACAGAGAAACCTTTTCATGGATGGGCCGAGTCAGTGTGTTAAAAATGAATGTGCTACCTCGCATACTGTTCTATCTACAAATGGTGCCTATTTTCTCACCCAGGTTTTTCTTCTCGAGCCTCAGTAGTGCGTTTCTAAAATATATTTGGCAGGGGCGAGGTTCACGTCTGGCACTTCGCGCCTTACAAAGACCAAAACAACTGGGAGGCCTGGGTGTTCCAGATCTTCACAGGTATTTTGAGGCGATAGCCCTACAAAGGATATTGGACTGGTGTCATGGTTATGCAATAGAGCTTGTCGATCAGCATACCTGTCTCCATGTGTTCATCTCTAGAGACCAGCTGATCCTCACCTGACTGCTTTTGTAACCTCTCCTCTAAGCATGGCCCCACCCCAGGCCCTATCAGGGAACCCTATATTAACCTGTGCACTGCAAGCCAGCAATGCTGGTCAACCATTGTGTGTTAGCCTCTGTGTGTACTTGCTGTGTTTCCTACATCTGATTCCTGTTACCAACTTTGGCCTGTTCTTAACTATTCCTGTCTGCTCGTGACCCTGACCTTTGGCGTGTTCCCGACCATCCCTGTTTGCCTGTGACCCTGAACCTTGGCGTGTACTCTGTTGTCCTTGTCTGCTTGTGGCCTCAACCTTGGCTTGTCCATTACTTTCCTTGTTGTTCCAGCCTGCTGCCTCCTTCCTCTTCTCCTGTAGTCTACCATGAGCGTGAGCTGTGAGACCCTGGGGGCTGCGACCTGGCTCTGGTGAACACCTGCTGGCTCTTAGACTCTGCGCCCTGGGGAATCTATGCTCTAGCTCCCAGTGGGATCTGTGTCAGTGATCCAGTAGACCTGCTTCCTGGACCTCCCAGGGTTCAGTCCGCAGCAGTCAGCCGTAGGGTCCACTACCTTGCGGTGCACTCCTGATCCCAACGGTGTGCATCTGTCACCCAGCCTCTAGGTGACCTGACAACTGGCATCACGGGGTGGCCACTAGGGTCTGGGTATCATTAGAAAAATTTCTGGCAGGCCGCAATCTAGCGCATGCCCCCTGGCTACCCCAGGCCTATAGAGGCCTATCTGCCTACGTCTCTCCATTGACAGTCCACGCATTAAAACTATGGGATACCCTAAACAACTCGGGAAAACTCGCTCCTCCATACTCCCCACTGCCTCCCCCGGGTGGCTTCCCTTGGTTTGCCCCGGGGGAACATCTGTCTTTTTTTCACACCTGGACGGCAGATGGTGAGGTGAGGTGCGGCCGGTTCTTTCAGGACCAAGGATTAGTCCCGCTGGAAACACTTAGATCCCAATACGGTAGTTTCCCATTGGATGGATGGAGATATGGGCAGCTTCAGCATTTTGCACGTGGTTTACAATGAGCCATACGCTCCCCTACTTCATCCACCCCCTTTGAGAAGCTATGCATGGCAGCTAATCCAGTCCCCCACTCTATTTCTGTCCTCCACGAGCTGTTATTGAGACGGTCACCCCTGGGAAAACCAATACACATTCGGGAATGGGAAAGAGACCTAAACCATGAATTTACTGACGTGCAGCTGGAACACTTGTACCGCCTTACCCATTCCAGCTCGGTAGACACAAAAATGCAAGAAAACGGGTTCAAGGTTCTAACTAGATGGTATAGAGTGGCCACTAAACTTGCTAAAATATACCCAACTGTCTCAGTCTTATGCTGGTGGGAATGTGGGCTGAGAGGTTCCTTCTTACACATATGGTGGGAGTGTCCCAAGCTGAGACCTTATTGGCAAGATATCAGAACTCAAATAAATCATATCCTTGACATAAACCTTCCTGACACTCCCTTAGGCTTCCTCCTGCACATCCCATCCATCCCTCTCAGCCTTTACTGAAAATCGGTATTACCTCATCTATTAAATGCAGCCAGGAGATTGATCCCCATTCACTGGAAGACTAACAAAATCCCAAGCTGATCGGATTGGATCTGCTTGGTAAACGACATTATGGCTGTTGAGGAGTGGATGGTGTGCAGGGATAGATATGACAAATGGTATGGTATATGGGCCACATGGAGGCACCATGCTGAGGGGGTGGGCACAAACAACCACGGGACCTCACCCCGATGGGAGGAAAGTAACTAATGCTATTATTATTAGTTTAACTACTGATCTGGGATGATCATTCGAGATAATGTTAGCAGAATCTTTTCATAAAATGTCATGAGTGCAGTTTGCTTTCTTTCATTTTTTTTTTTTCTCTTTTTTCTCTTTTATTTTTTTTTTCACACTCTGAACTTACGATCTATGTCTACAGAATATGCAGGCCAATGGCTTTAATTATCTACCTGAATTGGTAGACTCTGCTCACAAATATCACTTATGTCTAGTAGCAGGGCTGGAGATGAATCCACAAGTGACAGGAATCATATGCTCATTTGTTTATATAGTTGACATGTTTGACTCCTAATCCCTATATGTGGGTAGCCAATCGGGCTTAACAATTTTGTATGTTGATATACACTCGAGTAGACAGCTATGTACCACAGAATCTATGTTCTTTCTGTATTGTCTGAACTTTCTACCCTCTTGTACTTTATTGTTATACTAAATATATACTTAAATAAATAAAGATTATATATAAAAAAAAAATGCACAATTGTCCTCTAAAGTCCATCCTTAGGGGACGCCCTAAACCAGCACATCTATAGGATATACACAAGTGAAAGTGATATTTAAAAGAAAAGAAAATACCATTTAAATTACTGACCAGCTCTAATAGACATTTCACAGTCACCTTGTTTTGATTTTTCACAAAGCAGCTGGGGATTCCATTCATCTATACCAGACCCTTACCCTGGTTAAGTGTAGTGGTATGTTATAGAAAATAAAAAAACAGTGTGAGGTTACCCTTCACAATCTATAACTGACTGTTATCCTTGATAAAGGCCTGGCACGGATTTTAGGGTTCCCCCCTACAAAAAAAACAAAAAAAACAAAAAAAAAACAAGCAAACAAAAAAAAAAGAAAATGGCACTGGGTCATTGGGATTAACATATATTGTGATTGACAATGTTGAAATACATTGCTGGGTAATGTGACTGGTGGTGAATTTACATTTTTTTAAACAAAATATATATTTTTAAACATGTGTTGTATTTACTTCCATTGTAACTTATTTGTTAATGAGTAACCAGGGTTAAATTCACATGGGGGTGGGGAGTAGAGGAGGGAGGCAGTATCCGAGGGCAGGCCCACTATCTTTCTTTCCTGGCTTGTTAGGCTACATTTCTTTTTGTTCACTATAACATAGCACATCCTCACTTATTTGAATTTTCATCCAATTGAAAAGGTAACTGTACATTAGCACAACGGTACTGTAAAAGCTGACTCTCCAGCAATCCCACCAGGTCCTACATTTACAGTACCTTTCCATGTTCCATGGAGAAATTTGCTTTGCGGCCACTGGAAGTAGCATAGTTTCTTCATTATATGTCTTCCGGGAGGGCACCGCTTGTTTCGCACATATGCAGAAGTATCTTCATTCCTTCCTTAATAAATGAATTCAATTCATATAATAGAATTTAAATCAAAATAATAGACAGTCTTTTCATAAGACGGAGATGCTGTACATCTCCCAGGGACCACACAAAAAAGATTTATGTGGACATTTGACTGGAGAGTTTGAGACTTGGCAGAGTTGATGGGGAGATGGTGGGTTTGAGACTTGATGGAATTGATGGGAAGATTGGATCATCTTTTAAGGGATAAAAAAGTACAACTATCTTTTAATATCAATATACATTTATATTATAGTATCATAGTATAACTTTCACAACTATTTAGAAAGTACCAACATCTAAAATAAAAACACATTTGTGCATTCCATTGTATCCAGCAGGTATATGACCAGCGCAGCATGCGATGCAATGTTTGGTGCACAGCTATCAAAAGATGGAAACTTCTTTGTGACATTAACAGCTAGCCCTAGGAAATTTGGTTTTTGATTGCAACTGACAATCCACACTGAATTTACTTGACAGCCTTGGAGACTCTTTGCTTGTACTTCATTCATTATGTAATGTGAAAAAGTCCCAGTCTTTTACCAGCGGATGAAACCTTTTATGTACAAAGGCAGAAATATCATGTGGTTTCAATCTGAAAAGCAAATGTTCTCTCCAACTGTTTGTTTAAACTTTTTTTTGTCTTTGCCTGCTGTGTTACTTGATTCAACAGCCAGAAAAGCTATAAAGCTTTAGTGAAGCAGCAATCAGCCTGATGTCCTGGGCCTTATTTTATCAGTCTCTTGCATACTGTTCTTCACTCTACAGAAATGATAATTTGTGGAAAAACACATGCATAGGAGAAATCTGTATAATGATGGCCATAATCAGTGATACTTATTAGTGCAATATACATGCTGCCAGTGCAATGTATTAGGTGTTGCCATGTACGCAATGGAGCATTGTTTTCATTGCCACACAATATAATTTAGACAGATGGTATGCTAAATGTATCATTAGCATTACAGATACTTGATATGTTCCCAGCTAGCTCCCTGTGATACTTGTTCAGCTCAAAGTCAGTCCTTTGTATGGTAACTAAAATACTTCAGTGACTCAGTAGGGTTCCCTTTTCATCCATTACTACATTGCAGAGTTTTTTTAATTTAAATAGGAGACTGAAATAACATTTTCACTCTTACTTCATTTAACAAAAGAAACACTAGGAATATGCTGATTATATTTCACTTTTAATCATCTATTCCATGGATCTTTCAAATATGTTTTGAATCAGCATGGCCCAATGCATAACAATGCTCTTTTGAGAAATGTTTTACATAATTGTTTTTTTTATTTATTCAGTAATTAGCCCAAACATTTTTGAGATTATTTTGACTTGTGCTGTGTTTTACATTCCCAAAGCCTTTGTCTACTTAATTTAAATTACTTTATACTAGCATTGTTTTTTTGTTGCATTATTATTCATATCATTTTCTAATTGTTTCTGTATTTGAGAAAACCACACGGTAATACTATGACTCTTTCAAATATGGAAACATAAAAAATATGAATAATAATGTAAGAAAAAATAATGTTTTACTCTGTTCATTGAAATGTATATTTTGCTTTTTTAATTTGTTTGCGCTTATGTATTTTACTGTTAAATATTGAATGCAAGACCTTAAAGTGAACTTGTGAATATCCCAATACAGTGCAAAGCAACAGGTTCACTAAATTGCTAGTCTTCCCAAGTGCTTAAAGTGAACCAGCATTTTTCGCCATGCAGGTAATTTAATTCCCCCCCCCCCCCCAATTTCTTAAAGTTAATTGGTGATTTTCCCTATCCAGATAAAAGCAACAAATTCACTTAAAGCGTTTGTTAACCCTGCCAGTTTCTGCCCTCCCATTTGTAAACTGACCACGGTGTATCATGGCTGCTGAGCCCTGACACCATGGTCAGTTTACGTGCCTCCGTCATCTGCAGCCCTCCTTTCCAGCCCTCCTGTCCTCCTCTGTCCTCCTCCCCCTCCCTCCCTGCCTGTCAGGTCCTGTGACAGTGCCCGCCCCACAACTCCTGCTGCTCTCATAACACTTCAAATCTTACACAATCTTTATTTCCTAATGACAGCTGCTCATGTCTGTGTTTTATTAAAAAAATGCCTCCTTTACCGAATTTCAGAGCGGCTCCCCGCAATCACCTGATCCGTCAGCTCTCTCCTCTTACCCATGCCCTGGCTGACATCAGCGGGGGAATCTTGTCCTCCTCTCGCTGCATCTGTCAGTCGGGCAGAGGAGAGAGACAGTGGGTCACGGGATCGTGGGAAACCGCTATGAAATATGGTAAATAAGTCATTTTTTTAATAAAACACACAGACAGGAGCAGCTGTCATTAGGGAAGAAGGAGGATTGTGTAAATTTGGTTTGGGTTAACAACCACCTTAACTGCTACCTGCTCCAGTTGTTTATACTTCTCTTTATTTCCTCCTTCCACTGCTTTGCTGTGTGTCTTCTGTGAGCAAAGAGAAAAATCCAGTGTTGCAGGAATGGATTGTGTGAATCACTCCCCTGCCTCTAATGTGGCAATGCCAATGTTTGGTACATGGTCATTCAGTAACCAGGCGCTATCACATGGGGTTGGGGAGTGAGTCGACAGCTCTGTGTACGCTCAGCATAAGAGATGTGAAATTTGTATACATATAACTTTCAACATAAAACTGAACTCCGGCTATGGTATACATGTATTACTTACATTTGGACAGCTTGGCCCAATGTAAGTGTGCATTTACAGTATGATACCCAACTTACAAATCACTGTAATAGCCAAAGCTATTACAGTGTTGGCCATGAACTTCCAGGTGCCACACTTACTAACCACAGGGGGTTGCTTCTTGGCATGATCACTATTCACCTTGCATTTTTCTCAATAAATGCAAAGCGTTATCTGATTGAATTAGGTGAAGATCATGATGTCAATGTCCCTTCTGCCACCTAGTCCAACCATAGGAAGCTTTGTTTTCTGAATGATGGCAATAACAAGCGAGCATCCACCTGTGGTTACTATGAAGAAGGATGGCCAGCATGACACGTGGAAGATCATGGCCATTGTTGTAGTAGATTGGATTACTACTGTGATTTACAGTTTATACAGAAGCCCTCAGGTAGCATATATGCATACTTCCATTGTGCCAAGCATGACCAATGTGAGTATGCAATAAAGATCATACTTGGAGTTCAGCTTTAATGGCAGTCACTATATCCCAGTGCAAATTTCCTTCAGGCCCATTTCACATGGCTCCTCAAGTATCACATATGCACATGCATTCAAGTACAGTGGGGCAAAAAGTATTTAGTCAGCCACTAATTGTGCAAGTTCTCCCACTTAAAAAGACGAGAGAGGCCTGTAATTTCCATCATAGGTATACCTCAACTATGAGAGACAAAATGTGGAAACAAATCCAGACAATCACATTGTCTGATTTTTGAAAGAATTTATTTGAAAATTATGGTGGAAAATAAGTATTTGGTCACCTACAAACAAGCAAGATTTCTGTCTCTCACAGACCTGTATCTTCTTCTTTAAGAGGCTCCTCTGTCCTCCACGCATTACCTGTATTAATGGCACCTGTTTGAACTTGTTATCAGTATAAAAGACACCTGTCCACAATCTCAAACAGTCACACTCCAAACTCCACCATGGTGAAGACCAAAGAGCTGTTGAAGGACACCAGAAACAAAATTGTAGACCTGCACCAGGCTGGGAAGACTGAATCTGCAATAGGCAAGCAGCTTGTTGTGAAGAAATCAACTGTGGGAGCAATAATTAGAAAATGGAAGACATACAAGACCACTGATAATCTCCCTCGATCTGGGGCTCTACGCAAGATCTCACTCTGTGGGGTCAAAATAATCACAAGAACAGTGAGGAAAAATCCCAGAACCACACAGGGGGACCTAGTGAATGACCTGCAGAGAGCTGGGACCAACGCAACAAAGGCTACCATCAGTAACACACTACTCCGGCAGGGACTCAGATCCTGCAGTGCCAGACATGTCCCCCTGCTTAAGCCAGTACATGTCCGGGCCAGTCTGAGGTTTGCTAGAGAGCATTTGGATGATCTAGAAGAGGATTGGGAGAATGTCATATGGTCAGATGAAACCAAAGTAGATCTGTTTGGTAGAAACTCGTCGTGTTTGGAGGAGAGAGAATGCTGAGTTGCAACCAAAGAATACCATACCTACTGTGAAGCATGGGTGTGGCAACATCATGCTTTGGGGCTATTTCTCTGCAAAGGGAACAGGACAACTGATCCATGTACATGAAAAAATGAATGGGGCCATGTATCATGAGATTTTGAGTGCAAACCTCCTCCCATCAGCAAGGGCATTGAAGATGAAACGTGGCTGGGTCTTTCAGCATGACAATGGTCCCAAACACACCGCCTGGGCAACAAAATAGTGGCTTCGTAAGAAGCATTTCAAGGTCCTGGAGTGGCCTAGCCAGTCTCCAGATCTCAACCCCATAGAAAACCTATGGAGAGAGTTGAAAGTCCGTGTTGCCTAGCGACAGCCCCAAAACATCACTGCTCTAGAGGAGATCTGCATGGAGGAATGGCCCAATATACCAGCAACAGTGTGTGACAACCTTGTGAAGACTTACAGAAAGCATTTGACCTCTGTCATTGCCAACAAAGGATATATAACAAAGTATTGAGATGAACTTTTGATATTGACCACATACTTATTTTCCACCATAATTTTCAAATAAATTCTTTCAAAAATCAGACAATGTGATTGTCTGGATTTGTTTCCACATTTTGTCTCTCATAGTTGAGGTATACCTATGATGACAATTACAGGCCTCTCTCATCTTTTTAAGTGGGAGAACTTGCATGATTGGTGGCTGACTAAATACTTTTTTGCCCCACTGTATGCAAAATACATCAAAACTGAAATTCACCTTTAAAGGTCACAATTTTCTTTTAAAGTAGTGGAGTGGTAAAGTTTAGCATATCTATGTCACTTAAGAAGACAGTCTGAGCATTGATAATTGATAAGTCAAGTCTTTAGTCTATGGGCACTAAGAGACTGGCGGTTACTGTGCTACTGCAATGTTTTTATGATATGATGAGCTTTTTAAATGTTAGCATGAACTAAGAATTGTGGCACAACCCAGGTTCTAATTTGTTAAAAATGCTGTTTTTTGTAATGGGATGAACACATTGTTGCTGATACAAAATAAGTGAAATATTTGCATGTGTTACAATACTGAGGGAAATAATTCATGATCAGTTATTAGCTATTAATTGATAATGCCTTTAAAGTATGTTTAAATGACAGAACAAAAATATTTTATATTGCAGCTTATCAGTCCTTAGATGCAGTGGATGCATTTGTTTCCTTTTTCTGGCCTTTCCTTTTTTTACCTGATGCTCCTGCCAGTAACACACTTCCTGTCCTAGGGTGACAAAACTCACTCACTGTTCTGTATGTACGGATTTTCACCTTAGGCAAGACTTGATTTGGATTACATCCCCCACTCCTCATCTCCATAACATAGGAAGGAGGTGTTCTGTAGTTCGCAGAAGCATTGTTTAAGATTTCAGTACATAGCAGGTTATAAGGACACTGGGTTTTTGTCAAGATCAGTGTATGAATTTATTATTTTGTACTTGCACAAAATATATTATACCTTAAAAAAAGAAAACATATACAGCTACACCAGCTAATGGCTAGTCAACTGCAATATATTACATATAGGGTTTAGATATACTTTAGGTTTTAAGCCTAACTACAGCCACTTTTGGTTTCATAAGCCAATAAAAGCACTTGGAAGAATTTTCAAAAATGCAGTATTCTGCTAAAAACTGTGCTAAAGGCATGGAAGTCTCTACCATTGTCCTTATTGGGACATTTAATCTCTTAAAAATGAAAACTGTACCAAAATCGATGTGCTTATTCAGACATTCTTCTCAGTGGCTCCCTGCATCCTTTTTTTACAAGATTAAATCAGCTTTTTTCGTCTTTTTTATGGGGATCGAAGAACCCCAGGTACAAATTAACTACTTTGATGCTCCTTTGTGAACAGGGAGGCTTAGCTTTTCCAGATTCATAGAAATATTTCTTGGCCACTCAGCTGGTCACGGCCGCATGGTGGCTAAGCCCAGATTTATATAACTCTTCCACTCGGCTGGAAGCAGCAGTGGTAGGTTCCATATGAGCTCTTAAGCTACTCTTATTTAGGGCCGTAGGGCACCCTATCAGTTGACTGCTTCAATGCTTAATACTATCTGTGGTTGGGAGGCTGGTCTTGGATGCGAGTCTTATCCAAAGGGTGTGATCTCTCCAAACGCCCCCTTATGGTTTAATCCTACTCTTCCTCATTTTTTTAAGAACCAAAGCCTATTGCATAGAATAAATATAATATTAAATTGCTCTCTCAAGTGGTCGCTGATCGGAAATTATCTACCTTTTCTACACTTACCTCAAACTTTAACTTACCTAGTTCTTATTCATTTAGATATCTCCAGTTTCTCCATATTTTTCATGCACAGTTTCCACAGGACAGTTTAAGGATTATACAATCCTCTTTAGAATCAGTACTCAGGGTTGAGTGCCTGGATAAGCCCACCTCGAGACTGTACTCGCATCTTACTTTAATTTCTATTTTTCCATTAGAACAACTTAGAGCTAGGTGGATGCGAGATATACCAGATTTGGATATGGAGGACTGGAGGGGTGTGTGGGATTTCCCTTTGCGATCTCTGGTATCCCTGAGAGACTGAATAATACATTTAAATTGGCACATAGAGCATATAATACGCCCTATAGACTTAAAAAAAAAAAAAAACCTGTGCTAAAACCAACCACACAAATAAACCTGATTTAAATATGTCTATTTTTAATGCTTGTGAAAGTGAAATGGCTTTCCATTTTTCAATGATCAGTGTACAATATTAAGACTAGGGATGAGCTCAGTGTTTGGTCTAAACACAAGATTGGATATAACATAGCTTGCTCTGCATTTATCTGAATGCCTTAGCTTATATTAATTCTGAAGGAATTGAACGTCATACATTATACAGTATACAGTAGCAGTATTTCTACTGCTAGTGTATATGATAATCTCCTCCAGTCAATGGCTGTTTGAGAACCAGTGGGTGCTGCCACCTGCTGTGCCCTTAGCAACCAATGACGTGACCCAGTCCATTAATTTGTTGGCTGAGAATACCCGGCCATATAAAAAAAGGGTGGGGATGGTAGCTGACATCACTGACCACATCTGGCCATTGCCAACCCCTTTGTTTACATTCCACATAAGAGTTTATGGAGCTGTCATTAGTGGAGAAAAGTGTGATGGGTGTAGATAGTTCAGCAGGGGGGTCAGCCGGGTTTTTATTTTAGTGATTTTTCTTTCATGATCTAGGATGACCTGCATTACTGGATAGCACGATTGATGATAGATTTACAACACTCGATATGTTGGAGGTTGTTTTTTTTTTCACTATTATCATTTTGTTTTTTGGGAATGAGTACTATATACCACTTACATATTTACAGAGAGGTTGGATATCCGGGGGCCCCCCTATCTTGAAGGGGATGACTAGATTCCAATACGTCTCCCCTGCACTCCCACAACCATCAGTCCAGGGTTGTGGAGAAAAGGCTCTTGTCCTTATTTAAAACTTGATCTAGATTTGAAGGGTTTGGTATGGATTTTTTGGGGGACACCACACTTTTGTTGTTTTGCTTAGGGTTTTCTCTAAAATCTGTACCAGATCTAAAGGGTCTAATATAGTTTTTTGAGGGAATCTCGTGCAATTTCTATTTGCATTGGGCCCCTCCAATACCAGATTAGAAGGATTTTTTGAGGAATCCTCATGCCATTTTTACAATCCAATATACCCAATTTTATACCCACAGTTGATCCAGAGGAAGGCAAAAACCCCAGCAGAGCATGCTCCAATTTGCTACAGCAGGGGAAAAAATTCCTTCCTGATCCCCCAAGAAGCAATTGGATTTTCCCTGGACCAACTTTACCTATAAATGTTAGTACCCAGTTATATTATGTACATTTAGAAAAGTATCCAGGCCTTTCTTAAGCAATCTACTAAGCTGGCCAGAACCACCTCTGGCAGGAGTCTATTTCACATTTTTACAGCTCTTACTGTGAAGAAACCTTTCCATATTTGGAGATGAAATCTCTTTTCCTTTAGAGGTAAAGAGTGCCCCAGTGTCCTCTGTGTTGACCATAAAGAGAATAACTCAACACCAAGTTCACTATATGGACCCTTTATATGTTTGAACATATTGATCATATCCCTCCTTATTCTCCTCTTCTCAAGAGTGAATAAATTCAGTTCCTCTAATCTTTCCTCATAGCTGAGCTCCTCCATGCCTCTTATCAGTTTGGTTGCCCTTCTCTGCACTTTCTCCAGTTCCCCGATATCCTTTTTGAGAACTGGTGCCCAAAACTGAACTGCATATTCCAGATGAGGTCTTACTAATGATTTGAACAGGGGCAAAATTATATCTCTCTCTCTGGAGTCCATACCTCTCTTAATACAAGAAAGGACTTATTATTGAGCTTATGATCTACCAAAACCCCCAGATTCTTCTCCACTACGGATTCCCCCAGTTGTACTCCCCCTAGCATGTATGATGCATGCATATTCTTAGCCCCCAAGTGCATAACTTTACATTTCTCAACATTAAACCTCGTCTGCCACCTAGTCGCCCAATTAGACAGTGCATTGAGGTCGGCTTGTAAATTGGATACATCCTGTAAGGACGTTATTCCACTGAATGGAAAGGGGACATAAATTACCAGCAAATGTCACTTTTGTTGTAGTACTTTGTATACATCCTAGAGATGCATCATTTCACAATAACAATATTAAAATCACCACTTCCTGCAAAATGAGATATTTTAAAAATATTTTTTGCATTGGTACATGTACCCCAGGGCAGTGCCCATCCCCTCTGCCAATTTTTGCCAATCCGTCATTTATTAGCCTTGAAAATGGATATAATTGGCTTTAGCGGTTCAGTTCCCATTGACTTTAATGAGGTTCGGATTCAACATATGGGCACATTCGATCCATCTCTAATTAAGACATAGAAGACTAGGAAATCATCTTAATACTGTTTTTTTTTTATACATTGTGCATGTTATCATTTAGATAAAGTCATTAAGCATAATGTAACTTGGCATATTAACAAGTTTGTTTTACAAAATATCCTCATGTTTTTGCATTCCTTTTTAATTTCTGTAAAAATATGAGATATTAGTTGCAAAAAATGCACACTAGCTAAATGCTTGTAAAGGGTCAATTTTATAAAAATATAAAAATAACAAGTATGCCATTCTTACCTACTCTGTGCAAGTTGAGCAGCTCCGATCCACCTTTTGGGTCCCCTGCTGAGTGCCTTGTGTGTGCTCGCTCCCGATCCTCCCTGTGTGGTCAATGGTCTATGAGACCATTGGCTCCTGCTGCTGTGTCTCAACCAATGAAGAGGCACATCACTGGATGGGGATCAGGCTCAGGTGAGTATAAGGGGGGAGGGCTGCATGGGGAGCTGCATGGGGAGCTACACACTGAATGTTTTTTACCTTTATGCATGAAGGTAAAAAGCATTCAGCTTTTAGAACCATTATAACCACTTGCCGACCAGCCGCCGCAGTTGTACTGCAGCAGAATGGCACAGTTGGGCGAAACAACGTTATGTAACGTCGCTTCGCCCTGTGTCCACGGAGCCGATGCGAGTGCCCGGCGGTCACGATCACCGCTGGGCTCCCGTGATCGCTCGGGGCACATGGAGAACTGGGATCTGTGTGTTCTAGCAAGTTTCGTAGTTTAGGGAAGTTGGCTCTTTTGAAAATCAGTGTCATTGTATTCCCCTTATGTTTCCTATTTGTGTGATTTATACTGAAGCTAATTGACCTGTGATCGCTGTTTCCTAAATTGCACCTTATTTTGTCATCCGTGATCAGGTCTGTATTGTTGGTAATCAGTAGGTCTAGTAACGCTTTGTTTCTAGTTGGTGCGTCTACCATTTGATCCATGAAATTTTCCTGCAAGATATTTAGGAATTGGCGAGCATAATGCGCAGTTCCTTCTGCCCAGTATATGTCTGGATAGTTAAAATCCCCCATTATGATGGCACTTCCCATCCTTGCTGCTAATCCAAATTGTGATAGGAGGTCCGTCTCCCCCTCCTCCCTCAGGTTAGGAGGCCTATAGCATACTCCCAGTATTATTTTCCCCTAGTTTCATCCCTTTGGAGCTTTACCCATAAGGATTCCACCTCCTCCCTAGCTCCCTTCTTGATGTAAACTCTCACATTCACTTATACATTATTTTTGATATACAGGCATACCCCTCTCCCTTTTTTACCCTCTCTATCCCTGCGATAAAGTGAATACCCTTGAATGGTTGCCAGCCAATCACGAGAGCTGTTGAAGTCTCTGAAATTTCCACAAAATCAAAATCCTCCTCGTACAACAGTAGCTCTAGTTCTCCCATCTTGTCCGCCAGGCTCCAGGCATTGGTGAACTGGCCACGTAGTTTAGACTGGTCGCCCCCAATACTACCCTCTGGAATATGTTCTGCACTGACTATCTCTACTTCTGGACCCTGCCCCCGTTGCCTAGTTTAAAAGCCACTCTAACTTTTCAGCCATCTTCACTCCCAGCAGATCTGCACCCTCCTCATTTAGGTGCAGTCCATCCCTTCTATGTAAACGGAGAGTCGAAAAAACTCAAACATTGCAGCCCTGTGTCTTTCAAGTCCAGCAATACACTGAGACAGAAACATTTACATACTAAAGTTCCAATACCCAAACACAAGCAAAGTGTTGCAGCTGGAGCTCTTTCTCAAAGTGGGGGCATTTCTATAAGTGGGAGCACTTCTGACTCTGCACTCATTATCTGAAAATATATTCTCTGTCCCTCCACAGGCATGTCTTGCTGATACAACTCCAACCCAAAACTGAAACACTGCTATCCATTTTGCTTATGTTTGTGTATAATGCTGGTATGTCCTGCTAATACAACTCTGCCCAAAACAGAAACACTGCTATCCACTTTGCTTATGTTTGTGTATAATGCTGGTATGTTATTTCTGTTTAACCATCTGTAGACCTGTCCACATTGCAATGCTTTTTTTTGTTTTTGTTTTTTCCCTTGTCTTACCCCAAATTATGGCCTGTTATCTTTAGTGTCATCTTGTTATTCTGTTTCTGAAGAGATAATTTTGCTCTGTTTATCCAGCTTTAATACCTCCTGATTAGATAATTGGAATGAACCCATCCCCATCCCTATCGGTATAAATCCAAGCATCTTCTGGGGACAGCACATTTGCAGCTGGGGCTCTTTCTTAAAGTAGGGGTATTTCTATAAGTGGGAGCACTTCTGACTCTGCACTCATTATCTGAATGTCTCAGACTGGCGGTCGGTGATGGGGCGGAGCGTCACCATGTAGGCGTGCTCCGAGGACGCCCTGGAGCCGCTGTCCCCCCCGCACACCAGTCCAGCTCGTGGAAGCAAGGAGAAGACGCCAGGAATGCTGGCGCCGTGAGGTAATGTCGGCAGTGCCCGGAGAGTGGTAGGGGAGAATCCGCCCATCTCTAACAGCTGCGGGGGCCGGTCCACTCTCCCCCCCGCAGGAATCAGGAGCCCGAAGCAGACTCGAGCGGACCCGTACAACACAGGTCGGTGAACCTGACAAGGTAAAGCCGCAGCAGGATGGGGGTGGCCGCCACAAGCCCATATCAAAACGGGAGTAAGAAGAGGAGAGAGGAGGTGAGAGTGCCCGAATGCCTGCATCCCCTGATACGGGAATAATGGGATAAAAAAAAAAGGGGATAGATGCTGATTCACCCCTGTTTAACTCTGGGAGAACGAGACTGTTGCTTGCTCATGAAGTATTCGGATTGAAAGTTTTAATTATAAGCGGTACAAGAGTGCAGAGACAACCTCATAACAACATTAAGTATATAGGATGCATTTTTTTTTCTTTCTTTTGTGTATATGACCTGTTTACAAGTGACAGCATAGTTATTTGTCTCTTAGTATCTTCTCTGACACTTAAGACTTGAACAGGCTTAAGGACCCTAATTAACAGATTTCTTGGCCTCCTGGACTATTTAAGCAAACGTATACCACGGGAACAGAGGGGTAGAGAGGCAGGTGTGAGATAAGCTCAAGAAGAGCCGAGCACCCCAAGCTTGGGCTTGGACGTAAATACGGGTCCAGTAACAATCACCTAAGAAGTATCCCTCTCTCAAATACCTGGGCCTGTAAAGACGCACCTAATACTCTGATACCCAGGGCGTAAAAGAATCGGGCAGTAGTACTGCTCAGATAAGGTCAGATAAGGTTCATTTTCAGGTATAACTCTTATGCTTGTCCTCCCCTTAGACATCTCTGGGCCCTGATGGAGATACTGTGGAATTGATACTGGAGCTTGTGCTTAGGTGGATATAAGCGGTATAATTAGTTGCATACGATTTAAAAGAGGGGGTTTTGAAGGTGTTGGCCCTCGAACCTCCCTTGCATAATCTTTCTATGAATTTCAGGATACCCTGTTAGGCCTGAATCCACACACTTGGGCAGCTTGGAAGGTCACAAGGGTCAGAGAGATGAGGGGTAAGGCAACTAAAGGGAATAAGGGAGCCACACCCGCATCGAGCCCAGGGGGGATTCAACGATATATGTTGGCCGAGTCCAGTATACTGGAAGAACCACAAGGAAGCCCTAGATCGGGAGCACCTATACGCCCAGGAATAAATAGACAGAAAGGGACAAAATGGTTCTATGGGGATGCAGGATCAGTACACTCAGAGGGAGTAGCTATTGGGTTTGATAGAACAATGATGTTTGTAGAAGAGGAGCGACTGGCCAACCCAGGGGGCAGGTATCTCTTTGTGAAGAGGAAACTATTTGACACTTGGGTCACAGTTGCGAATATCTACTCTCCTAACAGCAACCCGGAGAATTTCTTAAGGAAAGTTCTGATGAAGCTTGAGACCTTCAAAAAAGGTAAACTAATAGTTGCAGGGGATCTAAATTTGTGCATGGACCCCGAGATAGATCATCAAGGGGCAGGTCAAAACCGGGTATACAAGGCGAGACACCTAAAAAAATGCTAACGCGCCTCCAGTTAATGGACGCATGGAGGATAAGTCACCCAAAGGAACGTGACTATACCTTTTATTCTTCTGCGCATAAATCATTCTCGAGGATAGATTACATTTTAATAGAACATCAGTTGATTCCTTATTTGAAGGCAGCAGAAATTAAAGCAATCACCCTGTCCGATCATGCACCGGTGAAAGTCCAAGTAGAGATCGCTGGTGTGATCCGGCCAAGGATGAATTGGAAACTCAATGACTCTCTTATTCAAGACCCAGACTCAGCCGGGAAAATAGAGCAGGAATTGAAGAGTTATTTTGAGCTAAATGATACAGAGGATATTACTAGGGCTACCCTTTGGGAAGCGCACAAAACCTATATAAGAGAGATTTTGATTGCCATTGGTGCAGGGAAAAAAAAAGAGAGGGGGGAAAAGCTGACACGCTTATATAGGGAGATACAGGAATTAGAACAGAGTACAAGACCCAGGGGGCTCCCAGAAAAGCAAGAACTGATAAGGAAAAGAAGAGATCTGGATGAGCTATTGGATAAGGAAAGGAAGTGTGCTTTCTATATGATAAATAGAGACATGTACCAAGAGAGCAACACATCAGGAAAGTGGATGGCAAGAAGGATTAAGGAAAAAAAGAATAGGACCTTTACACCTAAAATGAGAGATGAAGAGGGGAATATAGAATTTTCGTCTCCAAAGATCGCTAGAATATTTAATTCCTATTACAGTGCCCTATATAAGGTAGGCCGGAAAGAGGAGACGAGCGAAAACAAGAAAGAAAGGATAAGGGAGTATCTGCAGGGACTAGACCTTCCCAGGGCAGAAAGGGAAGTGGTCGAATGCCTCGACACCCCTATATCTCAGGAGGAAGTTAAAAAAACGATAAGGAACACTGCCCTGGGAAAGAGCCCCAACTGATACTCCATAACATACTACAAAAAATTCTCTGAAATCTTTGTTCCCAAACTGTGTAACTATTTGAACGCCCTGGGCGAGAATGAAGAGTCCCTGTTAGCTTATATTACCCTTATTTTGAAAGAAGGAAAAGATCCAGCATCCCCTGGAAGCTACAGACCAATCTCATTATTAAACGCAGATATAAAAATCTTTGCTAAAATACTTGCAGACAGGTTGAAAGTTGACTTGAAACAGTGGATACATAATGACCAGGTGGGATTCGTCCCCGGAAGGGAGGGGAGGGACAACTCTCTGAAAACAATTTTTCGAATGCAGGAAGTGATTAGGAGCGATACTCCAGCGGCCTTGCTGTCAATCGATGCTGAAAAGGCTTTCGATAGAGTGGATTGGGGATTTATGGCTGAAACTTTGAAGCATTTAGGAATCGGGGAGAGGATGATGAGATGGATCCTGTCTTTGTACAGGCACCCCAAGGATAGAATTAGAGTAAATGGAACCCTGTCTTCTCCCCTTGAATTATTTAACGGGACAAGACAGGGCTGCCCCCTTTCCCCGATTCTGTTCGTTATAACCTTAGAGCCACTTCTAGCGGCATTTTGTAAGAACATAGATATCAAGGGAATAAGGGTGGGAGCAGGGGAGTATAAAGTAGCAACATTTGCCGATGACTTACTGTACTACATTACCTGCCCTAGAACAACAATCCCCATGGCGCTCAAGGAGCTTGAGCGCTACGGAAGATTAACAAACTTCAAAATAAATATGAGTTAGTCAGAGCTCCTAAATATATCAATCCCCAGGCGGGAGCAGAAGGCAATTCAACCTGGATTCTCATTTGCATGGTGCGAGAGGGAACTAAAGTATCTAGGTATAAAACTAGTGCCAACACCAGGGGACTTGTTTTCTGCTAACTATAGCCCCTTACTTAATAAAATCAAAGACCTACTTGGTAGGATGATATATGGAGCTTTGTCGTGGATCGGCAGGATAAACTCGATAAAAATGTTTGTGTTGCCCATGTTAATATATATTTTTCAAATGATCTCAATAGCTCTCCCTCCTATTTTTTTGGATAAATTACAGTCTATAATTTTAAGGTTTATTTGGGCACGTAGGCGCCCTAGGATAGCTTATGACACTATGGTGAAGGACAAAAAACAGGGGGGGGTGGGTGCACCGGACTAAAAAGTATTACCAAGCTATTGCTATCTCTAGTCTCACTGATTGGTTATATAATAAACAAGAGAAAAGCTGGGTGAATATAGAAATAGCACTGAGTGGGGCGGATATAGAGAAATTGATATGGATCCCTCCACAATATAGAGATCTGGGAAACAGAGTTCATTTTTTGACTAGGAACACATTTAGAATTTGGGATGGGGTAAGTAAGAGATTTCACTGGGAATATAATTCGCCACTGACATCACTATTGAACACTGATTATTTCCTACCAGGGAAGGAGGAGCACTTATATTTCACGAGATGGGCAAAAAAAGACACAATACAATTACAGGATGTGATGAGGGGAAATAGACTATACACTTATACTGAAATTACATGGGTTTGGGGGAACAAACCATTGGATAAATAGAGGTATGCTCAGATACAGCACTTCGCACGGTCACTGCCTCAACCACTGAGAGGAAGAGACCAACTAAGGAAAATAGAAAAATTATTAAACACCCCCACTAGCGTGAAAGGTAGCATTTCCAAATTGTATAAAGTATTAAGGGGGGAAGCGAGCAAAGGGCACCCTGTTTTTCTGGAGAAGTGGGAAAGAGAAATAGGAGGCTTAAAAGATGAAGCACATAGGCATAAGATATTAAATATGGTACACCTAACGGCAAGAGACTCTCGGACATACAAAATGGCTTATAAGGCGATAGCAAGGTGGCATAGGACGCCCCAGAGGGTGCATGAGTATGATGCAGAGACCCCCCCAATTTGCTGGAGAGGGTGTGGAAAAATTGGTACCCTTGCGCACTTCTGGTGGGAGTGCCCCAAAATCCAGGCGTACTGGGAGGGAATTCTGGGGGAAATACAGCAAATAACGGGGAGCAGGTCAATAAGAACCCATGGACATGTATGTTTCATGATACGGAGAAAGAGATACCCCAGTATAGCAAGTCAGTGGTCCCATATCTTTTAAACATGGCTAAAGCACTGATCCCGTGTTGTTGGAAGGAGGTGGAAGCCCCAAGGTGAAGGGAGTGGATAATAAGGGTGGAATGGGCAAGAGGAATGGAAGAATCAATCCACTTGTTGAAGGGTATGCGAGATAAATACCATAGGACTTGGGCAAGATGGCTCGAGTATAGGAATACGGAGAGATATATGACAATTATGGATTCTTGAGGACCGGGGAGAGAGAGAGGGAGAGGGGGGAGGGGGGAGGGGTTTTTTTCTTTTTTTTTTTTTTGGTGGGAGGGAGAGGGAGAGAAAAATAAATATTTTTATCTTTGGCAGATAAAAAAGTAAAAAAAAAAAAAGAAAAAGAAAGCAAAGGGAAGAAAAAAAAAAAAAGGATAGAGAGAGAGAAAAGGGGAGAAGAAAAGAAAATATTTTTGTAAGCCTTGGAAAATAAGCTTTTTATGCCACAATGATGCGAAAATGAGAGGGGGCGCATTTCAATGACTCAGCTGAGTTAAATTCTCTCTTAAAATCTGCTGATGTGGTACAAAAAAAGAAAGAATAAAAGGGAAAGGGAAAAAAGAAAAGAAAAAAAAAATCTGAATGTCTCATCTGAAAATGTCGTCTCTGTCCCTCCACAGGTATGTCTTGCTGATACAACTGCTATCTCCTTTGCTTATGTTTGTGTATAATACTGGTATGTCTTGCTGATACAACCCCACCCAAAACTGAAACACTGCTATCCACTTTGCTCATGTTTGTGTATAATGTTGGTATGTCCTGCTGATATAACTCCACCCAAAACTGAAACACTGCTATCTACTTTGCTTATGTTTGTGTATAATGCTGGTATGTTATTTCTGCTTAACCATCTGTAGACCTGTCAACATTGCAATGCTTTTTTCTTTTTCTCCCTTGTCTTACCCAAAATGATGGTCTGTTATCTTTAGTGTCATCTTGTTAGTCTGTTTCTAAAGTGAGAATTTTGCTCCGATTAGCCAGCTAACCTTTATCACCTCCTGATTAGATAATTGGAATGCACCCACCCCCATCCCTATCAGTATAAATCCAAGCATCTTTTAGGGATGGCACATTTGCAGCTGGGGCTCCTTCTCAAAGTTGGAGGTATTTCTATAAGTGGGAGCACTTCTGACTCTGCACTTCAGCAAATGCACAAAGTGAAAGAACACGAGAAAATACTTTGAAAGACACCACACAGACTACAGGTGACCTTGTTTACCCCTTCAGCTCTTTCTCCTTGTAACATGCACTCTCTACCACTCCTTCTGACAGCTGTGTTCTCTCTCCTTATACTAACTCTCCTTCACCCCTCTTCCCCACCCCACATCTTATATTTTTCACCCTCACTTCTGTCCTCTCCTTATCACTGCACTCACCAACTCCTGCTAATTCTAAATCCACACTCACAAAAAAACTCCAGGACACTGGGGCATGTCCCTTCATATTATTCACACTCCCACATTAACTCCCTCACCCTTCTGCTTCTCCTAACCTCTGGAGATATATGCCCTAACCCTGGGACTCCATTTAACTGTACTGAACGCACCCATTACCCTGCACCCTCTGCCTGTAGCCGCAATCCACACAATTTAGTTCCCATTTCTCATCTTCCCAAGACCAGACTCCCTTTCTCTTGCACTCTTTGGAATGTCGGCTCTGTCTGCAACAAACTGACTTCTCTCCATGACCTCTTTATCGCTAATCTTCATGCCATTACCGTAACCTGGCTTCATGAATCCGACACTGCGTCTTCTGCTGCCCTATCCCGTGGTGGTACTCTCTGGACTCACTCCCCCAGATCCAGTGGACGTAAGGGAGGGGGTGTCGGAATCCTTCTAGCCCCTTTCAGGTACTTCACCCACCTCTCTCTCTTTGTCACACATTTGAGGCACACTGCATTCGTCTTTTCTCTCCAGTTTCTCTAAGGATAACTGTGATCCACCGGCCCCCTGGACTGGTATCAACCTTTCTTGATGACTTCTCTGCCTGGCTACCCTACTTTTTCTCTTCTGAAATCTCCACAATCATTCTTGGTGACTTCAACATCCCTGTTAATATTAACACTCCTGCCACTTCCAAACTTCTCAGTCTAACCTCCTCATTTAACCTGAAGCAATGAATACATGTTTCTACTCACACTGAAGGCAATACCCTTGACCTAATTGTCTCCCAGAAAGAGTGAACAAAAGAAAGATTTTCATAAATCCTACTTTCTGAAAGTCTCAGAAAGATTTCAACCAATATTAATCTGCCCTCCAAAAATACAATTCCAGCCTTCTTACTGCCAAGCAGACCTATTTGATCACTCTCATTAACAACTTATAATAAACCCTTCTCTATCTTCAACTCTACTTCATCCTCCTCTGTCTCCTTCCACTAACTCACTCACTGCCCAGGAGATAGCTAATCACTCTAAACAGTAGATTGATACAATTCGCCAGAAGATTTCTGCTGTTCAGATACCCTCCATGCTTTACAATTCATGCCCACAGGTACAATCATTACTTCCCTCTTTCAACCCCACCACTATAGATGAGGTTGCTAAACTACTTGCTAATGTCCACCTAACCACCTTCCCTCTGGATCCTGTTCCCTTACAAATGCTACATTCACCCTTTGGCTCTATCCTACACTCTCTAACCCACATCTTCAATTTCTCCCTCTCTTCTGGCATCTTCCCCAGCTCTCTAAAACATGCACTAGTCTGCCAAAATACTTAAAAAGCCTTCACTGGACCCAACCAATCTTAATAACCTATGCCCCATCTCCTTGCTCTCCTTTTTATCCAAATTCCTTTAACATCTGTTTTACAACCAATTAAGCGATCGCCTTGCTGAGAATAGCCTTCTTGATTCCGTTCAGTCTGGATTTCTTCCTCAACACTCCACAGAAACTGTTCTCTTAAAACTAACAAATAAACTACTAATGGACAAAACCAATGGACACTATTCTGTACTCCTACTCCTGGACCTTTCTGCTGCCTTTGATACGGTTAGCCAACACCTCCTTCTCAAAAAACTCTATGCCTTTTGCCTCTGCGACTGCACTCTTCGCTGGTTCTCTTCCTACTTATCCAATCACACCTTTAGCGTTACTTACAATTCTACTTCCTCCTCTACTCTTCCTTTCTCTGTTGGGGTCTCCCAAGGTTATGATCTTGGACCTATCCTATTTTCAATCTACACCTCCACCCATGGCTTCCAATACCATCTCTATGCTGACGATACCCAAATCTATTTCTCTACCCCTCAGCTCTCTCCCTCCGTCTCCTCAAATATCGCTGATTTACTAACAGATATATCAGTCTGGATGTCACAACACTTCGTCAAACTCAATCTATCCAAAACCGAACTTATAATTTTTCCTCCCCCACATGCACCTTCCACTGATCTCTCTGTTAAAATCAGTGGCTCAACTGTAAGCTCATCCCTGCATGCCAAGGTCATAGGTGTAGTCCTGGACTCTGAACTCTCCTTTAAGCCCCATGTCCAACCACTGTCCAAATCTTGCCGCCTCAACCTCCGCAACATCTCCAAAGTAAACCACTTTCTAACCAATGACACAACAAAGCTCTCAATTCACTCCCTGGTCATCTCTCGCCTTGACTACTGCAACTGCCTTCTCATTGGCTTACCTCTGCATAGTCTATCCCCCCTTCAATCCATCATGAATGCTGCTGCCAGACTCATCCACCTTACCAATTGCTCTGTGTCTGCCACTCCTCTCTGTCAATCCCTCCACTGGCTTCTGCTCACCCAACAAATGAAATTTAAAATACTAACAACTACTTACAAAGCCATCCACAACTTAGCCCCCAACTACATCACTAGCCTAGTCTCAAAATACCAACCTAATCATTCTCTTCATTCCTCTCAAGACCTCCTTCTCTCTAGCTTCCTCTTCACCTCCTCCCATGCTCGCCTCAAGGACTTTTCCAGAGCCTCTCCAATCCTATGGAACTCTTTACCCTAATCTGTCCGATTATCTCCTATTAGCCTCCTCTTCAAAGAAGCCTATCCTACCCAAAGCTAACAACTGTATATTCAGTTTCTTCATCAGCTCATCCCCCACAGTTATTACATTTTGTTCCACTTGACCCTCCCTTCTAGATTATAATCTCTAATGAGCAGGGCCCTCTGATTCCTCCTCTATTGATTTGTATTGTAACTGTACTGTCTGCCCTCATGTTGTAAAGCGCTGCACAAACTGTTGGCACTATATAAATCATGTATAATAATAATAATAAAAGTAACATGGTATATCCAGTACAGTCTACAATAAAACAATATTCCAAAGTGTGCTGCCCTTATACAAATGAATACATCTCATAAGAAACCCAGTAAAGTGCCTTAAACATATAATAAACTCATCATAACAAATCCATTTAAATCAAGTTCATAATGTGCAAATATTATTAAGTGCAAAACATGCTCAGTTCTAAAACATCAACATTTCTTCTCTCTTGCACTGAAAAAATGATGATAATCTGCACCACCATGAAAAGTGCTCCCGAAAGGAATCACCACAAATGGGTAAATGAGCTCCTTACTAGCTGCTCTGATCCCAAATGGAGATCAGTAAATGTCTTGCTGCATAGCAGCTACATACACCAAGGTTCCGAAATACAAAAGTTATCCAAACTCCTAAGCCAATATAGACTTAATGGAGGGGATTAAAGTACAGAGGGAGATCCACATATTATAGTATTTTACCAATTGATTTAAAAAAAGACAATGTAATTACACTTACAATCTCCAAGGAATAAAACAGCATGTATTACAAACAGCTAGCAGGTCCAAGCGCTCAGCCCGACTTGCGGAACAAAGTCGCATGAGGCCCCTCCCAATGTGTTTATTTGTAACAAGCGTCATAAGAGGAGCCTCCAGGGTGACAGAGAGGTGCCAGGTCCCCCTGGAGCATGAATGGGGTCACTAATGCGACCCCTGTGACCTAAAGCTATACCCATGGTAGTCAGTTTCACCTGAAGCTGAATGCTGGGAATGTAAATAACTCTTTCCCTAACTTCCTTAACTAGCTTAGTCTTTTGCCTGTTATGATGTTATAGTATTTGTATTCTGTGCCCTGTTACTTCATATCTGCTCCACTTGTTCCTGATCCCAGTTCTGGCCTCCTTCCTTATCCATCTCCTTGCAGCTCCTGTCTTACCCTGTTTATCCTGTTCCCTTTTTGTATATTTTGTATTAAAAGTAGGTTGCTAATTGGGTATTTTGTCACCTGGTTTAGCGTTCATGTATATCTTCACTTTTGCTGTGTATTCTGGGCTGGTGTTGTATGGGCTTTGCTTCATTATTAATACATCTTATTTAAATCATACTCAGTCTAGTTTCAGCTACCTAAATACAGCTACAAAAAAATGGTCATCCTTGCTGTTGTTGGATACCTGCGCTCAGCATCTCTTACAAAAGTCCTGTATAGTTCTTCAGGTATTTTGGGCCACCAATTTCAGAGCATGAGGTTCCCAAGGCACAGGACAACTATTATTTTCAGACCTTTGTTACTGGTCTTGCTAAAGGCATTATAAACCTTCATATCTGCACCTTGTGTTTTTCACCTGCATAAGATGTATATCGACCATGCAGTTTCTTGGTGTCACGTGTTGCCCCTATATGCACACCTTATAGTAGAGTAAATCTTCACATTCCTGTGTAGGGATGAGCTTCAATTTTGAGTCAAACTCATGTTCGACTCGAACATCGGCTGTTCGCCAGTTCGCCGAACAGCGAACAATTTGGGGTGTTCGCGGCAAATTCGAATGCCACGGAACACCCTTCAAAAGTCTATGGGAGAAATCAAAAGTGCTAATTTTAAAGGTTTATATGCATTATATTGTCATAAAAAGTGTTTGGGGACCTGGGTCCTGCCCCAGGGGACATGGATCAATGCAAAAAAAAGTTTTAAAAACGGACGTTTTTCGGGAGCAGTGATTTTAATAATGCTTAAAGTGAAACAATAAAAGTGTAATATCCCTTTAAATTTCGTACCTGGGGGGTGTCTATAGTATGCCTATAAAGGGGCGCATGTTTCCCATGTTTAGAACAGTCTGACAGCAAAATGACATTTCAAAGGAAAAAAAGTAATTTAAAACTACTTGCGGCTATTAATGAATTGCTGGTCCGACAATAAAAGTTCATTGATAAAAACAGCATGGGAATTCCCCACAGGGGAAAAAAAATGACGTGGGGGTCCCCCTAAATTCCATACCAGGCCCTTCAGGTCTGGTATGGATATTAAGGGAAACCCCGGACAAAATTTAAAAAAAAATGGCGTGGGGTCCCCCTCAAAATCTATACCAGACCCTTCAGGTCTGGTATGGATTTTAAGGGGAACCCCGCGCCAAAATTTAAAAAAAAATAGCGTGGGGTCCCCCCAAAAATCCATACCAGACCCTTAACCCGAGCACGCAACCTGGCAGGCCGCAGGAAAAGAGGGGGGGAGAGAGAGCGCCCCCCCCTGAACCATACCAGGCCACATGCCCTCAACATTGGGAGGGTGCTTTGGGGTAGCCCCCCAAAACACCTTGTCCCCATGTTGATGAGGACAAGGGCCTCATCCCCACAACCCTGGCCGGTGGTTGTGGGGGTCTGCGGGCAGGGGGCTTATCGGAATTTGGAAGCCCCCTTTAACAAGGGGACCCCCAGATCCCGGCCCTCCCCCCTGTGTGAAATGGTAAGGGGGTACAAAAGTACGCCTACCATTTCACTAAAAAACTGTCAAAAATGTTAAAAATGACAAGAGACAGTTTTTGACAATTCCTTTATTTAAATGCTTCTTCTTTCTTCTATCTTCTTTCTTCTTTCTTCTATCTTCTATCTTCCTTCGGTTTCTTCCTCCATGTTCTTCTTCTTCTGGTTCTTCTGGTTCTTCCTCCGGTGTTCTCGTCCTGCATCTTCCTCCACGGTGTTGGCATCTTCTTCCCTTCTTCTCCTCGGGCCGCTCTGCATCCATGATGGCATGGAGGGAGGCTCCCGCTGTGTGATGCTTCTCCTCTTCTGACGGTTCTTAAATAATGGGGGGTGGAGCCACCCGGTGACCCCGCCCCCTCTGATGCACAGGGACTTGACGGGACTTCCCTGTGGCATTCCCCGTGACATCAGAAGGGGGCGGGTTTACATAACAGGTGACCCCGCCCTGTCTGACGTCACGGGGAATGCCACAGGGAAGTCCCGTCAAGTCCCCGTGCGTCAGAGGGGGCGGGGTCACCGGGTGGCCCCGCCCCGTTATTTAAGAACCGTCAAAAGAGGAGAAGCGTCACACAGCACGAGCCTCTCTCCATGCCAACATGGATGCGGAGCGGCCCAAAAAGAAGATGAAGACAAGAAGATGAAGAGAAGAAGATGAAGAGAGAAGCTTCACACAGCAGGAGCCTCCCACCATGCCACCATGGATGCGGAGTGTCCCGAGGAGAAGAAGGGAAGAAGACGCCAACGCCGCGGAGGAAGATGCTGAATGAGAACACCGGAGGAAGAACCAGAAGAACCAGAAGAACCAGAAGAAGAAGAAGATGGAGTAAGAAACCGAAGGAAGATAGAAGATAGAAGAAAGAAGAAAGAAGAAGCATTTAAATGAAGGAATTGTCAAAAACTGCCTCTTGTCATTTTTAACATTTTTGACACTTTTTAGTGAAATGGTAGGGGTACTTTTGTACCCCCTTACCATTTCACACAGGGGGGAGGGCTGGGATCTGTGGGTCCCCTTGTTAAAGGGGGCTTCCAGATTCCGATAAGCCCCCACCCGCAGACCCCCACAACCACCGGCCAGGGTTGCGGGGATGAGACCCTTGTCCTCATCAACATGGGGACAAGGTGTTTTGGGGGGATACCCAAAAGCACCCTCCCAATGTTGAGGGCATGTGGCCTGGTATGGTTCAGGGGGGGCGTTCTCTCATCCCCCCTCTTTTCCTGTGGCCTGCCAGGTTGCGTGCTCAATTAAGGGTCTGGTATGGATTTTTAGGGGGACCCCACGCCATTTTTTTTTAGATTTTGGCGCGGGGTTCCCCTTAAAATCCATACCAGACCTGAAGGGTCTGGTATAGATTTTGAGGGGGACCCCACGCCATTTTTAAAAAAAAATTTTGGCCGGGGTTCCCCTTAATATCCATACCAGACCTGAAGGGCCTGGTATGGAATTTAGAGGGACCCCCACGTCATTTTTTTTTAAAATTTTGGTTCGGGGTCCCCTGTGGGGAATTCCCATGCCGTTTTTTATCAATGAACTTTTATGTGTATTGTCGGACCAGCAAATCGTTAATAACCGCAAGTAGTTTTAAATGACTTTTTTTCCTTTGAAATGTCATTTTGCTGTCAGACTGTTCTAAAAATGGGAAACATGCGCCCCTTTACAGGCATACTATAGACACCCCCCAGGTACGAAATTTAAAGGGATATTACACTTTTATTGTTTTACTTTAAGCATTATTAAAATCACTGCTCCCGAAAAAACGGACGTTTTCAAAACTTTTTTTTGCATTGATCCATGTCCCCTGGGGCAGGACCCAGGTCCCCAAACTATTTTTATGACAATAACTTGCATATAAGCCTTTAAAATTAGCACTTTTGATTATTCATGTTCGTGTCCCATAGACTTTAATGGTGTTTGCGTGTTCAAACAAATTTTTTGCCTGTTCGCATGTTCTGGTGCGAACCGAACAGGGGGGGTGTTGGTCTCATCCCTATTCCTGTGTCAGATGTTTCTGTTTGTGTTTAAACATAAGGCATGCAGCATGAAACTGCACAGGTTAATGCACGACCTCTGTCTCTAGTCTGAGAACTAACATTTTCTGTGCAGAAAGTACTGAGTCTCTCACTCTAGTGCTCTGCAAGTGAGAGCTAAACAATATTTCGATCTGAAACAGACACAAACAGAGCAATTAACAAAGAACATTATGGCGGAAGAGATTTGTTTCATTACAATAGTATTCCTAGATTTGTGATGCAACACAGAAGAAATGGCAAGGCATGCATTGTATTCTGTGTGGCCTGAAACAAGAAGTTTCCTGTACCAAGGGACAAGCTAGGTTGATTTATATAGGGACATAGGGAAATCAAGCAGCCATGACACTACAAACTTGCAGCCACAACATGTTAGCCCAGAATTACAAGGTAAGGCAAACAAACAACACAGGGGAGGGGATATAACCTCACTAATACCTTGTTAAAACAACAAAGGCTTGTGAATGTGTACAATGCCTTTAACTATTTTTACATAGTGTGAAAAACAGAGACCAATGTTAACAGGTGGGCTGTCATGTGTTATTTTTGCACTAAGTAGGTGCAATATGGCATTAGGAATGAGCTTCAGGTTCAAGCTGAAAATGTTTATGACTAAAGCCGTCTAGGCTGAAACGCATGAACTTGTTTCATTAGATTTATACACTATGGAATAATTTAATAAAACAAAGAGTTTAAGAGCAACAAGTGGTAGTGAGGATCTTCTAGAAATGTAATAATAAGTGCTGCACTGCCTCTAATACTGGTGCTATTTCTTAAAGAAATATATTCATGTTTATATAAACATGCTTATGGTACCAAAAACAACAAAAAAAGCAATACAAAAAAAAAGGTAATATTCATATATATGCATTATGTGCAAACTGTCTGCATATTTCAAACATAAAACTGAATGGTGACAGTTCATCAATAACTTTTGTATAAACACACAATCTCCAAGGTGAATACTCCACTATTGATCCTAGGTTAAAACGCCATCTTTCTATTCACCACTGTGTTCACTAAATGTTCACCTTCATAATTTGACCTACAATACATATAAGGTCAAAAAAGCATGTTTTTGGGTCCAGCAGGTGTCACTCTGTCATGTAGGGGGGCCTCCTCAATGCTTGTAACAAGATCTCATGCTCCTCCTGTCCACCATGGTACTCATTTCTTGCTGTTGCTCTTTAGGATAATAGGGTATTGGTCCCTTTAAACTGTTATATGCCCATATTCGCATAAAGATTTTCTCCACTTGTGTGTAAAGATAAATAGTGTAGTACAATTTGTATTGTATTGCATTTGTATTTTATTGATTAAAGTGGAAGTAAAGGCATAAATTGTAACTATAGGTAAGCCTATAATAAAGGCTTACCTATAGGTACTGTAAATATCTACTAAGCGTGCACCGTTTAGGAGATATATACATTACATGCATCCAGTGATGTCATTGGTGCATGCGCTCTGAAGGAACGGCCACCTGTGCCGTTCCTTCAGATACTTGTGCTGTGAATGACGGCTCCATCGCGCATATGCGGGAGTGAATCCATCGCGCCTCCGGCCAGTCACACAGCCGGAGTCTGCGGTCCCTTAAAGAAGACGGGTGAAGATGGATGCTGCCTCCAGTGATTACATTGCATCACTGGAGGGCTTCTTTTTCAGGTACGTTTCACATAATGAGCTAGTATGCGATGCATACTAGCACATTATACCTTTAGCTTGCATGTCCGAAAAAAAAACACCCAGCGGTTTATAATCCCTTTAAAGCCTCACTCACATTAGACATAAATGAAGCCAGTATAACAAACAGGGTCCATGGATACCGCAACTTCCAGTCCACAATCTCACAAGGCTCCGCCTTATGTGTTACATTGCAGGCAGTGGCGTAACATCCATGTGTGCTGGTTGTTCAATGCGCAAGGGCCCGAGAGGGGGAGTCTCACTGTGACCCACACTGCACACATGGATTATTGTCCCTTGATCTGGACGATGATCAGTGTGGCGGGGGGACAGTTGCAAGCACCAATTTCCCTGCATGGCTTTTCACACAGCTGCTTCTCCTCCTCTGCGGTTCTCTAGACACCTGTCCTCCTCCTCCGCCCCGATGTGTCCTCCTCCTCTGGCCCGTGTTCTCTGGCCCCCTGTCCTCCTCTACCCTCCCTCGTTCCCCTGCAGCCAACTCCCTCCTCTCCTATGTCATTCACCAACCCCTTCCTTTTTTGCATTGGACATAGAGAGAGATCGCTACTGAGCTTATGTCCTGTAATAACTGAGCAAAGTAACCTGTGTGTTACTCTGCTTCAGTTTATGAATGAACAGGAGCCACTGTTTCCTGTTCATTCATCTTCAATGCTGAGAAAGGGACTAGGGAATCCGTGTCCTCAATCCCTTTCTCTGTCTCAAAAGGGTGATGTCAGAGGTCTGTTTAGATCCCTGACATGTCACCAAAGCTCCCCAACTGATATAAAAAAAAGAATCCATTAAATATTACAAAAAAAATGTAATTTGTTTTTTCTATAACAAATAGAAATTGGTAAAAAAAAATATATAAAATAACCCCCCTCCACCCACCCACCCTACTGACACTGTACACAGTCCCAACCTCCTTCCACCCAAAAAAGCATTGTGAAAAAATATGAAAAAGAAATTAAATTGTAGAAAAAAAATACAGAACAATGAAAAAAACTATTGACACCATCCACTGCTCTACTGACTGTCCACTGACACTGTTACATACCCTGGCAGAATTTATGATTTCTTGGCCATTTTTCAGAGAATATGAATGATAACACAAAAACTTTTCTTTCATTCATGGTTAGTGTTTGAATGAAGCCATTTATTACCAATCAACTGTGTTTACTCAAAAATAAACATAATGACAACAAAAACTAGCCAAATGACCCTGTGTAAAAGTTTACATACCCCAATTTGTAATACTGTGTATTGCCCCCTTTAACATCAATGACAGCTTGAAGTCTTTTGTGGTATTTGTGGATAAGGCTCTTTATCTTCTCAGATGGTAAAGCTGACCATTCCTCTTGGCAACAAGCCTCCAGTTCCTGTAAATTCTTGGGCTGTCTTGCATGAACTGCACGTGTGAGATCTCCCCAGAGTGGCTCAATGATATTGAGGTCAGGAGACTGAGATGGCCACTCCAGAACCTTCACTTTATTCTGCTGTAGCCAATGACAGGTCGACTTGGCCTTGTGTTTTGGATCATTGTCATGTTGGGTTGTCCAAGTACGTCCTATGCGCAGCTTCCTGGCTGATGAATGCAAATGTTCCTCCAGTATTTTTTGATAAAATACTGCATTCATCTTGCCATCAATTTTGACCAAATTTCTTGTGCCTTTGTAGCTCACACATCCCCAAAACATCAGCAATCCTCCTCCATGTTTCACAGTAGGAATGGTATACCTTTCATCATAGGGCTTGTTGACTCCTCTCCAAATGTAGCGTTTAAGGTTGTGGCAAAAAATCTCAATTTTGATCTCATCACTCCAAATGACTTTGTGGCAAGGGTTTGAGGCTTGTCTCTGTGCTGTTTGGCATATTGTAAGCAGGATACTTTGTGGCATTTGCATAGTAATGGATTTCTTTTGGTGACCATGCAGCCCATCTTTCTTCATGTTCCTCCTTATTGTGCATCCTGAAACAGCCACACCACACGTTTTCAGAGAGTCCTGTATTTCATCTGAATTTATTTGTGGGTTTTTCTTTGCATCTGGAACAATTTTCCTGGCAGTTGTGGCTGAAACCTTTGTTGGTTTACCTGACCGTGGTTTGGTTTCAACTGAACGCCTAATTTTCCACTTCTTGATTAGCGTTTGAACACTGCCGATTGGCATTCTCAATTCCTTGGATATATTTTTATATCCCTTTCCTCTTTTATACAGTTCAACTACCTTTTCCCGCAGATCCTTTGATAATTCTTTTGCTTTCCCCATGACTCAGAATCCAGAAACGACAGTGCAGCACTGGATGAAAGATGCAAGGGTCTGTCAGGAGTCCAAAAAATGAAAGACCTTTTATACACACACACAAATTACAAGCAAATGGATCACAGGTGAGGATGGTTACCTTTAATAGCGATTCAAACCCCCTTGTGTCAACTTATGTGCATGTTATCAGGCCCAAATCACCAGGGTATGTAAACTTTTGATTAGGGTCATTTGGGTATTTTCTGTTGTCATTATGATTTAAAAAGAGTAAACACAGTCGATTGATATTGAGTGAAAGAAATGTTTTTTGTGTTATCAATCATATCCGTTGAAAAAATGGCCAAGAAATCATAAATTCTGCCAGGGTATGTAAACTTATGAGCACAACTGTATGCTGGCTGCCTTGGAGGGGATGGGGAGGAGGCAGGATGAGTGCCGTACACACAGAAGAATTTCCTGTTTACATGGCAGCCTCTGTAATAGGAAGTCTGTCTTCTGCGCTGCCATTGGACGAATGTTCTGTCCAACAAAGGAGGTGGGACTTTGTATTAAAGAAGCTGCAGAGAAAACAGGAGTTTTTCCTGTATGCAATCTTTTGGCACTCGTCCCGCCCCTTCCCTGTCAGCTCCAAGGCTGCAGATGGACAGGCTTCAATCAGGCTGCACTGATGGCAATGGTGAGTCTGCATTTCTGGCAATGATGGGTGTTGCATTCCTGGCAATAGTGGGTGCTGCATTCCTGGCAAGTGGCAATGATGGATGCTGCATTCATGGCAATGGTGGGTGCTGCATTCATGGCAATAGTGGATCCTGCATTCATGGCTATGGTAGGTGCTGCATTCCTGGCAATGGTGGGTGCTGCATTCCTGCAATGGTGGGTGCTGCATTCCTGGCAATGGCGGATGCTGCATTCATGGCAATGGTGGGTGCTGCATTCCTGGCAATGGTGGGTGCTGCATTCATGGCAATGAGGGTGCTGCATTCCTCACAATTAGGGTGCTGCATTTCTGGCAATGGGGGTGCTGCATTCATGGCAATGGAGGTGCTGCATTCATGGCACTTGTGAGGCTGCAGATGGGCAATAACCCTTATTTTGCTTCACAGTTCTTTATTTAAAAATATTTTTTTTCCCTGAAACTTCCCTCTTAAAGTGAAGGTGTGTGTTATATGCCAATAAATACGGTATATCCAAATAACACGCCCAAGCTCATCTCTTTACTCACACACAGCCACAAAGGCAAGAGAATTCTTGTTGGGCAGTGTATTAGTGCTCGAACGGACACACTTAGACCGAATTTTAATGGTTCAAAGAATGTCAGGCAAAATGGTCGGCTCTCACGCATGTTCACTTCATCAAATCTGGCCCTCTTTGAAAAAAGTTTGGACACCCCTGTCCTAGGTGAATAAATGCTGTGGTGCATTGTACCCCTTGTTACTCTTGAAAAAAGTAGAACATTGTAAAAAACCATGAAAGAAGTTCTTTATTAGAAAGAGAACAATGTCCAAAAATGTAAATTCAATGCCAATCACATATTTCAGTGATGACCTGCTGCCTGAGGATGTTTATTCACTGCCACACCTGTTGGAAATGACAGATCTGCTATATGTAAACAAAGAAACAACTGGGGATGCTGTCATTGAACAAATATGGCCATGATTGTGTTTGGCCAAGAACTTCACCCAGGATCCCTTGCTGATTTTCTTAGAAACAAACATTTTTTTTGTAGCAGTGGTGCTACTGCTAAAAAATGACAAACTTAAAAAAAAAAAAAAAAAAAAAGCATCAGGTGGAGGTTTAGCTGGTAGAACAGGTCAAATATGGTAATTTGTTAGCTGTGTTCAACCTGTTCACCCTTACTCGGGAGGTGCCATATGGCATTGTAATGCTTCACTTTGCATGTAGTACACAGAGGATAACAGTCAAGCACTTGTTAGTGTTGCTATTGGAATAAAGGAACTGAGCTGTGGGAAATAGGAATAGTTATGAGATTACTTATCCAGAAAATTATTCAGCTAGCTGGGTCCAGATAACCTACAAAATTCACTCCAGGCAGATACACAGGGCATGCTGAGTGTTGTAGAATGGCATGATTCAATGTGACTTTATATAATGTAAACCATTTCTCATTAACTGTTTGTGGCTGGCTGTGCCCAGCTAACCCTTAAATTATATTAAATTATGTGCATGGCAAAAAAGGATTTATTTACAGGTCTTAGACTGATACAATATTCTACAACTTTAGGTTATGTAGCTTAGAGCTATGGAATCATTTTCCAAAATTTGTTCATGGCTGGATGTGAACATCTAACCACCAAACTTCAATATGTGCTACAGAATTGGATTTTTAGAGAGTGCAGGCTAGTATTTATTGTGATTTTATGCATTACAGGCAGCACTCATGGAACCATTTCACAAAAAATATGTTTTCCTCTTATTTGCAGCCTGCTAGGCTCAGGGAACAAACACAATACAAAACACTCACACAGGGCCAGAAATGTATTCCTCATCTTGCAAACCTCTTACAGTTTATGTTATGTTTCTCATAGGCCTTCCTATGTGTGTGTAAAAATGCCTTAAAGCATCTTTGTTGCTTTAAAAAAAAAAAAACATTGAAAAGAAAGCTCCCTGCATAAAAGGACTCCTACTAGTTACCTCCCTGGAAGGCCCATGGTCCGATGTTCACTATCTTCAAGAATTTTCAACATTGTACTGCTAGATGCTGTATTTCTGCAAGTGAGTGAAGTTTGGATTCACCAACCGCTAGACAAGTAATTATTGTTTTTGTGGGCAGCCGATTTTTCAATTATTTTGTATAGCAACAGAGTTGCTTTGATTAAAACTAAAAAATACATCGGTCACATCGGTCTGCTGCTTAGTATGCAATGCAAAAACAGCAGCAGACTCCCACCTCTGTGTAGTTCTACTGTATGTGCCATCAAAGAATTTTCAGGCTCACTTGTGGCTCACTTCAGGCTCTTTTTTTAGCTGTACACTCAAAATGATGACTGCTGAGGTTCCCTATGGCTTTATATGATAGTGTGCCTGTGAGGCCACCTTAGCTAATTGGCTGCTTGGGGCATAAAGAAATGATGGGGGCTTATAGTTCATTGAAGGGATTATGGGAAAAACCAGCAATCACCAAGATAGAGTCAAAATGCTGTGGACTGCAAAAAATCTGTGACATTGAAGCTCTAGCAAAGCCCTAACTTGTGCAAATCATAATGCCCTCATCATTGGAATTAAGGAGAAGTGCTAACAGTTATTTCAGATTTTGGTCATTTTTTGTGATGCATGAAAGATAGACAGATATTTAGATAGTTAGATAGATAGATAGATAGATAGATAGATAGATAGATAGATAGATAGATAGATAGATAAATAAATTGATATTCACAATACATTGCATGTGGAACCATTTTAGTACTGCATAATTCAGTTTAATCCTGCAGGTATTATGTTCCATTAGCAAAGATTTGCTTATGGTAATGTAATGCTGCATTAAGAAGATTGGTTGTACAACTTCTGTACTTACTAGGTTACTGGGGAGACTTTAGGAAATATATTTATTAAATGTGATATAGGTATTAATATCACATACTTTAGTATGGAGGAGCTAATTAATACTCCATCTCAGTTTGAAATCAGATGGCCATTCTGCAAATTTACTTTATTATACCACCAAGGACATTCAGTGATGAATCTACATATCTTCTTTTCTGTTATAATAATGGTGTAATAGTGATCCGAATTTTAATTTAACAAGTCATAAGCATCATGTATTTTCCTATTATATTATACCTTCTATCAAAGAAAGCATGTGCAAAAAATGTAAGTCTTCTTAGTCTTAACAGAAAATCACTTGAGAACGCAATTACTGCAACATTTTGCTTCTTGTCGGAGTCTAATCAGTATGATTGTGTGTTGCTCACACTTATAAATAGTACATGTTTGCATATAGTTAATCCTTAATAGTCACAGATGAGATAAATTGCATCTTTAATGATGAGAAATGTATAATGTATGAATATTACTACTAAAGGGGAAGATAGAAGAGCCTCAGTTTCCTAAAAAGAAAGAAAAAAAAAAAAAAACACAGGAAAGATGTAGTGGATTTTTGTGTACATAATAATACCTTGTAAAAACATATTTGTGTTTTTAATCTAGTCATGTATGTGTTTATTTAATGTTCCAGTATTGTCAATCAAAAGTTCAGAGGGGTGGTAACCAAGGGGAAGGCTAACAGACAAGGCTTGAACCACAGAATAAGCATGGTGAGAAGATGTATGAAAATCAGTTATCAATGTTAAAATAGTACATATACAGTAAATAATATCAACAGAATTACAGTACCACATAAAACAGTTATTACCTCAATGTGGGCAGGACCTGGCACCTGCCCACACTGCCAAAAATACCAATACCTGGTTTAATGATCATGGTATTACTGTGCTTGACTGGCCTGGTGTCTCTCATCTTCCTCTTGACAATACCCCACAGATTGTTTATGGGGTTTAGGTCACTCAAGCACAGCAATACCATGGTCATTAAACCAGGTAATGGTATTTTTGGCAGTGTGGGCAGGTGCCAGGTCCTGCCCACACTGATGTAATAACCAGTCAAGTTTAGGACATTCCCACCATATATTCATCATAGAGCCTCTCAGTTTGTAATTTCAAAAATACTCTGCAGGAATCGTAGCATACATCCTGGACAGGCTAGTAGGGACCAAGTACAAGTATGACTTTAAGGCTAGCTTCTATCAATGAAATGTTCAGGACATCCTTATAGGAAATCTGGAGTCTAAATGCCCAGAAGTCCAGATTAACCTCACCATTAAGGTCCCTCTCCCAAGCCAGCATGTATGGTTGTTTCTGAACCGACGTGAGCAGCGACCCATACACCATAGAAATACCACCTCTCGTACCTTGGTCTTTAGTACACCATTGTTCATAAACTGTCATTGAGGGTTTCTCCAGAGGGCCAGATAGAGCATAAAAAGTGAGATATTTGGAAAAAACTAAACTTCTCCAAAGGAGGCATCTCTAAGATTGAACGACAATGAGATAAAAGTAAAAGGCCCGCGATGCATGAAAAGGTGGCCGATATGATAAAGACCTTTGTCTGTCCACCATTTAAATACCCTAATGTCCATACCTGAAGGGAAATCAGGATTATGAAATATACTTGCTAATGGGGTATATGCAGATTTCAGCAAAGGATTGGACCTCAAGCAATCCCAGAGAGCCAAAGAGTGTGATAAAGTAGGTGACTGTATTAAGGGTCTATCTTTAAAGGGACTCCATAGCAAGTAATCAACTGTATAGGACGAGACAGCCTGCCGCTCCAACTGTACTCAATCCGGCCTCTCGTGGCAAGAGTAAACAATAGACAATTGCAATTTTTGTGCGGCCTTGTAATACACATAGAGATCAGGGACACCCAAACCTCCTTTAGATCTAGGCGTGTACAAGGTGACGCAAGCTAGTCTTTGATGATTATGGCTTAAAGCTAGTGAAAACCTAAAATTTAGTATCTCAAAAAAGAAGAATATTACATAAGACCATTAAAAAAAAAAAGATTTCTAATACAGAATAGGGATGAGCCGAACACCCCCCAGGTCGGTTCGCACCAGAACCTGTGAACGGACCAAAAATTTGCATGAACGTTAGAACCCCATTGAAGTCTATGGGACTCGAACGTTCAAAATCAAAAGTGCGAATTTTAAAGGCTAATTTGCATGGTATTGCCCTAAAAAGGGTTTGGAGACCCGGGTCCTGCCCCAGGGGACATGTATCAATGCAAAAGAAAGTTTTAAAGCATCATTTTAATGATGCTTAAAGTGTAAAAAAAAGTCAAATATTCCTTTAAATATCGTACCTGGGGGGTGTCTATAGTATGCCTGTAAAGTGGCGCGTGTTTCCCGTGCTTAGAACAGTCCCTGCATAAAATTACATTTTTAAAGTAATAAAAGTCATTTAAAACTGCTTACGGCTTTAATGTAAATATTATATGGATGAAAATCAGTGAGACAAACGGCATGGGTACCCCCCCCAGTCCATTACCAGGCCCTTTGGGTCTTGTATGGATATTAAGGGGAACCCCGCACCCCAATTAAAAAAAGAAAGGCGTGGGGCACCAGGCCCTCTGAACAGCAGTATACAGGTGGTGCAAACAAGACAGGGACTGTAGGTTTGTTGTTAAGTAGAATCTGTTTGTAATTTTGAACTGGTACATTTTTAAAGTGTAGCTCCAGCCAAAAAAATCTATTTTTAAGCTTTTTGGAAAACATAGGGAAGGGTTATCACCCCTGTGACATTTGTTTTGCTGTCTGTGCACCTCTTCAGAAGATTTTACCTCACTTTCTGTCCCAATGCCAAATGTTTTTTAACAATTTGGGGTTTTTAGTGAAACAAGGATTGGTAATAAAGCATCAGTGGAGAGGAGACACGTTTTTCACATATTAACTCTTACAGGAGAGAATTTCCCTTCCTAGGGGTAGATTTCATCTCACTTCCTGTTGTCTCCTTCTGTTTGCAAGTACGAGTCGTTTGTAAGTTGGATGTTTGAAAGTAGGGGCCTGCCCTATATACTCTGCAGAAATTGCGGCCTTAGGTGTTGGTGTTGCCACAACACTGTAAGCCCTCACAGTTACTCTTGGTGGGCGCAGGAACATGCAAAATATTAGATGAAGAATTGTAATTACATGCCCCTGTTGAACAGGGTCAGAAAAATTGGGCCTTTGGTGGTGGTGTTGGCGGTGCTGGTGCCACAACACTGTAAGTCCTCACAGTTACTCTTGGTGGGCGCAGAAACGGGCCCTGCTGTGAAATATTAGATCAAGAATTGTAATTACATGCACCTGTTGAACAGGAGCAGAAAAATTGGGCCTTTGGTGGTGGTGGTGTTGCCACAACACTGTAAGTCCTCACAGTTACTCTTGGTGGGAGCTGGAACGGGCCCTGCTGTGAAATATTAGATCAAGAATTGTAATTACATGCACTTGTTGAACAGGGGCAGAAAAATTGGGCCTTTGGTGGTGGTGGTGCTGGTGCCACAACACTGTAAGTCCTCACAGTTACTCTTGGTGGGTGCAGAAATGGGCCCTGCTGTGAAAATTTAGGTCAAGAATTATAATTACATGTCCCTGTTGAACAGGGGCAGAAAAATTGGGCCTTAGGCACTGGTGCCACAACACTGCAACCCCTCACAGATACTCTAGGAATGAGCCCTCCTGTAAAATATTGCATCAAAAAATGTAATTACACACCCCGGTTAAATAGGGGCTGAAAAATTGGGCCTTAGCCACTGGTGGCGGCGCCCAGAACCAAAAATATTCTTACAAGCTATCAGCATGATCATTGAGGAGGAAGAGGCACTGGTGCTGGTGCCACAACACTGCAACCCCTCACAGATACTCCAGTTGGAGCGCAGGAGCGAGCCCTGCTGCAAAGTATTGCATCAAAAATTGTAATTACACGCCCCTGTTAAACAGGGGCTGAAAAATTGGGCCTTAGGCACTGGTGCTGGTGCCACAACACTGCAACCCCTCACAGATACTCCAGTTGGAGCGCAGGAGCGAGCCCTGCTGCAAAGTATTGCATCAAAAATTGTAATTACATGCCCCTGTTAAACAGGGGCTGAAAAATTGGGCCTTAGGCACTGGTGCTGGTGCCACAACACTGCAACCCCTCACAAATACTCTAGTTGGATGCAGCAACGAACCCTCCTTGCAAAATATTGCACCAAAAATTGTAATTACAATCCCCTGTTAAACAGGGGCTGAAAAATTGGGCCTTAACCACTGGTGGCGGCGCCCAGAACCAAAAATATTCTTACAAGCTATCAGCATGATCATTGAGGAGGAAGAGGATAGTCACACAGCATAACAGGATAGTCACTCAGCATCAGCATAGGCAGTCTTGAAGGGATCTGACATTTCAAAAAAAATTATTCGGTTACATCAGCATCAGGTGCTTGGTAGCTGGTGGTGATCCAAGACTGATTCATTTTTATGAAGGTCAGTCGATCGACCGAGTCGGTGGACAGGTGCAACCTTGTGATCGGTTACAAAACCTCCAGCAGCACTGAATGTGCATTCCGAAAGAACGCTGGATGCAGGACAGGCCAGTAGCTCAATTGCATACTGTGCAATCTCTGGCCAGTGATCCATCCTGAAGACCCAGTATCCCAGAGGATTTTAGGTGGGAAATGTGTCCAAGTCAGATCTTGCCCCTAGGTATTCCTGCACCATGTAAAACAGACGCTGGTGATGGTTGCTGGAACCGATCATACCTTGGGGCTGCGGACTAAAAAATTGTCTGAACGCATCGGTCAGACGGCCACCTTCTCCACCGCTCCTTCTTTGACTGACCGAAGCCTCAGCAACACGTTGTCCAGGAACAAGAGGTGGTAACCTCCCAGTCTCTGGGAACGCGTTGCACAGACCTTTCTGCAAGGCCTCCCGAAGATATTTCTTCCTCTGCTCCCTCTGCAACGGCAAGATAAGGTCCGCAACCTTACCCTTGTAACGTGGATTAAGGAGGGTTGCCAGCCAGTATTGATCCCTCTCCTTGATATCACGAATACGAGGATCCTTCCACAGGCTTTGCGGGATCAGGGAGGCCATGCAGCGTAGATTTGCTGAGGCATTCGGTCCAGAGTCCTCTGGGTCACTAAGGATGACATGATCTGCAGCCACCTCCTCCCAGCCATGTACAAGTCCATGGGTTTCTTGGGACTGTAAATGATCCCTTAAAGACTGCTGCTGATGCTGAGTGCCAGGGTCCACCTCCATGCTGACATAATCCTCCTCTTCCTCCTCCTCCTCCTCCTCTTCCTGTTTGATCGGCGGGCACGCAGGAACACTGTCTGGATAAAGGGGGCCTTGAGAGCTAAGGAAGTTCTCCTCTTCCTGCCTCTGTTCTGCCTCAAGTGCCCTGTCCATTATTCCATGCAGTGTGTGCTCCAACAGGTGGACAAGGGGGACAGTGTCACTGATGCATGCACTGTCACTGCTCACCATCCTCGTGGCCTCCTCAAATGGTGACAGGACAGTGCATGCATCCCTGATCATGGCGTGGGGAAAAAAAACAAGCTCCCCTGACCCTGTCCTGGTGCCATAGTCGCACAGGTACTCATTGATGGCCCTCTGCTGTGTGTGCAGCCACTGCAGCATGGCCAACGTTGAGTTCCACCTGGTGGGCATGTCACAGATTAGGCGGTTCTTGGGCAGGTTAAATTCCTTTTGGAGGTCAGCCAGCCAAGCACTTGCATTATATGACCTGCGTAAATGCACACAGACTTTCCTGGCCTGCCTCAGAACATCCTGTAAGCCCGGGTACCTGCCCAAGAACCACCTCACCACCAAGTTAAGGACGTGAGCCAAACAGGGCACATGGGTCAGTTTTACCTGTCGGAGGGCGTAGAGAAGGTTGGTGCCATTGTCGCAAACCACCATACCTGCCTTAAGCTGGCGTGGCATCAACCACCTCTGAACCTGCCCCTGCAGAGCTGACAGAATCTCTGCCCCAGTGTGTAGTGAAAAAATTGCTTTTGCGCTACTATGGATAAGTAAATGCACTAAGTGATATATAAATCAATATATACGAATATAAATGCAGCAAAATCTATAGTGTACCACAAATCAATAATCAGTAGAAATCAAAATAAATAAAGTGATTTCGCGCAAATATTAATAATAATAAGCAAACAGTGTCAAATTCATACGTTTAAGTATTTCAGGAGAGTAATTAGTTGTTGCTGTAAAAATTAAAACAAGTGATGCATCCAGTGTCTATCTACAATAATAAAATGAAAAAAGTTTTTTTGCGGTAATAGTATCCTTATATAAAATCACAGTGTTCTTCATAAATCAATGACAGTGATGAGTAAATAAATATAACTTAGTGAAGAAATTATATATATAGGTGAAGTATAAATAACCTTATGTGACTGTGCTCAATGCAGGTTCACTTTAAATGGTATAAAACCTAGACAAAGTTAAGGAACAATAATAGGAAGTCCAAAGGATAGTTTTGGATGGAGGATTATCAAGTTCTGTGTGTATTAGACCAGGTGTAGATAGTTGTTCTCAATATTCCTATTGTGGCTCCTTTAGCTGTCAGGTCTCACAGGACTCTTACCTCAACTCTGGCTATGACATGCAGTACCCGCCGTCACCGCTGGGTGGATCCTTTAGTTTTCTTACATCGTGGTCATACCTCCTCTGATTGTTATATTCCAGCTCTGTTTCCTCGATGCTGGCTGTAACATGCAGTACCCGCCGTCTCCACTGGGGGGATCCTTTAGTTTCTCTGTATTCTGATCGTGCCTCCTCTGGATGATGTAATGCAAATCTGTTGTCTTTCCAATGATTGCGATCTGTACTTATGTAGTGTGGGGCGGTACCTCAATGGAGAGGGGACAGAAAGAAGAAGGGACCTCCGATAGTGCAGTATATTAAGTGATTTAAAAAACGGGTTTATTAAAAAGCGTATACTCTTACACAAGGCAAAGTTTAAAATCACAGGGAACAAATTAGATGTTGTTCCTCGCCTTCTCACGTCACTTCCGGTTGCGGCTATATCCGGCCAATCCCTACGGGTTACGTTGTTTCACACAACTTCATCTGGGGCCCCAGTGTGGCTCCTGTCCCCCAAGCACACCAGCTCAAGCACTGCATGGCATGTTTTGGCCTGCGTGCTTGCGTAGTCCCTTGCTTGAACGCCTACGGAGGACCGCTGGTTCCGAAGTCAAATCACAGGAAGAGGCCATGGAGGAAGAAGAAGAGGAGGGGGTGGAGGGGAGAGGTGTGGCAGAATCACCACTAGTAGTATTTTGGAGGCATGGTGGCAGAACAACCACCAACACTACTGCACCTTGTCCTGCATCCTTCCCAGCTGCCGGAAGAGTCACCCAGTGCACGGTGAAAGATAGGTAACATCCCTGTCCATGCCTGCTGGACCATGAGTCAGCGGTAATATGCACCTTACCGCTGACCGCCCTGTCCAGCGAGGCCAAGACATTGCCTTCCACATCCCGGTAGAGAGCCGGAATTACCTTCCGTGGGAAAAAGTGGCGTTTGGGAACCTGCCACTGAGGAACCGCACATTCCACAAACTCATGGAAGGGAGCAGAGTCTACCAACTGAAAAGGCAGCAGTTGAAGTGCTAGCAATTTAGCCAAGCTAGCATTCGACCGCTGGGCATGTGGATGGCTGGGAGTGAACTTCTTTCGGTGGTGCAGCAGCTAGGGCAGGGAAATTTGCCTGGTACAATCTGACATCGGTGTACCGATAGCGTGGAGTCAGTGACCTCATCATCCCCTCCCTCTTTATCACTGGGGCAAAGCTGGCAGTATGCTGCAGCTGGGGGAACATGACTGCCAGATTGCTGTCCTTCTTGGGCACCCCCTCTCTCTGGGCTCACGTTACTGCCTTCCTCTAACTGGGTACCATCATCGGAGCTTTCAAAACACTGGGCATCCTCCTGGAGCATGTACCCAACACTGTGGTCAAACAGTTCCGGGGACTCCTCAGGAGACATGGTGGGGCTAGGGAAGGAGTGACTGGTGCCATTGAGCCGAGGGAAGAGGCCTCGTTGGCAGCTGCTTTGCCAGACAAAGTACCCTGAGCCTGAGGATGAGGAGGATGAGGACGGCTTGGTCATCCACGCTACCAAGTCTTCCGCATGTTGCGGCTCAACACAGCCAGCTGCCAAAAAAAAGGACAAGCGTGTCCCACGGCCACGTGCTGATGAGGATGCACCGTCTCCATGACCAACACTGTTGCCTCTAGACACAGAGCCTGCTTGTCCTCTTTTATTGGCTTGTGACTGTCTGCCTCTCCTTGTTGGCCTTCCAGACATACTAATGGCCTACAGTAAGATGTAGCTGCACAAAGCTGGGATGTATATATATACTGATACTGCAGCTAGCAGAATCAACTGCCTGCCTGTAGTATTATTAGTATGAGAACACCAGCAATTGTCTTCATTTAGCTTTAGGTGCACACTGTGCAGAGGACACAGTGCACTAACTGTAAATACTGTAGCTGCCTGCCTGTGGTATTAATAGGATCAGAAGAACACCACTAATTTTCTTCAGGTAGCTTTAGGTGCACACTGTGCAGAGGACACTGCACTAACTGTAAATACTGTAGCTGCCTGCCTGTGGTATTAATAGGAGCAGAACAACAGCAATTGTCTCCAGGTAGCTTTAGGTGCACACTGTGCATAGGACGCACTACACTAATGCCCCGTACACACGGTCGGATTTTCCGACGGAAAATGTGTGACAGGACCTTGTTGTCGGAAATTCCGTGTGTAGGCTCCATCACACATTTTCCATCGGATTTTCCGACACACAAAGTTTGAGAGCAGGATATAAAATTTTCCGACAACAAAATCCGTTGTCGGAAATTCCGATCGTGTGTACACAAATCCGACGGACAAAGTGCCACGCATGCTCAGAATAAATAAAGAGATGAAAGCTATTGGCCACTGCCCCGTTTATAGTCCCGACGTACATGATTTACATCACCGCGTTTAGAACGATCGGATTTTCCAACAACTTTGTGTGACCGTGTGTATGCAAGACAAGTTTGAGCCAACATCCGTCGGAAAAAATCCTAGGATTTTGTTGTCGGAATGTCCGAACAAAGTCCGACCATGTGTACGGGGCATAACTGTAAATACTGTAGCTGCCTGCCTGTGGTATTAATAGGATCAGAAGAACACCACTAATTTTCTTCAGGTAGCTTTAGGTGCACACTGTGCAGAGGACACAGTGCACTAACTGGAAATAATGTAGCTGCCTGCCTGTGGTATTAATAGGAGCAGAACAACAGCAATTGTCTCCAGGTAAATTTAGGTGCACACTGTGCAGAGGACGCACTACACTAACTGTAAATACTGTAGCTGCCTGCCTGTGGTATTAATAGGATCAGAAGAACACCACTAATTTTCTTCAGGTATCTTTAGGTGCACAGTGTGCAGGGGACGCACTAAACTAAATTGTAAATACTGCAGCTGCCTGCGGTACTGTACTAATAGGATCAGAAGAACACCACTAATTTTCTTCAGGTAGCTTTAGGTGCACACTGTGCAGAGGACGCACTACACTAACTTGTAAATACTGCAGCTGCCGGCAGTACTGTACTAATAGGATCAGAAGAACACCACTAATTTTCTTCAGGTATCTTTAGGTGCACAGTGTGCAGAGGACGCACTACACTAACTTGTAAATACTACAGCTGCCTGTGGTACTGTACTAATAGGATTAGAAGAACACCATTAATTTTCTTCAGGTAGCTTTAGGTGCACACTGTGCAGAGGACGCACTAAACTAACTTGTAAATACTGCAGCTGCCTGTGGTACTGTACTAATAGGATCAGAAGAATACCACTAATTTTCTTCAGGTAGCTTTAGGTGCACACTGTGCAGAGGACACAGTGCACTAACTGGAAATAATGTAGCTGCCTGCCTGTGGTATTAATAGGAGCAGAACAACAGCAATTGTCTCCAGGTAGCTTTAGGTGCACATTGTGCAGAGGACGCACTACACTAACTGTAAATACTGTAGCTGCCTGCCTGTGGTATAAATAGGATCAGAAGAACACCACTAATTTTCTTCAGGTAGCTTTAGGTGCACACTGTGCAGAGGACACAGTGCACTAACTGGAAATAATGTAGCTGCCTGCCTGTGGTATTAATAGAATCAGAAGAACACCACTAATTTTCTTAAGGTATCTTTAGGTGCACAGTGTGCAGGGGACGCACTAAACTAAATTGTAAATACTGCAGCTGCCTGCGGTACTGTACTAATAGGATCAGAAGAACACCACTAATTTTCTTCAGGTAGCTTTAGGTGCACACTGTGCAGAGGACGCACTACACTAACTTGTAAATACTGCAGCTGCCTGCAGTACTGTACTAATAGGATCAGAAGAACACCACTAATTTTCTTCAAGTAGCTTTAGGTGCACACTGTGCAGAAGACGCACTACACTAACTTGTAAATACTGCAGCTGCCTGTGGTACTGTACTAATAGGATCAGAAGAACACCACTAATTTTCTTCAGGTAGCTTTAGGTGCACACTGTGCAGAGGACGCACTACACTAACTTGTAAATGCTGCAGCTGCCTGCGGTACTGTACTAATAGGATCAGAAGAACAACATTAATTTTATTCAGGTAGCTTTAGGTGCACACTGTGCAGAGGACACACTACACTAACTGTAAATACTGTAGCTAATAGGACTAATAGGATCAGAAGAACACCAGCAATTTTCTTCAGGCAGCTGTAAATACTGTAAAAACACCTGCCTGCCTGTCAGTAGTAGGAAGAAAATAACAGGAACGGATCTAGCTAAACTGAATACAGTATATATATATATATATATATATACAACACCTAGGATGTACATATATACACAATACACTGTAAGTGCAGCTAACTGACTTGCCTGCCTACTCTATCTAACTTGAATCAAATGACACTGTCTCTCTGTCTATCTATCTCTCTCTCGACGCCGGAACACACTACACAGGGCCGCCGTGCAGGCGGCCTTATATAGTGTGGGGCATGTACTAAACCCCCTGAGCCATAATTGGCCAAAGCCACCCTGGCTTTGGCCAATTACGGCTCTCTGTACAGACGGCGCTGTGATTGGCCAAGCATGCGGGTCATAGTGCATGCTTGGCCAATCATCAGCCAGCAATGCACTATGATGCCGCAGTGAATTATGGGCCGTGACGTGCCACTCGAATTTGGCACAAACGGCCCATATTGTTCGGAATTCGGCGAACGACCGAACAGGCAATGTTCGATTTGAATATGCGTTCGATTCGAATATGAAGCTCATCCCTAATACAGAAACGTTGGCTTACTGAAAAGTATGTCTATGTACAGTATAATGTGCACTCAATATTTGGCCGGGGCTCCTTTTGCATGAATTACTGCATCAATGTGGCATGGCATGGAGGCGATCAGCCCGTGGTACTGCTGAGGTTTTATGGAAGCCCTGGCTGCTTTGATAGCGGCCTTCAGCTCATCTGCATTGTTGGGTATGGTGTCTCTCATCTTCCTCTTAACAATACCCCACAGATTGTCTATGGGGTTTAGGTCAGGTGAGTTTGCTGGCCAGTCAAGCACAGCAATACCATAATCATTAAACCAGGTATTGGTAATTTTGGCAGTGTAGGCAGGTGCCAAGTCCTGCTGGAAAATGAAATCAGCATCTCCATAAAGCTGGTCAGTAGAGGGAAGCATGAAGTGCTCTAGATTTTGGACTTGATAAAACACAGTGGACCGACACCAGCAGATGACATGACTCCCAAATCATCATGCGACAGTTGTAGTCCATGTTCAGGATACGTCTGTGTGTGGTGGCTCTTGAAGCACTGACACCAGCTGTAGTCCACTCCTTGTAAACCTCCCCCAACTTCTTGAATGGCCTATACAAAGCCAATGTGGTTTCTGCGCAAAATATTTTGATGAAACTCAGGTCACATGTTTTGTTTTGTTTACACTGGAGAGATTTTTCGGACAGTGCAGGTTCTGTTGGTATTATACACATATTGATTACTAATTTTGCCAACCATATATATTGCCAACTGTTTTTCTGTGATATAACAGTCTCATATATGCAGATATGACTGAATTCCCAAGCTCTCCAGGACACTCTTTAGCACAGAGGACAGCTGTACTAATTCTCCATGGAAGCAACCATCTTCCTGCTTCTAGATGTACTGTCAGAAGGATTGAGTGTATATTCATGGCTAAAGATCTGCATGTACACATATTACAAACCATGCACCGATACACTGGGTTTCAATCAGCATGAACAAGCATATACGTCTGACACCACTGGCTGCTCTGTGCCTGATCTGGCTTGCCTTCTGATTCCATTGTATTCTGGTCTCCTGTTGTTAATTTGGTACCTCTGTTATCAGCCTGGCTTCTGACCCTATCTGGCTTTTGCTGGTTTTGGCTCCTCTTGCTAATGGCTTTCTTTCTTTGGTTTCCTGCATCTTCAAGTTCCTGTGCTTTACCTGTATGCCTATATTCTGCACCAGATCTGGTCGGCACAAGCACAGCATCCCAGCAGTATCCAGGCTACCTCAGGCAACTGTGCCACTCCCCATCCAGCTACAACCTGTTACCATCTTCAGGGGGTATTAGACATGAGGTGTAAGGGAAGCCCTCTATCAGCTCAGCCTCTACAAGGTACATGACATAGTAGTCCAAATTATCCAGCGTTATGTGTCCCCGGGAGTCCCTTCTCTTCAATCAGTCTATTAGATCATCCAACAGGTAAATTTCCACAATGTGTTCAATGTCCCAGACTCTTACTGGATTCACTGACCCATATAAGAATAAATGGTTCTAATAAAGCTTTATCATCTCCATGTCTTTTTATCTTCATATACAGTACCCTCATGTGTATCCTCAAAATTTAAACAAGAAAAATACCTTCTTATACATAAAACATATTCTTTAATATTTTGCTCACATGTGTACATGTCATCATACCAACAAAACCATAGTATCCCATAACTTCTTATTGCTCCCCTACTGCCTATATTCTTACCAAAACATACACTTTATATTGCATATCACTTTAAATGAATGTGTTCTTCCAATGAACTCCCATGTACTCCTTAGATCTCCTTTTCAAAGATATACTCAAAAAAATAAATCTCAGTAGTGTAGAATCACCAAACCAAAGTAAATAAATTATCCATATAATTGTGTTCACATTCTATTGTGCTCCTACTGTAAACAAATCAAATCTCCCCATGCTCATACACGCCAATGTGGCCCTTCCCCCAAGTGCCCAAACACCTTATCAGACTTGCCCCTGTACACAAGGGTTAGCTCATAAGCTTTTTCCCAGTCACTTCTTCCTCTGGCACTCCAGAAACACAATCCCCAAATAAAATAGGTTTGATATAGGACATGTAAATGAAAAAGAAACCAATATTGCATAAAATTTCACCAAAAATAGGTTAATTAAAGTAATACTAAAGGCTCCATTTTTTTTTCTAACAAATATGTTATACTTATCTGCTCTGTGCAATGGTGTTGCACAGAGCAGCCCCGATCCTCCTCTTCTCGGGTCCCCTGCCAGTGCTCCTGCTCCTCCCCCCCATCGTGTGCCTCTATAGCAAGTCACTTGTATGGGGCACTCATGCGTGCTTGCTTCTGAGTTCCACTCTGTGTGTCCATAAGACTCACAGAACAGGGCTCAGTCCTGCCCACCAGTTTCCACCATGAGAGCTGGGACAGCAGCAGCTCTCATGGACATCACTGGATTGGTATCGGGCTCAGGTATGTATTTAGTGGGCTGGGGGGGGGGTGCATAATGAAGGTTTTTTTACTTTCAATCATAGAAAGCATGAAGGTAAAAACTATCAGCCTTTACTACAACTTTAAGCTCAAAATGCTCACATTGGTAGGAAGATTGACAGGTGAAATGGGCACCTCAAATTGCCCATTTTCTTCTCCCTCCTCTGGAACTAATTCCACTGTAGCTCTGCAAACTGGCATGAAGGAGACAGCTGAATTATTTCAGCACAGAATCAGTAACTTGCTATAGGGGGATGCACAAGTATTCATGTTATCCAATATTAAGGGAAGAGAGTACAAGTAGCATAGGGGGAAGGTACATTAGGCAGAAACAGCAATTGTTAGAGTACTGCTAATAAGCCATGAGGAGGATGGGGATGAAGAGGTGACATAACATACCTAGGTGTCAGAGACTGTACAGGAGGAAAGTGAGGGAAAGGCAGAATAGCAATGAGACATGATTTTGTACAGGGACAGCTTGAAGACGATGAGAGGGAATGGTATTAACACACTAGTGCAGGCCACTGCTATCTCTAGGGCCCCTCAACATACCTTTTTTCACGTATATTCTGTTTACAGCACCATTGTGGTTTGCAGCTTCTGCATGCAGGGTATACTGTAAGTCATGATAAATCAATCAGTCATTTGGTTTTGGTGGGAGCAGCAACTCAATGATGCCAGTGAGCAGCAAAAAGCCTGTTTTAATCCTTTCTGCAACCTGTCTGCCAACCATCTGATATACAATACAACAGCCCACAAAGTTGGCCATGCAGCATCAGACCATCAATGAATATTTGTGTGAGTATGGGATGAGAACAGGCTCTGATAAGCTGCTGTTCTTTTCGCCATGCCATTAGCTCCTGATTTAGGGCATGTGCAAAATCTTGTCATCATTCAAGGAGGTGACCAAAACAGCGAGCAATGATGAGGTGAGGATAAGCAAGACAAACCATCTAGTGTTCTTGCTGGTTAACCCACTGCATGTTGTAAAAAAACAGACTCTGGATTCATAGCAGCAGGAGGAAGTAGAGGACTTCCCACTGTCTCAGGGCCAGCACTATTCTTTGTTTACCACCTCCATCCCTGTGAAGAAAAGCTAGTAGGAGTTTTGATTGCTCCCTCTTGCCTTTTAGATGTTTCCAGATCATAGGGTGGGAAGAGTCAAATAGGTAACCTGAAAATTTATTGAGTTCCAGCCAATCCGTAGGCAGTATGCCCAGTAAGTGGCTGGGGGAGCTCATATATAGTATGGGCAGCTAGGTATTTATGCTGCAGGGATTCCACCAGCTTGGGTGGAGGTTGGAGGCTCCCCCAGCACTTCTACTGATTCAAGATGACAGTCATCAAGGTCCCAGCTGTGGCAGAGCTGAGGAGTCTACACCTGAATCATCTCTGACACCCTGAGATTTCACCTGATGGATCTGGTCTGAACAATTTCACTGAAAGGGACCTGGAGGAAGCTAGGAGTGTGCAACTGCTCTATGGCCTCAGGAATACTTACTGTAATACAAGATCCTTGTGGTTGTGTACTATAGGGATATCACTGCCTTGTAGCTTTTTCATGGGGACTTTTCGCCTAGGCTCCTTGTTTCTGGCCTTCCCGTCATCTCTTGTGGGGAACTGTATACTGAAGCTGAGCAGATTAATTGTCTCTAGAGGAGATTGTCCTCTTACTCTTGCGTCTTGTAGTCTGGAGTATCCCATATCCTGCCCCCTTTCCCACTATTCAAGCTAACAATAATAAATCACTAAAAAGACATTCCCCATTACTGTTTTCTTGTGTCATTGTGCCTGGAACTGATGCTCAGGTGTGCTGGCAGCCTATGGGCTGGTGGGAAAGAATCCTGGTCATTATTATTACTGGTGTCATTATGATCATCAATCAGCAGCCCAGGATGTGCTACACCCGAATTAAGCTTTCAGTACTTGCCCAGTTAGCTGCAGCTGGTGCATTCCCCACCCTGCACATACAAAAAGGGGCAGGGATACTTGTGACTTTGTCCTAATATGGCCACACAATATTAATTTAGATAACAGCTTAACAATATTTTTTTCTACCTAAAAGCAGTAAGAGACATTAAACATTAGACATTTTGTTGAACATCTTACTGTCAATTTTAAACATGTTCTGGAACAATGGATGCAAATGTTTTTTGTTGAAAGCTGGTCAACTGTAAACTTTCAAAATGTACTGCAATCATTTAATCACATTTCTTTTCATGATGTTAAAATACCTTTAAATGTTGTTGTGTACATATCAAATCTTTATGTTTGAAGCTTTTCAGGCAGATTATGATTTAAATGCGAAGGAAGAACTCTTAAACAACATTTAAAATACTTTTCAACATAGCATGGAGCTGGCACCAACACAACAGAGTTTAGACAATATTTGGTCAAAATATGTCTATAAACAGAAAACATTCAAATTACACAGGAGCTTCAAGCCATGAATTATTCCAGTGTTGTATGAGCAGATGGTTTAGATATAAGGAGCTGGAACTATCCCAAGCTTAAGAGATTCAAAATGAAGATTTTAGGACATGCTAAAAATGACAATGTACACACACACATACACACACATATAAACATTTTTCAGTGTATACCTGTAACCACAGTGATATTAATCATTAATCAAACGCTGAGTGACAAAACAGGAGTATGAGATCTCAAAGGATATAAAAAACTCCAATGCATAAAAATATATTGATAAACCCAAATGGAGCAAAACATCTGTAAATGGTCACCACATGCCTAAATATACTGAACTGGTTGTAGAGATTTTTCCACACTTCCTTACAGATGCTCTCACAGACAAAAATCCTTCTGGCACCTGCCAATTGCTAAATTGAAAATCCTGGCGAGAACAGATAAGGTTACTACAGTTAATGTGTAACTGAATTTTGTAGCACTACCTAACCTCTTTGAAATGATAGGCTGTTTAAAGCTGACCCTCTTTTAAAAAAAGCAATTTTTGTCAGTATAATCTTAACTAACCACTACAGGTGAGAAAAAATGATTTAGTGTGTTCATTATCCTATCTAGATTGTAGAAAAAAATATCTAAAGTGTTCATATTTGGTACAAGTAATATTACCAGCAGGGCTGGGACAAGGGAGGCTGCCCTGGGCGATGTGGTGTCATGTGAGGTGGGGGCACCATAAGGAGATTGGGTTGATGGGATTTGTGTTGAAAAGGGGAATTAGAGGAGTGGCAGAGGGTAAAAATTGTTCTAGGAGGGGGCTTTTGCTAGAAAAGGTGATATGGTAGGGTATGGTGGGGGCATCTCTGCTAGGAGAGGACATTTTTTTTGGGGGGGAGATTTGTGCTAGGATGGGGGATTTGGGAGTGGAGCTTGTGCTGGGAGGGGAGATTTGGAAGGGGGGTTGTGCTCAGAGGGGGTATTGGAGTGGTAGAAGATTTGTGCTAGGAGGGGCATTTGTTTTGAGGGGGGAGATTTTTACTGGGGGCATACGGGAAAAGAGAGGATTTGAACTGTAGGGGATACAGGGGCAAGAAATTGAGCTGTGAGGGGAAATTTCAGCAGGGGGCAGATTTCTACAGGGAGGAGGGGGAATTTATGCTTAGGAGGCAATCATGCAATGCAGAGTATTGCTCAATTTGTTTTTGGAGGGGGGGGGTGGTGGCACAATTTGACATGTTCCTGTCCTGGCTCTAGATGACTTTGTCCCTGCACTGACTACCAGCACTACCCAATTCTCTTCTGTGGATTACAGAACACTTCCCCCCTTCTTATGGAGATAAGGAGTGAGTGGGTATTCAGCAGTTCAAATCAGGAACATGCCTAGTGTGACAATGCTGATCCTCCATAGATACAGTACAGTAAATGAGTGCTGTCATCCCAGGAAAGGAGTGGGTTACTGGCTGGACAAATAGATGAAAATAAAGGAAAAAGGAACTAAAACAAAATCATTGCAGCCACAACAACTAAGGACTGACTAAGGTGCAATATATTCAAATTGTGTTCTTATTTTTTATACACATTGAGCAGTTCACAGCATTTATACCCTGGTTTTCCAGGCTTTCGTTCTATCCTCCCTGGATTTTGTTGCATTTTACCTCTGGCTAGTAGGTTTGGACCATCAAACATAAAACCATATAAAAGTAGAAGCAAGTGTTTGCCATTTCCGCTCTCAAGTAGCTGTATGCTTTTTGGAATGATTTTTCTTGCAATGGGTGTTTGGGCTGTTTGGATTTGTCATCAACTTTAGGGAAGTGTGGATCAGTCCTCCTGAAGTGAGATTCATATCAGTTCAGTTGATCTGTGACAACATCACTAACCTTGCCTCAAATTACCAATCAAATCATTCTCTTTGTTCCTCCCAAGATCTCCAGCTCCCTTGTCACCTCCTCCCATGCTCGTCTCCTAGATTTTTCCAGAGTATCTCCCATCCTCTGGAACCTCCTACCCCAATCTGTCCGGCTATCTTTCATCAGTCCACTTTTAGATGATCCCTGAAAACCATCTCTTCAGAGAAGCCTACCATGCCCCCACCTAACAACTGTACTTTTATTTTCTCCATAAACTCATCCCCCACAGTTATTAACGTTTGTATCACTTGACCCTTTCTCTTAGATTGTAAGCTCTAATGAGCAGGGCCTTCTGATTCCTCCTGTATTAAATTGTATTGTAATTTTACTGTCTGCCCTTATGTTGTAAAGTGCTGCATAAACTGTTGGCGCTATATAAATCCTGTACAATAATAATAAAAAGTGGATATTCCACATATCACTGATTGTTTTGTGACATCTAATCACCAAAACATTATGAACTATGGGGGTTATTTACTAAAGGCAAATCCACTTTGCACTACAAGTGCAAACTACAAGTGCAACGTACACTTGAAAGGGCAGTCGCTGTAGATCCGAAGGGGACATACAAGGATAATAAAAAACAGCATTTTAGCTTGCACATGATTGGATAATAAAATCAGCAGAGCTTCCCCTCATTTCAGATCCACCCCTCAGATTTACAACAACTGCACTTCCAAGTGCACTTTCAGTGCAATTTCAAATCACTTTTTTTTTTGTTTAAATGCTATATGCAAAAATTCTAACTGTATATATTTTAACTCCCAGGCCACAAAGACAAAAAATGTATACATTTAAAACTGATTATGCTACGAGATTAAAGGGCTCATGTGTAATGAACAAGATTTATCACTATTCAGAAATGTGCATTTTCTTCTGGTGCCAAAATACTGCTATATTTTATATGGACAGTACAATGGTTTAGTTATTAGCATTCTGGCTTTGCAACAGTAGAGTCCTTGGTTTGAATCCTAATCATACCACTGTAGTTTACATGTTCTCCCTGTGCGTGCATGGGTTTTCTTCCATACTCCAAGACCAGCCAGTAGGTTATTTAGAATTTGTCTAAACTGGACATAGTATGTGCATGTGAGGTAGGGAACTTAGATTGTAAGCCCCTTGAAGGAAAGGACTGAGGTGAATATACAATATGTAAAGCACTGTGTATTTTGTTGGTGCTATATAAATAGCTGTAATAATAAATGAGCCGCTAACTACATCAGATACATTCTATAATTCACTAACTTTTACCAGGGGCCCTTCTTACTAATTTTCATAATCAATACTAATACTTTTCGCTCTCATAAAATGTAGCTTAATTACTCAATTAGTTACCCTGGAAGATTTACCTTACTTCATTACTCAAGAATGCTATATACAGGGGGTCCCCTAGTTACAAACATCTGACTTACAAACGACTCCTACTTACAAACGGAAGGAGACAACAGGAGGTGAGAGGAAATCTACCCCTAGGAAGGGAAGTTCTCTCCTGTAAGAGTTAATATGGGGAAAAGGTGTCTCCACTGATGCTTTATTATCACCAATCCTTGTTTCCACAACACAAAATTTTCAAAATCCAATTGTCATTGGGACAGAAAGTGAGGTGAAATCTTCTGAAGAGGTGCACACACAGCAAAACAAATGTTACAGGGGTGATAACCCTTCCCTATGCTATCCAAAAAGCTTAAAAATAGTTTTTGTGGCTGGAGCTACACTTAAAAAATGTCCCTGTTCCGACTTACAAACAGATTCAACTTAAGAACAAACCTACAGTCCCTAACTTGTTTGTAACCCGGGGACCGCCTGTATAAGACTCACAGAACTAATGACAAATATCCAACTTACAATAGATTGCTTTATTTTGTTCTAGTTGTTAATGTGTGCTTACTTGAAAATGTCAGCTTTCTTTCAGTCACTTTATATGCAATCATTCTTGTCCAAGTAAGATGACCTACAATTTACAGAAAAAAATAAATCTTCCAACCTAAACCAAAGCAGAACTAAACCCATTGATTTAACAGTTTCAAAAAGCAGTTACATTCTAGGCACATCTCGGGAATGTAACTGTCACATTGATTGTACTCGCAACCAGGGCTTTTTTTCAGGGGGAACTTGGTGGAACTCAGTTCCACCACGTCTGGCTCAGACCCTTTGGTGCCTGCTCACCACAATCACTTGTAAACACAGATGTCTGGTTTCTGTGTTTACAAGTGACAGCTGTGCACTCTGTATGTAGTGCAATCCTGGTATTTAATGCCCCTTTAAGACTCTCCTAATGTTTTTGTGAAATTTGACCGAACACACCCACTATTTGATATGATTTGGAGGGTGTGTGTAGGGGGCAGGATTTTGTGGGGGCGTGATTAAGTTTCAGCACCTATTGTTTGAGAAAAAAAGCCCTGCTCTCAACCAAATTGTCAAACCATCTAATGTTTGCTGTCATAACTGATCACATGTGCAGCATCATAGCAGTTGAAGATCAAACAGAGGCCAAGATGGCAGCTTCCTTGGCTGAAAAGGATAGGAGGGTTTAGTTCCGCTTTAATACCTGTCAGCTCATGTAGCTCAGCTTACCTCATGGAATGTCAATCCAACTTCTATAACTCAGGTTATTCTAATCTGATACATCTAACACTCCTCCGAATTTTATGTGAGTTCACTTCTTCATATAAATGCCCCATTAATAATAAATGAACCTATAAGTTATAGTTTCAGAATTGTAGAAAAATTTTACATCAAATTCTATTTTCCTAATACTTCCCATGGTTAGGCCCCTTAATATGTATGCAACGGACAGAAGGGACAGAACGTCTGTCTTTTTTACCCAGGTGACAGCAATGCATTCCTATAGAAGTTGTCCATTTACATCAGTTTTTAGTCTGCTTCCGATCAGGTCTGCATTTCTGTTCTGTTTAAAAAATTGAAGCAGAAGAAGAGCTCATGTAAACGGATGAAAAATGTTTAGCAAAAACATGACTGAACGGATGAAAGTGGCCTAAACCTGTTTTTCATAAATCAAATGTATTTCCAACATTGACAGACAGACATCGTGAATGGTATCAAGATTACAATTGTTAATTGTGTAACAGATCTTTAGACAGTAGAAAGTATTCGGCCATGTTTGCTACCTGTTGCAATTTACCCACAATCATGCCTTTTTTTCGCAGAAAATAGGTGCAGGAACCCACCCTCCCTGCCCAAATCCCTGCCCACATCCCTGCCCACAACCACACCCAAACCCCAACCACGCCTAAACTCCACCCCCAGACACACCTTCCTTAGAGGAGAGAAGTACAGTGGCGCCAAATAACAGTAATAAGTGAGGCCTTAGAACTGCGTATCACACATGGTTCATGAATGTGTAACACACAAAGTGCAGGACTCAGGACTTTATAACACAGAGGAATCAGGAGTGTGTATTATGCAATTGTGAGCAGTGCATATCACACAGGCTTCAGAAAAAAGAAATCAGCAAACAGGATAGTACTTACATTCAATGCGAAGCGTCCCTTGTTCTCAGAAATATGGAGCATATAGCCCTCTGTACAGAGTGCAGGGGTTAGGAATATGTAACATAGAGCCCAGCACACAGAGAGCAGTGGTAAAGTATATGTAATATGCAGTCCAGCAGACAGATTGCAGGACTCAGGGGTATGTAATGCAAAACCCATTGTACAGAGTACAGCATTCAGGAGTACCATACCGATGCCTTTAATATGTAACATACAGCACACAGAATATAGCGGCTCTGAGTACGTAATGTACAAGGTGTTACAAAATTCTCACCACTTGACCCTGCACGCTGTGCCATACATTACATACTCTTGGTCACTAACTCTGTATGCTTTAGCCCCCTTTCACACTGAGGCGCTTAACACGTGTTGTTTCGCTAAAAATAGCACCTGTAAACTGCCTCTTCTGCAGGCCCAGTGTGAAAGCCAGATTGCTTTCACACTGGGGCGGTGCGCTTGCAGGACAGGAAAAAAGTCTTGCAAATAGCATCTTTAGGGCGGTGGGGGAGCGATGTATACACCGCTACTCCGCCACCCCTGTCCATTGAAATGAATGAGCACTGCTTTCAAAGCAACCTAAAAGCATTTTGAAAGCAGCGCTAAGCGGGCTCTTTTAACCCCTTTTTAACCCCTTCTGGGGGGTTAAAAGCACCCCACTAGTGACGCCAAAGCGCCGCTATAACAACAGTAAAGTGCCGCTAGTTTTAGCGCTTTACCACTAACACCCACACCGCCCCAGTGTGAAAGGGGTCTTACTGTTCCCCAACAAATTTCCCTGGTCTTCCCTATCAAGTATCCCCCCAAAAGTAACCATCAAATATTCACTTCTGCTTATCTCTTTTCTTACCTCTGTGTCCCCCATCCACACCTAACCTCTGCAAACCTCATCCACAGCTCACCTCTTCTTTCCCTGTACACAGCTCCACTCTGCACCCCTATCCACAACTCACCTTTAGCCCCCCTGCACCTCTCTAACTACAGCTTACACCCCCAGTCCACAACTCACCTCTGCACCTCCATCTATATTATCTCTGCTCCCCTTCTGCACCTCCATCTAAAGCTCACCCCAATCCACAGCTCTCACCTTTGCCACCCACCTCTGCACCCCCAGCTTTCCCTACAGCTCTTACCTCTATACAACCTCCCCCACCCTCCACAGCTCTCATTGTACACAACCTGCCACCTGCCCTCTGCAGCTCTTACCTCTGTACAAAGCTCTCTTCCCAGTTCCACCCCTCTCCTCGCTGCACAATCACCCCCCTTCCCTTCTTTCACAGTTATCTTCTCTCTGTGAACTCAGTTTCTGGAGGGCTCTCCCCCCCCCATTTTTCATTCAGAACTCCCTCACTTCTTCAGTGCCAATCAGTGCTCCAGTCCATGCATGGGCTTTTCAGACAATCAAGGAGCTGTCAGAACTGTAGCTGGGGCAGAGTTTCAGGGTTCCTCTGCTCCGTACTACAATGTGAGAAGAGGCGGGGACGGAAGCTATCCCCTGAATCAAGACAGGCAGCTGCATGTTGCCATACTGGGACCCGAAGATCTCAAAGGCAGCAGACCTGTGTGTGCAGCACTAGTGTGTGTGTTATGACAGGTCAGAGCAGAGAGGGCTTCCTCTCTACCGGAACGGCATTCCGCCGAGTTATGGCAGAAAAAAAGCCCTGCCCACAATATAACATCTGAAAAAAATTAAGCATTCCATTCCCTACATGTACCATGTAAATTATATCAATATTCAGACTGCAATGAAAATAAGTATTATTCTATCAGTTTCAGTCAATAAGCCTGAATCAGACACAAGGAGAACTGCCCCTGTCATCAGCGCCTCATGCGTTGGGTTGGCCGACGCATGCGCGCTAGGTCTTTCCGCATGTGCGCTGACTGCAGTGGAGCCTACGTGCCAGCTCAACAGCCTCTGCTGTGCACTTGACCACAGTGCCGCTGTCTCACCTTCATCGTGTGTTACTTGGACGAGTCCGCCCTCTTGAGCATGTGTGATCCCAGTAACGGCTTTGGTCGCGCCCCCCCCGCTGACGTTGTGCGTGTTTTTGACCACCCGTGCCTCTGTGTGGCAGCGTTCCACCACCATGAACGGGGCCATTTCATGGGCTAGAGTTTCTCCTTGCCCCCACATGACATTCGTTTTTTTGGTGCATATAAGGACTTCCCTTATCTTTTGCATCTTTTTACTGGTCTCTAGCACAGTGGCTCACATTTGGCCACACTTCACTCAGACTGCCCTGGACCTAAGGTAGTATGCATACACAGACTGCTTGTGATTTCCTACATGTAACATTGCTTTATCCAGCACTTTCTCCTTTTTTTAGTTGACATGTCACTTTTTACACTTCTCACATAGCTGCCTGCTCTATTTAGTATTTTATTATTATGTGCCCTTGTATATTTAACACAACTTAGGCCAGATAATATTAATATGTTACACCCCTTTGGTGCCTTCTCTATTTTTATGACACTTCTCATTTACCTCGCAGGTCCCCACTTTTTCAGTCCTTTGCTGTGCCTTGGCCCTGAGCTCCTGGACAGAGTCCATCCCTTTTGGTTCCCCTTCATGCTAAGGTGGTCCATTATTTTTTCACCCTGCGGGGATCGCTGTGTGCTTTGATCCCTGCACTTCTATGTATACGTAAGTATGGTCGCCTAGCTGGTGAATCTCTTATGGATTTCATAATTCTATTTTTACATTTCCTTGTCTAACATGGTCTTTCCACAGATGTAACACTTGTTTCCTGATGAAGTGGATGCTGTTCCATGAAACATGTAGAGACTCCAACTCATAAATGCTTCAACTTGAATGTCTATTGCATATATAATTTTAGCAGTGCAAATGGAATGTGTTTGTTTTTGTGACACGTCATTGTCTCACCTGCTGGAATTTTAACTTCATGTTGAATAAAATGTATATTTTTTTACTACTTGTTTGATAACCCCTTTTTTGTGACATTTCTCACTCCAAGTCCCAGGGTAATCTAGTTCCCCTTGTGTTTGATTCATGTATTAAGGACTGAGTTCTGCCACAGTCCAAGCACCTTCAAACAATTTTTTTGTTGTTTTAGTCAATAAGCCACATGCAATGGACCTGATTTTCTAAACTGTGACAAAAAATAAGTAAATCTAAAATCAATGAAAAAAAAGCAGCTTCCACCTCAAATTTTCAACAATCCAAACTAAACAGCATCAGTCAAGACCAAAGCTTCTCCTCCACTGTGGGCACTCTGGATGCTGAAAAAGGAGCCTGTGCATGCTCCTACGCACTATTCCAACGCACACTTTTCTGTAGAAATGGGTGTGCATATAAGTGGGTGCTAAAGCGACCACCGGCTGGAACCGTAAATAATCAGATCGGGAAAATGTTACCAGCACACCATGGATGCCCGGAATGGGTCCAAAGCTTTATTTAGCTATCATATTGTTACAGCAAATTGTGATTTCCCTATTTGTTGTAATAATGTGATCGCTAAAAAAAAGGGTGGGACCCATTCTGGAGATCCATGGTGTGCTGATGAACTTTTGTCACTCCGTCCATGCTCCTAATCCCAAGAAAAACAGTGCAACACAAACCACACACTGATGATGCCATCTCTTCATAAAACCTTTATTCAGCCACATCCAGCATACAGAATGTCCCCACCTAGGGGCCGCCCCACCCTGATGGGTTTAATTTTACGTTTATGAGCGGCCATGAAGGGGGTGTCACTTATATAGTGAGCACAATTAAAAACAACAATGTATGTTCTCATAACATCCTTAACCCCTTCATATTGAATGTAAAACAAATCTTAATGTCTGAACACAGTTTTGCAACTTTGACACATGTTAATAAAACTGTACATATCATCCCAACTACGTAGGGTATTCAGGTGAATTAAACCTCAGGACAAATGAAGCTTTCATTTGGTGGTAAATGGTAATGGAAATCTCCTGTTTTTTTAATTATTTTCAAAGAAAAACTGGCACAAAATGGTAAAAAAAAAATAAAAAAATTAAATGTAGCTGTATATGTCTTGTTATTACGATAACCTACCATCAAAGAATAACCCAAAATAAATTCTCCTGCTCCTGATGATTGCAGCGATACCGCATACAGTGCCTTGCAAAGGTATTCAACGACCTTGGCTTTTTACCTATTTTGTTACATTACCTTTAGTTCAATGTTTTTTTAATCTGAATTATATGTGATTGCTCAGAACACAATAGTCTAAGTTGGTGAAGTAAAATTAGAAAAATATATACATAAAACTATTTTTCAGAAATAAAAAAATGATAATTGGCATGTGCGTATGTATTCACCCCCTTTGATATGAAGCCCATAAAAAGCTACCTTCAGAAGTCACATAATTAGTGAAATGATGTTCCCCTGTGTGCAATCTAAGTGTCACATGATCTGTTATTACATATACACACGTTTTTGAAAGGCCCAAGAGGCTGCAACACCTAAGCAAGAGGCACCACTAACCAAACACTGCCATGAAAACCAAGGAACTCTCCAAACAATGGGACGGGACAATGTTGTTGAGAAGTACAAATCAGGGTTAGGTTATAAAAAAATATCCAAATCTTTGATGATCCCTAGGAGCACCATCAAATCTATCATAACCAAATGGAAAGAACATGGCACAACAGCAAAGTTGCCAAGAGATGGCCGCACACCAAAACTCACAGACTGGGCAAGGAGAGCATTAGTCAGAGAGGCAGCACAGAGACCTAAGCCTGGAGGAGCTGCAGAGTTCCACAGCAGAGACTGGAGTATCGGTACATAAGATGACAATAAGCCGTACGCTCCATAGAGTTGGGCTTTATGGCAGAGTGGCCAGAAGAAAGCCATTACTTTCACCAAAAAACAAAATGGCACGTTTTGAGTTTGCAAAAAGGCATGTGGGAGACTCCCAAAATGTATGGATGAAGGTGCTCTGGTCTGATGAGACTAAAATTTAACTTTTTGGCCATCAAAGAAAACGCTATGTCTGGCACAAACCCAACACATCACATCAACCAAAGAACACCACCCCACAATGAAACATGGTGGTGGCAGCATCATGCTATGGGAATGTTTTTCAGCAGTTGGGTCTGGGAAACTGGTCAGAGTTGAGGGAAAAATGGATAGTGCTAAATACAGGGATATTCTTGAGCAAAACCTGTACCACCTGTATTACCACATGTGTGATTTGAGGCTAGGACGGAGGTCCACCTTCCAGCAGGACAATGACCCCAAACACACTGCTAAAGCAACACTGTTGTGTTTCACATCATTGGATGCTTACTCATAGCTATGAGTAAGCATCCAATGATGTGAAATGCGTTAGCGATTGCACCCTGTTTTGTCTCTATTTATGTGACTGTATTTTGGATTTTTTACGCTCCACAATAAAGATGTTTTCTCTTCAGAGTGCGGCAGTCCAGGAACCTTTTCTTCTCCTGGTTAAAGAATAAGTTCACCATTTTTGGGCAGAATTTCACTTTTAATAATAAATAGAAGTGTTTTCCAATGCCATTTCTGGCCCAGCCATCCCAGTGTGCTTTTCTCTCATTTACCTTATCCACAGGAGGTTTAAAATCTTGTCAGTTTATTTGAATTTTTAAAATGATTTTCAGATTTCCTCACTTCCTGTAGAACATCGCTCAGAATTCACCTCCTGTAGGTCATTTCCCAGAAGCCTTCACTTCCTTTTTGCATCACATAAGAGGGCGTGTTCACCATCTCTGGGCCACATCTCCAGCGAAAACTAACATTCCCGCATGAGTTTTTTGGGTGTTTTGGCTCATGGGCCATTTCGGCGTGGAGTGGGTTGGACATTTTTTACTGTGCATTTGCTGCATTTGTCACCCATTTTTTCATGTGGCAATATGTGTGTTTGCTTCTGTGTTTGGTGCGCCATTAACAATTAATAACACTTAAAGCACAACTAGGTAATTTTAGGTGTATAAAATGTGGCCATACAAACTCATTGTACAATATCTGTACAATCTTCTTTAGATTTACCAAAGCTATATAATAGGAGGACACACCATCTATCCAATTACTCTGTATTTAATTACGGAGGTCCTTGCACTACATCAGGGGTGTCCCATGGGCTGCATGCAGCCCCAAGGAGTCTAGCATGCGGCCTGAGCCCGTCTGAAGAATGCTGGCGAAGCCAGGCAAATGAACATGTGATGCCAGGGATGCTATGCAAACATACAAACAGATGGGTGAAGGGGGTGTGCGGTCAGCTGGTAAACTCATTCCTGTGTCTTACTGTCTCCTGTCCCAAATCTACATACCAGAAAGTGATGAAGCTTTTTAAGAAATACAGCACGGGCTAAGGTGAGGACTTGTTCTTAAAATTAAAGAAAGCTATGATTTTTCTGCAACCAAGGTACATTAATGATATATTGGTGCATAGGGGAGCTGGATTTTAGAAAAAAAAGGTGAACTTAGCCTTTAATTCTTGCTGTAAAACACTTGCCTTACTCCGTGCCTCTAGCACATTTTGTCCAATTTTCCCTCTACTGGCCAGTTTTACACTGCTGTACCCTCTGCAGTCTTTACATTGTTCTTGAAAAACACCTGCTGGTACTCTGCGTCTTTATTGTATTTCCGCCCATTCTCCCATATTAATAAAACAGTTTTACATTGCTTTATCATCTACTGTTGAACTGTTAATGAGAGAACTCGGCTAGTAGCAGAACAGTTTGGTATCCGCAAGAACAGAGATGGCCTCAGTGAACTACTCGCCAATTTTTATTCGCCAGTGAAAGTGGTTCTATTACAGCTTAAAAAAAGCACTTTTCAGGCACTTTACAGGTGCTATTTTTAGTGCTAAAATGCCTGAAAACTGCCTCGGTGTGAAAGGGGTCTAAGTGAAACAGTTCACAAATTAAACCCCTACAGATTCCCTCATCCCTGGCTGTGTTGCCTCAGTTACAATAGAAGCAGAGAGAAAGGGATACAGTGCCTTGAAAAAGTATTCATACCCTTGAATTTTTCCACATTTTGTCATGTTACAACCAAAAATGTATATGTATTTTATTGGGATTCTATGTGATAGACCAACACACCGTGGCACATAATTGTGAAGTGGAAGAAAAATGATAAATGGTTTTCAATTTTTGTTTACAAATAAATATGTGAAAAGTGTGGTGTGCATTTGTATTTAGCCCCCTTTACTCTGCTACCCCTAACTAAAATCTAGTGGAACCAATTGCCTTCAGAAGTCACCTAAATAGTAAATAGAGTCTACCTGTGTGTAATTTAATCTCAGTATAAATACTGCTGTTCTGTGAAGCCCTCAGGAGCTTGTTAGAGAACCTTAGTGAACAAACAGCATCATAAAGGCCAAGGAAAATAGCAGACAGGTTATAAAGTTGTGGAAAAGTTTAAAGCGGGGTTAGGTTATAAAAGAATATCCCAAGCTTTGAACATCTCATGGAGCATTGTTCAATCCATCATCTTAAGCACAACTGCAAACCTACCAAGACATGACCGTCCACCTAAACTGACAGGCCGGGCAAGGAGAGCATTAATCAGAGAAGCAGCCAAGAGGCCCATTGTAACTCTGGAGGAGCTGCAGAGAACCACAGCTCAGGTGGGAGAATCTGTCCACAGGACAACTATTAGTCGTGCACTCCACAAATCTGGCCTTTATGGAAGAGTGGCAAGAAGAAAGCCATTGTTGAAAGAAAGCCATAAGAAGTCCTGTTTGCAGTTTGCGAGAAGCCATGTGGGGGACACAGCAAACATGTGGAAGAACGTGCTGTGGTCAGATGAGACCAAAATTAAACTTTTTGGCCTAAAAGCAAAACGCTATGTGTGGCGGAAAACTGACACTGCACATCACCCTGAACACTCCATCCCCACCGTGAAACATGCTGGTGGCAGCATCATGTTGTGGGGATACATTTCTTCAGCGGGGATAGGGAAGCTGGTCAGAGTTAAAGGGAAGATGGATGGAGCAAAATACAGGGCAATCTTAGAAGAAAACCTTTTAGAGTCTGCAAAAGACTTGAGGCTGGGGCGGAGGTTCACCTTCCAGAAAAACAATGGCCCAAAACATACAGCCAGAGCTAAAATGGAATGGTTTAGATTAAACCATATTCATGGGTTAGAATGTTCCAGTCAAAGTCCAGACCTAAATTTTATTGAGAATCTGTGGCAGGACTTGAAAATTGCTGTTGACAGATGCTCTCCATCCAGTCTGACCGAGCTTGAGCTATTTTGCAAAGAAGAATTGGCAAAAATGTCACTCTCTAGATGTGCAAAGCTGGTAGAGACATCTCCCAAAAGACTTGCAGCTGTATTTGCAGCAAAAGGTGGTTCTACAAAGTATTGACTCAGGGGGGCTGGATACAAATGCACGCCACACTTTTCACATATTTATTTGTAAAAAATGTTGAAAACCATTTATCATTTTCCTTCCACTTCACAATTATGTGCCACTTTGTGTTGGTCTATCACATAAAATCCCAATAAAATACATATACTTTTTGGATTGTAAAATGGCAAAATGTGGAAAATTTCAAGGGGTATGAATACTTTTACAAGGCATTGTATATTTTCAGGTTCCTAGTGGCACCAAGACCAGATAAACAAGTGATAATGTACCTGGCTAAGGAGTACCTGATGTACTGCCAAGCATCCAACAAGTTTTGTGCATCTGACACATTGCTGTAAGGGATTGGTTATAGGAATTTTCAAGTTATTGTTGCACATAAAACTTGCAGCTCAGAATATCTGGTTTAATGCCAAGATTGGAAAACTGATGATTTGAACAAGAGTTTCAACAAAATATTTTATGACATCCAGACAAGTGTATTTGTATGCATTGTATACATGCATGTATTTCTCCAGCTGCACTTTTATCAAAGTACCTAGGAAGTGAGAACCAGTGAGAGCCAGGTTTGGGGATTGCTTGTACTGGAGCCACATAACAGCAGTTACACCAAGAGTGGATATACCAAAGGCAAAAAGGCTGTTCACTTTGCAAGGTAAGTTGCAATTTGCAACTTTGTTTTTCCTCAGAGCTTAGTGAATGTGGCGAAATTTCTCTTTACAAAAAAAATACCCAATCATATGCAACCAAAAAAAAAATCACAGCATTTTTAGTGCACATGATTAGATGATGGAAGCAAGCAGAGCTGCGTCTCATTCACTAAACTCTGGGGAAAATTCCCGTGCAAAATGCAACTTCTCTTGCAGAGTAAATGGTCTATTTGCTTTTAGAAAATAACCCCCAAGAGATTGTGATCAATCTTCCTGACATTGGTGTGTTGTCAGTGAGATTATAGGAGTCCATGCAGGCTGAAATCATAGAAAATGTTGACGGTGACCTATTTGAGTAGTTCTAGAAATGGAATGTTAAGTGTCTTGGCTTAGAGGTAAAAGCAATGCTGCATGAGTAGCCATGTGACTTTAAAACAGTGTAAAGTAACTACATTTTGACATCTTTTGTGTCATATCATACAGCAAAATCACAAGAGACGCTATAGGGTTGATATACTAAAGGCAAATAGACTATGCACTTTGCAAAGTGAATGAGGTAAAGTACCCAATCTTGTGCAAGAAAAATAAAAAAAACAGCATTTTTGCTTGCACATGATTGAATGATGGAAGTCAAAACTTCTGCTCATTTACTTACTGGAGCAACTGAACTTGCAGAGAGTACCTTCTTTTTGCCTTTAGTAAATCAACCCCTATGACTCTGGACATGTTATTGGTTCCATAGGGAAAAATCATATTTTAGGGATTAGTAAAAGTATGCATGTTGGCAGGTTTTGCACGTTTTCCACGACTCACCTTTCACAGGGCTGACTCACGTCTACCAACCCAGCCACACTCACAGTCCACAGCCCTCACAGAACTTTGCTTCTGCCACCACATGCATGTATGGTGTGTCTTAGACATTGTGTACCCTAAACACACAATCACCATACTCCTGGTCACCCACAACAATGACTCTCCAATGGCTGGGGACACTTCTTGCATCAGGTTTGAAGTCTTCCATGTGGTTACAGGATAAAGCTTCTACTCCTCTATCATCCACCAGCCCCTAACCCAATCAGGTTTGCACTAAGTTGCTCTACGGGGATCCTATCTCCCAAAGTGTGTTTCTTCAATGAATGCACCAGTCTAGCAGTAGCTCAAGGGTGCTGCCCCACTTTACATCACCAAAAGAACCAGGGATGCACTTCACACAATTAAAGCAGCCATAGGATCGGTACAAGTCAATTTTATTAAGGTAGTTTAAAGTCACAGTTGTTTTATTTTGCATTCTCCTTTTCCCCCAAAAAGTCCTCTTTATGTGGCAGTGTACCTCCAGTTCCTAGTAGCAGGGGTGTCCATCTTGGGGTTGCAAAGAAATAATTTCAAGTCCTGATCCAATTTCTCTGATCAGGCTCTGTCCTTTCTATCAGCCAGCAGGATCTGCCCTGAGCTAGTCTCCTGTGAAGTGCTGACAGTTCAGCACAGAATGCTGGATGCTGGGGGAGAGCTGACTGAGGATTTTAACCTTAATCTGTCCATGGTAAGTGCTTTGGATTAACCTGCCTTTCTACAAAACTCATCTCTCCTTCATACACTTCTGCATGCTGCTGGCTGACTGATGCGGGGAGGAGGTGGGTGGAGCTAATCAGTAGGCACTGAGGAGAAAATTAAATCTTCCCGCTGTGAATGCTGGGGCTCTGTCTCTCTCCTCCTCATGACGTCACTGGTTGCTAGATGTGAGGCGGGCAGTGGCTAGCAACCATTTGGGCACTGAGCCAGCGGCTCATGTAAAAGGGGTCTCACCAGCCAGGGGTCCACCACAGGCTGTCAGTGAGTGACAGCAGCGATGTGAGGGATATTTTAGAGGGCATCAGAACGGTCCAGGGCCAGGGGGCAATTCTGGGACACTGTATTGTCCCGGAATGAGGGTGCTTCGGACTTGGGACAGACCTGCTAATTGCAGGATTGTCCCGGGCAATCTGGAACATGTGGGCACCCTATGTCTAACACAGAAAAAAAACTCACTAAAACATTAGGACATGATGGCACACCTATTTATTGACACAATATAGTTTTCTTTATATGAAAAATTGTATATAGTACTGACCAACTCAATTACAGGGTATACATAGTAGTTCAAACACTATCCTTTTACAGCTGTGATTTTAATCTATGTGATACAGATCATACAGAGAAAAATATCTGTTATTAAGGTCAATGACTGCACTAGCTACATAAAGTGCATGTTAGTTATTATGCCTATCTTTTCATGCTTACTGAGCATTTCCTTAACCCTCTAACAGAAAAGGCTTATAATGAATATATAGTAAAAATAATCAGACTCACTATGCACATTTTTTGAGGTCATACAGAATAAAAATAAAGCATGTTTAACAAATCACAGTATATAACAATATTATATACTTGCAGACAGTCAATAATGTAAGGCTAATGTATGATTGGTATAGCCAATGTATGATTGGTATTAGGGATGAGCTTCGTGTTCGAGTCGAACCCATGTTCAACTCGAACATCGGCTGTTCGCCGAATTCCGAACGTTTTGGGCCGTTCGCGCCAAATTCATGTGGCGCATCACGGCCCATAATTCACTGCGGCATCGCAGTGCATTTCTGGCTGATGATTGGCCAAGCATGCACTATGACCCGCATGTTTGGCCAATCACAGTGTCGTCGGTAGAGAGAGCTGTAATTAGCCAAAGCCAGGGTGGCTTTGGCCAATTATGGCTCAGGGGGTTTAGAACACGCCCCACACTATATAAGGCCGCCTGCACGGCGGACCTGTGTAGTGTGTGTTCCGGCGTTGAGATACATAGATAGACAGAGGGACAGTGTCATTTCATTTGAGTTAGATAGATTAGGCAGGACAATCAGTGAGTTAGCTGCACTTACAGTGTATTGTGTATATATATGCATCCCAGGTGTTGCATATATATATATATATACACTGTATTCAGTTTAGCTAGATCTGTTCCTGTTATCTTCCTACTGACAGGCAGGCTTGTCTTGTTACAGTATTTACAGCTACCTGAAGAAAATTGCTGGTGTTCTTTTGATCCTATTAGTACCACAGTCAGGCAGCTAGACTATTTACAGTTAGTGTAGTGCGTCCTGCTCACAGTGTTCAGCTAAAACTACAAGTTAGTGTAGTGAGACCTCTGCACAGTGTTCAGCTAAAGCTACAAGTTAGTGTAGTGCGTCCTGCTCACAGTGTTCAGCTAAAACTACAAGTTAGTGTAATGAGACCCCTGCACAGTGTTCATCTAAAGCTACAAGTTAGTGTAGTGCGTCCTGCTCACAGTGTTCAGCTAAAACTACAAGTTAGTGTGGTGCGTCCTCCTCACAGTGGTCCGCTAAACCTACAAGTTATTTTTTGCAAGCTCTGCACAGTGTTCATCTAAAGCTACAAGTTAGTGTAGTGAGTCCTGCTCCCCTTGTTCAGCTAAAACTACAAGTTAGTGTGGTGCGTCCTGCTCACAGTGTTCAGCTAAAACTACAAGTTAGTGTAGTGAGACCTCTGCACAGTGTTCATCTAAAGCTACAAGTTAGTGTAGTGCGTCCTGCTCACAGTGTTCAGCTAAAACTACAAGTTAGTGTGGTGTGTCCTCCTCACAGTGTTCAGCTAAACCTACAAGTTATTTTTTGTGAGCTCTGCACAGTGTTCATCTAAAGCTACCAGTTAGTGTAGTGCGTCCTGCTCACAGTGTTCAGCTAAAACTACAAGTTAGTGTAGGGAGACCTCTGCACAGTGTTCATCTAAAGCTACAAGTTAGTGTAGTGCGTCCTGCTCACAGTGTTCAGCTAAAACTACAAGTTAGTGTAGTGAGACCTCTGCATAGTGTTCATCTAAAGCTACAAGTTAGTGTAGTGCGTCCTGCTCTGAGTGTTCAGCTAAAACTACAAGTTAGTGTGGTGCGTCCTCCTCACAGTGTTCATCTAAAGCTACAAGTTATTTTTTTGCGAGCTCTGCACAGTGTTCAGCTAAAGCTACCTGTAGAAGGTTGGTGGTGTTTTCCTGATCCTATCACTACCGCAGGCAGCTAAATAAGCTGCAAGTTATTTTTTTGCAAGCTCTGCACAGTGTTCAGCTAAAGCTACCTGTAGAAGGTTGGTGGTGTTTTCCTGATCCTATCACTTCCGCAGGCAGCTAAATAAGCTGCAAGTTATTTTTTTGTTATTAGTTATTAGTGCAGCTACAGGCCATTAGTATGTCTGGAAGGCCAACAGGGAGAGGCAGACAGTCACAAGCCAATAAAAGAGGGCAAGCAGGCTCTGTGTCTAGTGCTGGTCGTGGAGACGGTGCATCCTCATCAGCACGTGGCCGTGGGACACGCTTGGCCTTTTTTTCGGCAGCTGGCCATGTTGAGCCGCAACATGCGGAAGACTTGGTCGAGTGGATGACCAAGCCGTCCTCATCCTCCTCATCCTCTCTCACCCATGCTCAGGGTACTTTGTCTGGCAAAGCAGCGGCCTCTTCCCTCACCTCAATGTCATCAGTGACTCCTTCCCTAGCCCCACCATGTCCTCCTGAGAGGTCCCTCGAACTGTTTGACCACAGTGTTGGGTACATGCTCCAGGAGGATGCCCAGCGTTTGGAAGGCTCTGATGATGATACTGAGCTAGATGAAGGCAGTAACGTGAGCACGGACAGAGGGGGTGCCCAAGAAGGACAGCAATCTGGCAGTCATGCTCCCCCTGCTGCAGCATAGTGCCAGGTTTGCTCCAGTGATGAGGAGGGAGGGGATGATGAGGTCACTGACTCAACATGGGTGCCTGATAGGAGAGAGGAGGAGGAGGAGGAGGCGGAACATCACCAACGAGGCAGGATGCCCTCCAGGGGCCAGTCTAAGGGCAGCACACTGACTGCATCACACCCCAAAGCTCCACATGTGCAGGGCGATGCAGTCTCTGCGCGTTATTCAAAAAGTTCTTTGGTGTGGGCCTTTTTTGAGATGAGTGCATCACATCGCACCGCTGCTATTTGCAACATATGTCTCAAGCATATCTCGCGTGGCCAAAACATCTCCCGCTTGGGTACTACATGCTTGACCAGACATATGTTGACCTGCCATGCAGTTCGTTGGCAAGCATATCTAAAAGACCCACACCAAAGAACAAAGAGGACCTCTCCTTGCTCCTCATCAGCTGAGATCTCCAACCCCACTATACCTTCAGTCCTCTCTGAGACCTGCACTGAGAGGAATGAAGGTGTATGTGACAGACCTAGCCAGGACAGAGGCTGTTGGAGAGGACTGGGTGTGAGCCTCTTGCCTTTTGATTATGGGCCCTGGATTTTCAATGGAACGGTGCTCTTTGTGGGGAGAATTGGAGGTCCGGTCTGAACTGTGCTGATCAGACTCAGTCGTGTATATATGTGTGTATTGTATGTTGTTTGATTCTGTTGGGGACTCCTTGCTGTGGTCATCTGGGATCTGTGTCCCTGAAGAGGGAGGGGGGATTCCTCCAGCAGCCCCCTGCTGATAAGACTGATTCGTACTGTTGGGACACATCCTGTGAGGAGATGCTGGTGTCATCAACTCCAACTACCTGTGTTTATGTTAATTGAATGAGCTGATCACATTGTCCTCTATACAATGTAGGAGACAGGACGACTCCTATTGGAGCTGCTGCTATTGTGAGGAAATGTCCTGTGATAATTAACTCAGTCTGGGCAAAAGGTCATGTCTCAGTCACCTAGGCTGTATAAAGAATAAGTTAATTAGGTTAATTAGGTTACAGTTGTATTGTTAGAGGAGGTTCCAACGGCATATAAAGTCTTGTAATTTTGATTCTAAATAAAGTGAGTTCATGTTAGCAACAAGCAAGTGTCGCCTTGTTTTGTGCTCAGAGAGGTTGGAATATCTGATATCTGTATACAGACTGGGAGGAAGTGGTATATGACGGAAGCACTCAAGCGGAGTGTGGGACGTTCCGTGACAGTGTAGAATTAGGTGTGTCACAGCCAAGTACTTGTGGGCAATCTGCTTTCGGTACACCAACGTCAGATTGTACCAGGCAAATTTCCCTGCCCCAGCTGCTGCATCACCGAAAGAAGTTTGCTCCCAGCCATCCACATGCCCAGCGGTTGAATGCTAGCTTGGCAAAATTGCTACCACTTCAACTGCTGCCTTTTCAGTTGGTAGACTCTGCCCCCTTCCGTGAGTTTGTGGAATGTGTGGTTCCTCAGTGGCAGGTACCCAAATGCCACTTTTTCTCATGGAAGGCGATTCTGGCTCTCTACCGGCATGTGGAAGGCAATGTCCATGCCTCGCTGGACATGGCGGTCAGTGGTAAGGTGCATATTACCGCTGACTCATGGTCCAGCAGGTATGGACAGGAACGTTACCTAAGTTTCACGGCGCATTGGGTGACTCTGCTGGCAGCTGGGAAGGATGCAGGACAAGGTGCAGTAGTGTTGGAGGTTGTTCCGCCACCACGCCTCCAAAATGCCACTACTAATGATTGTGACACACCTCTCTCCTCCACCCCCTCCTCTTCTTCTTCCTCCATGGCCTCTTCCTGTGCTTTGTCCTCGGAACCAGCGGTGCTCCGTAGGCGTTCAAGGGGCTACGCAAGTATGCAGGCCAAAAGATGCCATGCGGTGCTTGAGCTGGTGTGCTTGGGGGACAGGAGCCACACTGGGGCAGAGGTTCTGTCAGCTCTGCAGGGGCAGGTTCAGAGGTGGTTGACGCCACGCCAAATCAAGGTAGGAATGGTGGTTTGTGACAATGGCACCAACCTCCTCTCTGCCCTCCAACAGGGACAAATGACCCATGTGCCCCGTTTGGCTCACGTCCTTAACTTCGTGGTGCAGCGGTTCTTGGGCAGGTACCCGGGCTTACAGGATGTCCTGAGGCAGGCCAGGAAAGTCTGTGTGCATTTCCGCCGGTCATATAATGCCAATGCTCGGCTGGCGGACCTCCAAAAGGAGTTTAACCTGCCCAAGAACCGCCTAATCTGTGACATGCCCACCAGGTGGAACTCAACGTTGGCCATGCTGCAGTGGCTGCACATGCAGCAGAGGGCCATCAATGAGTACCTGTGCGACTATGGCACCAGGATAGGGTTAGGGGAGCTTGTTTTTTTTTCCCCACGCCAGTGGGCCATGATCAGGGATGCATGCACTGTCCTGTCACCATTTGAGGAGGCCACAAGGATGGTGAGCAGTGACAGTGCATGCATCAGTGACACTGTCCCCCTTGTCCACCTGTTGGAGCACACGCTGCGTGGAATAATGGACAGGGCACTTGAGGCAGAACAGAGGCAGGAAGAGGAGGACTTCCTTAGCTCTCAAGGCCCCCTTTATCCAGCCAGTGTTCCTGCGTACCCGCCGATCACACAGGAAGAGGAGGAGGAGGAGGAAGATTGTGTCAGTATGGAGGTGGAGCCTGGCACTCAGCATCAGCAGCAGTCTTTAAGGGATCAGTCCCAAGAAACACATGGACTTGTACGTGGCTGGGAGGAGGTGGCTGCGGACCATGTCGTCCTTAGTGACCCAGAGGACTCCGGACCGAATGCCTCAGCAAACCTACGCTGCATGGCCTCCCTGATCCTGCAAAGCCTGCGTAAGGATCCTCGTATTCGTGTTATCAAGGAGAAGGACCAATACTGGCTGGCAACCCTCCTTGATCCACGTTACAAGGGTAAGGTTGCGGACCTTATCTTGCCATCGCAGAGGGAGTGTCAGGTTCCACACTTACCAGACAGATGAGTCCACGTGGGCAGAGGGTAGGCTCCCTTACGTGTCCGATTCGGGGCCCCTGGTAGAGCAGACAGGAGGCCCGCGAGTGCGGAGTGGTATGAGAGCCTGAAGTTAGAGTCCTGGAGCACAGTGGTCTGGCAAGCAACCGGTAGAGCTTGAGACTTGGTGGAGCAGATGCTGAGCAGGAGTTAATCAGACTTGGTCACACACAGGCAGAGGTCGGCAACGGGCTGGCGGCAACGGTACAAGGGAGAAGGCAGAAGCGAGGTCAGACAAGCCGGGGTCGGGTTCAGGCAGCACTCAAGGAAGGTCCAAAGGTAGCCGGGTCACAACGGGTAAACACTACGGAGATACAGGAACACAGGATGATCACGGGACAAGACACAGAGCTGTTTGATCAGGCAGCACCGGGTCAGTGCAGAGGCAGGCTTCAAATAGGTTGATTGGCGCCAAAACGCCGCGCACGCGCGCACGCCGATTCGCCAAGGCGCGCCGCACACCCGTGCGCGCCCGAGCGCGCCCCCGACACCAGCACTCACTCCCACACCGCCGGGCACGTCAAAGGCAGCGCCCACAGGCGGACGCGCACTAGCGCGAACGCGCGTACGCACAAACGCCCGGACGCCACCCCGCACGCCACGGCCGGTCAGCCCAGGCGCGCCAGTGCCCACAGGGACACGCGCCCCAGCACGCACAGGGACACGAACGCCAACGCGCCCCGGCGCGCACCGGCGCCCAACCAGGTAACCTCTCTGACAGTGCCCCCTCCTCAAGGGCAGACTCCGGATGCCCAGTTGGGCCATCTTCGAGGCATGAGAGGTTTTAAAGGACTGCAGGAGTTCTCTGGCGCGTAAATTGCTTTCCGGCTCCCACGAATTATCTTCGAGTCCATAGCCCTTCCATTTTACCAGATATTGCACCTGATTGTGCCTTCTTCTACAATCTAGAATTGCTTCCACTTCGAACTCCTCTTCGCCATTAACCACAATAGGTTTGGGTGGACCAATGCTGCGACCAGAAAAGAAGTTAGGAGTGACTGGCTTCAGGAGGGACACGTGGAACACTGGATGTATCCTCAGAGAATTAGGAAGGTCAAGTTCGTAGGCCACATTGTTGATTTTCCTCTTGATCCGGAAGGGACCCAGGTATTTGGGGCCCAGTTTTTTGGATGGGCAGGCCAACTTGAGATTAGCGGTAGACAGCCAGACAGAATTGCCAGGTTCAAGAACAAGTTCCCCCCGTCTCTTCCTGTCAAAGATTTTCTTGTAATCTTCCTGAGCCTTGGTCATGGTCTCCTGCAGCAATTTATTGTTGTTAGAGAAGAAATCCAAAGTTTGGGATACTGCAAGAACAGGACATTCGGGGAATGATCCGGGCAAGAAGGATGGATGGAAACCGTAATTGGCAAAAAACGGAGACTGGTTCGTAGCTGAATGTAGAGAGTTATTGTAGGAGAACTCTGCGATGGGAAGCAGGGAGGCCCAATCATCCTGGGAAAAAGCAGAAAAACAGCGGATGTATTGCTCCAAAGTCTGGTTCGTCCTCTCGGTTTGCCCATTTGACTGAGGGTGGTAAGCCGAAGAGAATGACAACTCGATCTCGAGCGCGCCACAAAGGGCCTTCCAGAATCTGGAGGTGAACTGGACGCCCCTGTCCGAGACTATGTTGGTCGGGACTCCATGCAGCCTGACGATCTCCTTAATGAAGATGGAAGCGGTCTCCATGGCTGAAGGGGTGCCCTTCATGGGGAGGAAGTGGGCCATTTTAGACAGCCTGTCAACCACAACAAAAATGGATGAAAAACCTTCTGATGGTGGAAGCTCAACAATAAAGTCCATTGATATCATGGTCCATGGTCTCTCTGGGACTGGCAATGGTCTCAACAGGCCCCATGCTCTTGTTCGGCTAGTCTTGTTTCTGGCACACGTGTTACAGGACTCCACATAGTCCTTGCAATCCTTGGTAAGACACGGCCACCAAAAGGTGCGTTGGACGAGTTCGGTTGTTTTCCGAGTGCCGAAGTGGCCAGCCAGTTTGTGATCATGACATAAACTTAACACCTGTACCTTTAACTCCTCAGGGACCACAATCTTATTCTTGAACCAGAACAGGCCATCCTTGGTACAAGACTCAACAGGTGGAGACATCCCCATAGAGGCGCGTCTGATTCGGAAAATTAGATCCTCCTGAAGGATTAGGAAATTTCCAGAGGGAAGGATGGTATCTGGGGACACGGTTCTTTCAGAATCGAGAAACATCCGGGAGAGGGCATCAGGTTTAACATTCTTGGATCCGGGTCTGAACGTAATGTGAAAAATAAATCGGGAAAAAAAAAGTGCCCATCTGGCCTGCCGGGGTCTCAATCTCTTGGCTGTCCTTAGATATTCCAAGTTCTTATGGTCTGTGTAGATCAAAATGGGGTGTGCTGCGCCTTCCAGAAGGTAACGCCATTCCTCCAGAGCCGCTTTAATGGCCAAAAGCTCCCGATCACCCACGTCGTAGTTTTTCTCGGAGGGAGAAAGTTTGCGTGAGAAGAATCCCACAGGGTACAGAAGTGCTTTGGCACCCTGTCTCTGTGAAAGTACAGCTCCGACTGCAACCTCAGACGCATCCACCTCCAGGACGAAAGGCAAGGCAGGGTTGGGATGCTTAAGGATAGTGGCTGAAGTGAACAGCGCCTTGAGTTTTTCAAAGGCCTCTTGTGCCTCAGGGGTCCAGCGGAATCGACATCCTTGTTTAGTAAGCTCAGTAATGGGAGTTATGATTGTAGAAAATCCTATAATAAATTTCCTATAGAAATTGGCAAAGCCAATAAAGCGTTGTACTCCTTTTTTGTCGGTCGGTGCAGGCCAATCCAGAATAGCGGATACTTTCTGTGGATCCATTTTTATGCCATCAGGGGAAATAATCAGGCCCAGGAACTGGATAGATTGGAGCTCGAATTCACATTTTTCAAGTTTGGCGTACAGTCCATGTTGTCTGAGCCGGGAAAGTACATTTCGTACATGCTTGCGGTGTTCCATCAGGGAGGCCGAGAAAACCAAGATATCGTCCAGGTAAACGATGACATATAAATCCAATAAGTCATGAAAGACATCGTTGATGAAATGCTGGAATGTCGCCGGTGCATTGCACAGACCAAAAGGCATGACGAGATACTCGTAATGTCCGAATCGAGTACGAAAGGCCGTCTTCCACTCGTCTCCTTCTCTTATGCGGATCAAATTATAGGCTCCACGGAGGTCTAGCTTGGTAAAAACGGTAGCCGATCCCAATCTCTGAAATAGCTCAGGAACCAGGGGTAGCGGGTATCTGTTCTTAATAGTGATTTTATTGAGCTCCCGATAGTCAATGCAAGGACGTAAGGAGTGATCCTTCTTTTCCACAAAAAAGATACCTGCCCCAGCTGGAGACGTAGAAGGACGGATGAACCCTTTCTTCAGGTTCTCATCTATATAAGTTTTCAGGGTGCCCAACTCCTGCTCAGTTAGAGGGAAGATCCTCCCAAAGGGGACTTCGGTGCCTGGTAAGAGTTCTATTGGGCAATCATAGGGTCTATGAACTGGAAGGGTTTCTGCTCCTTTTTTGCTGAACACATCCAGGAAATCCCGGTAAGGTTCGGGAAGATCTTGGCAGGGCTTAGCTTCAGAATCTATGCGCAGGCATTGAGAGGAAGTTAATGGGATCCCCCGTAAGCAGTGTTGTCTGCAATATTCCGAGGAAAACTGAATCTTGCCTGTAGACCAGTTGATACTGGGATTGTGGGCCTGTAGCCAAGGTATTCCTAGGATGACTGGGAAGAGAGGAGAGGAAATGACATCTAGGCGTAAAAGTTCCTGGTGTTCCGGGCCAATGGTGGCCAACAGAGGAACCGTTTCTTGAGTGACGGGTCCGGAGCGGAGGGTGGAGCCATCCGCTAAGAAAACTGCCAGTCCTTGAGCTTTAGTCTGAGTGGGAATATGATGGGTTTCGACGAAGGTCCGGTCGATGAAACCACTACAAGCTCCAGAGTCTGGTCCACGGTACTGGGATGCTCCTTCCAGGTAACTGTAATACAATGGAGAAAGTTAAATGGTTACCGGCACTAGGTAGGACAGGTGCACACAACGAAGAAGACGGCAGACACTTACGTCTTTTATTTGGGTATGCTCTTGCAAAGTGACCAGACTCCCCACAGTACAGGCACAGATTGAGTGTGCGCCTGCGTGTCTTCTCCTCAGAAGTCAGAGAGGGACGGAGCAGTCCCAACTGCATGGGCTCCGGGGCCTCCGGACCAGGGGTAGAAGAGACCAGCGGAGCTTGGTTTGGGGCAGTAGGAGCCCTAGGCAACATCCAGGTAAGGCGTGGGTGACTGACAGACCTCTCAGAGCGTCTCTCCCTGAGGCGGCGGTCGATCTGGATGGACAGATTAATTAACTCTTCCAGTGTCTGAGGTATCCCCACTCGTGCCAGTTCATCTTTTAGAGGATCTGACAACCCCAGCCGATATTGGTGACGCAAGGCTGCGTCATTCCAGTCCGTATCCGAGCTCCAACGCCTAAACTCCACGGCGTAATCTTCAGCAGCTCTGCGACCTTGTTGAAGGGCATGTAAAGTGGCTTCTGCCGTGGCTGTTAGCTGGGGGTCCTCATACAGCTGAGACATAGCTAGGAAGAAGGCATTTAGGGAATCAAGAGATTGAGCCTTTTGCTCCAATAAGCGGTGGGCCCAGGTTTGAGGCTCTCCGATCAACAGGGATATGACGAACCCCACTTTAGTAGCTTCCAGGGAGAATGTTCGGGGCTGCAAAGCGAAGTAGAGCTCGCATGCGTTGCGAAACGCTTGGAACTTACTGCGTTCTCCGGAGAATTTTTCGGGTGTAGGCACCCTGGGCTCTGGTGGAAGCATCACTACAGAAGGTGCTGAGGCAGGGTTGGCAGAAATTGCCCCTGGAGGAGAGGCTGAAAGGGCCTGGACCTGTCCTTCCAATCTGGTATAGCCTTCCTGTAGGCTTTTAACGGCTTGAGTAAGGCCCGCTAGATGTCTGCACAGTTCATCCATGGGGGAGGCCCCCTTCCCGGACTCAGTCATGGCTGCCTGATACTGTCAGGTTCCACACTTACCAGACAGATGAGTCCACGTGGGCAGAGGGTAGGCTCCCTTACGTGTCCGATTCGGGGCCCCTGGTAGAGCAGACAGGAGGCCCGCGAGTGCGGAGTGGTATGAGAGCCTGAAGTTAGAGTCCTGGAGCACAGTGGTCTGGCAAGCAACCGGTAGAGCTTGAGACTTGGTGGAGCAGATGCTGAGCAGGAGTTAATCAGACTTGGTCACACACAGGCAGAGGTCGGCAACGAGCTGGCGGCAACGGTACAAGGGAGAAGGCAGAAGCGAGGTCAGACAAGCCGGGGTCGGGTTCAGGCAGCAGTCAAGGAAGGTCCAAAGGTAGCCGGGTCACAACGGGTAAACACTACGGAGATACAGGAACACAGGATGATCACGGGACAAGACACAGAGCTGTTTGATCAGGCAGCATCGGGTCAGTGCAGAGGCAGGCTTCAAATAGGCTGATTGGCGCCAAAACGCCGCGCACGCGCGCACGCCGATTCGCCAAGGCGCGCCGCGCACCCACGCGCGCCTGAGTGCGCCCCCGACACCAGCACGCACGCCCACACCGCCGGGCATGTCAAAGGCAGCGCCCACAGGTGGACGCGCGCTAACGCGGACGCGCGCTAGCGCGAACGCGCGTACGCACAAACGCCCCGACGCCACCCCGCACGCCACGGCCGGTCAGCCCAGGCGCGCCGGTGCCCACAGGGACACGCGCCCCAGCACGCACAGGGACACGAACGCCAACGCGCCCCGGCGCGCACCGGCGCCCAACCAGGTAACCTCTCTGACAGGGAGCAGAGGATGAAACATCTTCGGGAGGCCTTGCAGAAAGGTCTGTGCAACGCGCTCCCAGAGACTGGGAGGTTACAAACTCCTGTTTCTGGACAACGTGTTGCTGAGGCTTCGGTCAGTCAAAGAAGGAGCGGTGGCGAAGGTGGCCGTCTGACCGATGCGCTCAGACAATTTTTTGGGCTGCAGCCCCAAGGTATGATCGGTTCCAGCAACCATCGCCAGCATCTGTTTTACATGGTGCAGGAATACCTAGGGGCAAGATCTGACTTGGACACCTTTCCCACCGAAAATCCTCTGGGTTACTGGGTCTTGAGGATGGATCACTGGCCAGAGCTTGCACAGTATGCAATTGAGCTACTGGCCTGTCCTGCATCCAGCGTTCCTTCGGAACGCACATTCAGTACTGCTGGAGGCTTTGTAATCGATCACAGGGTGCGTCTGTCCACCGACTCGGTCGATCGACTGACCTTCATAAAAATTAATCAGTCTTGGATCACCACCAGCTACCAAGCACCTGATGCTGATGTAACCAAATATTTTTTTTTGAAATCTCAGATCCCTTCAAAGACTGCCTACGCTGATGCTGAATGACTATCCTGAGTAATTATCCTCTTTCTCCTGATCACGCTGATAGCTTGTAAGAACATTTTTGGTTCTAGGCGCCACCACCAGTGCCTAAGGCCCAATTTTTCAGCCCCTGTTTAACAGGGGCTTGTAATTACAATTTTTGATGCAATACTTTGCAGCAGGGCTCGTTCCTGCGTTCCAACTAGAGTATCTGTGAGGGGTTGCAGTGTTGTGGCACCAGCACCAGTGCCTAAGGCCTATTTTTTCAGCCCCTGTTTAACAGGGGCATGTAATTACAATTTTTGATGCAATACTTTGCATCAGGGCTCGTTCCTGCGTTCCAACTAGAGTATCTGTGAGGGGTTGCAGTGTTGTGGCACCAGCACCAGTGCCTAAGGCCTAATTTTTCAGCCCCTGTTCAACAGGGGCATGTAATTACAATTCTTGATCTAATATTTCACAGCAGGGCCCATTTCTGCGCCCACCAAGAGCGAGTGAGGACTTACAGTGTTGTGGCACCAGCACCACCACCACCACCAAAGGCCCAATTTTCCTGCCCTTGTTCAACAGGGGCATGTAATTACAATTCTTGATCTAATATTTCACAGCAGGGCCCGTTTCTGCACCCACCAAGAGCGAGTGAGGACTTACAGTGTTGTGGCACCAGCACCACCACCACCAAAGGCCCAATTTTTCTGCCCTTGTTCAACAGGGGCATGTAATTACAATTCTTAATCTAATATTTGACAGCAGGGCCCTGTGAGGGCTTACAGTGTTGTGGCCACAACAACACCTAAGGCCCAAATTTCTGCTGAGTATATAGGGCAGGCCCCTACTTTCAAACATCTAATTTACAAACGACTCCTACTTGCAAACGGAAGGAGACAACAGGAAGTGAGATGAAATCTACCCCTAGGAAGGGAAATTCTCTCCTGTAAGAGTTAATATGGGAAAAACATTTCTCCTTTCCACTGATGCTTTATAACCAATCCTTGTTTCACAAAAAAACCCAAATTTTCAAAAAACATTTGTCATTGGGAGGTGAAATCTTCTGAAGAGGAGCACAGACAGCAAAACAAATGTCACAGGGGTGATAACCATTCCCTATGTTTTCCAAAAAGCTTAAAATAGATTTTTTGGCTGGAGCTAAACACGTTAAAAATGTACCAGTTCAAAATTACAAACAGATTCTACTTAACAACAAACCTACAATCCCTGTCTTGTTTGCACCGCCTGTATACTGCTGTTCAGAGTACAGAGCCTGTATACTGCTGTTTCCTTTTTTAATTTGGGTGCGGGGTTCCCCTTAATATCCATACAAGACCCAAAGGGCCTGGTAATGGACTGGGGGGTACCCATGACGTTTGTCTCACTGATTTTCATCCATATTGCCAGGACCCGACATTACATTAAAGCCGCAAGCAGATTTAAATGACTTTTATTCCTTTAAAAATAACATTTTGTGCAGGGACTGTTCTAAGCATGGGAAACACGCGCCACTTTACAATTTTTGATGCAATACTTTGCAGCAGGGCTCGTTCCTGCGTTCCAACTAGAGTATCTGTGAGGGGTTGCAGTGTTGTGGCACCAGCACCAGTGCCACAACACTGCAACCCCCCAGGTACAATATTTAAAGGAATATTTCACTTTTTGTTTTTTTACTTTAAGCATCATTAAAATCACTGCTCCCGAAAAAACGGCCGTTTTTAAAAGTTTTTTTTGCATTGATACATGTCCCCTGGGACAGGACCCAGGTCCCCAAACCCTTTTTAGGACAATACCATTCAAATTAGCCTTTAAAATGAGCACTTTTGATTTTGAGCATTCGAGTCCCATAGACGTCAATGGGGTTCTAACGTTTGTGCAAATTTTCGGTTCGTTCGCAGGTTCTGGTGCGAACCGAACCGGGGGGTGTTCGGCTCATCCCTAATTGGTATATACCAGTGGTCTACAAACTTTGGCCCTGGGGCCAGATGCAGCCCTTTGCATGCCTTAATCTGGCCCTTAAGGGATTATTCTTGCCACTGACACCAACAATGGGGCATAATTCCTCCTACTGACACCAATGATGGAGCACGATTCCTCCCACTGATACCAATGATGGGGCGCTACTACTCCCACTGATACCAATGATGGGGCACTACTACTCCCACTGACACCAATGATGGGGCACTATTCCTCCACTGACACCAATGATGGGGCACTATTCCTCCACTGATACCAGTGATGGGGCACTATTCCTCCCACTCACACCAATGATGGGGCACTATTCCTCCACTGACACCAATGATGGGGCACTATTCCTCTCACTGACACCAATGATGGGGCACTATTTCTCCCCCTGATACCATGGATCGGGCATTGTTTACTCCCACTGGGTACAGACCGGCCCCCCTAAAGTCTGAAGGACAGTAAACTGGCTCTTTTTTTTTGCTGGTAAATCAGCAGCCAACCGACTCCCGATCAGCGCTCTCAGCCAGTGGCGGAGAGCAGTCCCCCTGTCAAAACTCAACGGGGGAGATCTCTATACTAATTTCACTAATTAGTGAGTACAGTGGCTCCAACCAGAGCTGACAGCTTTTTGAATGAACAAAAAATCTCATAGTCTGTACCAGGCTTTAAAGGTAGAGTTTGCCACTGACAATGTTTCTGAAACTTTGATTTTTGCTTCCTGAGTCTCAAGTTCTCAGTCTCTAACAGACCCTTAAACTGACCTTGCAATATAGCAATATAGCAAAACCTTGGCGGTTTTTCTATTTGCCCTTAGCATTAGCGTTTTTTATGTTACCAATTCCCATCTTTTCCCACAAAGAAGATGGCCACATCAAATCAGCGGCTCGGGACTCAGACCGAGGCTTGGAATATTGGTTTGATTATATATAGTGGTGCGTCAGAACGCTGCTCGTGCCCCGAGACGACGTCCTTTGTGTGACGAAACGCATAGGGTGAGTGACGTACTGACGTCACCGCGTATTGTCACGCTCCGTTCACACGGGCGTGTTCTTTCTGTCTTTTAAATTTTTGCTGGCCGGCTTATGTTGTGCGCTACGAAATTGTGCTATCTCTGTCTGTATAGACTCACATTGTCCAGTCTTTTTTATTTTAATAAACCATCGGATTTTACCTATGGTGGTGCATTTTTGTTTTTTTCCCATGGTCACACACACCCGATGAGATCATCAACCTTTTTCCTCCTGCCACTGGACCGAGCCTTTCAGTGTGTCAGTTGATAATGTTATATCAGGATTATCGAATTTCTGAGGCTGGAGCTCCGGGAGACACCAGGCGAGCGAGTTGTTTGCAGTGGCCATTTGCAGCAGTGGGAGACCCTTCACTACCCAGGATTGGGTGAACAGCTTTTCTCAGATGGTTATCTGGTAAGCCTGCATTCCTTAAGGTGGTGGAATCACATTGTTCCTTGAAGATTTGTCACAGGGTGTCGCAACACCATCATCGTGTTGATTACTACTATCACTGAATATCTCTGCTTATTTGCTTTTTTCACCAGCAGCATTGACCTTTTTATGCAATTTTGTTTATGTTCATAATGCTCATTGGCATTTTGACAATTTTGGTGTGACATACACCTATACATACTCATTGCACTACAAGTTGGTGTATTTATGTATTGAATTTATTCTGGTTTTCATTTATTGTTTACTTACCACTAGCGCAGCCAAGCAATTTTGTTCCATTGTTCCGTTTTATGTTGTATATCACTTCGAGTTGCAGCTCTCGAGTTGCAGCTCTAGCACTTAATTTAAATTGCGCAGTTCTTTTTTTTGCAATATTGCAATATTACCTTCTCTGAGCCTGGAGCAAGTTAGCAAATGTACTGTGACCATTTATGGTACTAAGCATTGAATGCAGAAAAGTATTTGTGACATTAGAATGATGAAGAGTGAGATCAAAAAGCCCTATTGGGGGGAATTTACTGAAGGTAAGTAGGATTTTCACTATACAAAGGATTTTTTCCTTACCTTAGTAAATGCAGTGAAAGCTCACATTGCAAAGAGTACCTAATCACATGCAAGGTAAGAATAACAAAACAGTATTTTTGGTTGCACATGATTGGATGATGGAAGTCAACAGAGCATCACCTTATTCACTAAGCCCCTCTCCTGAACTAAGATACTCCCCTAAACCTGTCCCTGTTGTGTGTAAGCTCTTCCCATCGGGATCTGTGCAGCATGAGCATGCAACCAGTGTTGCCAACCGCCCGTAGATTTACAGGCAGCCCGTAAATTAAAGCCCATTTTCGGAGTGCCTGTAAATGCCCGTTACGGGCAACGGTGCTGTAAAAAAGATGGCCGCAAGCCGACCATTCAACTGCGCATGCGCCGTTCTGAAGCCAGCTGGGCTAGGGAAATCTTGTACACGCTCGGCCGGGTGGCGCATGCGCAGTAATGCAATGACGCTGCCTGGCACCATCTTTAAATGGAAAGTAGCAGCTGCGGGTGGCATTCGTTCTCGGCATGGGGGTGCTTCCGAGTGTATAGGGCTTCAGGATGGGATGGGGCAGGCGGCTTACACACACCATGGATTGCGAGCTCCTGGTAATGACACTTCGTTTATTTATCACAGGGCATGCCTGATGCAGAGGGTGGGGGTGATGAGTACAGGATGGACAGCACTTGTACCTTCCAATGAGGAGCCATAACATTATGACCAGACCAGTGCCAGTCGTCACACACACAGCCACAACCAAGGAGGAGTAGAGGACAGGCAAATCAGTCCTCCTGTGTCATGTCCGCAGCCTCTGTCCACCTCCTGTAGTATGCCCGCAGCCTCTGTCCACCTCCTGTAGTATCCTCGCAGCCTCTGTCCACCTCCTGTAGTATGCCCGCAGCCTCTGTCCACCTCCAGTGTCAAGCCCACAGCCTCTGCCCACCTCCTGTAGTATGCCCGCAGCCTCTGTCCACCTCTTGTAGTATGCCCGCAGCCTCTGTCCACCTCCTGTAGTATGCCCGCAGCCTCTGTCCACCTCCTGTAGCATGCCCGCAGCCTCTGTCCACCTCCTGTAGTATGCCCACAGCCTCTGTCCACCTTCTGTAGTATGCCCGCAGCCTCTGTCCACCTCCTGTAGTATGCCTGCAGCCTCTGTCCACCTCCTGTAGTATGTCCAAAGCCTCTGTCCACCTTCTGTAGTATGTCCACAGCCTCTGTCCACCTCCAGTAGTATGTCCGCAGCCTCTGTCCACCTCCTGTAGTATGTCCGAAGCCTCTGACCATCTCTTGTCTTTTATCATGTCTGCAGTCTCTGAGGGGATCCTAGAAAGGAGTCAAAAATGGGAGCACCGCTGGGATGGGGGTTACGGGAAGAGACAGACATGTGTGGACTGTGGAGAGGAGACTATAGAATAAAACCAGAACCGCCAAGCTTGAGCCGTCTGACTGAGCCCTGCATGGTGCACCTGAGAGGAGGTCAGTGAGAGCGCCACCAGGCCAGTCTGAGGGGGGGTCACTGATGTAAGGGGGGAGTGAATACAATAATGTAAGGGGGCACTAATATAAAGGTCCCCCCCTATATTAGTAATCCCCCCTTACCTTAGTGTATTCACTCTGTGGAAGGTGGTCTTTGGTCACCATCCTGCAGACTCTGACGTAAGGGAGAACTCTGTGCTGGCTGGGTTATAGTATCCTGACCTTCATGTAAATTGAGAAATATGTTTTTTGACTTTTGTTTAACTTAAACACATTGCTAATAGGACTAGCTATGTGTTTATAGTTCAAATATTTATATTTGCACTGTTTAGCACTAAAAACAGTAATTTTAGGAACTTTTTTTGCAGTGCCGGTAAAGAATGTGGATCTGTCAGAATCTGCAGTTTGTAAATTTTGGCGTTCTGCTAGTAAATTTAACTTCAGGGGCTTGGCAACACTGCATGCAACACAGATATGATAGCAGTGGGCTGAGTGCTGGACAAACGGGGACACCTACACACAATGGGGATACATTCAAGAGACAGCCCAGAATTGGAATCTGTACAAGGGAAACATTGGTTATATTCATTCAGGTGGCTGCATCTTCTTATCATTATTTTCTTCTAAATGGTGAAAACGTAACACGTGAATTCAAATTTGTAAGGCTTAGCATATATTGAAGAACTCAATGTAGGGATTGGCAGAAGGAGCCACAGCGCAGGCAATGGAGGGTGTGACAAACCTAGCCGGAAAAGAGGCTTTGGAGGTGACTAAATGCAAGCCTCCTGCAAACCAATGTTCTATTATGTTTGTCTGCCTTGGATCACAGGATGTGTATTGCATTGGAGGGTTTGTGTTTGTCTGTCTTTGATCACAGGATGTGTATTGCATTGGAGGGAGGGGGGATTCTTCCAACAGCTCTCCCTGCTAACACTGTGTACTGATGAGACGTTAAACACACCTGACCTGTGTGTCCATTGTCATTGGACAGTTTAACCCGCCCTCTTTTCCAAGGGTGGGGGGAAAGAGTCTCTGAGTTATTTTATCTGTTGTGTCCATGTGTGATATAAATGAGTTGATTCCTGCTTGGAACCTGAAGACAGAGCCGTGTCTCGTTTTTGGGGTGGATTATTTGTATGGGTTCCTTGTTCGGCTGATTGGAGTGTTCGGTAGCTGCCTTTGTGTTTGGGTATGAAATGTCCTAAACGACTTTAACCCCTTTCATACTCGGGGTGTCGTTACACTGGTGGCAAGCAGCGGGATGATTCCCACAGCCCAGAAGGACAGCTACAAGAGGACACAGGCCAATGGAAGCACGGTATGAACGGCTAAAGCGATCTACCCTCAAGGACTTACTGGAGAACCGGGGCCGACCGGCCAACATCCGTAAGAAGAGGGACATTATCGCAGAACTAGTCGAAATGGATAGAGCTGAAAGACCCAAAATAGCCGAAAGACCCAGCATAACAGACAGGACACCCGAAGAGGCAAGTTTTGATCGGGCTGTTAACATAAGACTGGCACATTATGGCCCTAACCCTACAGCGGAGATCATAGACCGAGTTATAGCGGCTGTGGATGCAAATTGGCTACAGCAAAGAGGTGCTGCAGCAGCGGGAGTCACAGCAGCACCAACTGAAAGGAGAAAGGTACATTTTGCTGCTTTTAAAAATTTGGGTACCTTGCAGATTTTGAACGGCAATGTGCCCTACACCGGGTGCCCAAAGAGGAATGGGTTACCATTTTGTCTGGGAAATTGTCCGGCCGGGCCAGTGAAGCGTTCAGGGCCATCCCAGACAAGGATATTATGAACTATGGGCTTGTAAAAGAAGCACTTTTGGCCAGGTATGCCGTCACACCAGGCGGTTCCGAGAGACGAGCAAGCAGACTGGAGACTCATATGCCGAGTGGGCATGCCGCCTACACCGCACAGCATCCCACTGGGTCGCTGGATGCCAAGCAGTATCCAGGGAAGAGGTGCTGCAGCTGTTCCTACTGGAGCACTTCTTTGACAAGCTGTCCCCAGAAGTCAGAGAGTGGGTCCGGGACCGAAAACCTTGCACCTTGTCTGAAGCAGCTCGCCTGGCAGACGAATACACAGACGCCCGCAAACTGGATAACCCTGGGGTCAAGACAACAGCTCGGGTGGATTATCGATCAGCGGCACCCCCTCCAGCTGGCACCTACCAACCACAGTCGTACCGCCCTACAGCATCACCTCCAGCGGCCACTTATTCTCAGCAGCCCAGGTTCAACTCCCAGGACTACTCACAACTAGGGATGAGCCGAACACCCCCCGGTTCGGTTCGCACCAGAACCCGCGAACGGACCGAAAGTTCGCACGAACGTTAGAACCCCATTGACGTCTATGGGACTCGAACGTTCGAAATCAAAAGTGCTCATTTTAAAGTCTAATTTGCATGGTATTGTCCTAAAAAGGGTTTGGGGACCCGGGTCCTACCCCAGGGGACATGTATCAATGCAAAAAAAACTTTTAAAAACGGCCGTTTTTTCGGGAGCAGTGATTTTAATGATGCTTAAAGTAAAAAAAAAAAGTGAAATATTCCTTTAAATATCGTACCTGGGGGGTGTCTATAGTATGCCTGTAAAGTGACGCGTGTTTCCCATGTTTAGAACAGTCCCTGCACCAAATGTCATTTTTAAAGGAAAAAATCTCATTTAAAACTGCTTGCGGGTTTAATGTCATGTCGGGTCATGGCAATATGGATGAAAATCAGTGAGACAAACGGCATGGGTACCCCCCAGTCCATTACCAGGCCCTTTGGGTCTTGTATGGATATTAAGGGGAACCCCGCACCCAAATTAAAATAAGGAAAGGTGTGGGGCCACCAGGCCCTATATACTCTGAACAGCAGTGCAAACAAGACAGGGACTGTAGGTTTGTTGTTAAGTAGAATCTGTTTGTAATTTTGAACATTTTTAACGTGTTTAGCTCCAGCCAAAAAATCTTTTCTAAGCTTTTTGGAAAACATAGGGAAGGGTTATCACCCCTGTGACATTTGTTTTGCTGTCTTTCCTCCTCTTCAGAAGATTTCACCTCACTTTTTTGTCCCAATGAAAAATGTTTTTTGAAAATTTGGGTTTTTTTGTGGAACAAGGATTGGAAAGCATCAGTGGAAAGGAGAAATTGTTTTCCCATATTAACTCTTACAGGAGAGAATTTCCCTTCCTAGGGGTAGATTTCATCTCACTTCCTGTTGTCTCCTTCCGTTTGCAAGTAGGAGTCATTTGTAAGTTAGATGTTTGAAAGTAGGGTCCTGCCCTATATACTCAGCAGAAATTTGAGCCTTAGGTATTGCTGTGTCCACAACACTGTAAGCCCTCACAGGGCCCTGCTGTGAAATATTAGATCAAGAATTGTAATTACATGCCCCTGTTGAACAGGAGCTGAAAAATTAGGCCTTAGGCACTGGTGCTGGTGCCACAACACTGCAACCCCTCACAGACACTCTAGTTGGAACGCAGGAACGAGCCCTGCTGCAAAGTATTGCTTCAAAAATTGTAATTACACGCCCCTGTTAGACAGGGGCAGAAAAATTGGGCCTTAGGCACTGGTGCTGGTGCCACAACACTGCAACCCCTCACAGACACTCTAGTTGGAACGCAGGAACGAGCCCTGCTGCAAAGTATTGCATCAAAAATTGTAATTACACGCCCCCGTTAGACAGGGGCAGAAAAATTGGGCCTTAGGCACTGGTGCTGGTGCCACAACACTGCAACCCCTCACAGACACTCTAGTTGGAACGCAGGAACGAGCCCTGCTGCAAAGTATTGCATCAAAAATTGTAATTACACGCCCCTGTTAGACAGGGGCAGAAAAATTGGGCCTTAGGCACTGGTGCTGGTGCCACAACACTGCAACCCCTCACAGACACTCTAGTTGGAATGCAGGAACGAGCCCTGCTGCAAAGTATTACATCAAAAATTGTAATTACACGCCCCTGTTAAACAGGGGCTGAAAAATTGTGCCTTAGGCACTGGTGGTGGTGCCCAGAACCAAAAATGTTCTTACAAGCTATCAGCGTGATGATTGAGGAGGAAGAGGATAATTACTCAGGGATAGTCACTCAGCATCAGCATAGGCAGTCTTTGAAGGGATCTGAGATTTCAAAAAAAATTATTCGGTTACATCAGCATCAGGTGCTTGGTAGCTGGTGGTGATCCAAGACTCATTCATTTTTATGAAGGTCAGCCGATCGACCGAGTCGGTGGACAGACGCACCCTGTGATCGGTTACCACGCCTCCAGCAGCACTGAATGTGCGTTCCGAAAGAACGCTGGATGCAGGACAGGCCAGTAGCTCAATTGCATACTGTGCAAGCTCTGGCCAGTGATCCATCCTCAAGACCCAGTAACCCAGAGGATTTTCGGTGGGAAAGGTGTCCAAGTCTGATCTTGCCCCTAGGTATTCCTGCACCATGTAAAACAGACGCTGGCGATGGTTGCTGGAACCGATCATACCTTGGGGCTGCGGACCAAAAAATTGTCTGAACGCATCGGTCAGACGGCCACCTTCTCCACCGCTCCTTCTTTGACTGACCGAAGCCTCAGCAACACGTTGTCCAGAAACAGGAGTTTGTGACCTCCCAGTCTCTGGGAACGCGTTGCACAGACCTTTCTGCAAGGCCTCCCGAAGATGTTTCATCCTCTGCTCCCTCTGCGATGGCAAGATAAGGTCCGCAACCTTACCCTTGTAACGTGGATCAAGGAGGGTTGCCAGCCAGTATTGGTCCTTCTCCTTGATACCACGAATACGAGGATCCTTACGCAGGCTTTGCAGGATCAGGGAGGCCATGCAGCGTAGGTTTGCTGAGGCATTCGGTCCGGAGTCCTCTGGGTCACTAAGAACGACATGGTCCGCAGCCACCTCCTCCCAGCCACGTACAAGTCCATGTGTTTCTTGGGACTGATCCCTTAAAGACTGCTGCTGATGCTGAGTGCCAGGCTCCACCTCCATACTGACACAATCTTCCTCCTCCTCCTCTTCCTCCTCGTCCTCTTCCTGTGTGATCGGCGGGCACGCAGGAACACTGTCTGGATAAAGGGGGCCTTGAGAGCTAAGGAAGTCCTCCTCTTCCTGCCTCTGTTCTGCCTCAAGTGCCCTGTCCATTATTCCACGCAGCGTGTGCTCCAACAGGTGGACAAGGGGGACAGTGTCACTGATGCATGCACTGTCACTGCTCACCATCCTCGTGGCCTCCTCGAATGGTGACAGGACAGTGCATGCATCCCTGATCATGGCCCACTGGCGTGGGGAAAAAAAACCAAGCTCCCCTGACCCTGTCCTGGTGCCATAGTCGCACAGGTACTCATTGATGGCCCTCTGCTGCGTGTGCAGCCGCTGCAGCATGGCCAACGTTGAGTTCCACCTGGTGGGCATGTCACAGATTAGGCGGTTCTTGGGCAGGTTAAACTCCTTTTGGAGGTCCGTCAGCCGAGCACTGGCATTATATGACCGGCGGAAATGCACACAGACTTTCCTGGCCTGCCTCAGGACATCCTGTAAGCCCGGGTACCTGCCCAAGAACCGCTGCACCACCAAGTTAAGGACGTGAGCCAAACAGGGCACATGGGTCATTTGTCCCTGTTGGAGGGCAGAGAGGAGGTTGGTGCCATTGTCGCAAACCACCATTCCTGCCTTAAGTTGGCGTGGCGTCAACCACCTCTGAACCTGCCCCTGCAGAGCTGACAAAACCTCTGCCCCAGTGTGGCTCCTGTCCCCCAAGCACACCAGCTCAAGCACCGCATGGCATCTTTTGGCCTGCGTACTTGCGTAGCCCCTTGAACGCCTACGGAGCACCGCTGGTTCCGAGGAAGAGGCCATGGAGGAAGAAGAAGAGGAGGGGGTGGAGGAGAGAGGTGTGTCACAATCAGCATTTTGGAGGCGTGGTGGCGGAACAACCTCCAACACTACTGCACCTTGTCCTGCATCCTTCCCAGCTGCCAGCAGAGTCACCCAATGCGCCGTGAAACTTAGGTAACGTCCCTGTCCATGCCTGCTGGACCATGAGTCAGTGGTAATATGCACCTTACCGCTGACCGCCCTGTCCAGCGAGGCATGGACATTGCCTTCCACATGCCGGTAGAGAGCCGGAATCGCCTTCCATGAGAAAAAGTGGCGTTTGGGTACCTGCCACTGAGGAACCGCACATTCCACAAACTCACGGAAGGGGGCAGAGTCTACCAACTGAAAAGGCAGCAGTTGAAGTGCTAGCAATTTTGCCAAGCTAGCATTCAACCGCTGGGCATGTGGATGGCTGGGAGCAAACTTCTTTCGGCGGTGCAGCAGCTGGGGCAGGGAAATTTGCCTGGTACAATCTGACGTCGGTGTACCAAAAGCAGATTGCCCACAAGTACTTGGCTGTGACACACCTAATTCTACACCTTCATTCCTCTCACTGCAGGTCTCAGAGAGGACTGAAGGTCTAGTGGGGTTGGAAATCTCAGCTGATGAGGAGCAAGGAGAGATCCTCTTTGTTCTTTGGTGTGGGTCTTTTAGATACGCTTGCCAACGAACTGCATGGCAGGTCAACATATGTCTGGTCAAGCATGTGGTACCCAAGCGGGAGATGTTTTGGCCACGCGAGATACGCTTGAGACATATGTTGCAAATAGCAGAGGTGCGATCTGATGCACTCGTCTCAAAAAAGGCCCACACCAAAGAACTTTTTGAATAACGCGCAGAGACTGCAGCGCCCTGCACATGTGGAGCTTTGGGGTGTGATGCAGTCAATGTGCTGCCCTTAGGCTGGCCCCTGGAGGGCATCCTGCCTCGTTGGTGATGTGCCACCGCCTCCTCCTCCTCCTCCTCCTCCTCCTCCTCTCTCCTATCAGGCACCCACGTTGAGTCAGTGACCTCATCATCCCCTCCCTCCTCATCACTGGAGCAAACCTGGCAGTATGCTGCAGCAGGGGGAGCATGACTGCCAGATTGCTGTCCTTCTTGGGCACCCCCTCTGTCCGTGCTCATGTTACTGCCTTCATCGAGCTCAGTATCGTCATCAGAGCCTTCCAAACGCTGGGCATCCTCCTGGAGCATGTACCCAACACTGTGGTCAAACAGTTCGAGGGAATCCTCATGAGGACATGGTGGAGCTAGGGAAGGAGTCACTGATGACATTGAGCTGAGGGAAGAGGCCGCTGCTTTGCCAGACAAAGCACCCTGGGCATGGGTGAGAGAGGATGAGGAGGATGAGGACGGCTTGGTCATCCACTCGACCAAGTCTTCCGCATGTTGCGGCTCAACACGGCCAGCTGCCGAAAAAAAGGCCAAGCGTGTCCCATGGCCACGTGCTGATGAGGATGCACCGTCTCCACGACCAGCACTAGACACAGAGCCTGCTTGCCCTCTCTTATTGGCTTGTGACTGTCTGCCTCTCCTTCTTGGCCTTCCAGACATACTAATGGCCTGTAGCTGCACTAAGCTGGGATAGAACACCTGTAATTTTCTTCAAGTAGCTTTATATACTGTAACCAGACAAGCCTGCCTGTCAGTAGGAAGATAACAGGAACGGATCTAGCTGAACACTGTGAGCAGGACGCACTGTACTAAATGTAAATAGTCTAGCTGCCTGACCGTGGTACTAATAGGATCAAATAGAACACCTGTAATTTTCTTCAGGTAGCTTTATATACTGTAACCAGACAAGCCTGCCTGTCAGTAGGAAGATAACAGGAACGGATCTAGCTGTACACTGTGAGCAGGACACACTGTACTAAATGTAAATAGTCTAGCTGCCTGACCGTGGTACTAATAGGATCAAGTAGAACACCTGTAATTTTCTTCAGGTAGCTTTATATACTGTAACCAGACAAGCCTGCCTGTCAGTAGGAAGATAACAGGAACGGATCTAGCTGTACACTGTGAGCAGGACGCACTGTACTAAATGTAAATAGTCTAGCTGCCTGACCGTGGTACTAATAGGATCAAATAGAACACCTGTAATTTTCTTCAGGTAGCTTTATATACTGTAACCAGACAAGCCTGCCTGTCAGTAGGAAGATAACAGGAACGGATCTAGCTGAACACTGTGAGCAGGACGCACTGTACTAAATGTAAATAGTCTAGCTGCCTGACCGTGGTACTAATAGGATCAAATAGAACACCTGTAATTTTCTTCAGGTAGCTTTATATACTGTAACCAGACAAGCCTGCCTGTCAGTAGGAATTTAACAGGAACGGATCTAGCTGAACACTGTGAGCAGGACGCACTGCACTAAATGTAAATAGTCTAGAAGATAACAGGAACGGATCTAGCTGAACACTGTGAGCAGGACGCACTGCACTAAATGTAAATAGCAGGAACGGATCTAGCTGAACACTGTGAGCAGGACGCACTGCACTAAATGTAAATAGCAGGAACGGATCTAGCTGAACACTGTGAGCAGGACGCACTGCACTAAATGTAAATAGCAGGAACGGATCTAGCTGAACACTGTGAGCAGGACGCACTGCACTAAATGTAAATAACAGGAACGGATCTAGCTGAACACTGTGAGCAGGACGCACTGCACTAAATGTAAATAGCAGGAACGGATCTAGCTGAACACTGTGAGCAGGACGCACTGCACTAAATGTAAATTGCAGGAACGGATCTAGCTGAACACTGTGAGCAGGACGCACTGCACTAAATGTAAATAGTCTAGAAGATAACAGGAACGGATCTAGCTGAACACTGTGAGCAGGACGCACTGCACTAAATGTAAATAGCAGGAACGGATCTAGCTGAACACTGTGAGCAGGACGCACTGCATTAAAAGTAAATAGTCTAGATAGAAGATAACAGGAACGGATCTAGCTAAACTGAATACAGTGTATATATATATATGCAACACCTGGGATGCATATATATACACAATACACTGTAAGTGCAGCTAACTGACTGACTGTTCTGCCTAATCTATCTAACTCAAATCAAATGACACTGTCTCTCTCTCTCTCTATCTCTCAGCACACCGGAACACACACTACACAGGGCCGCCGTGCAGGCGGCCTTATATAGTGTGGGGTGTGTACTAAATCCCCTGAGCCATAATTGGCCAAAGCCACCCTGGCTTTGGCCAATTACAGCTCTCTCTACTGACGGCCGCAGTGAATTATGGGCCGTGACGCGCCACACGAATTTAGCGCGAACGGCCCATAACGTTCGCAATTCGGCGAACGATCGAACAGCCGATGTTCGAGTCGAACATGGGTTCGACTCGAACACGAAGCTCATCCCTACTCACAACCCATCAGGTGTTTCGGGTATAAACAGCTAGGGCACAAAAAGCCAGACTGTCCGTTGAATCCAGCCAGGCAGTCCCACTCGTGGAGAAAGCCAGCGGGGAATCCCCGCACATCCATGCCTGTGGCTCACTGCATTGAGGAGGAAGAAGGTTGGGGCGTCCTGCATGAGGCTGATCTAGTACAAGCAGCTAACCAGGACAACCGGCAGCAACACAGGCAGACCGTCCGGGTTAATGGAAAGGTAGCCAATGGCCTACGTGATACTGGTGCCACCATGACCCTACTACGGAAGAACCTCATCCCAGAGAGCCAACACACCGGGGACACTGTAGTGGTAAGGGTAGCGGGAGGCACCATTTTCCGGCTACCCGTTGCCTGTGTTCACCTGGATTGGGGGGTTGGTTCGGGACACGTGAATGTGGGGGTGATGAAGGATTTGCCAGCGGATGTACTACTGGGGAATGATTTGGCCCCCCTCATTTCTGCTTACGCCCCGATAGGCCCCACTGAAGCCAACCCAGTGACTACCCGTGCCCAGATCCCCAACAGCATGATGGCTTGAGCCCAGTCACCCTGTCTTCTCTCCAGTGGCTGAAAAGACTACAGGGAGAAGGGCCAGTCCAGGCCTCTCCCCAACGGCGGGCGTGTTCTCCGAGAGAGGCAGAGGTCGGCTGGGTAAGTAATGATCTGTTTGGAACAATTTTTGTTTGGGGTACGGTGTGGATACCAGCATTAGAGGACTGGAACTAATGACTAACTTCAGAGTCAACCCGTCTGGGGTCTCCTCCTGTGTTAGTCTCCTGCCGAAAGGGGAGAAATGTGACAAAGAGGCTTTGGAGGGGACTGAATGCAAGCCTCCTGCAAACCAATGTTCTATTATGTTTGTCTGCCTTGGATCACAGGATGTGTATTGCATTGGAGGGTTTGTGTTTGTCTGTCTTTGATCACAGGATGTGTAATGCATTGGAGGGAGGGGGGATTCTTCCAACAGCTCTCCCTGCTAACACTGTGTACTGATGAGACGTTAAACACACCTGACCTGTGTGTCCATTGTCATTGGACAGTTTAACCCGCCCTCTTTTCCAAGGGTGGGGGGAAAGAGTCTCTGAGTTATTTTATCTGTTGTGTCCATGTGTGATATAAATGAGTTTATTCCTGCTTGGAACCTGAAGACAGAGCCGTGTCTCGTTTTTGGGGTGGATTATTTGTATGGGTTCCTTGTTCGGCTGATTGGAGTGTTCGGTAGCTGCCTTTGTGTTTGGGTATGAAATGTCCTAAACGACTTTAACCCCTTTCATACTCGGGGTGTCGTTACAGAGGGGACCAGGAATTTGACACTTCTAGAAGTATTGGGTTCTGCTGGATCTTCAGTTGGCAGTTTTTTTTGCACAATTGCAGAGATTGGTGGCTGCAGAGGCAACAGAAGAACATAAAATCAATAACCGAGAGGTGTGTGAGCTCTTTCGGGAAACAATGTAGTGGCTGTAAACCAGTGGTGCTGTGACATTCATATTAGCATTAATTGTTGACTACTTCGTATATTAAGAGGTCATACCCATTTGGTAAGAAGTTTGTGTGCATAGTGGTGGTGGCAGCACAGAAGTTATCATGGGTTTAGAGAGAAGTTATCATGTATTTGCACAACCTTATGTACTTTTTTATTCTGATGGTCAGTTAATTGATATGCACTATTATTCTTTCACATGTGTTTGCTTGGATTAATACTTTTTCACACATGCCTATGTTCATGCTTATGTTATTTTTCAAAGGAATAGTGCAACACCTTCCCCTGATTATTTATGTAGCACTCTCTAGTGTGTGCTAGAAGTTAGTACAGGGTGTGTTAGGATTTAGAGTCGGTAAAAAAATTGTTTGACTCAGAGCTAAGTCTAAATCACGGAATCTGGGCCAGGGTTCAGTAAGGTTAAGGCCTTGATGATTCATCCTTGCAGTCCTCTGGTGCCTTCCCCTTGTCTAGAAGGTTGGAGAATCTTCTAGAAACGAGGCCTTGGCCGGTCCCCATTAGTGGGCTGGCAGGGGGAGAGCTTAGCTCATAAATAGATATAAGTCATGCCAGCAGGAGCAGTTGGGTGGAATGTAGAGATACAGTGTTGAGGAAGCTGTCAGTGGCCCTCAGGGGTACCCCCTAGTTTGGGGGAGGGTCCTGCCTTGGGCCAGGGCTCGGGTGCTGGAAGAATCCTTCTAAAACACAAAGAAGGACTCTTTCCTGGAGGCACAGGAGCAAGAGGGGACAGAGTGAGTAGCAACACTGTTGAGGACTAACAAAGGGGAGAGACTAACACATGTAGCAAGTCTCCCTGAAGACAGCGGTGTGCTTAAGTCTTCATCCTTCCCTGAGAGTTCTCCTGAGACTCTGTCAGGTGGACTGGTGAAGAGTCAGTCAGGAGGACTGGTGTGAGAGTTAGCCTGGAGGGCTAGAAAATGGGCAGCTGCAGCCAGGTGAGTTGGCAGTGCCTGAAGAGATGGTGCTTGGATCAGTAACCACAGAGAAGAAGTTACAAGCTGTTTCACTACATTTTTGCTACACAACAAGGGGCTTTGAGTTCCTGCCTGTAAAGGGCTATTGCGAAAATTTAACTGGGAGCCTGTCAGGTTATTCTGCAGTGATTCAGCTGGAGCAAGCAAGCAAGTATTTGCAGGAAACAAGTGAAGGAGACTGTATATAGATTGTATATAGGAAGATGTCCCTGAAGTTTTTGCTGAAAGTTTTGCTGAAGTCAAGTGGGCATCCCATAACCTCCCATCCCTATCCAAGTTATTACCCCTCAATAAATAACAAAAAACAAAGTCACAGACTGTTCTCTGACTCATCTGTGTTCATCAGCAGTCCCTACGGGGGTGTGCTACATTTATAATGAATGACAGGTACACAAAGGGGAGATAAGGGGGCATGCAAGCCATCACTGAGGACCTCCACCAACAACAACAAAAAGTTAAAAAGAAATGTTTAATTGTAAGGCCCTTGTAAAGCTGCAGAGAACAAGCAAATTCAGCTGCATGCTTGGTGGTAATAAATCTTCTTAACAATTTCATGATCACAGTGTAAAAAAAAAAAAAAATATCAATGAAGTAATAGCTAGCTTAAGCCTCTCATAAATTATAATTCCATAAAATGTGAAATGGATGATGGTTTTTCACTAGCACTTCAACTAAGTAAATAGGTTGTGCTAGACTGTCATAGATACTGATTTACTGTAGATACCAAGCTGCCACTGCACTATTATATGAGGGAAAATTAGTTAATTTAGATAATACAGCCATGAAAGATCCATTATTTCACTGACAGAAATGTATAAAGATGTCATCATAATTCATCATTAAAGATAATCAATCAATGTTTGTTCCTTTAGCTTGAACCAAAAATGTGCATTGTGGGTGATTCAATGCCCTGTGGGGCCTAAGAGTGAATAGTAGGCAGGGGAACACTATAGCAAATTGGGCCACTTGCTTAAATCATATGAAAATCTCTATGCTTGGGAGTAATGTGTGACTGGAACATAATTAGGATTTGACTTTGACTGCACATACAGTAACTAAATGTCTGTGAATCAGGAAAGGACAGGATTCAAAGGTAGCTAAGTAGCACTAACCTATAGCATTTTTAAATGGCAAACAAGTGAGAAAAATGTATATGCTTTAAGTGAAGTAATCATATAATGTAAATATTCCAAAGTCATTTATATTGAATCTAGGACAAGATCATTTGTGCTAGGTAATACATTGTTGTCGGTCACCTTTAGGTTTTCATTTGTCAGGTTACTCCCCTGTACATTTTATACAGTATATTTCTTTTGTGTTATTTCTTGTCTCTGTAACAGATGAAATTTTTGCTGAACAAAAAACACTAACAATAAGATTTTCCTGCTTTATGTGATCATCATTCAAATGAGGAACTCATATTTTTTTCCCACATGTGTTATTTTATTTTTTTACACTTAGATTGAGCTTTACAAATGTAAAAAATATGACTATGATGTGGTCAATGGTGATGACTATGAGGTGGTCAATGGGCCATGGTCTGGTAAAACTGGAAGACACAAATAAAAAAAAAGTGAATCAGGTTTTCTTGCACTGAATTCAATTATTTATTGATATTTTTCTATTATTTAATGATCTGATAGGCACACAATTAAACGTTGGCTGCACAAGGTCATCCCAGGAGAAGTCGGGAGCGGGGTCTATAGAAGCGCATGCTGCACTGAAATGTAGGTAGTGGTTGCAGTGTGTGGTGCAATGATTACAACCTATATTGAGAAATAACAAACTTGTTTTTAATTTGTGTTGGAAATGATGACATCTATATTTTTTTATTTAGGCTCTGTTTACAATTGTGGTTGCAGGGGCAGTAAAAACAGGTGCTTGAGCAGCATTTCTATTGCACCCCCCGCCCCAAGAAAACCTTAATCTGCAAAGGCACTTGTATGGAGGTATACACATGTCACCATTGCAATGTTTTGTATTGTAGCATGGCAAAAATAATCCCATGTCATGTTTGGTGGGCAGTACTATCTGCAGAAGTCAAGTGAATAAGGTCCACCCCAAAACTGTGTGCAACGTGTGTGGTTGTGGCACAGTGGTGTTGGATTTTAGGGGTTAAAACAGGAGATGAGAAGGTGACATTATGCCTGCAGTAAAAAGGCATATTACACTTTACTTAAAGTTTGCAACAATTACTGTAAGATTTCAGAAAAAAACCTCAGCAATGACAGCTTCACTATTCACATGTCAGGTTTCTTTTAACTCAGCTATCGTTAACTTTGATCAGTGATAAAAGAGCAATTTTTGTTGAGATGTGGAGGCACTTCAGGAATAGTGTCTTTTTTCCTTTTTTGTGTAATGCACAGCTCTTCCAGACTCCCTCCTTGTATTCCAAGTATCAGCAGTCAGTTTAATGTAAGCTCTCCTCTGCTGCAATAACTTTGCACACATAATAATCAGCTGTTGGACACTGAAGCTCTTTCCTCCTTCTTTCCAGTGACAGCAATGGAGAGACAGAGGCTCAGCTCAGTTCCTCTGCCACTCCCTGAAGCTTTGTCCCACCATAGGACTCACATGGGCTTGCTGTAGAGGCTAGCAAGAGCTTGATATTCAGAGGAGAGCATTGACTGCACACAAATTTCTGCTTTTGTGTTTCCTCCAATTGCTGGCAAAAGGCTGCAGCAAACATCACATATGTTTTCTTAATGATTAAGCACAATTGTACTGTGTAAAATGCGTCTACAAGACTTGTGTGTTGGTGTCCTCTGATGTCATTTTGGTGATCAATAAACGGCAGTTGGATTTCTATCGATGTGCAGCCATTTCTTCTTCAATCTACATACCCATGGAGGCGGGCCGGTGCTAGCACTTGCCCAGAGTACCTATCAAACATAAATAATTTACCTGGAGCGACGAGTTCTTTATTCCTTTTCAGAGGAGAGCATTGACTGCACACAAATTTCTGCTTTTGTGTCTTCTCCAGTTTCTGGCAAAAGGCTGCAGCAAACATCACATATGTTTTCTCTGTGGAAACAGAAAGAAGGGTCTGCCTTCACTCCCCAGGGGTCCCTGTACACAGAAGGAGGTGTTTTCGGTGGGCGTCCCCTCTTTTCCACTCACAGTCTGCTATTGGAGGGAGGAGAGAACAGAATCCTCCCTTTAGCATCCCTTCCCCTTCATATAACACTTGCCCCCCCCCCCCCCGTCCCAGCCCTGGGTGGAAAAGTGCATCGTAAAGGTAAAAGTATATGCTTTTTTTGATATACCTGGCCTTTGGACCTCAGAAACATCCCTCCGAAGGGTCCAGTAGTAGTCAGCAAGAATAGTGCGATCCCACCTGCCTTGGTATTATTTTTACTATCTGAAATGTCCTGAATCAACTGACCAATAAGCTCATTGCAGACTGCTTTGAGAGTCTCAGGAAATAAAATACAGATGATTATGCTAGAAATTAACTTTTAAAGACATCCCATAGCTTTGTATACCTTGATTTGCTCTTTCTTGGTTGTTATCTGTCCTATAACTCCATAAGAAATTTCTGCAAATATTTTTGAGGGACCGCCGTGCACCTGTTTCAACTTGGTTCATCTGGCCACCAAACATCCCCACAGTTGCTTCGATTGATGGTACAGTGAGGCTGCAATTGATGGGGGTTTTTTTCAGAATTTTTCAGTTTGTTTGTGCCTCCCAAAAATTTTGAGCACCAGCCGCCACTGATTTCAAGCATTTCTTTCTTTTAATTTTGATTATTATGGCTTACAGTTAGGGATGGGCTGAACGGACCCCAGAACTTTCGAACACTGTGAAAGTTCGGACCCAAATAACGAACCCCATTAAAGTCAATGGGACCCGAACGTCAAAAATCAAAAGTGCCCATTTTGAAGGATTATATGCAAGTAATTGGACATACAATGGTTATAGAGGTCTGGGTCCTGCCCCGGGGGACATGTTTCAATAAAAAAAAAAGTTTGTGAAAAAATTTATTTTTAAATGAGCATTTTTTTATTATTAAAGTGAAAGCTTAAAAAAGAAAAATTCCTTCCAGTATAGTGCCTGGGGGGTCCCCTTAGTCTACCTGTAAAGTGGCAGATCTGTATCATGTCTAGAATCTGCTGAAGCCAAAAAAAAAGACATTTTCCCTGCAAGCTGCCTTCATTTTGCTCAGCAACAGCTGGGGAGCCAGTGTGTATGATGAGGCAACAGTGTAGTGCACTTGGAACAAGATTAGAGATGTTTTGGATACATTCTGGTGTCACTTTGACTTTGTATAGAAGAAACGAGTGCGTAAAAATTGGTCTTTGGGTGTTGGTGGTGCCTTCCCACAGTAACCCTACAGAGGTAATCTTGATGAGAGAAAGAATTGGCCTTGCTGTAAAAAATTGCAATGATATGCACCCGTCAAACAGGTGCAGAAAAATTGGTCTTTGAGTGTCGGTGGTGCCTTCCCACTGTAACCCTATAGAGGTACTCTTGATGAAAGCAAGAATTGGCCTTGCTGTAAAAAAATGCAATGATATGCACCTGTCAAACAGGTGCAGAAAAATTACCCTTTGGGTATTGGGGGCGTCTTCCCACCGTAACCCTATAGAGGTGCTCTTGATGAAGGCAAAAAAAATTGCAATGATAAGCACCTGTCAAACAAGTGCAGAAAAAATGGTCTTTGGGTGTTGGTGGTGCCTTCCTACCGTAACTCTATAGAGGTACTCTTGATGAAAGCAAGAATTGACCTCACTGTAAAAAATTGCAATGATATGCACCTGTCAAACAGGTGCAGAAAAATTGGTCTTTGGGTGCCGGTGGCGCCTTTCCACCGTAACCCTATAGAGGTAATCTTGATGAAAGCAAGAATTGCCCTTACTGTAAAAAATTGCAATGATATTCACCTGTCAAACAGGTGCAGAAAAATCTTTGGGTGCTAATTGTGCCCATGAAACCTATACCAAAAACATTCTTCCAGATGAAATGATTGAACACCCTCAAAGCTAGGCAGCCTCGAAGTCCTGCAGAGATTCCACATCCCAAAAAGACTTAATCAGTAACATCGACATCAGGGGCTTCATAGCTGGTTGTCCAGGACTGATTAATTTTTATAAAAGTCAAATGGTCCACGGAGTCTGTGGACAGACGTGTTCTATGATCAGTAACAAAACCTCCTGCAGCACTGAATGTCCGTTCTGAAAGCATGCTGGATGCAGGGCAGCCCAACAACTCAATAGCAAACTGGGCAAGTTCTGGCCAGTGGTCTATTCTCATAACCCAGTAAGTCAGTGGATTGTCAGCTGGAAAGCTCTCTTTCTCTGTTTTGGCTCTGAGGTAATAGTCCACCATGTGATCCAGGCGCTGCTGATGGGATGTGGAAGCTGACAGCCCTGGGCGGCGAGAACTAAAAAAATTCTGAAATGCCTCACTTAGGCGGATGCCTTCTCCAACGCTCCTCTCTTGACCAACAGAAGACTCAAAAAGACATTTTCCATGACACTGTAACCTACTGGAGTCAAGAAAAACTTTCAATAAAATCATTTTTAATGTGTCCTCAAGAGATTTTATCTTCTGCACTCTCTGTGGGGACGGGATGAGTTCTGAGACCTTCCCCTTATGACGGTGGTCAAGGAGGGTTTCCAACCAGTAATCATCCTTCTCCTTTATGCCACGTATTCTTGGGTCCTTTTGCAGGCTTTGAAGCATGAGGTTGGCCATGCGCCTCAAATTTGCTGAGGCTTGAGCAGCAGACTCCTCGCCTTGGGGTCACTAAGGATGACAGCATCTGGAACTTCCTCCTCCCAGCCATGTAGCAGCAGCATGTCACAAATCAGGCAGTTTATGGGCAGGTGGATTTCCCGCTGAATTTCAGTCAGCTGAGCACTGGCTGTGTATGACCGCCTGAAAGGGCTACAGACTCTTTTGGCCAGCTTTAGCACATCTTGCAACCCTGGGTACGTATTTTGGAAACGCTGCAACACCAAATTGAGGACATGTGCCAGGCATAGCACATGTGTCAGCTTTCCTTGTCTAAGGACAGACAGGAGGTTTGAGCCATTATCGCACACCACCATTCCTGCCTCCAGCTGGCATGGTGTTAACCACCTCTGGGCCTGTCCCTGCAGAGCTGAAAGAATCTCTGCTCCGCTGTGGTTGCTGTCCCCTAAACACACTAGCTGAAGCACTGCATGGCACCTTTTAGTCTGACTCTGGGACTAGCCCTTTGAACGCTTAGGGCGTACCTGATGTTCATAGGACAATTCTGCAGAGGATGACATAGAGGTGGCGGAGGAGGATAAGGAGAAGGGGATAGAGGTCACCGGTCTGGCATCATCACCACCAGCTGTATGGAGATGTGGGGGCAGAACAAGCTGCAGCACCGAGCCCTGTCCTGCATCCTTTCACATTGCAAGCAGCATTACCCAGTGTGCTGTGAATGAAATATAATTAGCCCTGTCCATGCTTGCTGTACCACGTGTCAGCAGTAAGGTGGATTTTACGGCTGACTGCCTTGCCCAACAATGCCACAACATCCCCTTCCACGTGATGGTAGAGAGATGGAAGGGCCTTACGTGAAAAGTAGTAGTGACTGGAACCTGCCATTGTGGTACAGCACATTGTGCAAATTCACAGAAGGGGGCAGAATTCACAAGGCTGAAAGTCAGAATTTGGAGAGCCAACAGCTTTGACAAGCTTGCATGTAGACACTGGGCATGTTGGTGACAGGGACTGCATTTTTTTTCTGTTGCAGCAGATGGGGCAGAGAAATTTGCCTGCTACAGTCTACAGTTGGTGGTGTGCTGCTGGCAGATGTGCTGCTAGGACCTGGGACACCCTGTGCTATACCATCATCCCTGTCAGTGGAGGCTGCTGAGAGGTAATGACTCGGTATAGCAGGGGCAGGCTGAATTGGGTAAGGAGGAGGAGGGACAGATATGTGCCCCTTTTGTGTGGCTTTTAGGTGCTCTTGCCAACAGGCTGAGTGGTTGGACATTAAATGCCTTGTTAAGCAAGTGGTACCCAAATGTTTGGTATTTTTGCCATGTTTGATGTGCCTGAGACACAGTTTGCAGATAGCAATAGTGCGATCTGCTGCAGATGTGCAGAAAAAGGCCCAGATAGCTGAGCTTTGGTGAGTGGGCCGGGAGTAGGGATGAGCTTCATGTTCGACTCGAACATCGGCTGTTCGCCAGTTCGCCGAACAGCAAACAATTTGGGAACAGCAAACAATTTGGGGTGTTTGCGGCAAATTCGAAAGCCGCGGAACACCCTTTAAAAGTCTATGGGAGAAATCAAAAATGCTAATTTTAAAGGCTTATATGCATGGTATTGTCATAAAAAGTGTTTGGGGACCTGGGTCCTGCCGCAGGGGACATGGATCAATGCAAAAAGAAGTTTTTTCGGGAGCAGTGATTTTAATAATGCTTAAAGTGAAACAATAAAAGTGTAATATGCCTTTAAATTTCGTACCTGGGGGGTGTCTATAGTATGCCTGTAAAGGGGCGCATGTTTCCCGTGTTTAGAACAGTCTGACAGCAAAATGACATTTCAAAGCAAAAAAGTCATTTAAAACTACTCGCGGCTATTAATGAATTGTCAGTCTGACAATACACATAAAAGTTAATTGATAAAAACGGCATGGGATTTCCCCACAGGGGAACCCCGAACCAAAATTAAAAAAAAAATGCGTGGGGGTCTTTCTAAATTCCATACCAGGCCCTTCAGGTCTGGTATGGTTATTAAGGGGAACCCCGCGCCAAAATTTTTTAAAAAAATGGCGTAGTGGTCCCCCTCAAAATCCATACCAGACCCTTCAGGTCTGGTATGGATTTTAAGGGGAACCCCGCGCCAAAATTTTTAAAAAAATGGCATGGGGTCTCCCCAAAAATCCATACCAGACCCTTATTTGAGCACCCAACCTGGCAGGCTGCAGGAAATGAGGGGGGATATGAGAGCGTCTCCCCCTGAACTGTACCAGGCCACATGCCCTCAACATTGGGAGGGTGCTTTGAGGTAGCCCCCCAAAGCACCTTGACCTTGATGGGGAGAAGGGCCTCATCCCCACAACCCTTGGCCGGTGGTTGTGGGAGTCTGCGGGCGGGGGGCTTATCGGAATCTGGAAGCTCCCTTTAACAAGGGGACCCCCAGATCCCGGCCCCCCCTGTGTGAATTGGTAATGGGGTACAAATGTACCCCTACCATTTCACAAAAAAGTGTCAAAAATGTTAAAAAAACACAAGAGACGATTTTTGACAAGTCCTTTATTAATTTCTTCTTCTTTCGGCTTCTTCTTCCATCTTCTTTCTTCTGGTGTTCTTTCAGTGTTCTTCTTCTTCCTCCATCTTCTTCTTTATCTTCTTCTTCTCCATCTTCTTCTTCTTCATCCACTCTTCTTGTTCCGCATCTTCCTCCAGGCTTTTTCTCCACTCCGTCCGCCTCAGTGGGAGTCTTCAGCCGTGCGACCCTTTGCTTCTTCTGACACCTTTATGGTATAATGGAGGGAGGGGCCACCCGGTGATCCCGCCCTCCTCTGACGCACGGGGAAATCACGGGACTTCCCTGAGGCTTTCCCCGTGTTGTCAGAGGGGGGCGGGGTCACGTAACCGGGTGAAAGCCTTTCATGACAGAGGATGAGGAAGGTTTAGTAAGCCAGTCCACCACCTCCTCTGCATGCTGTTGCTGGATAGCATGGGAAAAATCACTAAACAGAGGAAGTGATGCCTTGCCTGAGGACTGCCCACCACGTCCACCTTTGCCTGTGAACACATTTGTTGCTTACAGTGCCAAGGGAACGTCTGCCTCTCCTTGTCATCCCAGGCTTATCAGCAAATGTAAAGAAGAAGTTGAAATCTATACTTAGATGCACTTTAATCAATGTAAAGAGGTGTTTGGTGCACTTTAATTTGAGTACTCACACTACACAGACACACTCCACGGATACATCATAATATACTGAAATATAATGCGCCAAATGTACAGTAATGCACGGAACTATATGGCGTTAAACTGGCAGTGACGCACACAGAAGTAGATGGCGTTAAACTGGCAGTAACGCACACAAAACAATATGGCGTTAAACTGGCAGTAATGCACACAGAACTATTTGGCATTAAACTGGCAGAGACGCATAGAACTATATGGCATTTAACTGGCAGTGACATACACAGAAGTAAATGGCGTTAAACTGGCAGTAACGTACACAGAACTATATGGCGTTAAACTGGCAGTAACGCACACAAAACTATATGGCGTTAAACTGGCAGTAACGCACACAGAACTATATGGCATCAAACTGGCAGTAGCGCACACAGAAGTAAATGGCGTTAAACTGGCAGTGATGCAGACAAAACTATATGGTGTTAAACTGGCAGTAACATACACAGAAGTAAATGGCAATAAGCTGTAAGTAACGCACACAGAACTATATGGCGTTAAACTGGCAGTAACGCACACAAAACAATATGGCGTTAAACTGGCAGTAATGCACACAGAACTATATGGTGTTAAACTGACAGTAACCCACACAGAAGTAAATGGCGTTAAGCTGGCAGTAACGAACACAGAACTATATGGCGTTAAACTGGCAGTAACGCACACAAAACAATATGGCGTTAAACTGGCAGTAACGCACACAGAACTATATGGGGTTAAACTGGCAGTAATGCACACAGAAGTAAATGGCGTAAAAACTGGCAGTAACGCAAAAAACTATATGGAGTTAAACTGGCAGTAACACACACAGAACTATATGGTGCTAAACTGGCAGTAACGCACACAGAACTATATGGCGTTAAACTGGCAGTGACGCACAGAACTATATAGCATTAAACTGGCTGTGACGCACACAGAGGTAAATGGCGTTAAACTGGCAGTAACGCAATCAAATAGACGGTGTTCAACCGTCACTACACTGACGCTATCTGAACTGTCCTTACTCTAGCTATACACTAATTTAAAGATTACTGACACATTCTCACTACACTACACTGAAAATGGCTGCCATTGAATGAATACTTTTATGCTGTGGGTGGGAATGAGCCATGACTGGATAAAGTCATGATGACAGTGTCCAATCATGACTCGGACAGCGCTTTGTGCCTTGATTGGTTGAACCTTTCACTGCTTCAGCTGACCAGGGCTTGCAATGCACTGTTCAGCACTGTAATGCATTGTGGTCAGTTCAGGGGGCCAAACTAACAAACAAACAGCGAATGTTTGGGCCGAACTTATGCTTGGGCCAAACCGTTCGCCCATCCCTTCTTACAGTTATTGAAAACCCAGAATTCAGTATCTCAGAAAATTAGAATATTACAAAAGACCAATTTTATATAAGAGCACCATCCCTGTGGTGATAATCCTCCCAAAAATAACATTACTAGCTAAAAGGTTGGTTTAAGTAGTCCATGGCCCTATCTAACACGGGGGACCACCTAATAGTCACCTAATAGTCAGTGTTGACACAACATACCCTTTCAGAACCCTGCAAGAAAACAGAAAGCCACTCCCTAACTAGGTAATCTACAACTCTAACTACAACATTAACAAGCCCTACCTAGCGAATATTCTCCTGCTAGCAGGGTAAGGTCATTTTACTTAACAAACATGTCTTCCTCCCTTGAAGTGGAAAGGCCTAACAAACCCACCCTCATCATAACAACAAGAACTCTTCAACTAGAAGGGGAAGGGTTAACAGCAAACCAGCCTTACCTGTTCAGTAAAGCAAAGGCAGAAATTTTCCCTCTGCAAATTCAAGGTATCCTGCTTCAGGGTTCGTATTTCCAGCTACAACCCCATGTAGCAAGAATAAGCCAAGCATTGACCCCTAGTAGCAACTGTAGTAGTAAAGAGGGTCAGTCCAGCTTATCAGTACATGTTTGGGTCTGGGACCTGGATCATCTTCCTGTCAGGCCCCCAGACATTAGTAGAGTATTGACAGGGTGGTTTTTCAGCCTTCACCACCACCTTGTCCATGCAGATGGCCCGACTCAGGACACAGTCTTCTTAATGTCCTGTAAGTGGGTCTAGACCTTTGCGTAATGATGCCTTCTGCAGGGCTTTGGTGCATAAAGAAAGTCCCACACTAGGTCCTCCTCCCACTCGGACTGGGTGGCTTCCATCTGGTCCATCACTCTCTGGGACATAAGAATAGTCAAACTCCCACTCTAAGGTGGTCATTAGGGATGAGCCTGACATTCAGGTCGAACATAAGTTCGACTCGAACATCGGGTATTCGCCCGTTTGCCGAAGAGCGAACATCATGAGGCATTTGCAGCAAATTCAAATGCCATGGAACACCCCATAATGCACTGCGAGATCGCAGTGCATTGCTGTATGATGATTGGCCAAAGCATGCACCTGACCTGCATGCTTTGGCCAATCACAACGCCCTCTGATAAGAGAGCCATAATTGGCCAAAGGCAGGGTGCCTTTGGCCAATCATGGCTCAGGGGAACTAAGTCCACACCCCACACTATATAAGGCTGCTTACACAGCGGTTGTGTGTAGTGTTGTTGGTGTGGACAGAGCGATAGCTTGATTTAGATTAAGTAGGGAGGTTATTCAGTTTCAGTTAGTGGCATTGTATATAGTTTGCCTTCCAATGCAGCTGCCAAAGTGGTCTATTCCACCGGCTCCTTGTCCACAGTCACTCCTTCCGTAGCCCCACCATCATGCATGGAGGAGTCCCCAGAATTTTTCAACCACAGTGTTGGGTACATCCTGCTGGAGGATGCGCAGCGATTTGAAGGCTCTGATGTTGGTTCCCAGGTTGGGGAAGGGAAAGGGAGTAATGTGAGCCTAGAGAGATGGGGTGCCCAAGAAGGTCAAGAAACCGGCAGCCATGTGTTCCCAGCTGCAGCATACTGCCAAGTTTGCTCCAGTGATGAGGAGGAAGGGGATGATGAGGTCACTGACTGTACTTCGGTGCCTGAAAGAAGAGAGGGAGAGGAGGCACAACTCCAACGAGGCAGGATGTCCTTATGCAGCTTAAGGGCAGTCACTCTACTGCATCACATCGCAGAGCTCTGCAGGTGCAGGGTGCTGCTGACTCCCCGTTGACTTTTAAAAGTTCCTTGGTGTAGACCTTTTTCGACACTTGTGCAGCAGATCGCACAGTTACTGTTTGCAACATATGTCTGAAGTGGATCAAGCATGTCCAGAACAGCAGCCGCTTGGGCACCACATGCTTGACCAGACATATGACAACCTGTCATGCAGTTCATTGGCAACAGCACTTAAAAAGGTCCACATCAAAGAAAAAGGCGGACTTCTCCTTGCTCCTCATCTTGGATCTCCAACCCTACTATACCTCCAGACCTCTCAAAAACCTGCACTGAGAGGAAAGAAGGTATAGCAATAGGTGTCCCAAGTACTTGCAGTCGGTCCCAACCATCCACATGCTCAGCGTCTAAATGCTAGCTTGGCCAAATTGCTAGCACTGCAACTGCTGTCTTTTCAGCTAGTAGACTCTGCCCCCTTTTGTGAATTTATGCAATATGCTGTACCTCAGTGGCAGGTTCCAAAACACCATTTCTTTTCACGGAAGGCCATCCAGGCCTTCCAGCACTCATGTGGAAGGCAATGCCTTGGCCTCGTTGGACAGGGCGGTCAGCAGTAAGGTGCATATTACCGCTGACTCATGGTCCAGCAGGCATGGGCAAGGACGTTACCTTTCTTTCACAGCACACTGGGTAACTCTGCTGGCAGCTGGGAAGGATGCAGGAAAGGTTCAGTGTTGTTGGAGCTTGTTCCATCACCACACCTCCAAAATGCTAGTGTTGATTCTGCCACAGCTCTCTCCTCCACCCCCTCCTCTTCTTCTTCTTCCTCTATGGCCTCTTCTGCAGATTTGTGCTCTGAACAAGCAGTGCTCCATAAGTGTTCAAGGGGCTATGCAAGCAGTCAGGCTAAAAGATGCCATGCGGTGCTTGAGTTGGTCTGTCTAGGGGACAGGAGCTACACTGGGGCAGAGATTCTGTCAGCTCTGCAGGGCAAGGCTCAGAGGTGGTTGACGCCACCCCAGCTTCAGCCAGCAATGGTTGTATGTGACAATGGCACCAACCTTCTCTCCGCCCTCCGACAGGGACACTTGACCCATGTTGCATGTTTGGCACATGTCCAGAATTTGGTGGTGTAGCGGTTCTTGAGCAGGTACCCAGGCTTACAGGATCTCCTGAGGCAGGCCAGAAAAGTCTGTGACCATTTACACTGGTCATACAATGCCAGTGCTCAGCTGGCTGACATTCAAAGGGAATGTAACCTGCCCACCAACCGCCTCCTTTGTGGCATGGCCACCAGGTGGAACTCAACATTGGCAATGCTGCAGTGGTTGCACACACAACAGAGGGTCATCAATGAGTACCTGTGCGAGTATGGCACCAGGACAGGGTCAGGGGAGCTTGGCTTCTTTTCCATATGCCAGTGGCTACTGATCAAGGATGCGTGCACTGTCCTGTCACTATTTGAGGAGGCCACAAGAATGGTGAGCAGCGACAATGCATGCATCAGTGACACTGTCCCTCTAGTCTTCCTGTTGGAGCACACACTTTGTGGAATCATGGACAGGGCACTTGAGGCAGAACAGCGGGAGGAAGAGGAGGACTTCCTTACCTCTTAAGGCCCCCTTTATCCAGATAGCATTCCTGCGGGCCAAACACACAGGAAGAAGAGGAGGAGGATTGTGTCAGCATGGATGTAGAGGATAACACTCATAAGCAGTCTTCAAGGGATGGTTTTCAGTCCCCAGAAACCCAAGGAGTTGTACGTGGCTGGGAGGAGGTAGTTATAGATCATGTGATCCTTATTGACCCAGAGGACTCAATTGAATGCCTCTGCAAACTTAAGGTTGCAGAGCTCATCCTGCCTTCACAGAGGGAGCAGAGGATGAAACATCTTCAGAAGGCCTTGAAGAAAGGTTTGTGCAACACATTTTCAAACCCTGGAAGGTTAGAATTTCCTGGTGCTGGACAACGTGTTGATGAGGCTTCGTTCAGTCAGAGGAAGAATGGTGGAGAAGGTGGCCGGCTGATCGATGCCTTTAAACAATTTTTCAGTCCTCAGTGCCAAGGTCTGATCGGTTCAAGCAACCATCGCCAGCGTCTGCATTACATGGTTAAGGAATATCTAGGTGCAAGAGCAGACTTGGAGACTTTTCCAACAGAGCATCCACTGGGTTACTGGGTCTTGAGGATGGACCACTGGCCAGAGCAAGCTCAATATGCAACTGAGTAGGGATGAGCTTTATGTACGGGTCGATTTGCCTGTTCGTCGAAAAATGAACATTATGAGCCGTTAGCGCCAAATTCGAGTGGCGCATAATGGCCCATAATGTACTGCGGGAACGCAGTGCATTGCTGTCTGATGATTGGGAAAGCATGCACTATGACCCGCATGCTTTGGCCAATCACAGCGCCGTCAGCAAAGAGACCCATAATTGGACAAAGGCAGGGTGCCTTTGGCCAATTATGGCTCAGGGGGTTAAGTCCACGCCCCACACTATGTACGGCTGCCTACACGTCGGCACTGTGTAGTGTGTTGCTGGTGTTGAGTGTCATTTCATTTAGATCAGGGGTATCCAAACTATGGCCCTCCAGTTGTTCAGGAACTACAATTCCCATCATGCCTAGTAATGTCTGTGAATTTCAGAGTTTTACAATGCTTCATGGGAAGTGTAGTTCTGCAACAGCTGGAGGGCCGTAGTTTGGACACCCCTGATTTAGATTGAGCAGGCAGGCGATTCAGTGTATTTATTACATATATACATCCAGGTTTGTATATATATATATATATATATATATATATATATATATATATATATATATATATATATATATATATATGCACTGTATCCAGTTTAGCTAGATCTGACTGCAGTCCGTTCCTGGTGTACTCTTTCTAATATACTTCAGGCAGGCAGGTGATTCAGTTAGCTGCAGTGTATTTAATATATATATATACAGTCAGTCTCATATATATATATATATATATATATATATATATATATATATATATATATATATATATATATATATATATATATATATAATATATATATACAGTATATATATATATATATATATATATATATATATATATATCCACTGTATATCCAGTTTAGCTATATCTCACTGCAGTCCGTTCCTGGTGTAATCTTTCTAATATATTTCAGGTGGGCAGGTGATTCAGTTAGCTGCAGTGTATTTAATATATATGTAGTGCACTACTCCCTTGGGAGCTGCAAAGTTGTTCATTTTCCCACTGGCCATCCCAGACCCTCTGGGCTACCCTTACCTCTGACACTTCGGGTTCCATCCTTGCAATAACACAAAACTCACTGTTTTATAAGTAAATATTAGATTAAGTTTACTGAAGAATATTAAACTTAAACACAAGGATTTTAGTAGAAGAAGTGTAACAGTTATTACTATAACTGTACCGCTACATAAACGTAATGCAGCAATGCTAAGAATAGTCTCAACAATCTGTACATATAAAGTTGTTTTGGATGACCCCTGAGAGTGCGTCTCCAAGTGGGACTAATGCTCAGAGTGACTATGCCTTAACTCTGGGCACCTTCACACTTCCAGCACACCTATGTAACCACAAGAATGCAAAGTTATCAGTACAGTGCAATACAATTACTAGGGAGCTCCCCCTACTTTAAGATGCAGTCTCTCTTAATACTCATAGGAAGCAAGGCCTTGCAATAAGAGATGCTGTCTTTAGTCTTCTGCTAGCTATTTGTGTTGTAGTAATTGTAATCCACACAGTTGAACAAACAAGGATTATTGTGGGGTGAGTGTTAGAACTGTACTGGCCATGCAGCACACTTACAACTGCCTTTGGTGTAATTGGTTCCTGAACGCACAGTGTCAGTAATCAATGGAGTGTAGGCTTGAGGCCTGTTTAAACTCAGTCCTTTAGATAAGATCTCCTCTGTGGGACTACAGGTCCCAGCAACTCTGTGTTTACAGTCTAAGTGTGAAAAGGTGCGTTAATAACTATGGGTGGCAGCCCTATCACCCAAACAGGCCTGGAGAATAGAACAGCTCCGCTCCGGTTGTCTCAATCTTGCTTCATGCCAGCCTGCTCCGTCACACCGCTCCATTTCGCGAGATGAACCGAGACCTTCTGATGGCTCCGACAGGTGCCTCTGGATCCTTCCCAAACCAGTCACACAGTCTTTCCAGCACACAGGTGTAGAGCAGAGTCGCTGGCTGTTCCACTCCACAGTTTGTGTAGGCCGCGCTCTCCGGGAACCTCCTCACAGATCCTTGTAGGCAGGCCACGCATCCAGAAGTGACAGAAAATGGCCACATGTGTCCTTTTATAGCCTACCCAGCATGCAATTCAGTGCTGAGTGTTCATGGGTAGGTCACTTGGCATTCTGGGTAGGTAGGTTCTTGTATAATGTAAACAAACAGTCACTTCCTGTGACATTTCTCCATGTTCTTTAAACAAAGAATACTGCATCTTGGCCACTAGATGGTAAGTATCAATTCAGAGCATTGTCCTTAAGTTAACATTGCCTGACAGAAATGTCAGTGCTACACACTCCCCCTACTTTATATCTTTGGTCCCCAAAGATAAAATTGAAGTTTACTTACATCAGAAAATAAGTTATACTCAAGTCCCAACTTAATGTAGACAAATAATGACACACTTCTGGGCTCTCGCTAATTAGCTTGCATACCTCAGGTGTAAGCTCACAACCAAGTTCTGATAAGGCCAGGGCAATTGTCATGTCCCATCCTGCAGTGTCAGAGGTTAAGGTAGATTCACCCCCTATCCAATCGACAGTAGGGGGTGTATCCTCGGGGTCGGTGATCTGTGAACCGTAGGAACTGGCTCTTCAGAACTCTCCCCTAACATGTCATACGTGAGTCTTTGTGGTGGGTGCACTTTCTGTCTCAACTTCATAGTCAAGAGATTCTCCTCCTGGTTTATTGAGTCTTCCACCTTGTCTTGCTCTCTTATTTGAGCGTTGGTACTGATAGATGAATCCTGAATTTCGGTTTCAGAAGTCTGTTTCAGCTCTTCAGTCTCTAAAGGGGACAGTACTTCACCAAGAAAGTCTATCAAGTCTCCGATCTGCTCTCCAGAGTCAATTGTCTCGGGCCTCACACTCGTCACTTCTCCTTCTTCCTCCGTCCAGAACTCCACCGCATTATCAACTAATTCCATATCTCTCTTCTCCGGTGATGATCTTGAACTCGAGTTCTCTGACTACTCATAGTCATCTTCAGATTCATCACTTTCATTAATCTCCCCTGACTTGTTCTTTTTTGAACGGATACCAGCCGGGGTTAATCTTTCAGGGGATGTCTGAGAAACTGCTGGGATTTTAATGCATCAGACAGTGGCAACAGAAGATTTCTATGCCACATCTTGTTTGGCCCGACTCTCCTTCTGGTCGGATCTGATACACTGGCAGTCCAGGGATGCGCTTACACACAATAAAAGTCTGTGACTTCCATCTGTCTGCCAACTTGTGCTTTCCTGGTATGCCCAGATTCTTTAATAGTACTCAACCCCCTGGCTGTAGATCTTGATTTTTCACTCTGGCGTTCTGTTTTTTCCTGGACTCCCTGACAGTAGCATGCTCTACTGCCTGCTCATACGCTTGTCTCAGGTTCTTCCTCAGTCGATTTATGTATCCTTTATGTGAGGTAAGGGGGACATTATCCAAGGATGTACCAAAATCCAAGTCAGCAGGGAGTCTGGCTTCTCTTCCGAACATGAAGCGATATGGGGAATATCCAGTGACATCACTCTCCGTGCAGTTGTATGCGTGAGCTAATGCTGCGATGTGGTTACCCAAGTATTGTTTCTTGTTTGAACCGCTCCGGTTGTGGGTCACCCTGAGGGTGATAAGGTATAGTGTGAGATTTCTTGATTCCCAGGAGAGTACACATCTGCCGTACTAACCTGCTCACAAAGTCCCTGCCTTGGTCTGAGTGGATCCTCACTGGTAACCCATAGTGTATGAAGAACTTCTCCACAAGCACCTTGGCTACCATGCTTGCTTTTTGATCTTTGGTGGGGTAGGCTTGAGCATAGTGGGTAAAGTGATCCGTCACTAGTAGAATGTTGTTTCTTCCACCTATATCGGGCTCCAAGCACAGAAAGTCAATGCACAGTAATTCCAGGGGTTTTGGCTCTGCAAATGACCCATAGGGGCAGCTCTCGGTTGCAAAGTCTTTCTCTGAATGCACGTGAGGCAAGAGTGACAGTAGCTTTCCACTTCTCTTCGCATGTTGGGCCAGTATAATCTATCCCTAATCAGCCAGAAAGTTCTTTCTGCACCTAAATGACCGTGTTCATTGTGCAGGGAGACTAAGAAAGCCCGGTGTTTCTCTAGGAGGAACAGTTCCCACCTTTCTTCATTATTCTCTGTGAGGCAACTTCGATAGAGTACTCCATCCTTGAGTTTCAGTTAATTCCATTCCTTGTGTAAGATTTTTGCTTCGGGTTCACGACTTTTTTGTAGCATCTCAGAGCTCTGACTCTTCAAGGCATGCACTGCTAATCTGCCCAATGAGTCTTCCACTTGGTCCCTTCTCAGGTCTACTTTCGACAGTCACGGCAAACCCTCTCCCCTCACTTGTGCCAGTCCACAATATCGTCTAGGGATACCTAATGGTTGAACCCCTAGGTATTCTGCAGCCACTTCCCCACTTCTCTTCTTGTCCAGACCCTGGAACAGAGCTCACACTCCTTCCTCAGTCACACAGGCCCATTCTGCTGGTTCTTCTTCTTTCCTGTGTAGCCTTCGGGATAGAGCATCCACATCTCGGTTTCCAACCCCAGGCCTGTACTTCAGACTGAACCGGAACCCAGCCAATGCTGCTATCCACCTGTTTCCTGTGGCATCCAGCTTGGCAGTGGTCAGAACGTAAGTCAAAGGGTTGTTGTCTGTTTTGACAGTGAACTCGGCTCCAAACAAATAGTCTCTTAGCTTGTCGACCACCGTCCATTTAAGGGCCAGAAACTGCAGCTTGTGCACAGGGTAGTTCTTTTCCGAGGGTGTAAGGCTCCTACTCACATAGGCTATGGGTCTCAGCTTCCCCGCCTGATGTTAATACAGCACTCCTCCATGGCCATCTCCACTTGCATCTACATGTAGCTCATAAGGTAGACTTGGATCAGCACTGGAGCTTCTGTCAGGCTCTTCTTTAGCCTCTTGAACGCCTCTCCACATGAGTGGGTCCACTGATCCTGTACAGATTCTCCTTTCTTACGAGTACCGCTCCGCTTCGTCTTTACCCCTTGTTCTTCATCTTCCCCCATGACTTTGTGTAATAGCTCATTGCAAAATTCTACACGAACCTTCGGTAGTAGGAGCAGAAACCCAAGAAGGATCTCAACTCCGTTACCATCCTTGGCCAGGGCCAGCTGGTGACAGCTTCCAACTTTTGCGGTTCAGTAGCAACTCCTCCTGCCGAGACTACATGTCTCAGGTATGTAACTAAAGTCCGGTAGAACTGACATTTTTCTAACGACAGCTTCAACCACTCTTTGTAAAGTCGGGAGAACACCTTCTCCAGTCGAGCCTCATGTTCTTCAAGGATCTTGCCAAACACAATGATGTCGTCCAAATACACTAGGACCTCCACGAGATTCATGTCTCTGACCGTCCTTTCCATGAGGCGTTGTAATGTGGCGGGGGCCCCTGACAGGCCCTGAGGCATTCGGCTGAATTCATAGAAGCCCAATGGGCATATAAACGCAGTCTTTTCCTGATCTGCCAGATTCATGGGAATTTGGTAATACCCACTCTTCAGATCCAACACGCTGAACCACTTGGCTCCTGTGAGGCACTGCAATGCATCTTCAATGCGGGGGGTGGTATATTGATCGGGGACAGTGTGTTGATTCAAAGTGCAATATTCAATGCATATGCGATGAGACCCATTCTTCTTCCTCACCACCACGATAGGGGAGGCATAGGGACTCCTGGATTCCTGGATTATCCCTGACCTTTTCAACTCAGACAGTTGTTCTCTTAGGTCTTCTAGGTCACTAAGCGATACTCTCCGGGCTCTTTCATGGAATGGCTTGTCTTCCTTGAGGTGAATCGCGTGCTTAGCACTCTTTGCACATCCCACATCGAAATCATTCTGAGTGAATATCTTCTCCCACCTCTTCAACTGGGTCTTCGCCCTTTCCTGCCAAGGAGGAGGCAAGTTCTCTGCACAGTGCTGTAGCTCCTTCGTCAGACCCTGGCCACCTTCCTCACTCTTCACCTCTTCTGGGAGTAAAGGATTGGCCGCGCTGTCTTGTCACACTAGCATCCAAGGCCTCAACGTGATGGGCTGGTCTGTCACATTCTTCAGTCGGATAGGCACTCTTCTCCCTGTCCTGTACAGGTCCCGGGTGGGGACCAATTCAGGAACCATCTCCAATCCTTTTGTTCGGGCTCTCTCATCCGTTTCTAGTACTACAAATGGGCCTGGCTAATCCCACTTTAATTTGACAGTGACCCTCACTTAAGCAACCCGGACATATTGTCCTTTTTCTGCCTTCGAAGTTCCACAGCCACCTCACTTCTCCTCTCTGAGCTTTCTTCTCTCTAACCACCAGGTGGTATGCTTGTCGTAACTGCTGGTGGATTTTATTGGTGGTACTCCCTTCTGCATCCAGGACAGCAAACAGCAGTCTTCTCACCAGATCCGTATTCGTCCCCACCAGTATGGAATTTCGCTCAGCTCCAGTGGGCCTGGGGCACACAACAGCCAGCGTGTCAAAGGTCTCCTCTTTTCCTACAGCCGCAGGCCCAAAAGAGATTTGGATGGGAATGTAACCATTGTAAGGGCATCGGGTGGTCCAATTCCCCCAGATCTCGAGCTCCTCCAACTTGCGGATGGGGATATGACTTAAGTGTTTGTCAAAAAAATCTTGATACAACAGTGTAACTTGTGCTCCTGTATCCAGTAGAGCCTGGGTGTAGATTCCTTCTATCTGCACAGACACAAGTGGGGATGGCCCCATTAATTTATCTGGGAAGCTCTCTGACTGTTGGTAAGGCAGTCCTTCTTCTTCCCCTTTATTTTAGTTTGAGAATTCTGGTCGCCAATCCTAGGCGATGAGTTAGAGTTCCTTTGAATGGTGTCCCCTGAACGGGCTCTCCCGCTAACATTCTGAAGAGACCCAACTGGGGTTCTAGAAACTGGTGAAGCATTGACTTTCTGCACTCAGTTCCCTGACCCCGGTGTTGGGTTACTTGTCCGTCTATTCATCTTCCTGATATTTCGGAACTCCCTCTTCTTTCTTTTTTTCTCTCTTCTAGTACTCTCCTTTCATTTCTTTTGGAGCTCTGCTTTTCAGCAGGGTTCTCAGCTGACTCCTTCACTGAGACTCCCTGGAGTTTCCTGCCGGTTGCTCCTTCAACAATGTCTTCAACATTCTGATCAGTTCCCTTAGTAATTCAGCATTTGGGTGCTTCTTTGGGCAGTGGACCCTGAGATGCCCAAAATCCCCACACTGATAGCACTTCCGACCATCCACCCATTCATTTGGATTCTTGGCTTCTGCCCCCCCTACTCAGAGTAGCGCTTGTTGCAGCAGGGTTTAGCTTGGGGCCCCTCCTCAGCTGACTTGGTCCAAGTTGGTGTTGACAAGGATTCCACTACAGGAGTCGGATGGTGTTCTCCCCACTCGTACTCCTCTTCGCCGACATCTTCCATACCTTCCACTGATATTGACTGAGCAGCGGCCCTTTCACTCCTCTGCGAGATGCCCGTGGTTTCTCTATCCTTTTCTTCCAAGATAGCCTCTTCTTCTTTCACTAGTCCCATCAGTTTGGGATAGGAAGGAATCTCACTGGTGCCTTTTAGGAGTTGGGTTGCCCCTCTTTGAGCTCCTCGCCAACGGACTCCCTGGCGGTGTCACAGGTGTCTGTTCTTCTGATTCTTGTATCAGAATCACCAGCCCATCCATGCCTTCTGCTAAGCTCACCATCTTTTCCTTGAACTCTGTTGGGGTGGCTTCTTTCCACTCTAAGAGGATGTAGGTAAAGTTTTCCTGCACAGCCTGCTTTAAGTCTAGCACATAGCAGCCTTGCCCCGGCACCGCTTTCTGCATTAGTTGTCGCACCTCTCTATCAAACCACTGGTCTCCTGGGAGTCTCAGTATGGTGGTTTTATGGGCCGCACTCCCAAATTCTCAACTCCATCAAGTGGCTGTAGCTGAGTCCATGACTTCCTCCACTCTTGACCCCTCCCCTGGTCTACTCAGGCATTCCAGTTGAGAAATCTCGGTGGGACCTCCATGTAGCGCACTACTCCTTTGGGAGCTGCAAAGTTGTTCATTTTCCCACTGGCCATCCCAGACCCTCGGGGCTACCCTTACCTCTGACACTTCGGGTTCCATCCTTGCAATAACACAAACGCACTGTTTTATAAGTAAATATTAGATTAAGTTTACTGAAGAATATTAAACATAAACACAAGGATTTTACTAGAACAAGTGTAACAGTGATTACTATAACTGTACCGCTACATAAACGTAATACAGCAATGCAAAGAATATTCACAACAATCTGTACATATAAAGTTGTCTTGGATGACCCCTGAGAGTGCGTCTCCAAGTGGGACAAATGCTCAGAGTGACTACGCCTTAACTCTGGGCACCTTCCCACTTCCAGCACACCTATGTAACCACAAGAATGCAAAGTTATCAGTACAGTGCAATACAATTACTAGGGAGCTCCCCTTACTTTAAGATGCATACTCATAGGATGCAAGAACTTGCAATAAGATATGCAGTCTTTAGTCTTCTGTCTTCTGCTAGCTATTTGTGTTGTAGTAATTGTAATCCACACAGTTGAACAAACCAGGATTATTGAGGGGTGAGTGTTAGAACTGTATTTGCCATGCAGCACACGTACAACTGCCTTTGGTGTAATTGGTTCTGAAAAGCACAGTGTCAGTAATCAATGGAGTGTAGGCTTGAGGCCTGTTTAAACTCAGTCCTTTAGATAAGATCTCCTCTGTGGGACTACAGGTCCCAGCAACACTGTGTTTACAGTCTAATGAACAAAATATAGGTGTCTTGCGAGCCACAGATGGACTAATGCCTCTAAGGAGTAAACTATTTAAGCTGCAAGCACTAAACCACGTTTCATTGTGTGTAAATAGATATAAAATAGTAAATGTGCCCGCGCTAGTATAGTGTCACATATAAAATATATAATATATAAAAAAAAAAAAAATACTTTCACATATAAAACACATATAATGTGATAAATAAAACCATACAGGTAAAATATAATGCAAATAACTATAAATGATAAACCACCAAGTGCATATAAAGGTGCAATCGTGGTAATAACTAATAAAAGTGCAACGTGCTGAAATATAAATATCAAAACACTTTCCAGTGACAAATGAGTGTATATCCCAATTATTAAATACAAATCACAAAAAACGTGAATAAATAGTGTCCATAAAATGAGTATACATCATGCTTCTTCTGATGGGTGTATAAATCACAACACGTGAAAACTGTGCTCTCCCGTGACACCCCACATGTGCTTGCGCTCACCTTCAGTCGTGTGACACAGTAATTAAACGGTGTCAAAATAAGCATTGGGGCCACTGCTAGGCTCACTCAGGATACAATGATGCAAAGACACTCCTCTCAGGTGAAACTGCTAGGCTCACTCAGGTTACAATGATGCAAAAACACTCCTCTCAGGTAAAACCAAGATCCAAAATCATAGAAGAAACAAACAGAGGGACTCCATAGTGCAATATAGCCAGGACATTTATTAAAAGAATAAAGCCCTCCAAGAGGGTACTCACATTAGATGGGTGCTCACACTAGAGTGCACCAGACTGTACAGGTAAAATAATAAGCAGCTGATCGTATGGCGTGCGGTATGGCATGTGCAATCCTCCTCCTCTGCTGACAGCTCCGTCCTACCCCTCCCCGACGCGTATTCGGCACAGGGGTTTCGTGCCTTCCTCTGGGGGATAACATTGGACGGATGCACGGTGTGAGATATATATGCTGTCGGCGGCCATTTTGCCGAGGACCGCTGACCGCCGTATTAAGAGACGAATCACTAAAGCGGACATTTTGCCTGTGCCCACCAGTCTATAATGTGACTCCAATACTGTGTAGTGATTGGAAAGTGAAACCTAATCACATATCGCCTATCATCCAATCGGATTGTGTCGGCGGCCATTTTGCCTAGGCCCGAGGACAGCTCTAGTGATGGGCTACACCTATAATGTGACTCCAATACTGTGTAATGATTGGAAAGTGAAACCTAATCACATATCGCCTATCATCCAATCGGATTGTGTCGGCGGCCATTTTGCCTAGGCCCGAGGACAGCTCTAGTGATGGGCTACAACTATAATGTGACTCCAATACTGTGTAATGATTGGAAAGTGAAACCTAATCACATATCGCCTATCATCCAATCGGATTGTGTCGGCGGCCATTTTGCCTAGGCCCGAGGACAGCTCTAGTGATGGGCTACACCTTAAAGTAAACAACAATAGTTATCATCAAGTGACAGCAATTACCAGCTTCCTGAAAATTTATAAAAATAATAGTAATAAATAGAGTGGTCTTCATTAATTGTAGTGTAATGACATAATGTGTATAGATAAATCAGGATAGAGCTGTACATATAGGAGCCATGCCACACCGCACCTCATCTAACTTTAAACATTATAGATAAAAAAAAAAAAAAAAAAAAAAAAAAAAAAACCCTAATATGTCATCTTTATTAAAACGAATAATAAATTACATCAAATTCTCCCCCTCAGAGACTCCTGAAAATCAATGGATCATAAAAGATATCCACGTATCAGATCCCCATATTGGAGTATAATTAATTAGAATAGGTTAAAATATAAATATAAATATATAATTAATCCCAAATCTTCCTGTCAAATCAGTTGTATATTATATTATATAAAATATATATTTTATTACTAAAAGCGCCCGAATAAATTAATAAGACATTATCAATAACGGTACTATTAAAATAATGTGTAAAAACCCACGTAAAACTCGATTTGTATGAAAACCATCTGAAAGGTACAATAATCTAAGGCTAACTCTTATATCATTAGAAATTACTGAGGAAACATGTTAAGTCAAAGTCCCTATTGAGCCCCCCAGGGAAAAGAGAACCCAATTGGTGTATCCACCAAGATTCCCGTTTACTGATATCTCTCGTGAAATTGGAACCTCTCCAATGTCGTTTAGGGGCCTCTATCCCCCAAAATTTCATCCCCACCGTACTCTTATTATGCATTTTCTCAAAATGGATATATAAATGATGTTTGTCTGACCCTTTATGGATGTTGCGTACGTGTTCCTCTAATCTGTCTTTTAGGGCTCTGGTGGTACGCCCCACATAGATAAAATCACATGGGCACTTTAAAGCGTATACGACCCCAATAGTGTCACACGATATGAATTCCCTGATAGTATAGGATTGATGGGTTCTGGGATCATGGAATTCCTTTAACCTTCTATCATTCCCTGGAACTCTCACACAGCTGTAACATCTACCACATCCATAGAAGCCCTTAAGATCCCAAAACATTCTAGGATTTGGTGGGGGTGGCTCAACTACGTTGTGTACCAATATATCCCTTAGATTGGGTGCCTTTTTAAAAACTATTTTAGGATTCTCCGGGAGCACACTTTTGAGGTGAGTGTCCTGCTTTAGGACATTCCAGTATTTTCATATAATTTTCTGTACTTCATTATTTTGTAGGGAGTAATCAAGAACGATACTAATATTGTCATTAGCGTTGCTATCCATAATTTCAATCTTGTCTCTCAATAGATTGTCCCTCTCCAGACGTTCGACCTCCATTTTTTCTTTCTGTAGGAAATCGTTGTGGTATCCTTTATCTAAGAACATGCTGCTTAGCTTGTTGGACTGCCACTCAAAGTTCTCAATTTTTGTACAATTCCTTCTCATTCTCATATATTGGCCCCTGGGAATGTTCCTCAACCAGGGTTTGTAGTGACAGCTGGTAATGGGTATATAAGAGTTACGATCTGTTGCTTTAAAAAATGATCTGGTAGTGATACCTTCATTGGTGTTAAAAATTTCCAGATCTAAAAAATGGACGTATTCTTTGTTGACATTCCAGGTTAAGGAGATATTGAGATCGTTGCGGTTCATGGAATCCAGTAGCTGCATTAATGCCTCCATGCTTCCCTTCCAAACGATCAGTAGATCGTCAATAAATCTCTTGTACAATAAAATATTATCACCTACTCCATTCAGAACTCCTTCCTCTTCCCATTGGGCCATATACAAGTTCGCTACGCTGGGGGCAAATTTAGCGCCCATAGCGACACCTTTTATCTGTAAGTAAAATTTGTTCCCATACCAAAAAAAATTATGGCGTAAACAGAAATCTAAACATTTGAGGATAAATATAACAAAATCTCCATCCACGGGTTCCTCCTTCCTCAGGGCCCACTCTACCGCTTTCATGGCTCCCTCATGGTCTATGCTAGTATACAAAGAGGCTACGTCCCCTGTGGCCATGATAATATTATCTTCTGCGTTGCATTCACTTAGTAATTGTAATGTGTGCTTAGTATCCCTGAGGTAGGCTTTTGTTTTTTTCACTAATGGTTGCAGGTGGATGCAACCATTAGTGAAAAAAACATGGAGGCATTAATGCAGCTACTGGATTCCATGAACCGCAACAATCTCAATATCTCCTTAACCTGGGATGTCAACAAAGAATACGTCCATTTTTTAGATCTGGAAATTTTTAACACCAATGAAGGTATCACTACCAGATCATTTTTTAAAGCAACAGATCGTAACTCTTATATACCCATTACCAGCTGTCACTACAAACCCTGGTTGAGGAACATTCCCAGGGGCCAATATATGAGAATGAGAAGGAATTGTACAAAAATTGAGGACTTTGAGTGGCAGTCCAACAAGCTAAGCAGCATGTTCTTAGATAAAGGATACCACAACGATTTCCTACAGAAAGAAAAAATGGAGGTCGAACGTCTGGAGAGGGACAATCTATTGAGAGACAAGATTGAAATTATGGATAGCAACGCTAATGACAATATTAGTATCGTTCTTGATTACTCCCTACAAAATAATGAAGTACAGAAAATTATACGAAAATACTGGAATGTCCTAAAGCAGGACACTCACCTCAAAAGTGTGCTCCCGGAGAATCCTAAAATAGTTTTTAAAAAGGCACCCAATCTAAGGGATATATTGGTACACAACGTAGTTGAGCCACCCCCACCAAATCCTAGAATGTTTTGGGATCTTAAGGGCTTCTATGGATGTGGTAGATGTTACAGCTGTGTGAGAGTTCCAGGGAATGATAGAAGGTTAAAGGAATTCCATGATCCCAGAACCCATCAATCCTATACTATCAGGGAATTCATATCGTGTGACACTATTGGGGTCGTATACGCTTTAAAGTGCCCATGTGATTTTATCTATGTGGGGCGTACCACCAGAGCCCTAAAAGACAGATTAGAGGAACACGTACGCAACATCCATAAAGGGTCAGACAAACATCATTTATATATCCATTTTGAGAAAATGCATAATAAGAGTACGGTGGGGATGAAATTTTGGGGGATAGAGGCCCCTAAACGACATTGGAGAGGTTCCAATTTCACGAGAGATATCAGTAAACGGGAATCTTGGTGGATACACCAATTGGGTTCTCTTTTCCCTGGGGGGCTCAGTAGGGACTTTGACTTAACATGTTTCCTCAGTAATTTCTAATGATATAAGAGTTAGCCTTAGATTATTGTACCTTTCAGATGGTTTTCATACAAATCGAGTTTTACGTGGGTTTTTACACATTATTTTAATAGTACCGTTATTGATAATGTCTTATTAATTTATTCGGGCGCTTTTAGTAATAAAATATATATTTTATATAATATACAACTGATTTGACAGGAAGATTTGGGATTAATTATATATTTATATTTTAACCTATTCTAATTAATTATACTCCAATATGGGGATCTGATACGTGGATGTCTTTTATGATCCATTGATTTTCAGGAGTCTCTGAGGGGGAGAATTTGATGTAATTTATTATTCGTTTTAATAAAGATGACATATTAGGGTTTTTTTTTTTTTTTTTATCTATAATGTTTAAAGTTAGATGAGGTGCGGTGTGGCATGGCTCCTATATGTACAGCTCTATCCTGATTTATCTATACACATTATGTCATTACACTACAATTAATGAAGACCACTCTATTTATTACTATTATTTTTATAAATTTTCAGGAAGCTGGTAATTGCTGTCACTTGATGATAACTATTGTTGTTTACCTTAAGGTGTAGCCCATCACTAGAGCTGTCCTCGGGCCTAGGCAAAATGGCCGCCGACACAATCCGATTGGATGATAGGCGATATGTGATTAGGTTTCACTTTCCAATCATTACACAGTATTGGAGTCACATTATAGTTGTAGCCCATCACTAGAGCTGTCCTCGGGCCTAGGCAAAATGGCCACCGACACAATCCGATTGGATTATGGGCGATATGTGATTAGGTTTCACTTTCCAATCATTACACAGTATTGGAGTCACATTATAGGTGTAGCCCATCACTAGAGCTGTCCTCGGGCCTAGGCAAAATGGCCGCCGACACAATCCGATTGGATGATAGGCGATATGTGATTAGGTTTCACTTTCCAATCACTACACAGTATTGGAGTCACATTATAGACTGGTGGGCACAGGCAAAATGTCCGCTTTAGTGATTCGTCTCTTAATACGGCGGTCGGCGGTCCTCGGCAAAATGGCCGCCGACAGCATATATATCTCACACTGTGCATCCGTCCAATGTTATCCCCCAGAGGAAGGCACGAAACCCCTGTGCCGAATACGTGTCGGGGAGGGGTAGGACGGAGCTGTCAGCAGAGGAGGAGGATTGCACATGCCATACCGCACGCCATACGATCAGCTGCTTATTATTTTACCTGTACAGTCTGGTGCACTCTAGCACCCATCTAATGTGAGTACCCTCTTGGAGGGCTTTATTCTTTTAATAAATGTCCTGGCTATATTGCACTATGGAGTCCCTCTGTTTGTTTCTTCTATGATTTTGGATCTTGGTTTTACCTGAGAGGAGTGTTTTTGCATCATTGTAACCTGAGTGAGCCTAGCAGTTTCACCTGAGAGGAGTGTCTTTGCATCATTGTATCCTGAGTGAGCCTAGCAGTGGCCCCAATGCTTATTTTGACACCGTTTAATTACTGTGTCACACGACTGAAGGTGAGCGCAAGCACATGTGGGGTGTCACGGGAGAGCACAGTTTTCACGTGTTGTGATTTATACACCCATCAGAAGAAGCATGATGTATACTCATTTTATGGACACTATTTATTCACGTTTTTTGTGATTTGTATTTAATAATTGGGATATACACTCATTTGTCACTGGAAAGTGTTTTGATATTTATATTTCAGCACGTTGCACTTTTATTAGTTATTACCACGATTGCACCTTTATATGCACTTGGTGGTTTATCATTTATAGTTACAGGGGGTCCCCTAGTTACAAACATCCGACTTACAAACGACTCCTACTTACAAACGGAGGGAGACAACAGGAAGAGAGAGGAAATCTACCCCTAGGAAGGGAAATTCTCTCCTGTAAGAGTTATTATGGGGAAAAGGTACCTCTACTGATGCTTTATCACCAAGGCTTGTTTCCACAACAACCCAAAATTTTCAAAATACAATTGTCATTGGGACAGAAAGTGAGGTGAAATCTTCTGAACAGGGGCACACACAGCAAAACAAATGTTACCGGGGTGTTAAACCTTACCTATGCTATCCAAAAAGCTTAAAAATATTTTTTTTGGCTGGAGCTACACTTAAAAAATGTACCTGTTCCGACTTACAAACAGATTCAACTTAAGAACAAACCTACAGTCCCTAACTTGTTTGTAACCCGGGGACCCCCTGTATTTGCATTATATTTTACCTGTATGGTTTTATTTATCACATTATATGTGTTTTATATGTGAAAGTATTTTTTTTTTTTATATATTATATATTTTATATGTGACACTATACTAGCGCGGGCACATTTACTATTTTATATTTACAGTCTAATGCCCCGTACACACGGTTGGATTTTCCGACGGAAAATGTGCGATCGGAGCTTGTTGTCGGAAATTCCGACCGTGTGTGGGCTCCATCGGACATTTTCCATCGGATTTTCCGACACACAAAGTTTGAGAGCAGGCTATAAAATTTACAACAAAATTCGATCGTGTCAATTCCAACCGTGTGTGGCCAATTCCGACGCACAAAGTGCCACGCATGCTCAGAAGAAATTCAGAGACGGAACAGCTCGGTCTGGTAAAATTAGCGTTCGGAATGGATATAGCACTTTCGTCGGGCTGCAATGTTTAAAATTGTTTAATACAGCGCACTCTCTTCTTCTTTATAATGCTAGAAGAATGAAGTATTTTTGCTGCTCATATTCACACAGACTTCTCACAAACTTCTTTCTTTATTATTTATTGTGATTTCATCAATATATTTAGATTTGTCACATCAGAAAAAATACATATTATTTTTTTTTTTTTGGTTTGTATTGTTTTCAAGCCTGATCTTGTTATTTTTTTTTTTTTTTTTTATTTTAGATCCTGAATATTTTTGTGTGTGTTTTGTGTGTCAAGTTACCACAACACCATTATTATCTGGTATTATTTAATCTTTAATCTCAAGGAGATTGGTTGTTGTTGGTGTCCCTTGTTAAGTTACCATGCATTTTTTAAATGTACCTGCCTCCTCACAAACTCCTTTTTGAAGTAAACACACATAGGCGAGTATAATTGAAACAAAAATTCCTTTATTAAGGGATCCAAACCAAACAAAGAGGGAAGCAACGCTGGAGAAACAGCAGAAATTGGTGAAGCCTTTGGCCCCCAGGGCACACATTGCGGTTCATGGAATCCAGTAGCTGCATTAATGCCTCCATGCTTCCCTTCCAAACGATCAGTAGATCGTCAATAAATCTCTTGTACAATAAAATATTATCACCTACTCCATTCAGAACTCCTTCCTCTTCCCATTGGGCCATATACAAGTTCGCTACGCTGGGGGCAAATTTAGCGCCCATAGCGACACCTTTTATCTGTAAGTAAAATTTGTTCCCATACCAAAAAAAATTATGGCGTAAACAGAAATCTAAACATTTGAGGATAAATATAACAAAATCTCCATCCACGGGTTCCTCCTTCCTCAGGGCCCACTCTACCGCTTTCATGGCTCCCTCATGGTCTATGCTAGTATACAAAGAGGCTACGTCCCCTGTGGCCATGATAATATTATCTTCTGCGTTGCATTCACTTAGTAATTGTAATGTGTGCTTAGTATCCCTGAGGTAGGCTTTTGTTTTTTTCACTAATGGTTGCAGGTGGATGCAACCATTAGTGAAAAAAACATGGAGGCATTAATGCAGCTACTGGATTCCATGAACCGCAACAATCTCAATATCTCCTTAACCTGGGATGTCAACAAAGAATACGTCCATTTTTTAGATCTGGAAATTTTTAACACCAATGAAGGTATCACTACCAGATCATTTTTTAAAGCAACAGATCGTAACTCTTATATACCCATTACCAGCTGTCACTACAAACCCTGGTTGAGGAACATTCCCAGGGGCCAATATATGAGAATGAGAAGGAATTGTACAAAAATTGAGGACTTTGAGTGGCAGTCCAACAAGCTAAGCAGCATGTTCTTAGATAAAGGATACCACAACGATTTCCTACAGAAAGAAAAAATGGAGGTCGAACGTCTGGAGAGGGACAATCTATTGAGAGACAAGATTGAAATTATGGATAGCAACGCTAATGACAATATTAGTATCGTTCTTGATTACTCCCTACAAAATAATGAAGTACAGAAAATTATACGAAAATACTGGAATGTCCTAAAGCAGGACACTCACCTCAAAAGTGTGCTCCCGGAGAATCCTAAAATAGTTTTTAAAAAGGCACCCAATCTAAGGGATATATTGGTACACAACGTAGTTGAGCCACCCCCACCAAATCCTAGAATGTTTTGGGATCTTAAGGGCTTCTATGGATGTGGTAGATGTTACAGCTGTGTGAGAGTTCCAGGGAATGATAGAAGGTTAAAGGAATTCCATGATCCCAGAACCCATCAATCCTATACTATCAGGGAATTCATATCGTGTGACACTATTGGGGTCGTATACGCTTTAAAGTGCCCATGTGATTTTATCTATGTGGGGCGTACCACCAGAGCCCTAAAAGACAGATTAGAGGAACACGTACGCAACATCCATAAAGGGTCAGACAAACATCATTTATATATCCATTTTGAGAAAATGCATAATAAGAGTACGGTGGGGATGAAATTTTGGGGGATAGAGGCCCCTAAACGACATTGGAGAGGTTCCAATTTCACGAGAGATATCAGTAAACGGGAATCTTGGTGGATACACCAATTGGGTTCTCTTTTCCCTGGGGGGCTCAGTAGGGACTTTGACTTAACATGTTTCCTCAGTAATTTCTAATGATATAAGAGTTAGCCTTAGATTATTGTACCTTTCAGATGGTTTTCATACAAATCGAGTTTTACGTGGGTTTTTACACATTATTTTAATAGTACCGTTATTGATAATGTCTTATTAATTTATTCGGGCGCTTTTAGTAATAAAATATATATTTTATATAATATACAACTGATTTGACAGGAAGATTTGGGATTAATTATATATTTATATTTTAACCTATTCTAATTAATTATACTCCAATATGGGGATCTGATACGTGGATGTCTTTTATGATCCATTGATTTTCAGGAGTCTCTGAGGGGGAGAATTTGATGTAATTTATTATTCGTTTTAATAAAGATGACATATTAGGGTTTTTTTTTTTTTTTTATCTATAATGTTTAAAGTTAGATGAGGTGCGGTGTGGCATGGCTCCTATATGTACAGCTCTATCCTGATTTATCTATACACATTATGTCATTACACTACAATTAATGAAGACCACTCTATTTATTACTATTATTTTTATAAATTTTCAGGAAGCTGGTAATTGCTGTCACTTGATGATAACTATTGTTGTTTACCTTAAGGTGTAGCCCATCACTAGAGCTGTCCTCGGGCCTAGGCAAAATGGCCGCCGACACAATCCGATTGGATGATAGGCGATATGTGATTAGGTTTCACTTTCCAATCATTACACAGTATTGGAGTCACATTATAGTTGTAGCCCATCACTAGAGCTGTCCTCGGGCCTAGGCAAAATGGCCACCGACACAATCCGATTGGATTATGGGCGATATGTGATTAGGTTTCACTTTCCAATCATTACACAGTATTGGAGTCACATTATAGGTGTAGCCCATCACTAGAGCTGTCCTCGGGCCTAGGCAAAATGGCCGCCGACACAATCCGATTGGATGATAGGCGATATGTGATTAGGTTTCACTTTCCAATCACTACACAGTATTGGAGTCACATTATAGACTGGTGGGCACAGGCAAAATGTCCGCTTTAGTGATTCGTCTCTTAATACGGCGGTCGGCGGTCCTCGGCAAAATGGCCGCCGACAGCATATATATCTCACACTGTGCATCCGTCCAATGTTATCCCCCAGAGGAAGGCACGAAACCCCTGTGCCGAATACGTGTCGGGGAGGGGTAGGACGGAGCTGTCAGCAGAGGAGGAGGATTGCACATGCCATACCGCACGCCATACGATCAGCTGCTTATTATTTTACCTGTACAGTCTGGTGCACTCTAGCACCCATCTAATGTGAGTACCCTCTTGGAGGGCTTTATTCTTTTAATAAATGTCCTGGCTATATTGCACTATGGAGTCCCTCTGTTTGTTTCTTCTATGATTTTGGATCTTGGTTTTACCTGAGAGGAGTGTTTTTGCATCATTGTAACCTGAGTGAGCCTAGCAGTTTCACCTGAGAGGAGTGTCTTTGCATCATTGTATCCTGAGTGAGCCTAGCAGTGGCCCCAATGCTTATTTTGACACCGTTTAATTACTGTGTCACACGACTGAAGGTGAGCGCAAGCACATGTGGGGTGTCACGGGAGAGCACAGTTTTCACGTGTTGTGATTTATACACCCATCAGAAGAAGCATGATGTATACTCATTTTATGGACACTATTTATTCACGTTTTTTGTGATTTGTATTTAATAATTGGGATATACACTCATTTGTCACTGGAAAGTGTTTTGATATTTATATTTCAGCACGTTGCACTTTTATTAGTTATTACCACGATTGCACCTTTATATGCACTTGGTGGTTTATCATTTATAGTTACAGGGGGTCCCCTAGTTACAAACATCCGACTTACAAACGACTCCTACTTACAAACGGAGGGAGACAACAGGAAGAGAGAGGAAATCTACCCCTAGGAAGGGAAATTCTCTCCTGTAAGAGTTATTATGGGGAAAAGGTACCTCTACTGATGCTTTATCACCAAGGCTTGTTTCCACAACAACCCAAAATTTTCAAAATACAATTGTCATTGGGACAGAAAGTGAGGTGAAATCTTCTGAACAGGGGCACACACAGCAAAACAAATGTTACCGGGGTGTTAAACCTTACCTATGCTATCCAAAAAGCTTAAAAATATTTTTTTTGGCTGGAGCTACACTTAAAAAATGTACCTGTTCCGACTTACAAACAGATTCAACTTAAGAACAAACCTACAGTCCCTAACTTGTTTGTAACCCGGGGACCCCCTGTATTTGCATTATATTTTACCTGTATGGTTTTATTTATCACATTATATGTGTTTTATATGTGAAAGTATTTTTTTTTTTTATATATTATATATTTTATATGTGACACTATACTAGCGCGGGCACATTTACTATTTTATATTTACAGTCTAATGCCCCGTACACACGGTTGGATTTTCCGACGGAAAATGTGCGATCGGAGCTTGTTGTCGGAAATTCCGACCGTGTGTGGGCTCCATCGGACATTTTCCATCGGATTTTCCGACACACAAAGTTTGAGAGCAGGCTATAAAATTTACAACAAAATTCGATCGTGTCAATTCCAACCGTGTGTGGCCAATTCCGACGCACAAAGTGCCACGCATGCTCAGAAGAAATTCAGAGACGGAACAGCTCGGTCTGGTAAAATTAGCGTTCGGAATGGATATAGCACTTTCGTCGGGCTGCAATGTTTAAAATTGTTTAATACAGCGCACTCTCTTCTTCTTTATAATGCTAGAAGAATGAAGTATTTTTGCTGCTCATATTCACACAGACTTCTCACAAACTTCTTTCTTTATTATTTATTGTGATTTCATCAATATATTTAGATTTGTCACATCAGAAAAAATACATATTATTTTTTTTTTTTTGGTTTGTATTGTTTTCAAGCCTGATCTTGTTATTTTTTTTTTTTTTTTTTATTTTAGATCCTGAATATTTTTGTGTGTGTTTTGTGTGTCAAGTTACCACAACACCATTATTATCTGGTATTATTTAATCTTTAATCTCAAGGAGATTGGTTGTTGTTGGTGTCCCTTGTTAAGTTACCATGCATTTTTTAAATGTACCTGCCTCCTCACAAACTCCTTTTTGAAGTAAACACACATAGGCGAGTATAATTGAAACAAAAATTCCTTTATTAAGGGATCCAAACCAAACAAAGAGGGAAGCAACGCTGGAGAAACAGCAGAAATTGGTGAAGCCTTTGGCCCCCAGGGCACACATCAATTATTTCATGGCAAAATTGGTGGCCTGAGGAGTCCATATCTAATGGAGTGCAGTCTGGTCCAGAAGTCCCAGAGATCATGAAAGCAGGAGATGACATGTATGTTCCCAGGCTGTGGTCATACAAGAGCCTGCATCTTTTGTCAGACCAGACTGAACCCAGGTCATCACTCTCTGGTCTTCCTTCCACGCTTCCTTCCACACTGTGGCTCTGGTGGTGGAGTTGTGGCAGGAGGAGGAGGATGGTCCAACTCACTCAGGTAGGTTTTGTGTGTGATTTCACCCCTCACCCCCTTAGTTAAGACTTTATAAATAAGGTCCTCACACAGGAGGCGTTGGCCCTCCTGCATGCCCTGCAGTTTGGTGGCAGCTATGCAGGCAAAGGCCTCTTCAGGAGTGGGGGTGGCTCTGAGGGACGCAGAAGCCTCCTGAATCAGCCTGAGTGCTGAATCCTGCATGTGACTCCCCTTCCTGGGTCTTGTTGTTTGGAAGGCAGAGGGGAGGAACCTGCGATTCTGTCAGGCTCCTACTGGGCCCAGGCTTCTCCTGGCTGCCAATTAGCCCCACCTCCTCCTGGCTACCACTAACCCCCCCTCCTCTTGGCTGCCACATTCCACAGCCTCCTCCAGTGTGGCACATTCCACAGCCTCGTCCTGGCTGAGGTCTTCCTGTATATGAAAAAGGGACATAGTTTTAGTTTTTTAGCCATCAATCACACACAATTTTCACCTCATGATTGTTGCAAATTGAATGTTAACAAATATAACAGACTATCATTCTGAGCCCAGCATTTTTCATTCTTGTCCCAATTATTTTTGCCCACTACTGTCTATTGATATGTAAAACACTTTAATAAATCGGCAATTAGTTATCAATAATAACATCTAGTAAACATCATTTATTTATTGCCCAGAAATCTGTAGAAGAATGCTAAACCTGGCTCCACCTGGACTCCTCCACTTCTTCCTGGCTGGAAGTCCCAGGTTGGACATCGGAAGCCTCAGCTGGGGTGGAAGGAAGAGTGGAAGGAAGGGTTGAGAGGGATTCCCTGACTTCAGTCTGGTCTGACAGAAATCGCAGTCTATCATAGTACCACAGTCTGGGGACATAAATGTCATCTGCTACAGCTCCGGATCTCTGGGAATCCGAGACCTTCTTGCGCTCCCTAAGATAAGTACTCCTCAGGCCACCAATTTTGGCTTTTAAATAGGGGATGGTTGCCATGGGGACCACCGGCTTCACCAACTCCAGCAGTTTCTCCAGCGCTGTCTGCCTCTTTTGTTTATGAGGACACAAGAACACCCTTTTTTATTAGGGGTCCCACACAGGTGCTCCAGTGTATACTATAGGGGTGACTCCATCTGTGAAGCTTGTACAAAACAGGTAAGTATTCAAGCTTGACAAAGGACAAAAAAATGTCTTAATCTTGGAACTCTGCCAAAACAGACAATTGTACCCCACTTCCAAGCAATGTTTCATATTCCTATTTCTGCCATCAAATATCTGTGTGCTAAGTTTACCTATTTTTTTTACATAGGGGATAAAAGTCTCAAGGGACACCCCTCATCCGAGGAGACAACAGACCCCCCACCTCAGGAAGAAGTGGAGACCCACCAAAGACAACAGGAGGAGGAGGAGGAAGGAGATGTGGTGGAAATAGTCACCACAACAGGTGAGTGTCTGTGACCACAGGCTCAGGTAAGAGATGGATGCCGGCATATTTATAATACATGGTGTGTTTTTGTTTCTATCTTTTTAGGTAATCGTGATGTTGTGAATCCAGATCATTTCACATCTGAAAGTGCACAGATCCTGATCGGGGAGATCATGGGGTGTAATAGGGACTTGGAAAACAGCAAGAAAAACATCAATGATGTTCAAAAAAAATGAAGAACATCATTGATGTTTTAGGGAGAGTTTAAAACCCCTCCAAATCCCTTCCCTTTTTTGTGCTTTTTTGGCTCTAAAAATTTCAAACATTTTTTGACATATTCTCGAAAAGCCAAATTTTGAAGATGCACACAGTGTGTCAACATGTGCTATCTGCCGTCATAGGAGATGAATGGACGCGTTTTGGGGGTGCAACCCCTTCCTCAATGACAAAGTAGATGGGAGGAAGGGGTTGCACCCCCAAAACACGTCCCTTGATCCCCCGTGATGGCAGCTAGCACATGTTGACATTCGGCAATTTGCGTGCATCTTCAAAATTTAGCTTTTCCAGGGGTGACTTCACCCCATCTGAACGCAATATCAAACACAGTTTAGAAATACTCATGTCTGATATTGCCTTCAATTTCTTGAAAAGTTGAACTTTGTAAGTTCCAGATTTGGGTCTTTCTTGTTGTTTTTAAACATGCCTGTTTTATCTTAAATGGACATTTCTACTTTTAGTAATGTGACCCAAAAAATTGTTATACAACAAACATGTTGATTTGTTTTAAAAACCTTTTATAAATGCACATGTGATTGTGCTGGTATTAAAAAGATTGATACTCAAGAATGTGTGGATTATTGTTTGAACGCTCCCAAAAATTTTTTTTGCTCAAATTGGTGTTTTCTGTGACAATGGGGGTTATTTCCTAAGGGCAAATCCACTTTGCACTACAAGTGCAGTTTCAAGTTGTAGTGCACAGTGTCTTTGCCTTTAGTAAATAACACCCAACAGTGCTTTGTAATGTTACACAATCACGCCATTTTCAGGACTCACCACATAAATGTTTCAGACATTGTCTGGCATATTGATGGCCCCCCTACCCGCAAAGTAATCAAGGTATCTTAGACGGACCTCACGGGCACTCAGGGGGGGCAAGCCAGGACGGGCACTTTCAAGCACCGTCAGGGTTGGTTCATTATGAATTCCGGCCTCAGGCCCAACTGAGCCAGCATAGATGGCAGAATTTTGCCATGTGTATGGGTGTAAGAAATAGGTGGAACCGGCTGGCCATGATTCCAAACGTGTTCTCCACCACTCTTCTGGCTCTGGCCAGCCGGTAATTAAAAACCCTCTGGTCCGGGGTGAGGGTCCTCATCGTGAATGGCCGCATAAGATATTAGCATTTGGGGGGAGGGAGGGTTCCAACTGATTTGGGGAACCCAAACAAAAAGCCTCTGGCACTCTGCCTGAATTTAAAGCACAAATCACATTTTTAAACATTTTAGGGGGTATTTAGGGTAAAGCACTACTATGGAGCTGATAAAATACATTGTTAAGTGACTACATGAGGTGAATATAGGGCCGGGAGACCATGCTGGGGAGGTAAGTGAAGGCAAATATGTATGAAGGACAAAAAAATTAATTACATAAAAATCCAGCATGCATGAGGACAAAGGGGACATTCACAGCATATTACAATCATGGTAATTAGGGAATGAGGAAAGAAATACAATATATTATCAAACATTAAATACAATAAAATGTGATATAAAAGGATAACAATCTTACCTTAATATACTCCTTCTGCAGGACCTAAATGATGGCAGAACAGGTCTCTGGGATAATGATCCCCAGAGCCTGGCGGGAGATGCCTGTCGAGAACTTGAGGTCCTGCAGGCTTCTCCCTGTTGCCAAGTACCGCAGGGTGGTGACTAGCCTCTGCTCCGGAGTGATGGCTTGCCTCATGCAGGTATATAAGGGGTCAGCAAAGCCAACAAACGGTGAAATATGGGGTCCGTCATCCAGAGAAAGTTCCTGAAATCATCAGGATTATTCTCACGGATCTCACGGAGCAAAGGCATGTGACAGAACTGGTCATGCTGGAGCAACCAATTCTTGGTCCATGAACTCTTCCCCACCCTGTTCATGGACTGGACTTGTGTCAAGGTAAGGACCCCAACACCAAGCCCCCGCACAGCACGAACTCTACGAGGAGTATGTATAGGCAACATGGCTAGAAAACGGTCGGCTGCTCAGAACCAAGTAACAGAACGCACTGAAGAACAGCAAGGCCTGTGAAGAGCGACCTGAAAAACAGTAACGAACGAACAAGAACACAATGACAGAGTCACACGTAACTCGCTGCACGCACTGAAGACCAGATACAAACCCACAAGCACAAACTGAACAGCAGAAAACGATCTGAAAGCCACGAGTCTGAAAAAGCACGAATCATCCCTCACCAAGCTTTTACTAACATGAGATTAGCAAAAGGAGCCCAAAGGACCTGCCCTTTTCTAGTCTCGTCGTACGTGGTGTATGTGACCGCGTTCTTGGCGATCGGAAATTCTGACAACTTTGTGCGACTGTGTATATGCAAAACAAGTTTGAGTCAACATCCGTTGGAAAAAATCCATGGATTTTGTTGTCAGAATGTCTGATCAATGTCCGATCGTGTGTACGGGGCATAAGTGTGAAAAGGTGCGTTAATAACTATGGGCGGCAGCCCTATCACCCAAACAGGCCTGGAGAATAGAACAGCTCCACTCCGGTTGTCTCAATCTTGCTTCACGCCAGCCGGCGCTGTCACACCGCTCCGTTCCGCGAGATGAACCGGGACCTTCTGATGGCTCCGACAGGTGCCTCTGGATCCTTCTTGATCCGGTCACACAGTCTTTCCAGCACACAGGTGTAGAGCAGAGTTGCTGGCTGTTCCGCTCCACAGTTGGTGTAGGCCGCGCTCTCCGGGAACCTCCTCACAGGTCCTTGTAGGCAGGCCTTGCATTCAGAAGAGACAAAAAATGGCCGTGTGTGTACTTTTATAGCCTACCCAGCATGCAGTTCAGTGCTGAGTGTTCATGGGTAGGTCACTTGGCATTGTGGGTAGGTAGATTCTTGTATAATGTAAACAGACATTCACTTCCTGTGACATTTATCCATGTTCTTTAAACAAAGAATAGATAAAGTACCTTCTGCATCTTGGCAACTAGATGGTGCCAAGTATCAATTCAGAGCATTGTCCATAAATTAACATTGCCTGACAGAAATGTGTATATATATATATATATATATATATATATATATATATATATATATATATATATATATCCACTGTATCCAGTTTATCTATATCTCACTGCAGTCTGTTCCTGGTGTACTCTTTCTAATATACTTCAGGCAGGCAGGTGATTCAGTTAGCTGCAGTGTATTTAATATATATATATATATATATATATATATATATATATATATATATATATATATATATATACAGTCAGTCTCGTATATACAGTGGGGACGGAAAGTATTCAGACCCCCAATTTTTCACTCTTTGTTATATTGCAGCCATTTGCTAAAATCATTTAAGTTCATTTTTTTTCTCATTAATGTACACACAGCACCCCATATTGACAGAAAAACACAGAATTGTTGACATTTTTGCAGATTTATTAAAAAAGAAAAACTGAAATATCACATGGTCCTAGGTATTCAGACCCTTTGCTCAGTATTTAGTAGAAGCACCCTTTTGATCTAATACAGCCATGTGTCTTTTTGCGAAAGATGCAACAAGTTTTTCACACCTGGATTTGGGGATCCCCTGCCATTCCTCCTTGCCGATCCTCTCCAGTTCTGTCAGGTTGGATGGTAAACGTTGGTGGACAGCCATTTTTAGGTCTCTCCAGAGATGCTCATTTGGATTTAAGTCAGGGCTCTCGCTGTCAAGAACAGTCACGGAGTTGTTCTGAAGCCACTCATTCGTTATTTTAGCTGTGTGCTTAGGGTCATTGTCTTGTTGGAAGGTAAACCTTCGGCCCATTCTGAGGTCCTGAGCACTCTGAAGAAGGTTTTCGTTCAGGATATCCCTGTACTTGGCCGCATTCATCTCTCCCTCGATTGCAACCAGTCGTCCTGTCCCTGCAAATGAAAAACACCCCCACAGCATGATGCTGCCACCACCATGCTTTACTGTTGGGACTGTATTGGACAGGTGATGAGCAGTGCCCGGTTTTCTCCACACATACCGCTTAGAATTAAGGCCAAAAAGTTCTATCTTTTCTCTCAAGAATCTTATCTCTCACCATCTTGGAGTCCTTCGGGTGTTTTTTTAGCAAACTTCACGCGGGCTTTCATGTGTCTTGGACTGAGGAGGGGCTTCTGTCGGGCCACTCTGCAATAAAGCCTCGACTGGTGGAGGGCTGCAGTGATGGTTGACTTTCTACAACTTTCTCCCATCTCCCGACTGCATCTCTGGAGCTCTGCCACAGTGATATTTGGGTTCTTCTTTACCTCTCTAACCAAGGCTCTTCTCCCCCAATAACTCAGTTTGGCCGGACGGCCAGCTCTAGGAAGGGTTCTGGTCGTCCCAAAAGTCTTCCATTTAAGGATTATGGAGGCCACTGTGCTCTTAGGAACCTTAAGTGCAACAGAATTTTTTTGTAACCTTGGCCAGACCTGTGCCTTGCCACAGTTCTGTCTTTGAGCTCTTCAGGCAGTTCCTTTGACCTCATGATTCTCATTCGCTCTGACATGCACTGTGAGCTGTAAGGTCTTATATAGACAGGTGTGTGGCTTTCCTAATCAAGTCCAATCAGTATAATCAAACACAGCTGGACTCAAATGAAGGTGTAGAACCATCTCAAGGATGATCAGAAGAAATGGAGAGCACCTGAGTTAAATATAGTAGTGTCACAGCAAAGGGTCTGAATACTTAGGACCATGTGATATTTCAGTTTTTCTTTTTTAATAAATCTGCAAAAATGTTAACAATTCTGTGTTTTTCTGTCAATATGGGGTGCTGTGTGTACATTAATGAGGAAAAAAATGAACTTAAGTGCCGGTTCACACTGATGCGATGCGATTTAGATGCGAATTTTTTCATTGCGTGTTTGATTATTACCAGCACGATTGTATTGCGAATCCAATGCGAATTGTATGCGAATTGTATGCGCTGTACATGTAAATTGGGCACAGATGCGATTTGTGCTCAGGCCAATCGAAAGAAAAAAAATGGGTGTTAACTTCCTGTGCTCTTCCTTGTTTTCCTTTGTGGGGGAGTATTGTCGTTGAGGAGTGTGGTTTGTCTGTGAGTAGTCAGTGAGGATTTTGATTTTTGATCATTATGTTTCATCAAATGCCGTTGATCATAGCAGCAGTTGTTACTGCTACTGCTGCAGTCCTGATGGACAAAGCCAGGAGGAAGAGGAGGAGGAGGATGAGGAAGAGACTGATGAGTACAAGAAGATATTGGGTCCATCCAATTATTCAAAATAGGGAAGAGAGAGGCCAGTTCAGGATCCTCTACAATGATCTCAGGCAGCATGAGGAGAAGTTCTTCAACTATTCCCGGATGTCAGTAAATAGGTTAGTACCTGTACCCTTCCTCCCTCCTTCTTATCTATCACTGACATGCATCCTACTGACCACCAATCCCACTGACCACCAACGCACTGATCACCAATCCCACTGACCACCAATCCCACTTACCACCAACACCACTGTCCACCAACGCCACTGACCATCAATGCCACTGACCACCAATCCCACTGACCACCAATCCCACTTACCACCAACGCCACTGTCCACCAACGCACTGACCACCAACGCCACTGACCACCAATCCCACTGACCACCAACGCCACTGTCCACCAATGCAACTGACCACCAACGCCACTGACCACCAACGCCACTGACCAACAATCCCACTGACCACCATTCCCACTGACCACCAACGCCACTGTCCATCAATGCCACTGACCACCAACGCCACTGACCACCAATCCCACTGACCACCAATGCCACTGTCCACCAACGCCACTGACCACCAACACCACTGACCACCAACGCCACTGACCACCAATCCCACTGACCACCAATCCCACTGACCACCAACGCCACTGTCCACCAACGCCACTGACCACCAATCCCACTGACCACCAATCCCACTGACCACCAATCCCAATGACCACCAATCCCACTGACCACCAATCCCACTGACCACCAATCCAACTTTTGATCGCTTTTCTCCTTTTACTAGAACTGTTTCCTATTACCATTTTATTTGAATTTGTGTATGGGCTTTAGCCTGTCACTTACATTGAATTTGTGGTTTTATTCCTTAGTTTCGATGAATTGCTTCGTCTGCTTGGTACACGTTTGGAGTATCAGAACACCACCTTTCGGAATAGTGTAGAGCCAGTGGAAAGGTTGCTTGTTACATTAAGGTAAAATATAGATATACTTTGTGTGTGAAATTTTATGCTATGCACCATAGTAAGCTATACTAAGGAATGCTAAGAATGCAGACAGATATGACAACAAAATTGTTTTCCAAAAAAAAATGTATTTTTTTATTTTAAAAAACTTAATATGTAAATTTTTTGGATTACATACTTGGCATGAAATATTTTGGAAACAATCCAGCTCCCTCTGACTCTCTGACCTCCTGACTCTCTAGCTTTCTAACGTCCCCTGACTCTCAAACTCAATCTGACTCCCTTACTTCCCCTGACTCTCTAACTCCCTCTGACTCTCTGACCTCCTCTGACTCTATAACTTCCCCTCACTCTCTGACTCCCTCTGACTCTCTTACTTCCTCTGACTCTCTTACTTCCTCTGACCCTCTCACTTCCTCTGACCCTCTCACTTCCTCTGACTCTCTGAAGTGTCTCCTCCACCTAGTGCGTATGAGTCCTTCTGTAATAAAAAAAAAAAACATAACTAATTTATTTGATATTTTTTGTCAGGTACCTAGCAACTGGAACTTCATTTGCCAGCTTACACTATGAGTACAAATTAGGAAAATCTACGGTGAGCACAATTAAGCGTAACACCTGTATCGCCATCTGGGAGGTCCTAAGAGATGTGGTCATGAAAAAAACAAACAAAGAGGAATGGAACACCAAAGCTGAGTTGTTTTGGGAGCGCTGCAACTTCCCTAACTGTGTTGGTGCCATAGACGGCAAGCACATCAGAATTGTGAGGCCAGTCGGTAGTGGGTCAAAATTTTTTAATTATAAAAAATATTTCTCTTTTGTTCTGCTGGCAGTCGCTGATGCAAACTACTCGTTCACCTACATCGACATTGGTTCTTATGGGAGCAGTTCTGACTCCAACATTTTTTCCCACTCTACTTTTGGAAGAATGATTCGGGAGAACGCACTGGACCTCCCAAACGAACGACCACTCCCTGGAACATCAGAACCCTGTCTCCCTTTAATATTTGTCGGTGATGAGGCTTTCGCTCTCTCAGAAAAAATGCTCAGGCCATATGCTAACCCGTCACTGTCTGTGGAGAAAAGGGTCTTTAATTATCGGCTAACAAGAGCACGCAGAGTTGTGGAGTGTACTTTCGGAATTCTGGCAAACAAATGGCGTTTTCTCCACACGCCAATAAGTTTACACATGGAAAACGCCATAATTGCCGTAAAAGCTGCCTGTGCACTCCACAATTTTGTCCGCGAAAGAGATGGATACCTTTTCGAGGACTCTTTAATGGATGAGATGGAAGGCGCAGATTGGACACATACAAGGGGCAATTACAGGGGGGCCAGCATCCGTGAGCAATATACTGACTTCTTTATGAGTCCTGCCGGTCAAGTATCATGGCAGCTTGATTCCATTTAATACAGACCAATCATTTTTTCTTTGTCAATGCTGCATCGTGTACGATCTGTACTTTTTTCTGCTATAAAGTTTTATTGTTCGACAGTGTGTCCATCTATTTGTGGCATTTTCTGTGTCAACATACAGAGCATGCAATATCATTCAACAACATTGGTGGTCAGTGGGGTTGGTGTTCAGTGGGGTTGGTGGACAGTGGGGTTGGTGGTCAGTGGGGTTGGTGGTCAGTGGGGTTGGTGGTCAATGGGATGCATGCCCTTACATTGGTGGTCAGTGGGATGAATAAATATAAAGAGTGTGTAGCCGTACAATGTAACCTAACCCTGACGTCTCCAATCAGTGCTTCAATAGACAAATACACAGTGATAAGCAATATACTTATAATGGGTTTATAGGTTCCAGGAGGTAATCTGTAACGGTCATGGTACATGAGATGGATGATTTGTGCCATAGTAAGCAATAGAAGCAATGCAGACAGAGATCACACCATTGTTCTCTTCCAAAAAAAAATGTTATTTGTTTAATTTGTAATCTTCATGTAATTACATACTTTTGAAAACATTTTTTGGAAAATAATCATACTTCAAACTTCAAACATTATGAAGAACCATATAACCAAGAGATAATACTCTGTCTCCTACTTCCCTTTCTCTCACCCTTCATTCTTTCTCCCCCTCACTTGATCTCTTCTTTCAAGTATGACCCTCTCACTTCCTCTGACCCTCTCACTTCCTCTGACCCTCTCACTTCTTCTGACCCTCTCACTTCCTATGACCCTCTCACTTCCTATGACCCTCTTACTTCCTCTGACCCTCTCACTTCCTCTGACCCTCTCACCTCAACCTCCACCTCACTCTCTCTCTTCATCCAACATTAGTACAAGTATCCCACTGCATAATCCACGCTGACCTGAAAAGTTGGTAGGACCAAAAAACTTTTACATAACGTAAACAAATGCAATATGGTTAACAACATGAAAGAGGCTGTGCCGTTTAACAGGTAGGCATCTATCAATTTGAAATATAGTTCTGTTTCTCAGGTGTTACTAGCTTCAAAGGTACAAACAGGGATTTCACAGTATCTGGTGGTTCACTCGTGGCGGGCCGATATAGCATAACCGCATCACAGACCTTGACATTTTGGTCAGAGGTGGGATACAAGCCCTGGCATTTGTGGACAGGCAATCCCACAGACCACCAATGTCAGGGCTTGTGTGACCACCAATAAATGCCCTTACATTGGTGGTCGTTAGGATTGCTGGTCATTAGGATGCATGCCTTTACATTTTGGTCGTAGGTACAAGTCCTGACATCGGTTGTCAGGTGGGATGCAAATCCTCTAAAAAATAGAAAACATAACCTAAACAAATCCAATATGGATTAACAACATGAAAGTGGCAGTGCCATTCAACAGGTAGGCTACAGGCAGGGTATTACAACAAATTTAAATCTATAAATTCAAATATTTTGTAACACTCTGTTGCTCAGGCGTTGCTTGCCTCAAATGCACAGGCGGGGATAACACTCTATCCAGTGGTTCACTTGGGACGGGCCAATATAGCATAACCGCATCACAGACCTTGACATTTTGGTCAGAGGATGGATACAAGCTATGGCATTTGTGGACAGGCAATCCTACAGACCACCAATGTCAGGGCTTGTATGACCACCAATAAATGCCCTTACATTGGTGGTCGTTAGGATTGCTGGTCAGTAGGATGCATGCCTTTACATTTTGGTCATAAGTTCAAGTCCTGACATCGGTTGTCAGGTGGGATGCAAATCCTCAAAAAAATAGAAAACATAACCTAAACAAATCCAAAATGGATTAACAACATGAAAGTGGCAGTGCCAATCAACAGGTAGGCTACAGGCAGAGTTTTACAACAAATTTGAATCTATAAATGCAAATATTTTATAACACTTTGTTGCTCAGGCGTTGCTTGCCTCAAAGGCACAGGTGGGGATATCACTCTATCCAGTGGTTCACTTGGGGGCCTATATTGTGCATTTGTGGGAGACTCGATTGAATTATCTTCGAGTGATTGATTTCTATAAGGATAAGGACTAGGATTGATTTGTTTGGGCTGTTCCATAGGTCTTGACACAGGTGTATAGCGGTTTGGCATGGATGGCATTTGATTGTAGAGCTGTGGCACTCTGCTTTGTTGTTGTAAATGGTGAGGAATTGATTTGCGTGGTCTCAATTCCATTGCCCTTGTTATACCAGGGGTACTAGTTGGAGGGATGATTAAGGAAGCAATTGGTGGAGGAATCGGATATGGTATTTTTGATCTGGGGGTCTCATATATGCTTGGGTGGTCAGAAAAACTGGAAGGATAAGGGTTTGGTGCAGGATTTTGAGCAGCAGAAAAGGGTGTAATTAGTTGAGTACTAGTACTTTCTTGCCTTGGCTCTGAAACATGGCTTGGCATAGTAAAGGAATGTATGCAATGTTGCACTGCAATCCTCATGTTGAAGTACTTTTCTGGCAATACCTCTTTGAGCAGAGGCACCAAACTTAGGGCAAACATTGTATGAGGGCATCTCTGAACATCCATTTGTTCAGTGATCCCTGATACAATATTGAGCAATTGATTTGTCTGATCTTGTTCTTCCACCTGTTCTGCTGCCCTGCTGCTTCGCTTCCTGCGTGAGGTAGATGTTAGCTTTTTCCGTCTGTTGGAAGGTGTAGAAATGTCCGTAGACTCATTATCTTGCTCCTGAGTTGATGATTCATGTACATCGATTGCGTCACCCTCTACCTCAATAGATGATGATTCCTCTATGTTTTGGCAAGAGAATGAAACTCCCTCATCTACATCAACAATATTAGCATCCTCCTCTCCCTCTTCCTCCTCCTCTTCCCAACTTGCTTCTGTACTGAAATACAAAAGTTGATACTTGAAATTCTAACTAAAGATGATAGCGGTAGAAGTGAAGGTTAGGGGGAGGACAGGTATATTAGAGAGGGATGGTAGAGTGAAGTATTCTTGTATGTAAACTTACTTCCTTAATTCTAGCACTGGCTTGGGAAAAGTCCAGGTATCGAGCAAAAGAATAGGGACGCTTTGGGGCGGCACCAGACCCACTTCGTGCTTCACGCTCCAGTCTCTGGTGTCTTTGTAGCGTATCCTTCAGGCTTCGTCACCTAGTACGTACAAGTGCTTCTGTAATCAAATAAAACATAACAAATTTATTGGTGGCGAGTGGGAACAATGCTCATTACACAGCTGGTCTGTGGGATTTGTGGTCTGTGGGATGGATGCCCTTACATTGGTGGTCAGAGGGATGGATGCCCTTACATTGGTGGTCAGTGGGATAGATGTCCTTACATTGGTGGTCAGTGGGATACATGCCCTTACATTGGTGGTCAGTGGGATACATGCTTACATTGGTGGTCAGTGGGATACATGCCCTTACATTGGTGGTCAGTGGGATGCATGCCCCTTACATTGGTGGTCAGTGGGATGCATGCCCTTACATTGGTGGTCAGTGGGATGCATGCCCCTTACATTGGTGGTCAGTGGGATGCATGCCCTTACATTGGTGGTCAGTGGGATACATGCCCTTACATTGGTGGTGAGTGGGATAAATGCCCTTACATTGGTGGTCAGTGGGATACATGCCCTTACATTGGTGGTCAGTGGGATGCATGCCCTTACATTGGTGGTCAGTGGGATGCATGCCCTTACATTGGTGGTCAGTGGGATGCATGCCCTTACATTGGTGGTCAGTGGGATACATGCCCTTACATTGGTGGTCAGTGGGATACATGCCCTTACATTGGTGGTCAGTGGGATGCATGCCCCTTACATTGGTGGTCAGTGGGATGCATGCCCTTACATTGGTGGTCAGTGGGATGCATGCCCTTACATTGGTGGTCAGTGGGATGAATAAATAGGTACTTACGTTTATGTTTGCGAACTTGTGGAGTAAAGTCTTCCCAGTCAGAATATAAAGTTTTACATATTTCTTCCCAGCCTCTGCCCTTCTGGGCATTATTTTTATATTTGGGTATACGGCTGTCCCATATGTATGGCCTGTCACGAACAAGCCTGATGAGCTCCTCATTGTCGATGGAGTTCCGATGCCGGGGGGCCATCTTATCTGTTTGCATATGGACATGAGACATGAAACAGGAAATGAGGGGGCGGTACTGGGAGAGGTGAAGGGGCAGTACTGGGGGGAGGAGCTGGAGGTTAGGAATTCGCACATATGTGAACCATCAAATGCGATTCCAGAACGATTTACATTGATGTCTATAGAGACTAAATTCGCAACGCTACGCAGTAAACTCGCACAAGACCCTTTTTTTGATCGCATCGCATTCGTAGAGGAATCGCAACGCATGTATGTGAACGACTGTCATTGAAAACAATTACTTCAGGGATGACATGCGAATTTAATTTGCTTTTGATGCATCGCATTCATTATGAACCCGCATCAGTGTGAACCGGCACTAAATGATTTTATCAAATGGCTGCAATATAACAAAGAGTGAAAAATTTAAGGCAGTCTGAATACTGACTGTCCCCACTGTATATACAGTATCTCACAAAAGTGAGTACACCCCTCACATTTTTGTAAATATTTTATTATATCTTTTCATGTGACAACACTGAAGAAATGACACTTTGCCAAATGATTTTATCAAATGGCTGCAATATAACAAAGAGTGAAAAATTTAAGGCAGTCTGAATACTCTCCGTCCCCACTGTATATACAGTATCTCACAAAAGTGAATACACCCCTCACATTTTTGTAAATATTTTATTATATCTTTTCATGTGACAACACTGAAGAAATGAAACTTTGCTACAATGTAAAGTAGTGAGTGTACAGCTTGTATAACAGTGTAAATTTGCTGTCCCCTCAAAATAACTCAACACACAGCCATTAATGTCTAAACTGCTGGCAACATAAGTGAGTACATCCTTAAGTGAAAATGTCCAAATTGGGCCCAAAGTGTCAATATTTTGTGTGGCCAGCATTATTTTCCAGCACTGCCTTAACCCTCTTGGGTATGAAGTTCAACAGAGCTTCACAGCTTGCCACTGGAGTCCTCTTCCACTCTTCCATGATGACATCACGGAGCTGATGGATGTTAGAGACCTTGCGCTCCTCCACCTTATGTTTGACAATGCCCCAGAGATGCTCAATAGGGTTTAGGTCTGGAGACATGTTGGGTCAGTCCATCACCTTTACCCTCATCTTCTTTAGTAAGGCAGTGGTTGTCTTGGAGGCCCCAGACTATGACACTTCTACCACCATGCTTGACTGTAGGCAAGATACACTTGTCTTTGTACTCCTCACATGGTTGCTGCCACACACGCTTGACACCATCTGAACCAAATAAGTTTATCTTGGTCTCATCAGACCACAGGACATGGTTCCAGTAATCCGTGTCCTTAGTAGGGATGAGCCGAACACCCCCCCTGTTCGGTTCGCACCAGAACATGCGAACAGGCAAAAAATTTGTTTGAACACGTGAACATCGTTAAAGTCTATGGGACTCGAACATGAATAATTAAAAGTGCTAATTTTAAAGGCTTATATGCAAGTTATTGTGATAAAAAGTGTTTGGGGACCTGGGTCCTGCCCCATGGGAAGTGGATCAATGCAAAAAAAAGTTTTAAAAATGGCCGTTTTTTCGGGAGCAGTGATTTTAATAATGCTTAAAGTGAAACAATAAAAGTGTAATATTCCTTTAAAATTCATACCTGGGGGGTGTCTATAGTATGCCTGTAAAGGGGCGCATGTTTCCCGTGTTTAGAACAGTCTGACAGCAAAATGACATTTCAAAGGAAAAAAAGTCATTTAAAACTACTCGTGGCTATTGATGAATTTCAGTCCGACAATACACATAGAAGTTCATTGATAAAAACGGCATGGGATTTCTCCACAGGGGAACCCCGAACCAAAATTTAAAAAAAAATGGCATGGGGTTCCCCCTAAATTCCATACCAGACCCTTCAGGTCTGGTATGGATATTAAGGGAAACCCCACGCCAAAATAAAAAAAAAAAAATAGCGTGGGGTCCCCCTCAAAATCCATACCAGACCCTTCATGTCTGGTATGGATTTTAAGGGGAACCCCGCGCCAAAATAAAAAAAATGGCGTAGGGGTCCCCCCAAAAATTCATACCAGACCCTTATCCAAGCATGCAACCTGACAGGCCGCAGGAAAAGAGGGGGGATGAGAGAGCGCCCCCCCTGCTGAACCGTACCAGGCCACATGCCCTCAACATTGGGAGGGTGCTTTGGGGTCCCCCCCAAAGCACCTTGTCCCCATGTTGATGGGGACAAGGGCCTCATCCCCACAACCCTTGCCCGGTGGTTGTGGGGGTCTGTGGGCGGGGGGCTTATCAGAATCTGGAAGTCCCCTTTAACAAGGGGACTCCCAGATCCTGGCCCCCCCTGTGTGAAATGGTAAGGGGGTATCCTACCATTTCACAAAAAAAGTGTCAAAAATGTTAAAAATGGTAAGAGACAGTTTTTGACAATTCCTTTATTTAAAGTCTTCTTCTTTCCATCTTCCGGGCGGGGTCACCCAGTTACATAATGGGTGACCCCGCCCCCCTCTGATGTCACAGGGAAACCCATAGAGAAGTCCCTGTCAAGTCCCCGTGCATCAGAGGGGGGCGGGGTCACCGGGTGGCTCCGCCCTCCGTTATTTAAGAAGTGTCAGAAGACGAGAAGCATCATACAGTGGGAGCCTTCCATCATGGATGCAGATCGGCCCGAGAACGAAGAAGGGAAGAAGATGCCGCAGAGGAAGATGCCGGACGAGAACACCAGAGCAAGAAGCAGAGGATCGGAGGAAGAACCAGAGGAGGAAGAAGATGGAGGAAGAAACCGAAGGAAGATAGAAGAAAGAAGATAGAAGAAAGAAGATGGAAAGAAGAAGACTTTAAATAAAGGAATTGTCAAAAACTGTCTCTTGTCATTTTTAACATTTTTGACACTTTTTTGTGAAATGGTAGGGGTACTTTTGTACCCCCTTACCATTTCACACAGAGGGGGCGGGATCTGGGGGTCCCCTTTTTAAAAGGGGCTTTCAGATTCTGATAAGCCCCCCTCTGCAGACCCCCACAACCACCGGGCAAAGGTTGTGGGGATGAGGCCCTTGTCCCCATCAACATGGGGACAAGGTGCTTTGGGGGGACCCCAAAGCACCCTCCTATTGTTGAGGGCATGTGGCCTGGAAGGGCCAGGAAGGGGGCCACTCTCTCGTCCCCCCTCTTTTCCTGCAGCCTGCCAGGTTGCGTGCTCGGATAAGGATCTAGTATGGTTTTTGGGGGGACCCACGCCATTTTTAAAAAAATTTTGGCGCGGGGTTCCCCTTAAAAACCATACCAGACCCAGGTCTGGTATGGATTTTGAGGGGGACCCCCACGCCATTTTTTTAAAGAATTTTGGTGCGGGGTTCCCCTTAATATCCATATCAGACCTGAAGGGCCTGGTATGGAATTTAGGGGGACCCCCACGCCATTTTTTTTTAACTTTTGGTTCGGGGTTCCCCTGTGGGGAAATCCCATGCCGTTTTTATCAATGAACTTTTATGTGTATTATCGGACCCAAAATTCATTAATAAAACTAGAGTAGTTTTAAATGACTTTTTTCCTTTGAAATGTCAGACTGTTCTAAACACAGGAAACATGTGCCCCTTTACAGGCATACTATAGACACCCCCCAGGTATGAAATTTAAAGGAATATTACACTTTTATTGTTTCACTTTAAGCATATTTAAAATCACTGCTCCTGAAAAAACAGCCATTTTTAAAACTTCTTTTTTGCATTGATCCATGTCCCCTGGGGCAGGACCCAGGTCCCCAAAAACTTTTTATGACAATACCATGCATATAAACCTTTAAAATTAGCACTCTTGATTTCTCCAATAGACTTTTAAAGGGTTTTCCGCGGCTTTCAAATTTGCCGCGAACACCTCAAGTTGTTCACTGTTCGGCGAACTGGCGAAAAGCCAATGTACGAGTCGAACATGAGTTTGACTCGAACTCGAAGCTCATCCCTAGTCCTTAGTCTGCTTGTCTTCAGCAAACTGTTTGCAGGCTTTCTTGTGCATCATCTTTAGAAGAGGTGACCTTCTGGGAAGACAGCCATGCAGACCTATTTAATGCAGTGTGCAGCGTATGGTCTGAGCACTGACACACTGACCCCCCACCCCTTCAACTTCTGCAGCAATGCTGGCAGCACTCATATGTCTATTTCCCAAAGGCAACCTCTGGATATGACGCTGAGCACTTGCACTCAACTTCTTTGGTCGACCAAGGCGAGGCCTGTTCTGAGTGGAACCTGTCCTGTTAAACCGCTGTATGGTCTTGGCCACCTTGCTGCAGCTCAGTTTCAGGGTCTTGGCAATCTTCTTATAGCCTAGGCCATCTTTATGTAGAGCAACAATTCTTTTTTTAAGATCCTCAGAGAGTTCTTTGCCATGAGGTGCCATGTTGAACTTCGAGTGACCAGTATGAGAGTGAGCGTGAGAGTGAGCGCGATAACACCAAATTTAACACACCTGCTTCCGATTCACACCTGATACCTTGTAACACTAATGAGTCAAATGACACCGGGGAGGAAATATGGCTAATTGGGCCCAATTTGGACATTTTCACTTAGGGGTGTATTCACTTTTGTTGCCAGCAGTTTAGACAGTAATGGCTGTGTGTTGAGTTATTTTGAGGGAACAGCAAATTTACACTGTTATACAAGCTGTACACTCACTACTTTACATTGTAGCAAAGTGTCATTTCTTCAGTGTTGTCACATGAAAAGATATAATAAAATATTTACAAAAATGTGAGGGGTGTACTCACTTTTGTGAAATACTGTATATCTACTGTATCCAGCTTAGCTATATCTCACTACAGTCCATTCCTGGTGTACTCTTTCTAATATACTTCAGACAGGTGATTCAGTTAGCTGCAGTATATTTAATATAAATATACAGTCAGTCTTTATATATATATATATATATATATATATATATATATATATATATATATATATATATATATATATATATATATCCACTGTATACAGTTTAGCTATATCTCCCTGCAGTCCGTTCCTGGTGTACGCTTTCTAATATACTTCAGGCAGGCAGGTGATTCAGTTAGCTGCAGTGTATTTAATATATATATACAGTCAGTCTCGTATATACAGTGGGGACGGAAAGTATTCAGACCCCCTTACATTTTTCGCTCTTTGTTATATTGCAGCCATTTGCTAAAATCATTGAAGTTCATTTTTTCCTCATTAATGTACACACAGCACCCCATATTGACAGAAAAACACAGAATTGTTGACATTTTTGCAGATTTATTAAAAAAGAAAAACTTAAATATCACATGGTCCTAAGTATTCAGACCCTTTGCTCAGTATTTAGTAGAAGCACCCTTTTGATCTAATACAGCCATGAGTCTTTTTGCAAAAGATGCAACAAGTTTTTCACACCTGGATTTGGGGATCCTCTGCCATTCCTCCTTGCAGATCCTCTCCAGTTCTGTCAGGTTGAATGGTTAGCTGCAGTGTACCCCTGTTTTTAATGCATACTGTTAGACAGGTTCATTGGTTATCTGCGAGCTGGTGGTAAGTAGGCTTGGAGTTTTTTCCTGAGCATTCCCCAGGTTTTGTTGATATCTGTTTGTGGTCTTCCAATGCCTCTTACTGCAATAACCAGCTATAAGTGAGGGTGGTGGCAAGGTTTTGTAATCTTGTTGGTGTGTGTGTATTGGTCCAGCAACGCACCAGCACCTTTGCAGCCATTGTGCTACTTGCTGGTTGTTTGGTGTGCTCCTGTACCTTTAAGAAGGGGTGGGCTCCCTTCAGTCCACCTGACCTCACTTATCCATTAGAATGCATGTGCCTCCACTGTGGGGATACCCACATTTTAGTGTTAGGACCACAGATTACAGGGTGCTGTGACGTGGCTCTGTAGCTTATGCATGCGTTTGCAAATGCATGCAGTCTAAACCCGTTTTTAATGCATACTGTTAGACAGGTTAATTGGTTGTCTGCGAGCTGGTGGTAAGTAGGCTTGGAGTTTTTTCCTGAGCATTCCACAGGTTTTATTAATATATATCCACTGCATTCTAATCTAGCCAAGCCTATATCTGACTGCAGGCCATTGCTGGTGTACGTTTTCAAATACACTTTTAGGCAGGCAGGCAGGTGATTCAGTGATCTGCAGTGCACTAAATATATAAACAGTCTCCTACATATATGTATCCACTGCATTCTAGTCTAACCAAGCCTATACCTGACTGCAGGCCATTCCTGGTGTACCTTTTCTAGTAAACTTCAGGCGGTGTTTTGCTAATAACATTTTACAGCATGTCTGGAAGGCCACCAAGGAGAGGCAGACTCTCACAGGCCACTAAAAGAGGGCAAGCAGGCTCTGTGTCTACAGCCAACAGTGCTGGTCATGGACACGGTGCCTCCTCAGCTTGTGGCAGTGGGGTATGCTTGTCCTTTTTTTCAGCAGCTGGCCGTGTTGATCCACAACATGCAGAAGAGTTAGTAGAGTGGATAACTAAGCCGTCCTCATCCTCCTCTTCCTCTGTCACCCAGGCTCAGAGTAGTTTGCCTGCCAATGCAGCTGCTAAAGCGGCCTATTCCATTGGCTCAATGTCATCAGTCACTCCTTCCCTAGCCATCATACACGGAGGAGTCCCCCGAACTGTTCGGCCACAGTATCGGGTAGATGCTGCAGGAGGATGCGCATCATTTTGAAGGCTCCAATGATGGTACCCAGGTTGAGGAAGGCAGTAACGTGATCCCAGAGAGAGGGGGAGCCCAAGAAGGACAAGAAACTGGCAGTCATGTTCCCCCAGCTGCAGCATACTGCCAGGTTTGCTCCAGTGATGAGGAGGGAGGGGATGATTAGGTCACTGACTCTACATGGGTGCCTGATAGAAGAGAGGAGGAGGAGGCGGCACATCTCCAATGAGACAGGATTCCCTCCAGAGGCCAGCTTAAGGGCAGCCACCTGACTGCATCACACCACAGAGCTCTGCATGTGCAGGGCGCTGCTGGCTCCCCGCGTATTTTGAAAAGTTCTTTGGTGTGGGCTTTTTTGATACGTGTGCAGCAGATCACAGCATTGCTGTTTGCAACATATGTTTGAAGCGTATCAAGCGTGGCCAAAACAGCAGCCGCTTGGGCACCACATGCTTGACCAGACATATGTCGACCTCCCAAGCAGTCCGTTGGCAACAGTACTTAAAAGACCCACACCAAAGAACAAGGCGGACCTCTCCTTGCTCCTCATCAGCTGGGATCTCCAACCCTACTGTACCTTCAGTCTTCTTAGAAACCTGCACTGAGAGGAATGAAGGTGTAGAATTAGGTGTGCCAAGTACTTGCGGGCAATCTGCTATCGCTACACCAACATCCGATTGTAGCAGGCAAATTTCCCTACCCCAGTTGCTAAACTGTCAAAAGAAATTCAGTCCCAGTAATCCACATGCTCAGTGGCTGAATGCTAGCTTGGCTAAATTGTTAACACTCCAACTGCTGCCTTTTCAGCTGGTAGACTCTGCCCCCTTTCGTAAATTTGTGGAATGTGCAATACCTCAGTGGCAGGTTCCCAAACACCATTTCTTTTCACAGAAGGCCATTCCGGCTCTCTACCGGCATGTGGAAGGCAACGTCTTGGCTTCGTTGGACAGGGTGGTCAGCGGTAAGGTGCATATTATTGCTGACTCATGGTCCAGCAGGCATGGACAGGGTTTGTTACCTTTCTTTCATGGCACACTGGGTAACTCTGCTGGCAGCTGGGAAGGATGCAGGACAGGGTGCAGTACTGTTGGAGCTTGTTCCGCCACCATGCCTCCAAATTGCTAGTAGTGGTGATTCTGCCACACCTCTCTCCTCCACCCCTCCTCTTCTTCTTCCTCTATGGCCTCTTCCTCTCCAGATTTCTCCTCAGAAACAGCGGTGCTCCATAGGCGTTCAAGGGGCTACGCAAGCACTCAGGCAAAAAGATGCCCTGCGGTGCTTGAGTTGGTCTGCTTAGGGGAAAGGAGCCACACTGGGGCAGAGATTCTGTCAGCTCTGCAGGGGCAGACTCAGAGGTGGTTGACACCACGCCAGCTTCAGCCAGGAATGGTGGTTTGCGACAATGGCACCAACCTCCTCTCCGCCCTCCGACAGGAACACTTGACCCATGTTCCCTGTTAGGCTCATGTCCTTAATTTGGTGGTGCAGCGGTTCTTGTGCAGGTACCCTGACTTACAGGATCTCCTGAGGCAGAAGAAGAAAGTCTGTGGGCATTTCTGCTGGTCATATAATGCCAGTGCTCGGCTGGCTGACCTTCAAAAGGAATGCAACCTGCCCAAGAATCGCCTCATTTGTGACATGCCCACTAGGTGGAACTCAACATTGGCAATGCTGCAGATGCAGCAGAGTGCCATCAATGAGTTCCTGTGTGAGTATGGTACCAGGACATGGTCAGAGGAGCTTGGCTTTTTTTCGCCACGCCAGTGGCTACTGATCAAGGATGCATGCACTGTCCTGTCACTATTTGAGGAGGCCACGAGGATGGTGAGCATTGACAGTGCATGCATCAGTGATACTGTACCTCTTGTCCTCCTGTTGGAGCACACGCTTCGTGGAATAATGGACAGGGCACTTGAGACAGAACAGAGGGAGGAAGAGGAGGACTTCCTTACCCCTCAAGGCCCCCTTTATCCAGACAGTATTCCTGCGGGTCCGCCGATCACACAGGAAGAGGAGGAGGAGGAGGAGGATTGTGTCAGCATGGAGGTGGAGCCTAGCACTCAGCATCAGCAGCAGTCTTCAAGGGATCGTTTTCAGTCCCCAGAAACCCATGGACTTGTACGTGACTGGGAGGAGTTGGCTGTGGATCATGTAATCCTTAGTGACCCAGAGGACTCCGGATCGAATGCCTCAGCAAACCTTCTTTGCATGGCCTTCCTGGTCCTGCAAAGCCTGCGAAAGGACCCTTGGATTCGTGGTATCAAGGAGAGGGATAATTACTGGCTGGCAACCCTTCTTCATCCATGTTACAAGGGTAAGGTTGCAGAATTTATCCAGCCTTCGCAGAGGGAGCAGAGGATGAAACATCTTTGGGAGGCCTTGCAGAAAGGTTTGTGCAATGCGTTTCCAGAGCCTGGGAGGTTACAATTTCCTGGTACTCCTGGACAACGTGTTGCTGAGGCTTTGATCAGTCACAGAAAGAGCGGTGGAGAAGGTGGCCGTCTGACCGATGCGTTCAGACGATTCTTTAGTCCGCAGCCCCAAGGTCTGGTTCCAGCAACCATTGCCAGTGTCTGATTTACATGGTGCAGGAATACCTAGGGGCAAGATCAGACTTGGAGACCTTTCCAACCGAAAATCCACTGGGTCACTGGGTCTTGAGGATAGATCACTGGCCAGAGCTTGCACAATATGCAATTGAGCTACTGGCCTGTCCTGCATCCAGCATTCTTTCTGAATGCACATTCAGTGCTGCTGGAGGCTTTGTAACTGATCACAGAGTGCGCCTGTTCACAGACTCAGTTGATCGGCTCACCTACATAAGAATGAATCAGTCTTGGATCATCAGCTACCAAGCACCTGATGCTGATGTAACCGATTAATTTTTCTATGAATGTGAGATCCCTTGAAGACTGCCTATGCTGAGTGACTATCCTGTTATTCTATCCTATTCCTCCTCAATGTTCATGTTGATAGCTTCTAAGAACATTTTTGTTTCAGGGCACCACCACCAGTGCCTAAGGCCCAATTTTTTTGCCCCTGGCAGAATTACAATTTACTATTTTTGCTGTAATATTTCGCAGCAGGGCTCATTCCTGCACTCAACTAGAGTATCTGTGAGGGGTTTCAGTGTTGTGGCACCACCACCAGTGCCTAAGGCCCAATTTTTCTGCCCCTGTTTATCAGGGGCATGTAATTACAATTTTTGCTGTAATATTTCACAGCAGGGCTCGTTCCTGCCGTCCTGCACTTAACTAGAGTATCTTTGAGGGCTTGCAGTGTTGTGGCACCACCACAAGTGCCTAAGGCCCAATTTTTCTGCCCCTGTTTAACAGGGGCATGTAATTACAAATCTTTATATAATATTTCACAGCAGGGCTCGTTCCTACGCCCACCAAGAGTAACTGTGAGGGCTTACAGTGTTGTGGCACCATCACCACCAAAGGCCCAATTTTTCTGCTCCTGTTTAACAGGGGCATGTAATTACAATTCTTGATATAATATTTCACAGCAGGGCCCATTCCAGCACCCACCAAGAGTAACTGTGAGGGCTTACAGTGTTCTGGTACCACCAACACCTAAGGCCCAATTTTCTGCAGAGTATATAGGGCAGGCCGTATAGTATATACAGGCGGTCCCCTACTTTCAAACATCTGACTTACAAACGACTCCTACTTACAAACGGAGGAAGACAACAGGAAGTGAGAGGAAATCTACCCCTAGGAAGGGAAATTCTCTCATGTAAGAGTTAATATGGGAAAAAGGTGTCTCCACTGAAGGTTTATCACCAATCTTTGTTTCCCTAATAACCCCAAATTTTCAAAATCCAATTGTCATTGGGACAGAAAGTGAGCTGAAATCTTCTGAACAGGGGCACAGACAGCAAAACAAATGTTACAGGGGTGATAACCCTTCCCTATGTTATCCAAGAAGCTTAAAAATTGATTTTTTTGTCTGGAGCTATACGTACAAAATGTACCTGTTCCAAATTACAAACAGATTCAACTTAAGAACAAGCCTACAGTCCCTGTCTTGTTTGGACCGCCTGTATACTGCTGTTCAGAGTATATAGGGCCTGGGGGCCCCAGGCCTTTTCTTTTTTTAATTTGGGTGCGAGGTTCCCAATAATATCCATACAAGACCCAAAGGGCCTGGTAATGGGCTGGGGGGTACCATGCCGTTTTTCTTATTTATTTTCATCCATATTGCTGGGACCCGACATTACATTACAGCCACAAGCAGTTTTAAATTACTTTTATTCCTTTAGAAATGTAATTTTGTACAGGGACTATTCTAAACACGGGAAACATGTGCCACTTTACAGGCATACTATAGTCACCCCCCAGGTATGATATTTAAAGGAATATTTCACTTTTATTTTTTCACTTTAAGCATTATTAAAATCACTGCTCCCAAAACAAATGTCCGTTTTTGAAACTTTTTTTGCATTGACACATGTCCCCTGGGGCAGGACCCGGGTCCCCAAATACGTTTTAGGACAATAACTTACATATTAGCCTTTAAAATTCACACTTTTGATTTTTCACGTTCGGGTCCCATAGACTTTAACGAATGTTCGCACAAACTTTCGGTCCGTTCCGCCGCGAACCGAACCGGGGGGTGTTCGGCTCATCCCTATAATTGAGCTACTAGCCTGTCCTGCATCCAGAGTGCTTTCTGAATGCACATTCAGTGCTGCTGGAGGGCTTGTAATGGATCAAAGAGTGCGCCTGTCCACAGACTCCGTTGATAGACGCACATTCATAAAAAATAATCAGTCTTGTATCAGCAGCTATTAAGCACCTGATGCTAATGTAACTGATTGAATTTGCTATGGATATGGGATGCCTTGAAGACTGCCTATGCTGACTATCCTATTCCTCCTCAATCTTGATGATGCTAGCTTCCAACAATATTTTTGGTTTAGGGCACCACCACCCAAGGCCCAATTTTTCTGCCCCTGTTTAACAGGGGCATGTAAGTACAATTTTTGATCTAATATTTCACAGCAGGGCCCATTCCTGCACCCATCAAGAGTATCTGTGAGGGGTTACAGTGTTGTGGCTCCTCCACCACCACCCAAGGCCCAATTTTTCTGCCCCTGTTTAACAGGGGCATGTAATTACAATTTTTGGTATAATATTTCAATGCAGGGCCCATTACTGCGCCCAACAAGAGTAAATATTGCAAAAATGTGTGTTGGTACATGTTCCTCATGGCATTGTCTAGCTCCCCATGGTCTTAAAATGGTAGTAACCCTAAAAAAACCAACCATGCTCCTGTCCCTTTAAGGCACAAGACGGAGCACAGTGCTTTTGCTATGTCAATTGTCCCTTTCTATCCTGTACAATACCTGGCTGATCCTGCATGTTTTTGTCTTCCCCGACCACGTTTTTCATGGCAGCTGATCCCTGATAGCATGGGAAGTTTACGTGCCTCCAGCTATCTCCTCAGCATCTCTGCATCTCCCCTTCTCCCCTTCCCTCTCTCTATGTCTCTTCCGTAGTCTGTGTGAGAACCTGATCTCCTCCCCACCCCTCACCTTATTTGGTCATAACGTTAACATTACTAAAAGTTGTTGTAAACCTCAGATATTAAATATGCTTGTCTCTATCCAGGGCACCAAGTGTAATTTTTATTCATGGACACAGAGGGGATTCTCAACAACACCAGTCACCGTATTAATTTGGACTGCCGTGTCGGTGTGAATGGAGGACAGAACGAAAGCATTCCGTGTGTCCCTCCACTTCACTGCAAGCAATTTATTAAATTTCAAGCAGGCTCTCTCCCCCCCTCTAAGTCAAGAATCTACAAGCTGTTGGCGAAAGCCCCAGCAATTAGATCGTACGGTGCCACATGCACCAATTCCAGAATTAAAAAGGTAACTAAAAAGTGTCACGCTTGTGTAATAATTGTCCACATATAAATGGTACCCCTTTCCGAATAAGGGTGACACCAAGTCCCAAACAATCTTACCGCTGCTCCCTATGTAGTCTGGGCAGTTGGCCGGCTCCACACTGCTATCTTTTCCCTCGTAAATCCAGAAACTACATGCAGAGCCCGTGGCCCTGTCACAGAGCTTATACATCTTGACCCCATATCTGGCACGCTTGCTGGGGAGAACCTGTTTGAAAGCAAGGTGGCCAGAAAACATAATCAGGGACTCATCAACGCAGACAACTTATTGGGGCGTATACAAGGCTGCAAATTTTTGGTTGAAGTGATTTACGAGAGGCTGAATTTTGTGGAGCCGATCATATTCAGGGTCACACTGAGGATGACAGAGTTCATTGTTGTTGAAGTGCATGAACCGCAGGATTTGCTCGTATCGAGTCCTGGTCATGGCAGCAGAGAAAACGGGCATATGGTGAATTGGGTCAGTGAACCAATATGATCGCTACGCACTCTTTTTAGTAATGCCCATGAGGAGGGATAGGCCCAGAAAGGTCTTAAATTCAGGAACGGTTATAGGTTTTCAGCCAAATTTTCTGGCAAGGGTCAAATTTGGATTAGCGGCGATGAATTGACCAGCATATAAATTGCTTTGGTCCACAATAGATCTGATTCAGAAAACAAACTCAATACCAAGTTCCAAGAGGACTGCCTTTTTAGGACAAAATTACAGAAAATTCATAGATATTTCGATGATTATAATACTAATAGGGATTTCTGTTGGAAAAAAATTAGATACAGTACACAGCATTCTGATCCATATGAAGAGGATTGTAGTACATCTAGACATGAGGGCCCTACTCCTCTGATTAAATGCCAACCTAGGCCCACTCTCCCTCTCTCTCACATGTCGCCTCATTCTTCAGTCGGTAAGCATATTCATCATAAACCATTACCACATCCTAGATCTAAATTGCCATTCCCTTTTCCTAATAACCATATCAACTGTCCCTGTTCTTCTATACATTCCTCTACCAAACCGAAAGCCCTAGTTAAAAAGAATATTCATAAAAAGAATATTCGTAAAACTGATCATCCCTCTGTTTCTATATCCACTCCAGATTCCAACATTATCTCACTAGGAGTGAATGTTGAACCTGGTTCCTTGTTGCCAGTGCTCGATTTTGGTATTTCAACCCTAAATATTGTACCCATGACCACTATGGAGGTACAAAAGAATACTAGTGCCCATCCTAGCATTACATCCGTTGCAGTAGATTTGTCAGCTTCCCCCATATTCCATTCCATTCCCATCCTAATAGATGAACCAATATCTTCTACCTCTTCTTTTTTAGTGGTCACCCCCCTAGCCTGCCCCAAAAGAAAACTCACCGGAGAGGCAGGAGAGGGGGGGGAAACGTAGACACAAAAAAAAGGAGAGAGAAAGTACGCAGACTATATGAAGACTATAAGCAGTCTCAGTGCCATGCGGCCTTACCTTTGCCCCAACAGCATCTCCCAATCCATTCATTCTTTTCCTTGATCTGAATAGATTTATTAGAAATATTACCATCGAGGGGGGGCAGGAGGCGGAGCCTAGCGGAGCAGACATGCATTGTTAGAGCTCCACACCGCTGAGGAGAGAAGAGAAGGACAAAGCGGAGCCTGCAGGCTCAAAAGGTATCCATTTGAACCTTTTTGCCCCAGGGAACAAACTGTGAAAGTTTGGGCAGGAAATATGGTACTGGGAGGAAGCCATGGCAGAAATAAAAATCACCTCACAAAGAGCTCACAGGCACTCACTGCAGCTGAAGCAGCTCCAGTCACCTCACAAGATACAGCATCAGGGTGCTCTCACAGACAGAAAATGTCACAGCAAGACTCTCCATTTGAGTCAGATACAGAACAAATCCTCTCACAAACTTCTCCACAAGCCTCCTCAGCATCCCCAGTAATATTATTACAGTTTGAAAAGATGCTTCATAAGGCTTTAAAACAAACCTCAGACCAAATAACAAAAAGCCTAACCAAAGAAATAAGAGAGCTGGGAAACCGCACCGCAGCCCTAGAAATAAAAATGGATGAAATTGAAATTACAACCCAAGAAAATATAACAGAATTGGAACAATTAAAAAAAGAGAATTTAATACTTCAAACTAAGCTTGAAGATTACTAAAATAGAGCCAGACGTTCAAACTTGCGCATAAGGGGAATACCTGAAACTGTGACAGACCTGCAATCTACTATTACTGCTCTATTACAAGAACTAAAGCCAGATATCCCTATTGAACGTTTAGAACTGGACAGAGTACACAGAGCCCTCACAGCCAAAAAGAAAGATGGACCCCCACGTGATATAATCACAAAATTTCATTATTACAGAACGAAAGAACAAATACTAATTGCTGCAAGAGAAAAAAAGGAACTTAATTTTCAAGGACACAATTATCAAATTTTTGCTGACCTATCCCAACTTACTATTACTAAAAGACGATCCATGAAACCCCAACTAATGGAACTGCAATGCCACAACATTATGTATCAATGGGGCTTCCCCTTTTCAGTCAGATTTAACCACCAAGGTACAATTTACAGAAGCAGATCAGCAGATGAACTACAACAAACCCTTTTAAAATTAAATCTGACAGAACCCACAAGCAGCAACACTCCCACACGCAGAAGAATGGCGTCATCTTCACCTTCAGGCAGCACCCAGAAAATTTCAGAACAAAATGGGAATCATCATTCTCACAAAAGAGGCCGTTATGCCACATCATCCATGGACCAAGAAGATTCAATGGACTGACATCCTAATTCCTGATATCTCTTCATTTATTATACTAAGAGATGGTTCTCTATAAAAAACCTGTATTTATAACTGAATGTAACTGCATTCTGATAGTCACACACTGTATGGGATCAAGTTACATTTCAGTTATATTTCTTATTACTTCTGATTCATATAGCCTTAGAATATATAAGTGAAATAAGGAAATTCTTGTTCAGTTATATATTATCAGGTAATAACAATAGATTTATTACTTTTTAGGACAAATATGTTCAATAATCCAGAAGTAATGGAAGCTTTTTCTTTCTTTTCTTAAAACAAATATATTATTACCTAACTAGTTCCTAGAATTATGTTTTTGTTTATTCTAATCTGAAGCAATACAACCTCAATTTTATGAGTTAACATATCTAAACAGTTACATATGAATAAAATATGTAATTGTTTACTCTAAAAGGGTTAAAATCCCAAAATAATTAAAACTATCTTCATCAATACCAAAGTTATTAACAGTACCTTTCTAACTGAATTATTTAGCCTAGGGCAAGACTAACCATATACAACCACCCTGGAATAAATAATTTCAACAAAAACTATATTCTGCACTCCAATTAAGGAAACATCATTTTGATGTCTTTTGACATAGCACTTCTCTCCTGTAAGCGGAAGATCCGTGTACCCCCATTAGCCCTCCTCATTCTCCCAACCATATTATGTGGGAGTGTGACGAAGGCACTTATTCCCCTGAGAGAGATATTTATTCTCTTTCATGGGTAAATTGTGATTACTTGCAAAAAATAATTTATACAATGTATCATCTAATCTCATATGTTTTTTGTTTACTCTTTACTCCAGAATTCACTGGTTTCTTTTCTATCTTTTCATCTCTTCAGTCCACACAGGTTGATCTGCGCAGTCAGCTCTGCATAACAAAAAGTAAGTCAAAACTATTTGGTCTGTTGCCATGGCACCACTGAATATACTTTCCCTGAATGTTCAGGGAATAAATGTCCCTCAAAAAAGGACCAAAGCCTTCCGTACTTTTCATAACAAGAAGGCTCACATTCACTTCACCAAAGATTCTACTCCAAAATATATTTCTCCTTTTTAGCAACAAATTTACACGGCTTCTGCCTGTACCAAGCAAAGGGGAACTCTAATTGCATTTCACCGATCCACACCATTCACCTTATCATCAGAAATTAAATACCCAGAAGGTAGATACCTGATACTCATGGGTTATATAATGGATACAGCAATCACGGTGATTTCCTACTACGCTCCTAACAAACAACCTACACCATTCCTCTCACATATATTACAAGTGATTAATACACACAAAATAGGAACAGTGATAATGTGTGGGGATTCAAACCAGGTCCTCCTCCCATTTCTAGATAAATCACCTTTTACACCATCCAAAATAACCTCTAGATTACCTTTTTCTCAACTTCTTTTCAAATACAATCTGGTAGATTCATGGAGAGAAAGTAACCCAATGAAAAAGAAATTCACTTATTTCTCGCACCCTCATCAAACCTTCACCAGAATAGATCATATTTTTCTAACAATAGGAATGATACCAGAAATTATTGTATCAGATATAATTCCGATTCCGTGGTCTGACCATAATGCAGTATACACTACTATAGCCTCAGCCATACCAAAAGCGCATGACCCAACGTGGTACTTACCGGACATAATGCTCAAACACCCACTACATCAGAAGGCCATTGAACAAGCTTTAAAGGAATACATATCAATTAATAATACAACAGACATCTCCCCAATAACACTGTGGGAAGCTCATAAGCCTGTCTTGCGTGGTACAATACAAAGACAAATGGCACTATTTAAACGGGAACGCAAAAATCTAGCAAAAAAACTAGAACTCAATTTTAATGCAGCCTACATATCATTTCAAGATAATCCATCCCAGAGTACAAAATCTCATCTGGAAAAATCTAGATTGGAATACGATCTATTTCTCACTGAGTCAGTTGATAAATCCCTCAAACGCTCCAAACACAATTTCTACATGAATACAAACAAACCAGGTACATATTTGGCTCGGGCATTAAATTCAACTAACAAATCTTTCAAACCAATACGTTTGAAATTCTCAAAAAATGTTTACACTTGTAATCCAGTTAAAATAGTCCATAAATTTCACTCACATCTCGCAACTTTATACAAGACAAACAATGAATTTAATCCTACAGAGGCTGAATCCTTCTTCTCAAAAATAACCTTACCTGAGTTATCTCAGAATCAAAAAAGCAGTTTGGATGAGCCTATAACTATAGATGAAGTTGCTAACGCCATAAAAGACCTAAAACTTAACAAAAGACCAGGCCCAGACGGCTACTCGGCTTTATACTATAAAACATTCTCAGAAATACTCTCTCCCATTCTCACTGAAACTTTTAACAAACTTCTAGATGGACATTCTTTTCGGCAAGAAACACTAATGGCAATTGTTTGTATGATCCCAAAACCCCTTTCTGATGATACTTCCTGTGTGAATTATCGGCCTATCTCTCTGTTAAACCTCGATATTAAATTATTAGCAAAAATAATAGCAAAACGCCTCAATAGCATTATAGGAAAATTAATACATAGAGATCAAGTAGGCTTCATGCCAAATAGACAGGCAGGCGATAATATACGCAGGGCAGTGTTATTGGCACATATTGCTAAAAAACGGAAAATCCCTTTATGTTTTCTATCTCTCGATATTAAGAGGGCATTTGACACAGTATCCTGGCAATATATGCAATATTCATTACAAAAATGGGGTTTTGGACCCCACTTTTTAACATGGATCAAAGCATTATATAATAAACCCAAAGCCTATATAAAATATGCTGGATACAAATCTGAAGCCTTTAATATCGAAAGAGGTACCCGACAGGGTTGCCCATTATCTCCCTTATTATTTGCCCTTATACTCAAACCCATGGCCCAATACATCAGAACAAACCAAACTATAACTGGCATTGAAGTAGGAGGTATTACACACAAATTATGTATATTTGCAGACGATATATTACTTTTTCTATCATCACCACAGGTCTCTGGTCCTAACTTAATACCAGCTCTTGATGGATTTGCAGCCCTATCCGGCCTTATGATTAATCCTAAGAAATGCCTAGTGCTTAATATTTCACTCACAAACATGGAATTGATCCCGGCTAGGGCTGCACTCCCATTCACATAGGCAGAAAAATCAATCCCATATCTTGGAATTCATTTAACAGCATCTCATTCTGACTTATTCTCAACCAATTATCCTCCTGTATTAAGACAGATCACAAATCTAATAAAACAATGGTCGCAACTTCCTTTATCCTGGATAGGGAAGATTAATGCAATCAAAATGACTATTCTACCCAAATTGCTTTATCTATTCAGAGTCCCCCCTATTCCAATTCCTTCCTATTTTTTGAGAATAGTACAAAAAAGAGCAACTTCGTTTATATGGGGCTCTTCTAAACCACGTATATCTATACACACACTACATCTTCCCAAAAATAAAGGAGGCCTGGGATACCCTAATTTTACTAACTACTACAGAGCAGCACATTTGGCCAGTCTGTCCAAATACCATGCAAAACAGGAAATCCCATTATGGGTATTTATAGAGGCTTCAGAAAATGACCCTCTATTAATATCAAATTTATTATGGCTTGATCCTAAAGACCGCTTTAAATTTCATAATCCCATAACTAAACACTTCTTATCTCTCTGGGATAAACTAAAAACCAAATATCGGTTACAATCTCCACACAATCCTCTCCTTTCTTTTATCAGAAATCCAGCCTTTTATCCGGCATGGATCTACCCAAATTCTTTTAAAGCTTGGACAACATAAGGCATTCAGACACTAAATGACTTCATAGCATCTAAATCATTCCTTTCATTCCCATCGCTTAGAGAAAAATATGATCTACCAAACTCTGAGATATTTAGATATCTCCAAATCAAAAATTTCTATACACCATTCCTAAAGGGGGATACACCATTATCCCAATTATCCATTTTTGAATCAATCTGTACAAAAGATCCATTTGCTAAAGGTACAATTTCATCACTTTATAATCAATTATATGGAGTAGCAAATCTTAATAGACCCTCTTACGTTCAGAGGTGGGAGGAGGACCTGGGACGAACTTTAGAAGACACGGACTGGTCTAACATATGGCTCACATCTAAGTCATCTTCACCCAACATCTTAGCACTGGAGACAAATTATAAAGTCCTAACTCGCTGGTACCTTGTACCCGCTAGAGTGGCAAAATATTCACCTAATACCTCAGCTCTTTGTTTTCGAGGATGCCCAGAAATAGGCACATATTTACACATATGGTGGACGTGCCCAGTAATCCAAACCTTCTGGAAGGAAGTCTTCGTGATTGCATCTAAAATATTTAAAAAAATAATACAACCAGATCCATATTTAACTTTACTTAATCTAAAACCGGAATGGTTAACACTCTCTCAATTCAAACTTATGATCCAACTAATAACGGCTGCAAAACAAACAGTGGCCAAGGCATGGAAATCTCCTACATTGGTACTAGCAGAAACAATTCACAGAATTAATAATACAATGTCCCATGCTAAGATGGTAGCCATCGATCAAAATCAAATTCCAAAATTTGAAAAACTTTGGCATCCTTGGATAAAACAACAGTTCCTGTCAAACTTCAATGACTCTGTCCTGTTGCCATGGTAACAGATTAAATGACTTACAGAGACACCCATTCTAAGGCTTCAAAGAGAACTAAAAAGAATAATAAACTGACGAGCGGGACAACCTTGTGGACCATACCTCTACCTTTCTACCCTTTTTCTTCTTTCTCTTTCCTTTTCTCCACCTTACGATTAAAGCTCATTATCAGAATTTATTTGACCTATATACACTCTACTTGTAAACAATATGTATAGTAGGTATAAATCATTTAAATACCTACAAAAGTAACTAAGGAAATGATATATATATCTTTAATTTAGGTTTACGTGAACCCAATGTTTAATATTTGAAATTTCATGATATTTACCTATATAAACCCTACTGTAAAACAATGAGCTTACTTTATAGATCCTTGTAAACTTACTTTATGTATCTTTATAACATTGTATACTCAATAAACTTCTTTTGACAAGGAAATAACCCTGGGTACATATTTAGGAAATGCTGGACTACCAAATTGAGGACATGTGCCAGGCATGGCACACGTGTCAACTTTCCCTGTCTAAGAGCGGCTTGGAGGTTTGGGGCCATTATCGCACACCACCATTTCTGGCTCCAGCTGGCGAGGTGTGAACCAACACTGGGCCTGTCCCTGCAGAGCTGCAAGAATCTTTGCTCTGGTGTGGCTCCTGCGCACCAGCTTAAGCTCTGCATGGCACCTTTTAGCCTGACTCTGGGAATAGCCCTTTGAACATTTAGGGCAGGGGTCCTCAAACTACGGCCCGCGGGCCGAATCCGGCCCTCCAGCGTTTTTTATCCGGCCCGCGGACTGCCCCTTTAACACTGCAGCACTCCCCCTGCCATCTGCTCCCTCCATCACACAGGACGGGAAACATGACAGGCCCGGACAAAGGACCTTCTGTGCTAAGAAGCAGGTGATTGGTTACTAGGCATCGGGGCGGTCCCAGGAACCAATCACCTGCCCCTCACTTCCAAAGTCCGGCCCTCCGTCCGGACCTACCATGCCTCACGTCCTGCGTGATACAGGTAAGTGTTGAGTGGGAGTGCTGTGATATTATAGGGGGCGGCAGTGTAATATTGATATGGGGGATCTGTGATATGGGGGGATCTGTGATGGGGGATCTGTGATATGGGGGAGTCTGTGATATGGGGGGATCTGTGATGGGGGAGTCTGTGATGGGGGATCTGTGATATGGGGGGATCTGTGATGGGGGATCTGTGATATGGGGGGATCTGTGATATGGGGGGATCTGTGATATAGGGGGGATCTGTGATATGGGGGGATCTGTGATATGGGGGGATCTGTGAGATGTGGAGTCTGTGATGGGGGATCTGTGATATGGGGGATCTGTGATGGGGGATCTGTGATATGGGGGATCTGTGATGGGGGATCTGTGATATGGGGGATCTGTGATATGGGGGGATCTGTGATATGGGGAGATCTGTGATATGGGGGGATCTGTGATATGGGGGGATCTGTGATGGGGGATCTGTGATGGGGGATATGTGATGGGGGATATGTGATGGGGGATCTGTGATATGGGGGGATCTGTGATATGGGGGGATCTGTGATGGGGGATCTGTGATATGGGGGATCTGTTATATGGGGGATCTGTGATGGGGAGATCTGTGATATGGGGGGGATCTGTGATGGGGAGTCTGTTATGGGGGGATCTGTGATGGGGGGATCTGTGATATGGGGAGTCTGTTATGGGGGAGTCTGTGATATGGGGGGATCTGTGATTGGGGAGTCTGTTATGGGGGATCTGTGATATGGGGGAGTCTGTTATGGGGGAATCTGTTATGGGGGAGTCTGTGATATGGGGAGATCTGTGATATGGGGGATCTGTGATGGGGGATGTCTGTGATATGGGGAGTCTGTTATGGGGGAGATCTGTGATATGGGGAGATCTGTGATATGGGGGATCTGTGATGGGGAGTCTGTTATGGGGGGATCTGTGATATGGGGGAGTCTGTGATATGGGGAGATCTGTGATATGGGGGATCTGTGATGGGGGAGTCTGTGATATGGGGAGTCTGTTATGGGGGAGATCTGTGATATGGGGGGATCTGTGATATGGCGGAGTCTGTTATGGGGGAGTCTGTGATAGGGGGAGTCTGTTATGGGGGATCTGTGATGGGGAAATCTGTGATATGGGGGATCTGTGATGGGGAGTCTGTTATGGGGGATCTGTGATGGGGGAGTCTGTTATGGGGGAGTCTGTGATATGGGGAGTCTGTGATATGGGAGATCTGTGATATGGGGGTATCTGTGATGGGGAGTCTGTTATGGGGGGATCTGTGATGGCGGAGTCTGTTATGGGAGATCTGTGATATGGGGGGATCTGTGATGGGGGAGTCTGTGCTATGGGGGGGACTGATATGGGGGATCTGTGATGGGGGAGTCTGTTATGGGGATCTGTGATGGCGGAGTCTGTTATGGGAGATCTGTGATATGGGGGGATCTGTGATGGGGGAGTCTGTGCTATGGGGGGGACTGATATGGGGGATCTGTGATGGGGGAGTCTGTTATGGGGGGATCTGTGATGGCGGAGTCTGTTATGGGGGATCTGTGATATGGGGGGATCTGTGATGGGGGAGTCTGTTATGGGGGGATCTGTGATGGCGGAGTCTGTTATGGGGGATCTGTGATGGGGGAGTCTGTGCTATGGGGGGGGACTGATATGGGGGGATCTGTGATGGGGGAGTCTATTATGGGGGAGTCTGTTATGGGGGGATCTGTGATGGCGGAGTCTGTTATGGGGAAAGTCTGTGATGGGGGAAGTATGTGATATGGGGGAGTCTGTTATGGGGGGAATCTGTTATGTGGGGCTTTGTGATGGAGAGGAGTTTGTGTTGGGGGGCTTTGTGATGGGGGATCTGTCATGGGGGGGCTTTGTTATGGGGTAAGTCTGTGATGGGGAGGGGGGTCTGTGATTGGGAGTGGTTCTGTAATGAGGGGAGTCTGTGAAATACTGATAGTTCATATTGATTACAGTTGTTCTTTATTTTAAATATTGTACTGTTTTTTTCCTGTTTTTTTTGTTGCACTACAAATAAGATGTGTGCATAGGAATTAGTTCATATTTTTTTTAAACTATAGTGCGGCCCCCCAACAGTCTGAGGGACCGTGAACTGGCCCCCTGTCTAAAAAGTTTGAGGATCCCTGATTTAGGGGGTACCTGATGTTCATAGGACAATTCTGCAGAGGAGGGCATGGAGGTGGCGGAGGAGGAGGAGGGGGTAGAGCTCACAGGTCTGGCATCATCACCACCAGCTGTATGGAGACCTGGAAGCACAATAAGCCCTGTTCTGCATCCTTTCGAGTTGCAAGCAGCGTTACCCAATGTGCTGTTAACAAAATATATCACCGTTGTCCATGCTTGCTGGACCACGTGTCAGGAGTAAGGTGGATTTTATGGCTGACTGCCTTGTCCAATGATGCCAAAACATTCCCTTCCACGTGATGGTAGAGAGATGGAACGGCCTTACGTGAAAAGTAGTAGCGACTGGGAACCTGCCATTGTGGTACAGCACATTGTACTAATTCACGGAAGGGGGGCAGAATTCACCAGGCTGAAAGGCAGAAGTTGGAGAGCCAACAGCTTTGACAAGCTTGCATTTAGACGCTGGGCATGTGGGTGGTAGGGACTGTATTTTTTTTCCTGCTGCAGCAGATGGGGCAGAGATATTTGCCGACTACAGTCTATAGCTGGTGGTGTGCTGCTAGGACCTGGGACACCCTGTGCTATACCATCATCTCTGTCAGTGGAGGCTGCTGAGAGGTAATGACTCAGTATAGCTGGGGCAGAGTGAAGTGCTCTTTTAGGTGCCAACAAGCTGAGTGGTTGGATGTTAAATGCCTTGTTAAGCAAGTGGTACACAAATGGTTGGTGTTTTTGCCATGTTTGATGTGCCTGAGACACAGTTTACAGAAAGCAACAGTGCAATCTGCTGCAGATGTTCTGAAAAAGGCCCAAACAGCTGAGCTTTGGGGAGTGGGCCGGGAGATAATAGCTGCAGAATGTGATGGAATAGGCTGGCTGCTCTCTACTCTTTGTTGATGTCAGCCACCTCCTTGGGGTTGTGCCGCCTCACCTTTAGTTTCCTCCTCTCCTCTATCTGGCACCCAAGTTGCATCAGTGACCTCATCATCATCATCATCATCTCCATCTCCTCCATCTTTATCATTACCACTGGAGACAACTTGGCAATACGCTGTGGCTTGGGGAACATGCTTGGGGAACAGGCTTGGGGAACATGAATGCCAATTTGTCTACCAGTGTTCCTCCCTCTCTCTAGGCTCATGTTCCTGTCATCCTCAACCTCAGAGCCAACATCTGAATCCAGTAATGGCTGGGCATCATCAAGGAGCAAGTGGCTGATGCTGCAGTCAAATAACTCATCTGACTCCTCAATGGCTGATGTTGGGGATATGGCAGGATTAGATGTGGACAAGGAGGCAGGTTTATCCACTCTGGCAACTACAGGGGACTGCACACTTGTCTCTGCTTGCGTGACAGAGGATGAGGAAGGTTTAGTAAGCCAGTCCACCACCTCCTCTGCATGCTGTGGCTGCATAGCATGGGCAAACTCACTAAACAGAGTAAATGATGCCCTGCCTGAGGACTGACAACCACGTCCACCTTTGCCTGTCTACACATTTGTACAGTGCCAAGGGAACGTCTGCCTCTCCTTGTTGTCCTCTCAGACATTATTTGGAGGGAGTGGGCGGTGCTTATAAGTAAATGTAAATAAGAAGTTGAAATCTGTACGTAGATGCACTTTAATCAATATAAAGAGGTGTTTGGTGCACTTTAATTCGAGTACTCACACTACACAGACACACTCCACGGATACAGTACACTATAATATACTGCAATATAATGCGTCAAACTTACAGTGATGCACAGAACTATATTGCATTAAACTGGCATTAACACACACAAAAGTAAATGGCATTAAACTGACAGTAACACACAAAACTATATGGCTTTAAACAGCTAGTAACACACACAGAACTATATGGTGTTAAATTGGCAGTAACGCACACAGAATTATATGGCTTAAACTGGCAGTACCGCGCACAAAACTATATGGTATTAAACTGGTAGTAACGCACACAGAAGTAAATGGCATTAAACTGGCAGTAGCGCAATCAAATAGATGGTGTTCAACCCTCATTACACTGACGCTATCTGAACTGCCCCTACTCTAGCTATACACTAATGTAAAGATTACTGACACAGTCTCACTACACTACACTGAAACTATCTGAGCTGTCCCTACTCTAGCACACTATGCAAAGCTGAATGATGGTTCTCCTCACTACACTCACACTATCCCTAGACTGACAATAAACTAATATTCTACACTGACAATTGAAGCAAAATAGCACAGTATAGCACACTAACTAACTAATAGCCCTGTTCTATCTCTCTCCATGCCAAAATCACACTGAAAATGGCTGCCATTGAAAGAATTCTTTTATACTGTGGGGCGAGAATGAGCAATGATTGGATAAAGTCATGATGACAGTGTCCAATTATGACTCTGACAGTGCTCTGTGCCCTGATTGGCTGAAGCTTTCACTGCTTCAGCCAATCAGGGCTTGCAATGCACTGTTCAGCGCTGCAATGCATTGTGGTCAGTTCGGGGGGTTGAACGTCCAAACAGCAAAAGTTCGGCCCGAACTTATGCTCGGGCCGAACTGTTCAAGCATCCCTAATGTCCAAAGCTTCTATCAGGTAGTCTATGCTGATATTCTTCGTATGTGTCAACAGTCCACCACACACACACACATTCATCATCAAATTTGACTGCTGCCGAATGCACGGCCCTAAAACAGCTCACTGATAATCGACAACTTATTATCAGGTTAACAGATAAAGGGGGAGGGATTGGTGTTCAAAATCGCTCAGACTACCAGTCAGAATCAGCCAGGCTTTTATCTGACGATTCAACATACTGTAAACTTCCTAGAGATCCATTACCAAGTTTTCCATTGAAGCTCATAAATTAGTTAATAGAGCCGCAGTGGAGGGTATTGTCACAGCATCCAAAGCTGCATTCCTCAAACATGATTTTCATAAAAGCCCCTTTTTCTATCACCTCCCCAAGATTCATAAGGACCCAGTTCATCCCCCCCGGAAGACCTAAAGTTGTGTCTATGGAAAGTGTTATGAGCTATTTTTCCCATATACATAGACCACTTCCTGCAACCTATAGTACAAAATCTCCCTCATATATCAAAGACAGTATTCACCTACTCAATATGCTACAACATTACTCTTGGGATCCCATGTATCGTTGGCTCTCATTAGATGTAGTCTCCCTGTATACCTCCATTCCACATAACGTTGGACTACAGGCAGTACAGTATTTTCTTAACGAGGATCCACTACTCAATCCACGTCAGGTACACTTTCTGTTGGAGACCTTGGAATACTGTGTAACACATAATTACTTTGAATATAATGGTGATTTCTATATCCAGACCCAAGGTACAGTTAGGGGGTCAAGTTTTGCCCCCAGATTTGCAAATCTCACTATGGGTTATTGGGAACATTACCATATTGGGCAGAATAACCCATATGGATCTCACGTAGTTTTTTACGAACATTACATTGATGACGTGGTCGGGGACGGTCCAGAAATCTCTATCCTTGCATTTGTACAGCACTGCAACACTAACATCATGGGTCTATCATTCACCTCAGTATCTGACAGCAATAAGCTTGCCTTTTTGGATGTGGAACTATTCCATCACAATAATACCATTTGCGCATATATATATATATAAGGTCACAAAAAAATTTCTGCTGCACTTAAGGTTCCTAAGAGCACAGTGGCCTCCATAATCCTTAAATGGAAGACGTTTGGGATGGCCAGAACCCTTCCTAGAGCTGGCAGTCCGGCCAAACTAAGCTATCAGGGTGAAGAGCCTTGGGGTGCTGTGTGTACATTATTGAGGAAAAAAAATAACTTAAATGATTTTAGCAAATGGCTGCAATATAACAAAGAGTGAAAAATTTAAGGGGGTCTGAATACTTTCCGTCCCCACTGTATATACACATATGCCAGTGCATACACTGGCTTATAATACAATACAATATAGTAGATTACTGAGATTTTTAACCAATTTTAAATCATCATTATTATTATTATTATTTTTTCATAGACACAAATGTCAGACAATCATGATTCTACTGGTTGTCTGGTGTAAGTATTGTAGCTTTAAAGTAGCGCTATATGTTAGTCGAGTAGATATTACAGTAGTTTGCCACATCATTATGTTGGGATTTGGTTGCTATGGTTACTAGTCGTGCAAGCCTCTCAGTACCCCTTCATGTAAGGTATATCAAACCTATGAGTTTATGAGGTATAAGATGGCCACCAGCAAAGCCTGAGGAAGGAGCACACATGCTCTGAATGCAAAGCACCGCCCGCTGACCCTGTCCCCGGAAGTAACGTTGTCACAGAGCACCGCCGATTCTCTCTCCAGCTATCCAGAAGCGATGTGAGCCAACAGTGCAGCTGGATCGTGGCCGGAAAACTGATCACCATCATCAGCCAGTGACGCCAGGCATCACCTCGGAATAGCGTGGATGAACACGCATACTATATTCCCATGCTGGAAAATGTCGCTCGTTTGTGAGTTTCTATATGCTTATTTTTAACCATTAAATTAATTAACTTGCTGCATTTATAGGGCGCTGTTCTTTGTCTTCCCTATGTTCGAGTCTCTTCTAACTTTTGAACTGGCAGCCTTCCAAGGACAGCATATTATTCTCCTCACATGGACATATTTATGTGGACTTTTAATTGCCCTATTTTACTGCCCAGTGCATTTATTCACCCCATACCTTTATATTAGTAATATATAGCCATATCCAGAGTGCGCCATATTACCCTGTTGTTTGTATGCCACAATAGATCTGTACAGATCTTCCGTGAAAAACAGCTTGTGAAAGTAAAGGAAAGTAAGATCCGCTGTTTCCACCTGAATTCCGGGTTGGCCAGTGAATGGGGAAAGTATGGGCACTGCAGAAGTGGTCGGCTGCCAATCAAATGCATCAGGAAGGGCACTATGGGCACTATGGGCCTGTGTTTGAATCTTTGTTGGATGCAGGGCACTACTTGTGCTAGCCACCGCACCTGCTTGAAATGCACTTATGGGACTCGCCACATCACCAAGTGTTACTGCAGCGCTGGTTTGTCTATGACCAGGATGTATTAGGCTGCTGGTGCTTGCCAGTTCACCAGAAGGATGAGCGGCACTAGTACTGGCTCTCTGCTCCATACGAAAGCCCTGCGGTTCTTACACCTCAACAACAGAAGAACGGGGTCAGGTACGCCTGACCTTAGCAGGGACCACTACTCCGTCATCAGAGCTATCTGTTAGGGTGCTGCTGCTCTCTACAGATTCGTATACTGAGCCTGATTCTGACAGTGAGGCTTCCTCTTCGCTCTCATCTGTTATGCTCAGTATCACATAGGCCTCTTCACTTGTGTACCTCTGTTTGGACATTTTGGCCAATAAATTGAAAGGCACAGCTAGTGCGACTCAAAGGTAAAAGAGCACCTGGTTGTCAGCGACTGCTTAAATGGCTACAAAAAAATTACCATGTTAGTGCTAGCAGATATCAGGCATGACTCTGCTAATGCTGCAGTTTTGTTGCTGTGTTTTGGAAGTGACAGTGATCTACTGATCCTGCACTTGGGTGGGCTGGGCTGGGCGGAGGGGCTAAATGCAGGTGCTGGCAGGTGTCTGGGCTGATCCTGCTGTATTTTTGGGAACACTATACTTCTGGGGACATTAATAAAGATCTGATCAGTTCAAAGGTATTGATCTGTTCAGACACTATACTAAGAATGGAGGTTTATGGTGTGTGCATGTGTGTTAGTGCTACTGGCAATCAAACGGTTAAAATCTGACGCTGTCTGGGATTGACACTAATTGATGCTAACACCCAACTGATGTCACCTGTGACACTAATACAGTGCTCAGAAAAGTGATCTGTACACTATACTAATGATGTTTTGGATTCAGAATAAAAGTTCTGAAATTATTATATCTACCCCTTTATCAAATTAAAGCATGCATGCCATGATGAAGTGATCACGCTCTGACACTTAGTTCAGAATGAAAAACTTCTAGTTTATTTCCGCTTTTTACAGTGAGTTTTATACCCTTGCAAAAGAGTAAAGTATATGCAAAACATGTTGTTATGACAATTCATAAGATTCTAACAGTGTCAACAGTTTTAGCAAATTTAGCAATAATTTCAACAAACTTAACAATTAATCAAAGCTATTATTATATGTTGAGGTCATGTCTGGTCTTGGTATGACTTCTGGGAGATGGATGGGGAAGCAACAGGAAGCTGCAGTCTATTGATAACTCAATGCGGTTTGGCTCCAGACAGAAAAGAGGAAGTAGCAAAATATCTGTAAAGTCTTAATGCTCTTTAACATTTCAAAACTTCTGATACAGATATAAAGAGTTTGAAATAGACATTTTAATATACCTCACCTGGTAACACCTGATATCATTATTATTCACATCCATTACAGTCCCCCCCTTGAAAATGTCTATTTAAGAATCTGTCCCTTACACTAGAAAATCCTACCCCCCTGGCCCGTTCCCCTGCAACTTTTTTCAACTGTATATAGAGGAGAGCAATGACTAATTCATTACCCTACTCGACACAGCTGGGAAGGGCAGTCAGGTGCTGTCTGTCCCTGTATCCTTATGGTGTTGCATCCTGAGGGGAGGTGACTGTAACGGAGTGCATTTCATAATTTTCATCTGGTATTTCCTGATTCAGAAAAGCAAAGCAAAAGAACATTGGTTAATAGCTTTCCCTACACATTTTTTTAAGACAGGGGAGAATACAGCAAACTATGACAGCCAAGGTCACCAAAATTATCAGGGCGGTTATTCCTATCTGTGTTAGTAATCTCTGCCACCCTCCCCTAACCCAGGTGAAGTATTGATCCCAAGGGTTGGTGAGCCCTGAATTCTTTTTTAATTCTTCAGACAAATCCTCAGGTTTCCTGATGGCCAAAGTCACCTTACCGTTTGGGCCAGTGTTGTCTGGGATGTAGGTACAACATGTACCTGTTTTAGGCACCATCTTTCACACACCCCCCTTTTCAGCTAGGACCATATCTAAGGCCTTGCGGTTTTGGAAAGCCATGTGTGACGCGTCTTCTAGTTGTTCGGTTAAACCTTGGGGTGCATCTCTGGTGTAATTGACAAACCTTTGTTGGTTATACATTTTTATTTACAGTGATGATGGGGATCAAAGATTCAAATCCTGCTGCTATTTGGTCTCTTGCTTTGAACTCATCTGGGACCCCTCTAGGGACCCCTATGTTGTCTATGTATACATGAGGGTGAAAACTTCCTGCTGGGGCACTCCTACACCTCCTGTTAAGCCTGGGTATGTTGTTTAAGTCTGGTTCTATTTGTGGAGTGGTCTCTGGACAAATGTGTAGAGGCATTATGGCCTTAGCCAATGCACATTCTGCTGTCCACTACTCTGTCAATCTGCTTCTAACTTTCATGTCCCAGCAAATCCAGTATATGTCTCCCAAGGACTGGACTTGATTTTGTACTAGACCTATGGAAGCCTCACTATAAGATCCACAGTAACCCCTAGTGAAATTCCCAAAGGGTTTCCCCATTCCCTGATACCTTCCATGGCATGTGTAATTACCAGGGTATATGATGATACCTTCTCCTGGCTTGGGAGTCTTGGTGACTATGGGATATTCCTCCTTCCAATGTTCACACAGGGAGTGGTGTGGTTAGTGGTTGTGTTGGTAAACAGGCTAAGGAAACATGTCTCATGTTCGGGGGGTATGTTTAGCGGTACTGTTCCCAGATGAGGCCTAGCGCCTCCACATACATAACAATTGGTCTTGTTATGTTTCTCTGCATTGTACCTCATCCACTCTAGCCACAAGTTGACATCTGAGAACCTGGTTTCTACGGCCATCATGTCCTTAAAGGTAGGGTCTGCTATGGCCACCATGTCCCCTAACTTCTGTATGTGGGGCCTCAGGGGGTTTAAGCTAGATGTGGATTGGGGAACTCCCCACTCAGGGTTATTGAACATATCTTTCAGTTGGAAAGGCTTTCTAAAACCAGGATACCCACTTCCCCACCATAGGCTCAGAACACTGTCTTCTGGGCTAGGATTCTCAATGGTCAGCCTGAACTCTTTGGTATAAGGCTGATCTGTATGTTTGTTGATTGACATGATATCTAAGAGTGACTTCCCATTTTTGTCTTTCCTATTTTGGACATTTTCAGGTTTGTACCCCCAGTGTTCCTATGAAAAGGATATACAGAATCATTTGGTTCCCTTGGCCTCTTTCTCAGGTACAGGAACTTTCTTGCAGTGGAGGCATGTGTTCACGTGTTCTTCCCGGCCACCTTGACTGATGTGGCACTTGTTAGGAGAACCTGGAGAGGACCATCATATCTGGGTTCAAGGGTGTGCTTTCTCACAAACTTCTTTACCAGGACCCAGTCTCCGGGAACCAACTTGTGTGATCCTGTATCTCCCTCAGGATCTGGAATGGAGGAGAATACTTCCAAATGGACATAGATTAATTCTCGAGATAAAGCAGTCACATAATCAGTTAATACATCAGTTTGGAGTTACAACTATTGTAGGAAATAACAACCTAGTCTGGAGGCTAAACCAAATATTATCTCATAGGGTGACAGACCATGATTTCCCCTTGGAGTGTACCTAACACTGAAAAAGGCTATGGGCAGGCTATCTGACCAACTCATTCCCTGTTTCCTGAGAAATTTTTATCATCCTAGATTTTATTGCGTCGTTTAATCTTTCCACCTTCCCACTGCTCTGAGAATAGTATCGGGTGCGGAAAGATAATGTGACCCCTAGAGCTGCCCATATATCCTTGGTTACTGAAGCCGTGAAAGCCGGCCTCTGGTCACTCTCTATAACCTCTGGGACACCATACCTGCACACTATTTCCGTTAAAAGTCTTTTCGCTGTGTTTTTTTTCTGTCAATCAATGCATACTCATATCGGCCACTCTTTGGCATCTGGACATGGTCGATCTGTATCCTTCGAAAGGGGTCCTGGGCCTTTGCTAGATACTTCAAAGGTACCTTTTCCGTTCTTTCTGGGTTACATTTAGCACAAATAGAGCATGACTTGCAAAAGATGTTGGTGAGTGGTGTAATCCCCAGAGCTAAGTATTATTTATTGATCAGGGCATTCATCAAAGTTTTTGACAGAGTAGAGGCACCATGAGCCCACTGTATCACTGCAGAAAACATTGATTGTGGCAGACACGGTCTCTTGTCTAATTCCATGATCCCCTCAGTTTCTGTGGCTCCTTTCTTGATTCACACTTCTTTTTCCTCTTTGTCAGCTGCTTCTTGCTGCTCCTTGAGATGGGTCCTGCTTACAGGAGGGTTTTGTAGAACTATGGTGGTCTGTACTTTTTTCTTCAGGGGTACCCACTGTATCATCCAGGATGGGTGCATCCACTCCACTGACAACTTCTTGTGTTCTGTTTGCAGCTTGTTCTGCAGCAGTATCCGCCAGGTGATTGCCTTGTGCTTCTTGGGAATCCAGCCTGAAGAACTGTATCTTCGGTGGTGATTGCGTATCCTGTGTGGTACCGTCCAATGCTGTCTGCATACCTAGACCCATCCACAATGATTGTCAAGTCAGGATTCTCAAGGGCTGTTTCACTGACTGTTGGTAAATGTGAAGTCTCCATTTTCATCACCTCGAAAGAGTCATGAGCAGTGAGACGAGCATCTTTCTCTAAAAAGGATCCCCCCTTGAGAAGTGGAAGTAGAGTGGATGGGTTGAGAGTATCACATCAGAGTAGAGTGATGTTATCAGGGATGAGCAAGGCACACTGGAGTCTGAGGTGTCTTGCTGAAGACAGGTGCTTGGGCTGTACTTGGTTTAGTTTGGCTGCTATGTCATGAGGGGCATTGTACTTCAAAGACGGCTCTGAAGCCACTGAGTCCAGTTGACAGGAGTAATACCCAATGGATCTGAGTCTGTTGCCATGGGTCTGAACCAAAACTCCTGTAGCATGTTCTTGTCTCTCTGAGACAAACAGTTTGAAAGTCTTTTAGTCCCAAAGCGGGGGCTGTTGAAAGGATCTCCTTCAGAGTTTCAAAATAGTCCACAGCTTCTGGAGAAAGCAAGAAAGGGCATCATAGAGGGGTTGCATCAAGAGGGAGGCTTCTGGGATTCATTCTTGAGGCAAAGGGATGGCTTTGATTGCAGCAATTCCTTCTTCAGTGAGATGTCGGGTACCTTGGGAGATGCAGAAGCCTAGGAAATTCACTTTCTCTCTGGACTTTTTGCTTTAAGGCCTTGCATCCTTGCTCTGCCCAGTGTTGGAGGAAACTTTCGGAAAAGATTAAGGCGTCCTCAAGGGTATCTGCACAGAGCAGGAAGTCATCTACATACTGAAGGAGTATAACGTCTGGGTGTAACTTCATCCAGTAGTCCAGAATGAGGGCCATTACCTTGGTGGATTGGGAAGGGGAGTTCTGGGCACCTTGTGGCATAACAGTCCAGCTAAGTCTTCTACTGTAAAGTATTTTGCTGTGGGCAGTATTCCTGCCAGCAAGGTGTGTGGGTTTCCCACCCAGGGACGCCATAAGTGTCTCCAATACAGTAACTTCGTTCACAGCCTTAAGGTCTTGTACCATTCTGTGTTTTTCTGGCTCTCCTTTTGCAGTTTGTTTCTTCACTGGGGACAGTGGTGTGTTGCACGGAGATGTGCAGGGTATCAGAACTCCATTTGACAGAAGGGTTTCAATTTGCTTTGAAATAGATGCAGCTTGAGCTGGCTTCAAGGGGTATTGTGGTCTTCTGGGCAAAGGGGGCCCCAGGCTTTAGCTGCACACAGGCATGTAGGGACTTGATCCAGAACCTCTTTTGGGATTCGGGATTCCAACCTCACATTATGCATCCAATGATAACAAAAAGGGGAACAGAGCACAGTGCTGAGGCATCATCGATGGTCAACAGTGGGGAGACCAGAACACCACCAATGGGTTGGAAGGAAATGGAAGCCTGGAGTCCGGATAAGACATCAGCCCCTAAAAGATCTAAGGGGCATGTGGAAGAGACCACAAATCTTGCTAGTAGATCAGGAAAGTTGCCCACCTGTAAAGGGCGTATAAAGGGGTTTTTCCTGGGTGTTCCAGCCACCCCTATGCATGTTATGTCAATGTCTGATAAGAACATCGGATAGTTCTTCTGTCCTAATTACACTTCTGGTAGTTATTTTTGTGAGAGGACCTCCTGAGTTTTCAGAGGATACCATTGTAGGGGTAAGTGACGCAGGTTTGCCAGAATCCTAGTGGAGAAAGTCTACATGGTCTGGAGGGGGATGGGGGAGGAATGTCATCTCTCCTATTGGACGTCTTCACGTGGGTCACAGTTGGGGCCTGGTTGCCTGTGGGCAAGCTTCTGCTGTCTTCGGTATTTTCTTCTGGAACAGTCAGGTCTTCTGCAGTTGTAGCAGACATGTGGAATTGGTACTGATGGGTGCAGATAGGGTGTGCCAGAGGCCATCATGAGAGGAGCTACTCTCTACTGTTCTGTGAGGACTCTAGACCTAACAACTACTAACTCCATTAGCTCCACTAGCTACTAGCGTCTCAAGCTCCATTAGCTTTATACTCTATACTCAGACCCTTTCATATTAACTCTTTACGATCTGAAATAAATTAAAATCAGTATGTGTCTTTGTTCAGCACACTAAAACCCAAATCAGTAAACTTCTTGTGCTATTTCTACAACAGATTCACCTTTCCTCGTGTGATCTCCTATACACATATAGGCATCAGACGTTTCAGAGTGCATATATGAATACATACAGAATAAATGTTTTCTTTTCTCTTTTTTTTTTTTTTTTTTAAATACTCAGATGTGAATGAGTCTCGAATCTAGATACAGATTTGAGTGAGGAAAACATTTCCTCTTTCGCTCTTCTCCTGGCATAACGCCCAGAGCATAAACTTCCTCTTATAATACTGTTAAATATATTCTCAATTGAATTTGAACATTTTAAACTTCATTTTAAAATCAGTTATTGCTAATACAGCTTAAACACAATTACATAATTACAATTTGCATAAATATAGCACATTTGCTACATTCACTGTTTTTAGAGAAACTCCTTAAAGTCAGACTCTCAAACTCTCAGTGGTGAAGGGAAAGGACCGTATTGGGGTTGTTGTCTTTGGTGGTGTGAGGGCCCAGGAACCCATTCAAAGGGGGTTCAGGGAAAGTACTGGGTAATGGTTGCTGGATTGCAAGGGGCATAAGAGGGGCTGTAAACGCATGTCACCGTATAGGCGGTCAAACGGGACGTTGGACAATGGCACAAAGGAACCCATTCCCCAGCTGATGAGTCATACATGGGGATGGATCCAATGCAGGGTGTGCCTTACAATGTAACAGTCTGTCGTTTTGGGGTCATACCTGTTCCAGCATGCCTGTCAGCTTGGTGCATCCTGGCAGGGCCGGCGTGACCCTGGTCGGGACTTTAAGAGGAGGAATCGGGTTGGGGCTAAGGTTGGGTCCCCTAGTCTATTAGCGTTAGGTCAGGTAGAGTCTGAGTCCTTAGTCCTAGGTCTATTAGGGCAGGAGGGCCAAGGGGGGGACCTCCTGAGGCTTGAGTGTCTGTGTTCCCCCCCTTGGGAGCTGTTCGAGTCTTTCCCAGAATGTACACTTGTCACTACTGGGGTAGGTTGGGCTCTGTAATACGATACCAAGGACTGGTCTATCACCGGATGTATGTGGGTAGGTTACGGTGGGGGCAGTGATACAGTTTGGGTCGGGCATGTGTGACAACAACTACCCGAGCCGTATAAAGACAAGTGCACATTGTCTACTATTAAGCACAGTGGGGGAGGTGTCACAGGCTCCTTTGTCACTTGTAGCAGAGGGGCAGTAACGTTTTGGGAGTGTATACTTCCTGGGGTCCAGACACCATTATAGGGCGGTGGCTGGCTGTCTGTCTTAGCTGACATATTTTATGTTCTCTCCATCCTTCTTCATGAATGGCTTTGGCAACTTTGAACCAAGCGTCTGCTGTTTGCAGCAGCCCATGGCCCCACAACAAACCCCTTTCCCTTCTTAAAAGAGTACACCATTCATTCGGCTCTAATCGACCACCCAAATGCCTAGTGACTCCACACACTTTTGCCAATCTCTTCCCTTCCTTGATAGCATCTTCTCCTTCTCGCTCTAATACCAAATCCAAAGCCAAACTACTCTCTTTAGGTCTCTCTAACTTCTGCCCCATCATTAGCTATTGGGAAGTTTATGTGTCCAGGCTCAGGATTTGTATGGCGGTTTTATGAAGCTGTCCTGGACTCGAGGGTCCGACAATCCTCTGACCACCACCTGTCCTCTTTCGGACCACCTTCCAATATATAACACTATCTTGCTACATTCTGTCTTGATGACTGTGATATTTATGTGTGTCTGCTCAGGATTTTTAACTGGTCATGAGGCTGTCCTGACTCAATGGTCTGACAATCCTCTATCCATCACCTGGTACTGGTTCAGACCATATCACAGTCTCAAGTTAACGAGGACAAAAGACAAAATGGATAGAGAGAGAGAGAGAAAAGAATGTCTACAGTGTTCGACTGCCATGCAAGTCTCCTTACATGCATCTTCCCAAAACGTAGACCAGTCACAGCCCTGTCCACTCAGGTGGCCACAGGTAAGGGAGCTGGCGGGTAATACGTGACTACTTATTACCCACAAAAAGACAATTAACAAACAGATAAGGGTACAGTAATTAATATTCAATTGAACCACTTTAAATCTCATTTACATGTCCCAACTCAATACCCAAACTTCTCACTCTGTCTCTTTCTCCTTCTTCTAACCCTTCCGGTTGTTCAGGTTGCAAGGGGCACCTTTCGGCTGCACGTCCTGTTATTCTAGTTTGAGACTCTATTACTTCCAGTGATTTGCCACCAACAATTTTTACTGGATAATGCACATTCAATCTGAACACCAATAAATGCGGAGTACGTGGCAGTAGGGGTTTGTAACCAAGAGACTCAGCCCTATATCCTGGCTCTACCACTTCAATCAACCCCCAGCCCTCTTCATGTATAGGGATGAGCTTCGAGTTTGAGTCGAACTCTTGTTCGACTTGAACATTGGCTGTTCGATAGTTCGCCGAACAGTGAACAATTTGGGGTGTTCACTGCAAATTCGAATGCTGCGGAACACCCTTTAAAAGTCTATGGAAGAAATCAAAAGTGCTCATTTTAAAGCCTTATATGCAAGTTATTGTCATAAAAAGTGTTTGGGGACCTGGGTCCTGCCCCAGGGGACATGAATCAATGCAAAAAAAAGTTTTAAAAACGGCCGTTTTTTCAGGAGCAGTGATTTTAATAATGCTTAAAGTCAAACAATAAAAGTGTAATATTCCTTTAAATTTCGTACCTGGGGGGTGTCTATAGTATGCCTCTAAAGGGGCACATGTTTCCCGTGTTTAGAACAGTCTGACAGCAAAATGACATTTCAAAGGAAAAAAAGGCATTTAAAACAACTCGCGGCTATTGCATTGCTGGTCTGACAATACACATAAAAGTTCATTGATAAAAACGGCATGGGAATTCCCCACAGGGGAACCCCAAACCAAAATTTAAAAAAAAAAAATGACGTGGGGGTCCCCCTAAATTCCATACCAGGCCCTTCAGGTCTGGTATGGATATTAAGGGGAACCCCGGCCAAAATAAAAAAAAAAAAAAACGGTGTGGAGTCCCCCCAAAAATCCATACCAGACCCTTATCTGAGCACGCAACCTGGCAGGCCACAGGAAAAGAGGGGGGACGAGAGAGCGCCCCCCCTCCTGAACCGTACCAGGCCACATGCCCTCAACATTGGGAGGGTGCTTTGGGGTAGCCCCCCAAAACACCTTGTCCGCATGTTGATGAGGACAAGGGCCTCATCCCCACAACCCTGGCCGGTGGTTGTGGGGGTCTGCAGGTGGGGGGCTTATCGGAATCTGAAAGCCCCCTTTAACAAGGGAACCCCCAGATCCCGGCCCCCCTTGTGTGAAATGTACCATTTTACTAAAAAACTGTCAAAAATGTTAAAAATGACAAGAGACAGTTTTTGACAATTCCTTTATTTAAATGCTTCTTCTTTCTTCTATCTTCCGTCATCTTCTTCTTCTGGTTCTTCTGGCTCTTCTGGTTCTTCCTCCGGTGTTCTTGTCCAGCATCTCCTCCGCGGCATCTTCTATCTTCTTCTCCTCGGGCCGCTCCGCATCCATGGCATGGGGGGAGGCTCCCGCTCTTCTCTTCATCTTCTTGTCTTCTTCTCTTTTTCATCTTCTTCTCCGGGCCTCTCCGCACCCATGCTGGCATGGAGAGAGGCTCCCGCTGTGTTATGCGTCTACTCTTCTGACGTTTCTTAAATAACGGGGGGCGGGGCCACCCAGTGACCCCGCCCCCTCTGACGCACGGGACGTGACGGGACTTCCCTGTGGCATTCCCCGTGACGTCACAGGGAAGTCCTGTCAAGTCACCGTGCGTCAGAGGGGGGCGGGGTCACTGGGTGGCCCTGCCCCCTGTTATTTAAGAACCGTCAGAAGAGGAGACGCGTCACACAGCGGGAGCCTCCCACCATGCCAGCATGGATGCGGAGCGGCCCGGAGAAGAAGATGAAGAAGAGAAGAAGAGAAGAAGATGAAGAAGAGACGAAGATGAAGAGAAGAGCGGGAGCCTCTCCCCATGCCATGGATGCGGAGCGGCCCGAGGAGAAGAAGATAGAAGATGCCGCGGTGGAGATGCTGGACGAGAACACCGGAGGAAGAACCAGAAGAGCCAGAAGAACCAGAAGAAGAAGAAGAAGATGAAGGAAGATAGAAGAAAGAAGAAAGAAGAAGCATTTAAATAAAGCTGTTGTCAAAAACTGTCTCTTGTCATTTTTAACATCTTTGACAGTTTTTTAGTGAAATGGTAGGGGTACTTTTGTACCCCCTTACCATTTCACACAGGGGGGGCCGGGATCTGGGGGTCCCCAAAGCACCCTCCCAATGTTGAGGGCATGTGGCCTGGTATGGTTCAGGGGGGGCGCTCTCTCGTCCCCCTCTCTTTTCCTGCTGCCTGCCAGGTTGCGTGCTCGGATAAGTGTCTGGTATGGATTTTTGGGGGGACCCCACGCTGTTTTTTTTTTTTAATTTTGGCACGGGGTTCCGCTTAAAATCCATACCAGACCCTTCAGGTCTGGTATGGAATTTAGGGGGACCCCCACGTCATTTTTTTTTTTTTTTTTTGGCCGGGGTTCCCCTGTGGGGAATTCTCATGCCGTTTTTATCAATTAACTTTTGTGTGTATTGTCGAACCGGCAATGCAATAGCGGCGAGTAGTTTTAAATTACTTTTTTTCCTTTGAAATGTCATTTTGCTGTCAGACTGTTCTAAACATGGGAAACATGCGCCCCTTTACAGGCATACTATAGACACCCCCCAGCTACGAAATTTCAAGGGATATTACACTTTTATTGTTTGGCTTTAAGCATTATTAAAATCACTGCTCCTGAAAAAACGGCCGTTTTTAAAACTTTTTTTTGCATTGATCCATGTCCCCTGGTGCAGGACCCAGGTCCCCAAAGACTTTTTATGACAATAACTTGTATATAAGCCTTTAAAATTAGCACTTTTGATTATTCATGTTCGTGTCCCATAGACTTTATACAAGAAAAGGAGGGGGTTTTTAGGGACTTTGAGGAAATCATGACCCATTTCCATCCCTAGGGACTTTGTGTGAAACCATGACCTGGTAAGGTCGTGTGTTTCCATCCCAATCTAAATCACAAAACAAGGGGAATAGCTAAAAGGAAGGTTGGGACTTTAAATGAAGCATGTGACAGCAAGAGGGTAATAGGATGAACATAGAGGAATTTATTGACATAATATTCAAGCATACAAGTTGTAACCGTAGAGTACATACAGTCAAACAATACATGCATAATTAAATAGGTAAAAGCATATAATTAGATGAAATATAGCATACATTGTAATGTTCGTACAATGATAGATAGGTAACAAGGTACAACATTAAAAAAGTTGAATAATGATGACTCAGGATACCACATTCACAAATTCCCTAGTGCACCACAAACAATTTTGGGTAACATAATATTAAAAACAATAATGCCTGCTGGACCTAAAGCCTCGTTGGACCTGTGGGGGGAGTTAAGATATGATAAAACTGATAGGACAGTAGAACACGGCAATTGATGGCTCAACGCGTTTCGTGGCTTCCATGCCACTCGTCAGGAGCAAGCACGTGTAAATCTAGAAATATATAGGGATAAAATGAGCGAAAAAAAATAAAAATAAAAAACAAAAAACAAAAATAGTGGGGGGGGCGTGGTGTAAGGCCCCCGCTGCTGGTATAAAATTATATACTCACTATGGGACTAGGCACTGATAGATAGGCGGCGGGGCCCCGCAAGCCATCCAGGTTAAGCCCAACCGGGAGCCGAGGCGGGGAGTCCCGCAGGGACGAAAGCAGGCGCCAACCAGGGCAGGCATGGGGACCGAGGGTACCTAGGAAGGTGAAAGATAGTGAAGGTGAGTGAAGACAATGTTGGGGGAGGGGAGAAAGGGAAGAAACCCCGCAGACATGATGTGAGAAGTAGAAGAGAGCCAATAAGGACATAAGTAGGAAGGCAACACCGGATAGAAGGTAGGGAGTGGGTAAGGTGTGAGGAAAATTCAAGGACAACCAGTGCAGTGACCAGCCAAGAAGGGGGTGATGGGTGTACCTGAAAAGGAAGATAGACTTTAACGGTGTTCGTGTGTTTGAACAAACTTTTTTCCTTTTTCGCATGTTCTGGTGCAAACTGAACAGGGGGGTGTTAGGCTCATCCCTACTCATGTATCCCAAATAACAGACCACAAACACATTTAGGACATGACATAATCAACCAACAACAAAATGTGACCAACAACCAACAACAAGATATGTGACGGCTGCAATGGAGTACAGAATCTCTCAAACTGTTACGGGATCCCCCACGCCACTGTGTGTGTTCCTGACGCCCCCCCTGAGGTTTCCCGGTTGCCGTACTTCCGTACTTATTGCACCCGTGCTTTGCCTGCACAATTATTTATTTTTATCCCCCCAGGAGGTGTTTAACCATGTCCTGACACCTTCTCCTAGTCCCAGGTGAAGTTTAACCACATCAACTAATTTCATCCGTCATCCATGACTATATAAGCAATCCCCAACTCTCAACAGCCATCACAAAACACAGATCGATCAACAAAACAGAACAGAACAAAATAGGCGGTAGATATAATTTGCAGGTTCTTTAACTTATCAACAGACTCGAGGCGAGATTAATACCTGTCTTTGAGGGTCGCAGGAAGCCAATATGGGCACAGAGATTGACCAGCCATGGATACAGGATAAACAGTAGACTAGATATACAAGATATCAAAAGTGTCTTACCATTTTTAGAGTTTATCAGTCTCCTCCTGCATCCGCGTTGGCTCTTCTCCTGGTCCCTTCTCGAGATTGGCTACCTGGGATCCTAGCCTCGAGCCCCACTTTTGAGCGCCAAAATGTTTTGGATTCAGAATAAAACTGAAATTATTATATCTACCCCTTTATCAAATTAAAGCATGCATGCCATGATGAAGTAAACACGCTCTGACACTTAGTTCAGAATGAAAAACTTCTAGTTTATTTCCGCTTTTTACAGTGAGTTTTATACCCTCGCAAAAGAGTACAGTATATGCAAAACATGTTGTTATGACAATTCATAAGATTCTAACAGTGTCAGCAGTTTTAGCAAATTTAGCAATAATTTCAACAAACTTAACAATTAATCAAAGCTATTATTATATGTTGACATCATGTCTGGTCTTGGTACGACTTCTGGGAGATGGATGGGGAAGCAACAGGAAGCTGCAGTCTATTGATAACTCAATGCGGTTTGGCTCCAGACAGAAAAAGAGGAAGTAGCAAAATATCTGGAAAGTCTTAAGGCTCTTTCACATTTCAAAACTTCTGATACAGATATAAAGAATTTGAAATAGACATTTTAATATACCTCACCTGGTAACACCTGATATCATTATTATTCACATCCATTACAATGACATAGTGACAGGGAATGAAAGGGTTAACTGGGGGTGATCAAGAGGTTAAACCTTTATTAGGGACTATATGGCAGGTACTCTAAACTTATCTGGGACTACCACTAACTGCCCTAATGTTGTTTAGTGTCACAAGTGACACGAATACGGTGATCAGAAAAAAGGTCTGTACACTATACTAATGCCACTGTGATAGGGAGTAATAGGGTTAATTGGGGGTGATCAAGGGGTTATACCTTTATTACGGGCTATATGGGGGGTACCCTAAACCTACCTGGGCCTACCACTAACTACCGCTAACTATAACAAGTGACACCAATGCAGTGATCAGTGAAATATCTGAAAACTGCACTTGGTGACACTGTGACCGGGAGTGAAAGTGTTAACTGGGGGACGATCAGGGGGTGATCAGGTGGTTAAAAGTGTGCCTACGTGTACTGGTGTCAGTGTAGTGCTTGGTGTACTCACTGTGGGTGTCTTCTCCTCTCACGCTGGAACTGTAAGGACTCCACAAGGGGAGATGACATCACTTTCTCTGCCATTCGCCAGAACCGATCAGCAAGTCAAAGCCAGAAATCATTGGCCTGGGCCTGTAGACTGATCAGTTCTGAAATGAATCTGATCATCGTGGGGACAGCGGCTGGTCGGCAACTGGTTAAATAACTTTTATTTTGCAATTTTAGTTTTTTGCTTTTAATTAGCCATATTTACAACAGTTTTTTTATAGACCATGTCCATTCCATGTTAACAGTGTACATTGAATTTGACATCTATCTTAAAAGAGAGAATATCTATTTGCCTGTCTGGTATTTTTCTGAACTTACAGTTCCACTGTAGATCCTAATGAACTCTGATGATGAGCTATGTCTAGATTTCACTAAGTGTCTGATGAAATAATGATATCCCCTGAAACATTTTACAGCGTTCTTTCTATAGTCTAGTTGTATGGCATACTTCAAGGCTCCTCTAAGACAGATTTTATCTTTGAGTGCCAGTCAGATGGGATACTTTATGCAAATTGCAACTTTTATAGAACTCATTACTGAATTAAGCCCATAGTAATCAGCCCTTTATGCACCTGTTCTGAAGCTTTTCCTTCTTCATCTTAGAGGAATATGCAGTGGCATAATGTTTAAAAAGAGGACTGATTATGGATTGACAGAGAGTTGTAATTAAATGCAGTGTAAGTAATATAAGGCATATGTCTGATTTTTTTTTAAATGAAATAATTTAAAACTGGTGATGATGCAGTAGAAGCCCAGTTAAGATTACAAAATGGACTTAAAGCATTAGGTTTTAGCAATTATTAGAAAACCTCTGCAGCATAGACTGGCTTTGTATGCAGAAATTTCTTATAAGGCAGTGCAATACATAACAAAATGTAATTTGTGAAAATTAGAAAACGAAATCAGTTAATATACAAAGCTGTGGTGGAGATTCTGTATACCCTCCATGCCACAGTAATAAGTAAGGTTTCTTTTGTGGCTTCCCTTTCTTCAGAGAAAGGGGTGCCAAAAGGATTAGAAGAGTGGTGTTTTTATGACAAATATCAAATAGCTAATGCCTAAGGGATTTTTTGAGAAACGCCAAACAATAATGTAAAACGGTAAAAATCCTGAATTTTTTATTTCTCGTCCATTAAAAAACACATTCAAAAGTATATGTATCCATGATTGAGTCTCCTCGTCACAAAAAATGTATCAAAAGATCAACAGTGATAATAGACTATAAATGATTGGGCTAAATGATTGAAACTTTCATATCCGAAGTTATCTTTATATTTAGTCCAATCGTAAATCTCTGTTAACTTCATCATAAGTTAAATATAGACAATTAAACAGTCCTATTCCTGTACATTTCCAGGCCTAAAACAAAAAAATATGTTGACACATATATGTGTATATATAGTGGATAAAATAAGTATTGAACACGTGAACATTTTTCTAGGTAAATATATTGCTAAAGGTGCTATTGCCATGAAATTTTCACCAAATGTTTGTAACAACCTATGAAATCCATACAGAAACCAAAACAAATAAGTTTGGAAATTAAGTTATGTGTATTAACCACTTAAGGACCGGGCCTATTTTTAAAACTTGCTGTATACAAGTAATTTTTTTTTTTTTCTGCTAGAAAATGACTTAGAACCCCAAACATTATATATTTTTTCTAACACCCTAGAGAATAAAATGTCAGTTGTTGCAATACTTTTTGTCACACCGTATTTGCTCAGCGGTCTTACAAGCGCACTTTTTGTGGAAAAAATACACTTTTTTGAATTAAAAAATGCAAACTTTTTTTTTTTTTTGAAAGATTGTTTTTAAAGGAGCAGGGATTTTAATGATGTTTAAAGTGAAACAATAAAAATTCCTTTAACTATAGTGCCTGGTGGGTCCCCTTAGTCTGACTATAAAGTAGCACATCCGCACTGTGTATAGAACCTGCTGCAGAAAAACTGAAACTTCTTTTTTTTTTAATCAAATCCTTTTTATTATTTTATATGAAAACAACATAATACAGACAAAACCACAAAAACAGAAATCACACCAAACCAAAACCCCCCAGAAAAAAAAATAAAAATAATATAAACCCCAAACCACTTCCCTTCAACAAGCCCCGCCAACCTCCCCCCTCACTCGGAGTATATATGACACACAAAAAAAAAGGAATAACAATAACCACCATTACAAAGTACACAGTAAACATTGGTTGACAGGATACCTAAGTCACAGATTGAAGCCATCTAGACCAGATAACATCAAACTTATTCAGGGAGTTCCTTAGGGAATATGTATGCTTTTCAAAAAGAATGATCCTATTGAGATCTACAATCCAATCGGACAAAGTCGGTGGATGTGGAGAGGTCCACTTAAGAGCGATCTGTCTACGGGCAACAAAAAGTGCACGCCTTATAGTATTACCAATAGGGGAGGTATAGATAGAGGTGTCAGAGTAACCCAATAAACATATAAGCGGTTCAACCGGAATATTAATATCCAATACCCTATTTAAGATACCAATCAACTCCACCCAGTATCTTTGAAGTTTTGGACATCGCCACAAAAGATATATTAATGTACCTGTGTTACTGCCTAGCACAGGCTGGCTCAGATTTCAGTCCAATTGCACAGAGAAACTGCGGAGTTCTATAGACCCTATGGAGAATAAAAATCTGGTTCAGTCTGTGTGATGGAGAAAGAGACACCCTGGATGGAGAACGGAGGACATGGTCCCAAATCTCCTCAGAGATGGGACCAATATCTTTCTCCCAGCCAGCCCGAGAACGGATGGGGAAGTTCAATAGAAACCCATCTGACAGTACCCTATAAGTAACCGAGGTAAGACCCTTTGTTTACCCTGCCTGTACTATTTTATTTAAGACAGGGATAGAGGGGAAAAATATCTTAGCAGAAGAAAACTGGGCATGTAGAGCGTGTCTTAATTAATGGAATTGGTAAAACCATTTGGATTCTACAGAGAACTCTCCCCTCAGATCTTCAAAGGATTTAAGTATACCATTTTGGTATAGCTGAGCTAAAGTAGTTATTCCTAGTTTTGCCCATCTCTGAAAGCCTCTAAGAGCCGAAATTTAAGTAAGTCTATCATTTTCCCATATGGGAGTGAATCTAGTGGTATATGAGACACTCAAATTCCTTAACATGTCCCATTACTACCGACAGGGATAAACAGACATTAGACATGAAAAAGAAAAGATCATCCGCATATAGTGATATCTTTTCTTCCACGTCTCCCCTAATCAGACTAGTAACATCAGGAGAGGTCCGTATAAGACATACCAAAGGCTCTATGGCCAACGCAAAAAGCAGGGGAGATAACGGACACCCCTGCCTAGTGCCCTGGAAAATTCTGAAACTAGGAGATTGAAAGCCATACTTCCTAACCGATGCCTCCGGAGCAGTGTATAACAACCGGACCCACTTACAATAACCAGAGCCAAGCCCGAATTTATCAAGAATGGCCCACAGATATGGCCATTTGACACAATCAAAGGCCTTGATTGCGTCTAGTGCTAAGAGAGCGTGGTTTTAATGGACCGGGGCCGGAACCTGCATATTTAAATATGCACGTCTGATATTAAATGCAGTTGATTTGTTGGACATAAATCCTGCCTGATCTGTATGAATAATACTGTTAATAACCTTATTTAGTCTAGTTGCAAGTATCTTCGCAAGAATTTTAACGTCTGCAGATAATAGAGAAATTGGTCTATAAGATTCAGGGTGTAGCAAATTTTTTATCCTTTTTGGGTATGACTACTATTACGGATTGTCCAATAGAGTCTGGGAGCTGACCCATATGAAAAGCCTCATTTAGTGTGCTAAGAAGAGCGGGAAGCAATTCCTTATTATATGTTTTATAGGTCTCAATAGGGAGGCCATCGGTCCCTGGGGCCTTTGCATTGGGAAAACTAGCCACTGCATTTTCTACTTCCATTAAAGTGAGTGGGGCATTGAGAATTTCTCTCTCTTCTATTGAAATAGCCGGGAGATCAATACTGGCCATGTAACTAGATAGCTCTGCAAGGGTAGAATCTGCCCTGGAAGTATATAAACTTGATAATAGGACTTAAAGATAGATATAATTGAACTAGTCTGGTTACAAACCTCCCCCTCTACATTCATTAAAGCTGAAACATGTGTAGGGTTAGATTGCGACCTTACTATCTGAGCCAATAATCTACCGTTTGCTTCTCCCTCCGCCAGCTAAGTCTCTTCTGAAAAAAGAGTTTATTCCTGGCCCTAGATTCAAATAGTTCATTCAGCCTATTTTGAGATGCAAGCCATTCCTGCTGGATATCCGGTGAAGGAATATATATGGCTTCCGCCGCAGAGGTGTCAGCCTTCGCCAGCTCCAGCTTTCTACGGGAAGCACTTTTGATAATGCTTATATTCTGGATTAACAATCCCCGAAGATAGGCCTTTAGCGCATCCCATACAACTTGTATGGAAGTGGAGCCTAAGTTGAGGGACCAAAAATCCAGGATATGGTTAGGAATGATGTCATCCTTAGGAAATAATTCCAACCAAAAGGGATTCAGCCGCCAAGACATATTAGACGCCTGAAGCCCTGATGTTAAAGTAACTAACAGAGGAGAATGGTCTGAGATACCTCGAGGTTCGATACTCACATCTAACAAAACTGAAATTTCTAAAGAAAAAAATAGACATTTAAATTGATTTTCTCTGTAAGCTTTCTTTATTTTGTAAACAACGGCTTGGGGCCACAATTTAGTGCACTCAGAACAAGATTCAAGATTTTTTGGATAAATTCTGGTTTGTCTTTGGCAGACTTTGGATGGAAATAACTAAATTTTGCACCACAGTGAGCGAGCCTTATGTGAAGAAGCAACATTATAGTACACTCAGGCCAAGGTTAAAATTTTCTTTAGATAAAGTTTGGTGTGCCTTTCACTGACTTTGGATAGAAGTAACAGATTTAGAAAAATTGAGTGTTGGTGGTGCCTTCACACCGTAACCCTATAGAGTTACTCTTGATAAAAGCAAGAATTGGCCTTGCTGTAAAAAAAAATAAATTTGATGCCCCTGTCACACAGTTGTGGAAAAATTGGTCTTTGGGTGTTGGTGGTGCCCTGACCGTCTAGAGGCAGAATAAGCCACTCTGGCAGTTGCGGTGGGCTGCACACTTGTGTCAGCTTGGGTCATAGAGGATGATGAGGATGAGGATGGTTTAGTATGCCAGACCACCACCTCCTCTGCATGCTGTGACTGGATAGCACTGTCAACATCACTAAAGAGACAAATGTGCCCTGCATGAGGATGGACCATGTCCACCTTTGCCTGTGGACACAGATGCTGCTGACCCCCTCATAGTGGCATGGGAATGTTTGCATCTTCTTGTTGGCCTCCCAGATGGAGAGGGGGACCTTACCCAAAATTAAAAGAAACTGGGAAATGTGTGATTGAATGCACTTTATTGAATGGAAAGTGGTGTTTGGTGCCCTTTAAATTGAGGACTAACGCTGACAGAAATGTAAAAACTATTAACAAAAATAAAAATATAAAAAAGGTGTAACACCAGCATCACAGTCAGAAAAACTGTGGCTGACAATTTAAAAAAAGGGTTCAGGCAGGGGACTAAAAACAAACAAACAAACAAAAAAAAAAAAAAACATACAGTATACCCCAAAAAATAAATAAAAAGGGTATACGGCACTGTATACAGCATTACATGCTTTGTAATGCTGTATTAAACACTGCACTATCCTAACACACTACACTGACACTACACTATACTGTACTCACACTATACTGACACACTATACTCACACTACAGTATACTGATACGCTATACTCACACTATACTAACACTAACTCACTAGTAGTAAACAGAGCCCTGCTCTATCTCCACTCCAACAACACACTTCAAAAGCTTCCTAGGATAAGGAACCTTTTATAGTGTGGGGTGGGACTATGAGCACTGAGCCATGATTGGACAAATTCTTCATCGCTTTATTTAATCAGGGCTCTGACAGTGCTCTGTGGCCTAATTGACAAAGCCTTGCACCTGCCCAGGGGTCAGGTACAAGGCTTCATCCAATTAGGGCCCTAGAATGCATTGAGCAGCACGGTCCCACAAATTTGGGTGTTCGCTGAATGGGCGAACAGGTGATGTTCGGGCTGAACGTTTGCTCGGCCTGAACTGTTTCCCCAACACTACCAGACAATCACCTGACTTGAATCCAGTAGAAAATCTATGGAGAGAACTAAATGTCAGAGTTCATAGAAGAGGCCCACGGAACCTTCAAGATTTGAAGATTGTTTGTGTGGAAGAATGGGCCAAAATCATACCTGAGCAATGCATGTGACTAGTTTCTCCATACTAGAGGCATCTTCAAACAGTCATTACCAACAAAGAAATTTGTAAAAAGTATTAAATACATTTCAATTAGCGTGTTCAATACTTTTCTCTGTGTCATTCCATTTTATTACACATAACTTATGAACTTATTTGTTTTGGTTTATTCGTATGAATGGATTGCATGGGTTGTTACTGACATGTGGTGAAAATTTCATGTCAATAGCAACTTTAGAAATATACATTCAGTATTCAGTGGTCTTCCTTATGAAGATACATCTGATACCCTATGGATGTGGTAGATCTTCCAACCTCACAGATGAAGTCATCAGGGAAACTGCTCAATATCATCAAGCCAAACAGAAGGATCACAGACACCAGAAATAAATTGCTCATAGTGTAGTATTTATTAAAATAAACAAAAAAAAAATTAAAAACACCACCAAACCACAAATAGCAGGGAATTGTGTTTTGAACTCTACAACTAACGGTGCAAGCAGTCCATATAAAATGCATAGGAAAAACATGAGGCACATAAATTCGATAGTATGCCGCCAAACTGAGCTCAGAATTGCGGCAGGACCTTTGGCATATATGTCAAGCTGAGTTCAGTTTGGCGGCATACTTTGTAAGTTTATGTGACTCATGTTTTCTTATGCACTTTATATGGACTGCTTGCACTGTTAATTGTAGAGTCCAAAACACCATTTCCTGCTGTTTATGGTTTGGTGGTGTTTTTTTACATATTTTAATAAATACTACACTATGAGCAATTTTTTCTGGTGTCGGTGATCCTTCTGTCTGGCTTGATGAGATTGAGCAGTTTCCCTGATGACTATTCATACAGCAATGCGTTTTTTTTTAATGTACCTTTTGTGTTTGTATATTAACACATATTGAAAAAATGCTGCGTTATCCAAATGTAATCTTGTGGTTATCGTACTAAATACTAGTACTATTAACTACACCTAAATAATAATTACCCTCTTATGCGATTAATAAATATACATATTATGCGATCAAAATTTACAATCATATGGGATACTCCCAGTAACAGCCTGTGTACCATACACAACTCTATGTACATATGTTACAATCATATGCGATGGAAAATATGCAACCCTATGCGATAATTGCAGTTGTAATGGAAATTTGTAAGTTCTGTATATAATTGTATTCTATTTTGTATGTATTGCACACTACCCTAACTGTGCACACAGCACTAATAATGTTTTCAGTACATGTTTACATTCTTTCAAGTCCTGATTAGAATTAGCCTGCCTATGTAACGCCCCTTGTTACCATAAACGTACAATTGTAATATTAATGTGATACCTACGTAATCATGTGTATAAAAACCTTCAATTGCGTCATAATAAAGCAGAACAGTTATTTGGAAAGATGCTGAGCGTATCTTTTGTGTCTGTTCCCTACTGCAGTAGTTATTATTAATTTGGAACCATTAATCAATTTGAGGATAGGAGTTGCCTATCATGAATTTAACCAAGTCAGCATGGTGAGCTTTGCCTTTGGAGGGGATTCCAGGTGACCCTGAGTATCCAAAACGAGGAGCTTGAGACGATCCGGGAATTTCTGATAATCAGCTGGCTGAGGTAAGCCTTTTGCTTACATTTGAGTTATTAGACTTCCTTGATCGGTAAGGCACTTTCGGGACAAAGGGTACCTATTTTACTCCCCTTAATCGAACTGTATTGATTGGTGGTTATATGTTATGTTGTCCCTGTCTATTGTCCATCTGAGTGTTATAGATAAGAAAGGGAAGTATAGTGCTGTTCACAGGTATATGTAGTACATCTGCTAGATAAAGTAGTTTAGAGGCAAGAGGGTATAGGCACATGTAGAGAAGACTGGCCAGTCATTATTGGCATTAAATTAAGTAAGGGAATGAAGGGTAAGAGACCCTCAAAAATGCCCAGCGCAAAGAGGAGCACTATATATGAACCAAAGATGCGGTTCCGCCTATACTGAGCCCCTAGATTAATGGTTAAAGTGGACAGGGATCCACAATGGGTAAATGGGTTACCACCAAGGTCCACAGGGACTAAGAATCATGCAGAGTAAACAGCTAGAGAAACACCTATGTGAGCAGGATGGATCAAGGGTGACAATAACACTAGAAAGAAAGGGACATTTTCATGTTAAGTTGTGGGATGAATTTGGGGTCAGGCACTACAACTTGCAAAATCAAAACAGAGAAATGAAAGGTAAAACAAAATACTTTATATGTTGTCAGAGAGGGAAGATGGGATGAGCACTCTGGCTGCCCGTCTGATCATAGAAGCTGGATATAAAAGATATCTGAACAAAATAAGGAAAGCAGAATTTAGACAGGGAAATATTAATGAGAGTTAAAAGAAAGTGAGCGAATGATATGCATGTGTTGTGTACAAATGGGAAAAATGTAAGCGATTTTAGAGAGCTATTGGTGTATGTGTGTGTGAATGCTGGGACCTTTAGTTCTATTTCTTGTGTGTGTCATATACGCAGATGTGACCCCCTCCTTTGTGCTGTCATGAACGAATGTGGCTAGGATGAGAGGTCAGTGATAAGCTGGAAGGACACCATGCCAATTCCAGTTTTTTAGACAAAACATTTATAATAAAATGTGCCGGGTTAACAAATCTAATGGTAAACAATGTGATCACAATTATTTTGAATCTGTTTTCCAAACATGGTAAAATGAAGGTTACATTTAACCGTGTATTACACAAATTGAATATCCTTTAATAGTGGAAAAAGGGAAATTAAGTAAAATTAAGTAATAATGAGTATTCATTTCTAATATGAGTTTAACAATTTTATTAATAATATAGATATATTGAAAATGGTTTAGACAACCTTTGGTTGGAAATGAAATCCAGGTTATTGGGGAAATTTGTAAAAATGGGATTAGTTTAGATTAAGATAACAATTTTGTAATTTTACATTTATTCAATAAGCCCTTATTGAGAGAAAAAAAGATTAAGATGAGGTTGTTATTTGGAATACAGCTGCCATAATATTTAACAAAGCCAAGATGGATAGGATACATAAGAAGTTTTTGTACAAAAATCAAATTTTAAGGTTTTTGATAATAACTTGATGTGCGGTCCATGATGTGAGAGTAATAATAAATAAAATATAAATATAATAGACCCATCACATCAAGTCCACACACCCTGTTAGGATAGATGCCACTTGCAGCCAGTTGTTTTATAGTTTTTGATGCTTTCTAGTCCATCATACAGATTGTTGATCCTTTTTGTTTTTATTTATTTTTATTTTTGAAATCCAAAGCAGAATGTGTGGATTGTGAAATGATGTGCCCCTTTTCCTTGTAATTACAGTGGTATAAGGAGAAGAATATTTTGGATTTATGGGCATCTCTCCATGACCACAGGGTATTGTTATCATTTATTATAATATTGCCAGGAAAAAGTTGTCTTTTGAAACATGAAACTGGAGTTCTTACACAAACAGCATGATAGAAAACAAGCCATTGTAATATATTTATGCAAGTTGGACCCAGTAATGAAGGGTTCACCCCGATATATCAGAGCTGTAGCTTTTATGCAAAGGTGCTATTAGACAAGGTTAGATATTGTTTTGGTCAAACATTTAATTTTTAATGGTCCGACATTCTGTGCAGCAAATATACAGCTAACTAAAGGTTTGTCTAATGAAAGGTTTAAAATATGAGTTTATGTACAAATCTAACAATGAAAAATGCCTACATTTGAATCCAGCCACCTTATTGCCTCTATTGGAGGAGGCTGGAGACAAAGGAAGACACATGTGTTACATTGATGGTATAGGAATCAGCTGCTGTGAGCCCAGTGCGGGACACACTCCCTGAAGACCCAGATATAAATTTTCTGTAGATTTGAGTATGCAGTTTATCACTCAGAAGGATACTCTGTATTCAGAGTCATTGGATCCTTTTTCCCCAGCTCAAGAGCTCCATGTTTTAGCAAAGCCTGTGAGCTATAAAAAAAAGTGTACATTTATATAGATAGTCGAGATATAGAGAGCTTTTGGTTCCATTTAAAGGGCCAGAAGTTTGTTTTTACTTCGGCAGGTAAACCAACCAAGCATGCCAAGTTAATTTGATCGGCTGTTTTCAGCTTTCCAGGTTCTTGCTGAAGTAGCCATATTAACTTTAAAACTCACACATGGAAGCAGACCAGGCGACTCTAAGGATGCTGCATTACAGCCCCAGACACTTGATGGGTCTGTGCAACTCACAGATTCCACCCTAGTTCTGGCCCAGTATAGCTGGGATTAATAATTCAACTTTAAGGACCCCAGGACGTGAAGAACAAGTGGTCCACAGGGGGCAACTTCTTATGAAACAGGACTTTGGGAAAGGTGATCATTTATGTCTGCCAGCCACTCTTTTCCCTCCAGCTTGCCACATGGACCGTGTCATCAGTCACAAGCAGTTATGGCTGCCTTAGTAAATGAGCGTGGGATAGAGCCAGGGTTCACCACAGTTGTTTTTATAACATACCACTTCTTGTTTTACCTGTTACCAAAGGTGTTACCAAAAGCTGAACATCCCTTCCAGAGATTACAAAAAGATATATCCAGATGCCCAAGTTAGGATCTTACGAGTATGCATTTTGTCTGTATGGACATGTTTTCTGGATGTCCAGTGGCAAATGCTACTGCAAAGGCCACAGTAAAAAGTGTTATCAGAAGTAGTTTGTAAATATAGAGTGCTTACATATGCTGATAAGTCAGCATGCCAACAATTAAGCTTGAAGGCCATTCTGGCCACAGGAGTGTACAGCCAGTACTCTGTAAATATGTCTTATCAATCATTTGTTTTTCACAATGAAAAGTCATTTTGTAATGAAAAAGTGTGGAGGTTCCAGGTTAAAGGTGATAGCAGGTATGGTTAGTGATCAAAATATTGATCAAAAGAGGGGAGACTATAATGGAAATTTGTAAGTTCTGTATATAATTGTATTCTATTTTGTATGTATTGCACACTACCCTCACTGTGCACACAGCACTAATAATGTTTTCAGTGCATGTTTACATTCTTTCGAGTCCTGATTAGAATTAGCCTGCCAATGTGTTATACCTGAAAGGTTCCACATGTACTGTCACTTTAAGGCTGGCTCCACCCAGGAGTGATGACAAGGGTCAAGGGGTATAGTAGCCATCTTAGAGCACATGTAAGGAAACATATAAGATGTACCTGTCCTGAGATGCATGTTGCAGTGTACAGTGTGTACTGAAATAAACATCCATTGTTCCAGACCAGAGTCTTGTGTCTCTCACAACTCAGAGGATATAACAGTGGCGACGAGGATGGGATTTACAAAGTGTCTATCAGTCTGAGAGAGAGACAAAGGCAGTGTGGATTGTCATCTGGATAAAAGCAATCACAGAGCCCAGCAGGAAAATGTCATTGATCGGGACATTAGGTGAATTTGATGGGGAACAGACATCCTGGAGTTCCTAGGTTGAGAGACTGGAACAGTATTGCAGTGCAAATGCTATCCCAGGTGACAGGCAAGTAGCAGTATTCCTGACAGTGGTTGGTGCTAAGACATATGACACTCTTAGAGATCTCCTTTTCCCTGTAAAGCCAGCAACTAAGACATTGGCAGAGCTCCTGACACTGTTAGAGGATCACTTCCAGCCTAAACCACTAGAGATTGCAGAAAGATTTCGGTTTTATCAGCGGCAGCAGCAGCCAGGTGAAGAAATTAAAGCTTATGTGCTCGCCCTTCGCAGACTAGCCTCTACCTGTTCTTTTGGGGAGTATCTACCTACTGCACTGAGAGATAAGTTTGTAATGGGACTGAATTGTGAGTCTAGCCAAAAGAGACTTTTAACAGAGAAAGATCTTACCCTTACAAAGGCAATTGAAATAGCTTCAGTGATGGAAATGGCTGTGAAAGATACAGAGGAATTGAACCCCCAGGGCAGAAGAGAAGAGGTGAAACAGGAAGTTTTCAGAACAGCAGTCAAGCCAACTGCCGCAAACTGGAAATACAGACCCCCACCAAGTCGGGAGTCAGCCTGCTACCATTGTGGAAATACAGACCATGACCACAAAGTCTGCCGGTTTAAGGATCAGACCTGTCATAATTGCGGTAAGACAGGCCATCTTAAACGAGTTTGCCGTAGCAAGAAGGTGCGAGATAAACAACCTCTGAACCCCAAGACAAAGACATATATGGTGGGAAGATATACATCCTCATCTGAGTCAGAGGATGAGGAAGTGCTCCACAGATTAGACATACATCATATGCATTCAGCACCCTCCGCAATGACTGTAGAGGTAACTGTGGAGGGAAAGAAACTCATGATGGATGTAGACACAGGAGCAGCAGTTTCAGTTATCACCCAGAAACAATGGAGACAACTTCAGACCCAAACAACTGTCCGCCCAACACCAATCAAACTGCAGACATATTCAAAGCAGATACTCCACCCACTGGGTTATGCGAAAGTACAAGTATTGTACAAGGGTCAGACAAAGAGACTGCCATTATATATCCTAGAAAATGGGGGACCCCCTCTTTTTGGGAGGGACTGGATTGCTCACTTTGGTATGCAAGACATCACCATAAATCCCTGTAACACTGTTACAATTCCATTAGGAGATAATGAGGGATGGGTGGTGTCCCTAAAGCAACGTTTCCCAAAGATCTTTGATAATCAGTTGGGGAAAATAAAGCACGACTGTGTAAGACTCAAGCTGAAACCCAACGCTCAGCCTAAGTTCTTCAAAGCTCGGACAGTACCTTTCGCACTGCGAGCAGGAGTGGAAGCAGAACTAAGTCGGCTGGAGGAACAAGGTGTCATCTCCAAGGTAGAGCACAGCGAGTGGGCATCACCAGTTGTACCAGTAAAGAAAGCGAATGGGGACTTACGCATTTGTGGCGATTTCCGCATGGCACTGAACTCCCAACTGGAGATAGACCAGTATCCTCTAACCAGAGTAGATGACATTTTTGCCTCTCTTGCAGGGGGCCAAAAGTTCACCAAGCTTGATCTCAGACAAGCATATTTACAGTTTGAGGTCCATCCTTCTTCCCGCAAGTTTCTAACCATCAACACCCACAAGGGACTGTATGAATACAATCAGATGGTGTTTGGTGTAGCCTCCGCCCCAGCCATTTGGCAACGAAAAATGGACGAGATTTTGGCGGACATTCCTTTCACGCAGTGCCTGCTAGATGACATGCTCATCACAGGACGGACAGAGCAGGAACACAAGCGGAACGTGGAACTTGTGTTGGCGAGACTCCAAGAACAGGGTCTAAAAGTGAACTTAGCAAAATGCCAATTCATGGTGCCTAAATTGGAGTTTTGTGGCCACCTTGTGGATTGCAGAGGGTATACACACCACGGAAGCCAAGATTGATGCTTTAGTCAAAGCTCCAGCCCCAACCAACTTCCAGCAGTTGAGATCATACCTTGGCTTGCTGAACTATTACCACAAATTCCTGCCAGATCTGGCACACACCTTGTTTCCGCTGAACAAGCTTTTGGAAAAACACTCAAGATGGGACTGGTCGGCTGCATGCCAACGGGCTTTTGAAGTCTCTAAGCGGAAACTGTTGGCGTCACGCATGCTCGTGCACTATGACCTCCAGAAGCCTCTCACCTTGGCTTGTGATGCCTCACCCTATGGTCTGGGTGCTGTACTATCTCACATCTTACCAGATGGGTCAGAAAAACCAGTGGCATTTGCCTCCAGGTCTTTGACAAAAGCAGAAAGCAATTACTCACACATTGACAAAGAGGCTCTAGCGCTGATATGGGCAATTAAGAAGTTTCATCTTTACCTGTATGGTAGGGAATTCACCATACTGACAGACCATAAACCACTCCTTCAGATCTTTAGCCCTGACAAAGGCATCTCTCAGACTACTGCGGCCCGCCTCCAACGCTATGCCCTATTCTTGGGAGCATACAGCTACAAAATCCAGTATCGCGGTCATGATGCCAATGCGAATGCGGACGCAATGTCCCGACTGACAGGGAAGTTGATGGACTCTTCTCCACCGGTCAAGAGTTGTTGTTACACCAGCCTGTCCTTCTTGTCTTCTGGGGAGATAGCAGCCCATACAGCCAAGGATACCTTTCTGAAAACAATACTCTCCTGGGTACGGTCCGGTTGGCCTGCAACCGTCACACAGGATTATGAACCTTATTTTCGTATTCGTATGGAATTAACTGTGGCTGGCAACTGTGTTTTATGGGGAGACCGAGTGATCATTCCACAGACCCTCCGGAGACACATTCTGGGCTTGCTACATACTGGTCATCCCGGGGACACACATATGAAACAAAAGGCCAGAGGCTATGTGTGGTGGCCAAACCTAGACTCAGATATCACAACATATGTGAATGCTTGTGCTGGATGTGCACAAACTGCAAGAGACCCTCCTCGAGGGTGTGTCCAGCCCTGGACTTGGCCCACAGTTCCTTGGTTTTGCCTACACTTGGACTTTGCAGGCCCGATCAGAGGACACACCTTCTTGATCATAGTGGACGCCCATTCAAAGTGGCCTGAGGTCATTCCTGTTACTCAGCCAACGACTAAGGCAACGGTTTCCATACTGTTACATCTCACTGCTACATTTGGATACCCCAGAGAGATCATCACTGACAATGGTGCACAATTCACCAGTCAGGAGTTTCAGCGTTTCCTGACTGCCCACAACATCAAGCACAAGTTGACTGCACCTTACCACCCGGCTACTAATGGTCAAGCAGAACGGTTTATGTAGACTTTTAAACGCTATTTCAAAGCTACAGTGGCTGCAAGTAAACAACAGTCCCTGTCACCCCAGCAGCTGGACTCCTTCCTTTCTGCTTACAGAAACACACCACATGCAACCACCGGGAAAACTCCAGCAGAACTCCTTCTGGGTCGGCAGCCATGGACTGTTTTGGACATGCTCCGTCCTCAAACAGTCCAGGAACATGTACTGCAATCCCAAGACAAGATGGTCAAACATGATGAGCTCCCTCGATTCACAGCCCAACAAAAGGTATGGGCCTGATCTTATGGGGCTTCCAACGCCCGGTGGCTTCCTGCTGTCATTGCAGAGACTTTGGGACCCAAGATGTATAGGGTCTGCCTGGAAGATGGTTCCATTTGCAGACGGCATGCAGACCAACTGTGTCCTCGTTTTCAATTGCCCGAATCCCTGACACCAGCTGAACCACCAGTGTCGCAAGGATCTGCTCCCAGCGGATCAGAATGCACGGGGACTGATGATTGGGGGGACTCTGAACTTTTGAACTCAGCTCCAACAGAGCCCTCCAGCCCTGGTCCAGAGGTCTGTTCACCCACTGAGCTGGTGGATCCCTTCTTGGCCCCGCCGGTGCCCATTCCGGCCAGCCCTGTTTCCTCCGGTCCTGAGTCGCTGGGTGCCCGACCTCAACGACACTGTCGCCCTCCTGATCGGTTTCAGCTTCCAGACCGGTTACGAGACTTTCGACGGGGCCGCCGAAAGTAATCCGATGACATTGTATCCCCGCAACTGTCCCTGGAAGCTTGGTCTCACATCTGGATGCAGGAAATATCCGGTGCATCTCCTGTGTTTGGAGGATTGTTATTGGACAGTTATTAGTTAATGTTTTGTGCCTTTTCTCATTTTGTTGTAATTTTTTTTTTTTTTTTTAGGGATGGATGGAAGGTGTTATACTTGAAAGGTTCCACATGTACTGTCACTTTAAGGCTGGCTCCACCCAGGAGTGATGACAAGGGTCAAGGGGTATAGTAGCCATCTTAGAGCACATGTAAGGAAACATATAAGATGTACCTGTCCTGAGATGCATGTTGCAGTGTACAGTGTGTACTGAAATAAACATCCATTGTTCCAGACCAGAGTCTTGTGTCTCTCACAACTCAGAGGATATAACACAATGTAACGCCCCTTGTTACCATAAACGTACAATTGTAATATTAATGTGATACCTACGTAATCATTTGTATAAAAACCTTCAATTGCGTCATAATAAAGCAGAACAGTTATTTGGAAAGATGCTGAGCGTATCTTTTGTGGCTGTTCCCTACTGCAGTAGTTATTATTAATTTGGAACCACTAATCAATATGAGGATAGGAGTTGCCTATCATCAATTTAACCAAGTCACAGTAATAACCTGTAAACTTGTACAATTCTATATAATAAGTAAACCATGCTCTTGTGTCAAAACATATCATGCATTAATGTGTCTACACAGAAACGCAACATAAAGTCCATTCATAACTAATCTATTCTTCTGGTTCTCATTACAGATGATAAAACAGTATTCAGATCCTTGGATGGTTACATAGTTACATAGTTACATAGTTACATAGTAGGTGAGGTTGAAAAAAGACACAAGTCCATCAAGTCCAACCTATGTGTGTGATTATGTGTCAGTATTGCATTGTATATCCCTGTATGTTGTGGTCATTCAGGTGCTTATCTAATAGTTTCTTGAAGCTATCAATGCTCCCTGCTGAGACCACCGCCTGTGGAAGGGAATTCCACATCCTTGCCGCTCTTACAGTAAAGAACCCTCTAGGTAGTTTAAGATTAAACCTCTTTTCTTCTAATTTTAATGAGTGGCCACGAGTCTTGGTAAACTCTCTTCTGCGAAAAAGTTTTATCCCTATTGAGGGGTCACCAGTCCGGTATTTGTAAATTGAAATCATATCCTCTCAAGCGTCTCTTCTCCAGAGAGAATAAGTTCAGTGCTCGCAACCTTTCCTCATAACTAAGATCCTCCAGACCCTTTATTAGCTTTGTTGCCCTTCTTTGTACTCGCTCCATTTCCAGTACATCCTTCCTGAGGACTGATGCCCAGAACTGGACCGCATACTCTAGGTGCGGCCAGACCAGAGTCTTGTAGAGCGGGAGAATTATCATTTTATCTCTGGAGTTGATCCCCCTTTTAATGCATGCCAATATTCTGTTTGCTTTGTTAGCAGCAGCTTGGCATTGCCTGCCATTGCTGAGCCTATCATCTACTAGGACCCCCAGGTCCTTTTACATCCTAGATTCCCCCAGAGGTTCTCCCCCCAGTGTATAGATTGCATTCATATTTTTTCCACCCAAATGCATTATTTTACATTTTTCTACATTGAACCTCATTTGCCATGTAGTCGCCCACCCCATTAATTTGTTCAGGTCTTTTTGCAAGGTTTCCATGTCCTGCGGAGAAGTTATTGCCCTGCTTAGCTTAGTATCGTCTGCAAATACAGGGATTGAACTGTTTATCCCATCCTCCAGATCGTTTATGAACAAATTAAATAGGATTGGTCCCAGCACAGAACCTTGGGGAACCCCACTACCCACCCCTGACCATTCTGAGTACTCCCCATTTATCACCACCCTCTGAACTCGCCCTTGTAGCCAGTTTTCAATCCATGTACTCACCCTATGGTCCATGCCAACCGACCTTATTTTGTACAGTAAACGTTTATGGGGAACTGTGTCAAATGCTTTTGCAAAATCCAGATACACCACGTCTACAGGCCTTCCTTTATCTAGATGGCAACTCACCTCCTCATAGAAGGTTAATAGATTGGTTTGGCAAGAATGATTCTTCATGAATCCATGCTGATTACTGCTAATGATATCGTTTGTATTACTGAAATCCTGTATATAGTCCCTTATCATCCCCTCCAAGAGTTTACATACTATCGATGTTAGGCTAACTGGTCTGTAATTCCCAGGGATGTATTTTGGGCCCTTTTTAAATATAGGAGCTACATTGGCTTTTCTCCAATCAGCTGGTACCATTCCAGTCAGTAGACTATCTGTAAAAATTAGGAACAACGGTCTGGCAATCACTTGACTGAGTTCCCTAAGTACCCTCGGATGCAAGCCATCTGGTCCCGGTGATTTATTAATGTTAAGTTTCTCAAGTCTAATTTTAATTCTGTCCTCTGTTAACCATGGAGGTGCTTCCTGTGTTGTGTTATGAGGATAAACACTGCAGTTTTGGTTACTGAAGCCCCCCGATTCACTCGTGAAGACTGAGGAGAAGAATAAATTCAATACCTTCGCCATCTCCCCATCCTTTGTAACCAGATGTCCTTCCTCATTCTTTATGGGGCCAATATGGTCTGTCCTCCCTTTTTTACTGTTTACATACTTAAAGAATTTCTTGGGATTTTTTTTGCTCTCCTCCGCTATGTGTCTTTCATGTTCTATCTTAGCTGTCCTAATTGCACCTTTACATATCCTGTTGCATTCTTTATAAAGTCTGAATGCTGAGGATGATCCCTCAACCTTGTATTTTTTTGAAGGCCTTCTCCTTTGCTTTTATATGCATTTTTACATTGGAGTTAAGCCATCCAGGACTTTTGTTCGCTCTTTTAAATTTATTACCCAATGGGGTACATTGGCTAATGCCCTTATTTAATATGCTCTTAAAGCAAACCCATCTCTCCTCCGTATTCTTTGTTTCTAATATTTTATCCCAGTTTATGCCTTTTAGCAAGGTTTGTAGTTTAGGGAAGTTGGCTCTTTTGAAATTCAGTGTCTTTGTATTCCCTTTATGTTTCCTATTTGTGTGATTTATACTGAAACTAATTGACCTGTGATCGCTGTTACCTAAATTGCCCCGTATTTCCACATCCGTGATCAGGTCTGTATTGTTGGTAATCAGTAGATCCAGTAATGTTTTATTTCTAGTTGGTGCGTCTACCATCTGACCCATAAAATTGTCCTGCAAGACATTAAGGAACTGGCGAGCCTTAAATGAATGCGCGGTTCCCTCCGCCCAATCTATGTCTGGATAATTAAAATCCCCCATTATGACAACACTTCCCATCCTTGCTGCTACTCCAATTTGTGATAGGAGATCCGTCTCCACTTCCTCCCTCAGGTTAGGGGGCCTATAGCATACTCCCAGTATTATTTTCCCCTTAGCTTTATCCCTTTGGAGCTCTACCCGTAAGGATTCCACCTCCTTGCTTGCACAAATATCCATATAGAAAACAGAGGAAACTAGATAGTGTGATACCGTTTTAAAATGTATTTAAAAAATACAATCATCCCTATAATAGGGTACTCACATTTTATAGGTGCTAGAGCACCTATAACCACTCTGTACAAGCCAAACAATCATTAAAACGCTGTACTGGTGTGTCCTCTCCTGCACTGAGAACACTGCCACTGTCTCACACACCATCCTGTCCCCTCCCCAACGCATGTCGATACTGCAAAATTACGTATATTCCTCAGGGGGATAATTGCTTATTGCTTTAGAAGATCCATAAGGAAATTAATGCATATTTAAAATAAAATTATAAAGATATGTTTATTTACAGTAATACAGAAATTAATTACCAGCGTCCAGTCCAGGCCAATTGTGAGATTTCTGTCATACATGTAAAAAATACTTAGAACCCCCCACGCATTATATATATTTTAAGCATCAAATGAAAATTTTCAGGAAAAAGTATATACACTGTAAGATGTTCAGGGTGATTAGACTCTAATGGTGCATGCGATTTCATGAACACGTATCAGTCCAGACTGAATTTTAAAGGCATTGCAGCCCACTTTTATTAAAAGGAAATAAAATTCAAGGAAATAATAGCAATTTCCCTTGCAGGTGGTTCCACCATTACTGCATTGTTCATTCAGCCTCTTGGCTTACTTACTTACAGCACCGCTGCTTCAGGCCTCATGCCTAGGCCTTAGCATAGCTCCTCAGAGCGTATGCGCACACTGTCAGATACAACTTCTCTCTCCTAGAGAACGTGGGTGTCCTCCTGACACTCATACAAAAACCTTGTGACTCCTCGGCCAGGCTTCCTGTCTGCCTGGGTGGGGCTGTCTCCAAGTCGGAGCCCTGAGTTCTATCCCTGGGGTGAATATGAACCCAGCCCACAGGTGTGCAATCAGCATGCCTGTCTTTGCAAAAAACAGGCTGAAGTTGCTAATACTGTATTAGTAATACACACAGTGAAACGGGGTCACCTCACCACACAAACACAAAATATTACCCAATTTTTTGGTAAAACATAAAAAATTATGTTACGCCGAGTAAATAGATACCTAACATGTCACACTTTAAAATTGCGTACACCCATTGAACGGTGCCAAACTACGGTAATTAAAAATTTCCATTGGTGATGGTTTCAAAGCTTACAGGTTAACAATTTAGACATACACAGGTGGTCATGCCCTAGAATTGTTGCTCTTGCTCTGATGTTTGCGTCAATACCTCACATGTGTGGTGCAATCGCCGTTTACATATGCGTTCGGGACCTACATGTGCATTCGCATTTGCTCGTGAGCACAGGGGGGGACAGACCACTTTACTTTTTAAATTATTTTTTATTTACATTTTTTCCATTGTACCTTTATTTATTTTTTTTGGATTAACTTTAATGCTATCATAAATTGATGAAAAACAGGTCTTGACAGGTCCTCTTTATGGAGAGACCTGAGGTCAGTTAGACCCCATATCTCTCCTCTACCCTCCAAAGCATCTGATAAAACTGATATTGGTTTGATCAGTTGCTTTAACAAACCGGTAATGCCTTGGTTACTTCAGACTGAAATGTGAAAAAATCCTTATCGCTTCCAGTTTATGCTGTTACACAGTGGGAGGAATAACATCAGTTCCTCTCACTGTGTCTCAGGAAGTGGTTGCCGCCAGTCGCATCCTTACTGGGCTCATGATCAGACAGAAGAGCCCGGTAAGGGCAACTGCAGGAGGGGAGGACCCCTTCCGCAGCCTGTAATGGGGCGTACACACGGTCGGACTTTTCGGCTACAAAAGTCAGACGGACGCCGTCTAACCAAATCCGGCAGACAATCCGATTGTGTGTGGGCTTCCCCGGACTTTCAGCGGACTTTTCCAGTCGCAAATCTGATGGACTTTAGATTTGGAACTTGTTTCAAATCTTTACATTGTAACTCCGCCGGACCCAGAAATCCGCTCGTCTGTATGCTTGTCCGACGGACAAAAAACGACATTAGGACAGCTATTGGCTACTGGCTATCAACTTCCTTATTTTAGTCCGGTGTACGTCATCACGTACGAATCCGTCGGACTTTGGTGTGATCGTGTGTAGGCAAGTTCGGTCGTTAGAAAGTCTGTTTAAAGTCTGCCAAAAGTCCGTCGAAAGTCTGTCAAAAAGTTTGTCGGACAGTCTGTTGGACTTTTGTAGTCCGACCGTGTGTACGCTCTATAAAAGTTTTAGCAGCTTTATAGCCAACCGGATCACTTTTACATAAAAGAGTATTGCCAGCTAAAAAAAATTATACCGAGATCATGGTTGTAGCCTCAACCATGATCCCGGTATAAACACTTATAAACAGTCTAAAGGCCCGCACACAATCGGACTTTTTGACAACAAACATGCAAATTAGCTGTTTTGGAGCAACATCCGACTGTGTGTACGCTCCATTGGACAAACTTTTTCTGTTTCCATCAGACTTTGTTGGCTGTGCGAATGCACAAGCTTTCCGGCAACAAAAGCCTGATGGAGCAAAGTCCGATTGTGTGTACACAAAAGCATCGGACTTTTGTACAAACTACAGTACACAGCCGCGAGAATGTTTCCAGCGTGATCCCATCGCTCTGGTTCTGGGCGACAGGGTACTGTACATCTCGCGCTGGCTGCAATAGGAAAAACACATTTTCCTACCCATTCACCTAGGGAAAAAAAGTGTCAATAAAAAAAACACACTACACAGGTTTTTAAAGTAATTTATTTGGCAGCTCCTCTTCTCTCGGTGTCCGGATCTTCTGCCGGCTCCTCCGCTATCTTCTGCTGCTCTTTTGATAGCGTGCCCGGACTTCTGCGTCGCCTTCTTCCCTCTTCTCTACTTCCGATGTTGACACGATGCTCTCTTCCGCTGTAATGGTGTGTGATCGCTTCGCAATGCTGGTGACCCTGCCCCCTTTTGATGTCACAGTCCCGGGGCATGCTGGGACTGGGTCGTCATAAGGGGGAATGGTCATCGGATGACATCACCCGGTGACCCTGCCCCATGCCTATATAAGTCATTATGGAGTGCTTACACAGCATTACATCGGGAGAGAGCGTCGTGTCAACATCGGAAGAAAAGAAGAGGGAAGAAGATGACGTAGAAGTCCGGGCCACCGCTAGCAAAAGAGCAGCAAAAGATAGCGGAGGAGCCCGGCAGAAGAATCAGACACCGGGAGAAGATGCCGGAGAGACCCCCGGAGTCGGAAGAAGACCCCCGGAGTCGGAAGAAGACCCCCGGAGCTCCCTAAAAAATTACTCATTCACATAGGGTGGGGGGCCAGGATCTGGGGGCCGCAGACCCCGACAACCAACAGCCAGGGTTGTCGGGAAGAGGCCCTAGTCCTCATCAACATGGGGACAAGGTGCTTTGGGGTGGGGGGCCGCAGGGCGCCCTGCTCCCCCAAAACACCCACCCCCCCATGTTGAGGGCATGAGGCCTGGTAGGGCTCACTCGTCCCCACCCCCTTTCCTGACCGGTGCTCGGATAAAGGTCTGGTATGGATTTTGGGGGGACCCCCACGCCTTTTTTTGGCATAGGGGTTCCCCTTAAAATCCATACCAGACCTAAGGACTTGGTATGCCCCTGGAGGGGGACCCATGCTGGTTTTTTATTTAAAATTTGGCATGGAGTTCCCCCTCAATATTCATACTAAACACAGTGCCTGACATTGGCGGGGATCCAAGTCGGATCCCCGCACCAGTGTGAACCCGGCTCGCAAGGTGTCAATCTCGCCGATAAAAGCGGCGAGATTGACACAATATCAGACAACAATACAGAAGTTGACCAAGGGGTGGTGGTAAAGAGCTGAAAAACGTGATTTGGTGAAAGTTGGCTGGAAAAGTCCTGCCATCTGTATGCAATACAAACTTATGGGCAACGCCCTTTGTACAAAAATCCACAGGAAAGTTTGTACAAAGTCCTATCGTGTGTATGAGGCTTTAGAATGAGGAGTGGTTAAGAGCAGTGTATTCAGTGCATATGCCATACCTGTCAGGGAAGCACCAGCTATAGTACAAGTGATGTTCTGAGGTGCACACAATTGCGCAGGCACGGCCCTGCGGGGGCCCGTCTTGGAATGCACGGGCAAGCTTTTATGTGCTAACATGAGCGCATCCACAGGCGTGGATGCATTCACCACTGATACTGGCTCCAGGTGGCCTATATAAATTATGCAGCTGCACTGGTTGGTTGCAGTCTGATATACAGCTATTACATATGTCCCTTCACCCTGCTTACCCTGACCTTGGCCTGTCTCTGGATTTGCTCTACCTCCTGCTCATCTGCCTAATTCTACATTGCTGACCTCTGCTTGTATCCTAATCATTCTCTGCCTGCCATCCATGACTTATCTGACCGTCTGTTGCTGACCTGGCTCATCTGACCTTCCATCCAGTTATCCACCTGTCCTTCTCTGCGTGCTACCTGGTCCCTGCTGGTCCTTCACCTACCAAGTGCTGCCAGTCCTTCTGCACCTGCTACCTGCTAGCTGCCTGTCAAGCACCTGCAGACTGCTTTCTGCCCAGTCCCGAGTCTTCTATCTCTGCTGCCATCTGCTGTTAAAGCAGACCTTGACCTGTCTCTGATGATGCACCTGCTACCCACTGCCGCTGCTGACCCAACATCTTACAGGCACTCATACCTTGCCGTGCTTTCATGGCCACATCAGTGGTCCCAGAGCCAGGGCTTCATGAGAGGCATCCCTCTACATGTCAGGCTCTGCCACTAAGTATGTGACAACACCTGTAGGACCACTGTGGAATCACTGTGGAATCAGAGAATCACTGTGGTTGTTTACAGTGATTGCCATTGTATTTTGTGTCCAGACAGACATACCTCCCAACATTTGAACTTCAAAATGAGGGACACTTGATGAAGGGAAATGTGGGTGTGGCCAAACTTTTAAACCCCTTAGTGGGAGGGGTTTAAAGAGTGTGGTTAAACAAAACCTGGGCTTCCTTGTACATTTACAGGGGTCAGCAGGGCAGGCCCAGGGGTCAGTATGGCAGAGAAGAAGGGTCACCAGGGCAGAGGACAGGGGTCAGCAGGACAGAGGACAGGAGTCAGTAGGGAAGGATACAGGGGTCAGCAGGACAGAGGACAGGATTCAGTAGGGAAGGGTACAGGGGGCAGCAGGACAGAGGACAGGAGTCAGTAGGGAAGGGTACAGGGTCAGCAGGACAGAGGATAGGAGTCAGTAGGTTAGGGTACAGGGGTCAGCAGGACGGAGGACAGGATTCAGTAGTGAAGGGTACAGGGGTCAGTGGGACAGAGGACAGGAGTAAGTAGGGAAGTGTACAGGGGTCAGTAAGACAGAGGACAGGAGTCAGTAGGGCAGGGTACAGTGGTCAAATTCCCCCCATTCTTCCTCTTAACCAAAATCCCCCCACCCCCTCCTAGCACAAATTCACCCCACCTCACATTCCTCCTCTTAGCAAAAATACCCCCCAATTAACCTGCCCTGCGCAAATAGCTTCTCTTCAACAAACCTCTCCCCCTCATGTCATCTGGAAATCTGTAAGGAGGGCACTGGTGAACTCTGGAAGGGGGGCAGGGAGACAGCCCACCCCACCACCCCCATAGATCTGGGCATGACATGACTCTCCTCCATAGATCCCAATCTACACAGTGGTCCCCACCTCACTTGTATACTGACTGGCAGCGGCACTGATCTCCTCTCTCCTGGTGTTCGCACCTTGGCTCTCCACGCGATGTTGACAGACCGAGCAAGCAGGATCAGCGTTGCTGTAGAGATCTACATCGGACATCGCGTACACACAGCACCAAATTTGCTCCATGTTCCAGCACTTGGCTCCATTCCAGGACACATCTGATTCGCCGGGATGCCGGGACTTATATCAAGTCGCGGGATAGTCCCGGCAAATCTGGGACGGTTGGGAGGTATGATGAAAGCAGCTGCCTGCATATTCTACCTGAATGGGGGGAGATTCTGACATCACAGTCCTATCTTTATCCATCTTGTCCAATCAGACATCACTTTGCATTCATTGAGAATAATGCACTGTGGTCTGTGAATGGCAGCCATGACAAATGAGCAACCCCGTGGCATATGCATATTTATATTGGTCCAAGCTGGACCAATGTAATTATACAAAAACATCCATAGCTGTAGTTCAGCTTTAAAGTGTTTGTCATATCATGTTGGTTATTGTTAATCTTTTTTGATGAAAGGAAATAAAGGGATGCAACATTTTTATTGATAACAGTTATTGTTTTTTTGTGAACATTTGAATAGCCTATTTGGAGGAATGTCCAACATTTTAGGTCTTTTTGTTTCTGATGATTATTTATAGAAAGTTCTCTCTGGTTGGACTGAAAAGGTAGCTTATGGGTGTCATTTATTGACACATTTGTGGATAGAATAATTGGATACCCTGTCCCAAATGTTGTTTATATTACAATAATATGCAAAGCTGGAGGAAATTACACCCTATGGCGCAGCACATATACCAGTAACATGTCAGGTTTTCTTTGTGTCTCCACTTTCTGCAGAGCAAATATGAGCAAACTTCCTAAAACCTTTTTTGCAAATTATTTTCCCAATGCTCCCCCTCAATCAAATTTCTTAAGTAAAAAAAAGAACATGCTCCTTACTGGGTACCCAAATACTTGAATCTTTTTTTTTTCCTTTTGTAATAGTGTCTAGATGAAATCTCAATAACAGTTTCAGGACAAAAATGGAGATCTTCAAACAAACTGAAAACTGTTAGTAGATAGAATTCTAATTTTAAAGAAACATCAGCCTGTGCAGACAGTACAACAGAGCCCAGTAGATAATATATACTGCACCACACAAAAAAAAACATGCAATAGTACACAGCAGAAGCATTTTATTAGAAATAATTTAAATAGTAATTAAATGTGGATTTTGCTAAAGCAGTTCATGCTTTTCCACTTATTAACTTGGTACAGAAGTTGACAATAGAAGTATAGAATTCAATATTGAAAAAGAAATGATACTGTAATTTGGAAGAATAAGTGAAAAAAAGTTTGTTGTGCTTTAAAAAAATAAACTGTCAAAGTCAATAGCTGATATGGTTATAAATGTCACGGGAGACATTTGTCTGCTCATAATTTGAGATGTTTCTTGTTAGAAACCATCAAAATTTTTTAGCTTTACACTTACCATATTAAGATTTGCTCCAAATTTTTAGAATAAACTCACTATTTATAGCCTCAGAATAACCTTTAATAATGGCTCAGTTCCAACATTGCCAATGGTAACCTTAAAGGATAAGTTCACCTTTTCAGAGAAAAAATATTAAATGCAAGCTATTTGCAGGTAAAAAAATGAGCATTTATTGTTTTTTGTTGCAGGAGCCTGTAAAGCATTGCACCAGCAATCAGCAGATCGCTGATGCCATGCAGGTTTCCAGCAGACCTGTCAGTGTATTGGCTTGCTTGTACCTTATACAAGGGAGCCAATACATGCTGACAGGAAGAATGAATGAATTACCACAGCGCTCACAGCGCCATGGTAGTTCACTGAAAACTACAGCCGCAGAGGCTGCCAGACCTTGTCGTTTTCCATTTACAGAGCGCTATGAATGAGTGGCGTGGCCATTGGACCATCTTAACAAGAAGTGTGTTCACTGGGTTCATTTAGAAAAGGAAGGCTCTGATAAACTACATATTTCCTATCCCATTTTCCCATTCTCCATCCTGAAACATCCCCCGCAGCAGCTGGGGGAAGGGGAGGTTGGAAGCCAGCAGCACTGCGGACGGGGGGCCAACGCAGGGGAAGCCAGGGTAGTAGGGGGAATCAGCACTGCACGTAGTGATTAGCCCAGGCACACCTGGCACATCCCCTGCACATGCCTATGGGTAACTGGTCTTCTGCCTCCCACCTTCTAGTTTTATACAGAGAGAACAGTCACATTAATTTATTAATACAAAATAACCACTGACGTCAATGCCCTAGTCTTTTTAATAGCTCTAAACTTAGTAATAATGCTAACTATAAAAGTAATAAAACTCTTATGCCCCGTACACACGATCAGAATTTCTGATGGGAAATGTTCGATGTGAGCTTGTTGTCGGAAAGTCTGACCGTGTGTATGCTCCACCGAACATTTGCTGTCGGAATTTCCGCATACAAACGTTTAAGAGCAGGTTCTCAAATTTTCAGACAACAAAGTTTTGATCTCCAATTGTGTGTACACAATTCCGCGCACAAAAGTCTATGCATGCTCAGAATCAAATACGAGACGGAAGTCTTGTGAAACTAGCGTTCGTAATGGAGATAGCACATTCGTCACGCAGCAAATTTTTAAATCTTTCAATGCAGCGCATTCTCTTCTTCTTTAGAATGCTAGAATAATAAAATTACTTTGCTTCTGATATTCACACATATAGTTACATAGTAGGTGAGGTTGAAAAAAGACACAAGTCCATCAAGTCCAACCTATGTGCGTGATTATGTGTCAGTATTACATTACATATCCCTGTATATTGCGGTCATTCAGGTGATTATCTAATAGTTTCTTGAAGCTATCAATGCTCCCCGCTGAGACCACCGCCTGTGGAAGGGAATTCCACATCCTTGCCGCTCTTACAGTAAAGAACCCTCTACGTAGTTTAAGGTTAAACCTCTTTTCTTCTAATTGTAATGAGTGGCCACGAGTCTTATTAAACTCTCTTCTGAGAAAAAGTTTTATCCCTATTGTGGGGTCACCAGTACAGTATTTGTAAATTGAAATCATATCCCCTCTCAAGCGTCTCTTCTCCAGAGAGAATAAGTTCAGTGCTCGCAACCTTTCCTCATAACTAAGATCCTCCAGACCCTTTATTAGCTTTGTTGCCCTTCTTTGTACTCGCTCCATTTCCAGTACGTCCCTCCTGAGGACTGGTGCCCAGAACTGGACAGCATACTCCAGGTGCGGGCGGACCAGAGTCTTGTAGAGCGGGAGAATTATCATTTTATCTCTGCAGTTGATCCCCCTTTTAATGCATGCCAATATTCTGTTTGCTTTATTAGCAGCAGCTTGGCATTGCATGCCATTGCTGAGCCTATCATCCACTAGGACCCCCAGGTCCTTTTCCATCCTAGATTCCCCCAGAGGTTCTCCCCCCAGTGTATAGATTGCATTCATATTTTTGCCACCCAAATGCATTATTTTACATTTTTCTACATTGAACCTCATTTGCCATGTAGTCGCCCACCCCATTAATTTGTTCAGGTCTTTTTGCAAGATTTCCACATCCTGTGGAGAAGTTATTGCCCTGCTTAGCTTAGTATCGTCTGCAAATACCGAGATTGAACTGTTTATCCCATCCTCCAGGTCGTTTATGAACAAATTAAATAGGATTGGTCCCAGCACAGAACCCTGGGGAACCCCACTACCCACCCCTGACCATTCTGAGTACTCCCCATTTATCACCACCCTCTGAACACGCCCTTGTAGCCAGTTTTCAATCCATGTACTCACCCTATGGTCCATGCCAACGCACCTTATTTTGTACAGTAAACGTTTATGGGGAACTGTGTCAAATGCTTTTGCAAAATCCAGATACACCACGTCTACGGGCCTTCCTTTATCTAGATGGCAACTCACCTCCTCATAGAAGGTTAATAGATTGGTTTGGCAAGAACGATTCTTCATGAATCCATGCTGATTACTGCTAATGATATCATTCTTATTACTAAAATCTTGTATATAGTCCCTTATCATCCCCTCCAAGAGTTTACATACTATTGATGTTAGGCTAACTGGTCTGTAATTCCCAGGGATGTTTTTTGGGCCCTTTTTAAATATTGGTGCTACATTGGCTTTTCTCCAATCAGCTGGTACCATTCCAGTCAATAGACTGTCTGTAAAAATTAGGAACAACGGTCTGGCAATCACCTGACTGAGTTCCCTAAGTACCCTCGGATGCAAGCCATCTGGTCCCGGTGATTTATTAATGTTAAGTTTCTCAAGTCTAATTTTAATTCCGTCCTCTGTTAACCATGTAGGTGCTTCCTGTGTTGTGTCATGAGGATAAACACTGCAGTTTTGGTTACTGAAGCCCCCCGATTCACTTGCGAAGACTGAGGAGAAGAATAAATTCAATACCTTTGCCATCTCCCCATCCTTTGTAACCAGATGTCCTTCCTCATTCTTTATGGGTCCAATATGGTCTGTCCTCCCTTTTTTACTGTTTACATACTTAAAGAATTTCTTGGGATTTTTTTTGCTCTCCTCCGCTATGTGTCTTTCATGTTCTATCTTAGCCATCCTAATTGCACCCTTACATTTCTTATTGCATTCTTTATAAATTCTGAATGCTGTGGATGATCCCTCAACCTTGTATTTTTTGAAGGCCTTCTCCTTTGCTTTTATATGCATTTTTACATTGGAGTTAAGCCATCCAGGATGTTTGTTCGCTCTTTTAAATTTATTACCCAATGGGATACATTGGCTAATGCCCTTATTTAATATGCTCTTAAAGCAAACCCATCTCTCCTCCGTATTCTTTGTTCCTAATATTTTATCCCAATTTATGCCTTTTAGCAAGGTTTGTAGTCTAGGGAAGTTGGCTCTTTTGAAATTCAATGTCTTTGTGTTCCCTTCATGTCTCCTATTTGTGTGATTTATACTGAAACTAATTGACCTGTGATCGCTGTTACCTAAATTGCCCCGTATTTCCACATCTGTTATCAGGTCTGTATTGTTGGTAATCAGTAGATCTAGTAATGTTTTATTTTTAGTTGGTGCGTCTACCATCTGACCCATAAAATTGTCCTGCAAGACACTAAGGAACTGGCGAGCCTTAAATGAATGCGCGGTTCCCTTCGCCCAGTCTATGTCTGGATAATTAAAATCCCCCATTATGATAACACTTCCCATCCTTGCTGCTAATCCAATTTGTGATAGGAGATCCGTCTCCACTTCCTCCCTCAGGTTAGGGGGCCTATAGCATACTCCCAGTATTATTTTCCCCTTAGCTTCATCCCTTTGGAGCTCTACCCATAAAGATTCCACCTCCTCCCTAGCCCCCTCAGTGATGTCATCTCTCACATTCACTTGTACATTATTCTTGATATATAGGCATACCCCTCCCCCTTTTTTACCCTCTCTGTCCTTGCGGTATAGGGTATACCCTTGAATGTTTGCCAGCCAATCATGAGAGCTGTTGAACCAGGTCTCTGAAATTCCCACAAAATCCAAATCCTCCTTGTACAACAGTATCTCTAGTTCACCCATCTTGTCCGCCAGGCTCCTGGCATTGGTGAACATGCCACATAGTTTAGACCGGTCGCATATTGTCCTCGTATTGGGTGTTTCAAGATTGCAACTTGGACTTGCTACTATACTCACCTTGTGTTTTTGTGCTTTGGTTAACCTACCACTAATGCCCCCAATACTACCCTCTGGAATATCTTCCACGCTTGCTATCACTGTCTCTGGACCCTCCCCCCCATCGCCTAGTTTAAAAACCCCTCTAACTTTTTGGCCATCTTCATTCCCAGCAGATCTGCACCCTCCTCATTTAGGTGCAGTCCGTCCCTTCTATAGTACCGGTTACCGACTGAGAAGTCGGCCCAGTCCTCCAGGAACCCAAACCCCTCCTTACTACACCAGCTCTTCAGCCACTTGTTTACTTCCCTAATCTCCCTCTGCCTCTCTGGTGTGGCTCGATGTACCGGTAGTATTCCTGAGAACACCACCTTGGAGGTCCTTTTCCTCAATTTAGCTCCTAAGTCCCTAAAATCGTTCTTTAGGACACTCCATCTGCCTCTGACTTTGTCATTGGTGCCAACGTGCACCATGACAGCCGGGTCTTCCCCAGCCCCTCCCAGTAATCTGTCCACAAGATCCGTGATGTGCCGAACCCGAGCGCCCGGTAGACAACATACTGTTCGGCGCTTCAGGTCTTGGTTACAGATTGCCCTCTCTGTCCTTCTAAGAATTGAGTCCCCTACCACCAGAATCTGTCTTTCCTTTACCTTTGCTGCCCCCCCACTCTCACTGGAGGAGTTCTTCCCCTGGCAGCTAGGAGAGTCCCTCATCTCCAGCAGTGCTGGTCCCTGACTGGTTACACCAATGTCACTCAATGGAGTGTACTTATTGGGATGCTCCAGTCCTGGATCGGCCTCCCTGGCACTTCCCCCTCTACCCCTCCTGACTGTCACCTATCTACTCTTTGCTAGTGCCTGCACCTCTTTGTCTCCACCCGCCTCTGTGCTGGCCCCTGCCGGCACCTGCCGTGTACGTTCCTGGCTCACCTTTAGTATGGAGGGACTTCTCAGTGCTGACAGTTGCTTCCCCAGATTCAGAACCTGGGCTTCCAGGGAAACAATGTGCTTACATTTTGCACAGCAGTATTCGCCCTCGATCGGATGATCAAGGAACGCATACATGCGGCAAGATGTACAAAGAGTCGCCTCTCCACACCCGCCGGGCATCGTACCTATTAAATTTGGTGAGGATTTGGGGATTTTACCCTGTCCAAATTACCTAACAACTAGCTTCCTGGCACTAATACTCAAGACAATACACAGGTACACGACAAGACAATACACAGGTACACAATACACAAGTACTAACGATCCACACACACTACTCAGACAACACTCAGATACTCACACTACACAGGTACTATGACCCCTGTTATAACCTCCTGTTTTAAACTCTTGTTTTTAACTCCCACTTAATCCAGCTCCACTTACACCAAGCTCCACAGGTTCAAACTGAGCACGCTCAGACTGAGTCCTACAACAAGTTAAATAGGCACCTGTGAGCAATTAACCACACCCCTTAATTGATAGACTGATGAAACAAGAGAAAAAAAAAAAAAAAAAAAAAAAAGCTATTTTAAAAAGTGACAGCAAAAGGCAAATTAAAAACTAAAAGGAAAAGTCCCCAAAATGCAACCCAGCAAACACCAGACAGAAACACACACCAACAGACAGCAACACACACCAACAGACAGCAACACACACCAACAGACAGCAAGACTTGTATACTCTAACACTTGTTTTTAACTCCCACTTAATCCAGCTCCACTTACACCAAGCTCCACAGCTTCAAACTGGGCATGCTCAGACTGAGTCCTACAACAAGTTAAATAGGCACCTGTGAGCAATTAACCACACCCCTTAATTGATAGACTGATGAAACAAGAAAAAAAAAAAAGAAAAAAAAAAGCTATTTAAAAAGTGACAGCAAAAGGCAAATTAAAAACTAAAAGGAAAAGTCCCCAAAATGCAACCCAGCAAACACCAGACAGCAAACACACACCAACAGACAGCAACACACACCAACAGACAGCAACACACACCAACAGACAGCAAGACTTGTATACTCTAACACTTGTTTTTAACTCCCACTTAATCCAGCTCCACTTACACCAAGCTCCACAGCTTCAAACTGAGCACACAGAGTTCTGACAAACGTGATCTCATGAATAATTTTTGTTTTTGTTGTTTTTTTTTATCAAGATCTCCAGAATAATCTTTTTTTTTATTTTTTATAGTGATCTCCTTTTTTTTTTATTTCTCCAGATCGCCAGAATAAAAGGTTTTTTTTTTGTTTTTTTTTGTGTCAAGTTACCACAACACCATTATCATCTTGTATTTTTTACCTCAAAGAGGTTGGTTGGTGTTGGTGTCCCTTGTTAATTTGACATTGTATTTTTGAAATGTACCTGCCTACTCACAAACAAATTGTCCTGTTTGAAGTAAAACACATAGCCAAGTATTTGTCAAAACAAAAATTTAAAATTTTTTTAGGGGTCCTAACAAAGTAAAGAGGAAGGCAATGCTGCCACTTTCCACGGCCACCTCCTGGCTGCCACTTTCCATGGCCTCCTCCTGGCTTAGACTTTCCTGTGTATGAAAATGGGACATAGTTTTAGTTTTTTGGTCATCAATCACACACAATTTTTAGCTCATGACTGTTGCAAATTGAATGTTAACAAATAGAAAAGACTATCATTCTGTTCCCCCAGCATTTTTCATTCTTGTTCCAATCATTTTTGGCTACTATTGTCTATTGATATGTAAACCACTTTGTTAAATAAGAAATTAGTGATCAATAATAGCATCTAGTTAAGATCATTTAATTTTTGGCAAGAAATATATTGAACAATGCTATACCTGGCTCAAGCTGGGCTCCTCCACATCTTCTTCCTGGGTGGAAGGTCCAGGTTGGACTTCTGAAGCCTCATCTGATGTAGAAGGAAGTGTGGAAGGAAGTGTGGACGGAAGCGTTGATAGTGATGGCCTGGGTTCACTCTGGTCTGACAAAAACTGCAGTCTGTTGTAGTACCAAAACCTGGGTACATAAACGTCATCTGCTGCTGCTTCTGATCTCATGGAATCCTGGACCCTCTTGCCCTTCCTATTATATGAGCTCCTCAGGCCACCAATTTTGGCCTTCAAATAGGGAATGTCTGCCGTGGGAGTCACTGGCTTCACTAATTCCTGCAGTTGCTCCAGCGCTGCCTTCTTCTTTAGCTTGTTGGAGTATTCTCAGTGTTTGACTTGCCAGAGACATGGCAGCTCCCTGTATTTGTATATAAAGTTTGGCCGGAAGTCTGGGTCTGTAAATGTATCCATTTTATCTGCAAGACACAACTAGGGATGAGCTTTATGTTCGGGTTGAACATGAGTTTGACTCGAACATTGACTGTTCGCCGAATAGCGAACAATTTGGGGTGTTTGTGGCAAATTCGAAAAGCCTGGGAACACCCTTTAAAAGTCTATGGGAGAAATCAAAAGTGCTAATTTTAAAGGTTAATATGCAAGTTATTGTCATAAAAAGTGTTTGGGGACCTGGGTCCTGCCCCAGGGGACATGTATCAATGGCCATTTTTTTGGGAGCAGTGATTTTAATAATGGTTAAAGTGAAACAATAAAAGTGAAATATTCCTTTAAATTTCGTACCTGGGGGGGTGTCTATAGTATGCCTGTAAAGTAGCGCATGTTTCCCATGTTTAGAACCGTTCCTGCACAAAATTACATTTCTAAAGGAAAAAAAGTCATTCAAAACTACTTGCGGCTATAATGAATTGTCGGGTCTTGGCAATACAGATAAAAGTCATTGAAAAAAACAGCATGGGATTCCCTCCACAGTCCATTACCAGGCCCTTTGGGTCTGGTATGAATATTAAGGGGAACCCCGAACCAAAATAAAAAGAAATTGCGTGGGGGTCCCCCCAAATTTCATACCAGGCCCTTCAGGTCTGGTATGGACATTAAGGGGAACCCCACGCCAAAATTTAAAAAAAAATTGCGTGGGGGTCCCCCTCAAAATCCATACCAGACCCTTTAGGTCTGGTATGAAATTTAAGGGGAACCCCATGCCAAAATAAAAAAAAAGACGTGGGGGTCCCCCAGAAATTCCTGAACCATACCAGGCAACATGCCCTCAACATGGGGAGCCACCCAAAGCACCTTGTCACCATGTTGATGGGACAAGGGCCTCATCCCCACAACCCTTGCCCGGTGGTTGTGGGGGTCAGTGGGCGGGGGGATTATCAGAATATGGAAGCCCCCTTTAACAAGGGGACCCCAGATCCCGGCCTTCCCCCCCTGTGTGAAATGGTAGTGGGGTACAAATGTACCCTTACCATTTCACAAAAAAAGTGTGAAAATGGTAAAAATGACATGACACGGCTTGGAGACAAAATAAAATGTCAAAATAAAAATGTCCCACGTAGTCTTCATCTTCTTCTCTCGCTCCGCCGGACCGAAAAAAAACCCGCCGCCAGGTGACCCCGCCCCCCTCTGACACACGGGGACATCCCTATGGCTTCCCTGTAGCATCAGAAGGGGCAGGGCCACCCGCTGACGTACCCGGGTGACCCCGCCCCCTCTGACGCATGGCAACATCCCTATGGCTTCCCCGTAGCATCAGAAGGGGCAGGTGTTTACATATAGTCCAGCGGCTCTATCACTCCCACACACCCCTAGCGATATTACCATAATTAGGGGAGGGCATGTTAAGACCGAAGGACTATATTATAGTGTGAAGCGTGAAGCGTCGACACCGTCTTAGACAACGTCCTATGACGAAACGCGTAAGGTGGAGTCACGCTCACACGTCATACCCGGAAGAACAGGCTGGAATGCAAGGTGGGACGCACGATCGGATCTACTTCCTAGTCCCATCCTTGCCTGCAGCTGTACCTGTATTGGATTCACGATTTTAAACATTTATATAACTCAAATAAACTGGACATACTGCACCACGGAAGCCCCCTGTTTCTTTCTTTCTATTTGATGGAGGATCAAACAGGTTGATGGTGGGAAATAGTGGAGGAGTCTAGTCCTGGAACGCCTGGTAGGAACCGCAAATTACTGGAGGGATCTTACGGAGCAGAGGAACGGCAGCCTACTCTGGTCGAAATTAACCACCCCAAGACACCCACTCTATCGCTCGGTACCCCTGTGGGGGTGATTGTTTCTGGTGAGTGGGGGAGCACGGGGGGGGAGCACTTCAAGTCACCAGCTATAAAGAGCACGAAAGTCACTGTTTACTGCTCCTGGCATCCATGAATTGCATATTCACTGGACTTTGCTCCATATTTCTATTTTTTCCTGGAGACTCTCGGGCATTTTTAAATTTATTATTGATTATTACTATCAACTGCCTATATACGTACATTGCTGACTGTTATAACCCTGTATATATCGTATAAGCCTTACTGTGATTTACCATATATCAGCATATAGGTCAGGTTGCTGACCGGTTTAAAGTAAGAGGTCATATAGAGGTCATTTATATGGTGGTACTGGCACTTAATATTAATATTAATTAGTATTTCTCACTATTATTACTGCTAGCCCCTAGGGGGCGCTATACTGTCACAAAACTTTAGACCTTTGGGGATATTAATGCCCACACAAACTTTTACACATTTATTTAAAAACTTTCTCACATATATTTATATATTTTACTTATACACGGCACCTATCTATATTTTTTAAATATATAAGGATTGTATACATAGCTTTATTTATGTTTGGTGTTTTCTCCTTTTTTCTTTATTATTTTTTGATCTCCATACATATGGCAGCTCGGTTATAGATTATAATTTATTCTCACATATGGTCTTAGGAGATAGTTTTTATTTATATATTTCACTAAGTTAATGCTTGTTTCACAATGGATTACACATCCCCAATTAATTAAGTACTGCTAGTAGGGCAGCGCCAATTTTTCCCAACTACCTCTTATACTTGTCAATTAGCCCCTGTCATGGAACGCCCCACACTCCGCTTGAGTGCTTCCGTCATATACCGCTTCCTAAGTTCTGAAACACGAGTCCAATGGATCTGGCTATAGGAACCCCAAGAACTAGACAACACCAGTCTTGGAGTACATCAGAACTACCTTTATTTTGAGATCTCACAGACCTTTATACAGCAGGGATGACTCAAAGCTAACCTAATTAACATGACCTAATTTACTACAAAATGTACCCAGACCAGATGACAGTCTTGTGGGCACCGAGCTTCACACATTAATACAATTAACAATACAAACAACAATCTCCCCCCTCCTCAGCCTAGACCATTCGTCTATTAGCCAGGGCTGGTGGCTAATGTGATCAGCTCTCTCAATTAACATAAACACATGTTGATAACACCAGCATCTCCTCACAGGATGTGTCCCAGCAGAATGAATCAGTCTTATCAGCAGGGGGCTGCTGGAGGAATCCCCCCTCCCTCTTCAGGGACACAAATATACAGTAAGGAGTCCCCATACAATATATACATGACTGAGTCCGATTAATACAGTTCAGACTGGATTTCTCATTCACCTCAAATGCTAGGGCCCATAATCGGTGGGCAACAGGCTTGCACACAGTCCTCTCCAACAGCCTCCGCTCTGGCCATGCCCGTGACATTTCTCCCCTTTCGGCAGGAGACTAACACAGGAGGAGACCCCAGACGGGTTGACTCCGAAGTTAGTCCACAGCTCCAGTCCTCTACTGCCTGTACCCACACAGTACCCCAAACAAATCATCCCAAACAGTGCATTACTCACCCAGCCATCCTCTGCCTCTCTCAGAGAACATATCTGCCGCTGGGGAGAGGCCCAGACTGGCCCTTCTCCCTGGAATCCTTTCTGCCGCTGGAGAGAAGACAGGGGGACTGGGCTCACTCCATCCTGCTGTTGGGGATCTGGGCCGACTGCCCAGCATCCCTGGGGTATGCAGGTGGGGACTGAAGCCCCATCAACCGACACCAGATCAAGCTGCAGTTGTGAGGTGATGACTGCATTCTCTCCTTGGATCCTGATCTGCAGCTCGCGATAGACTGCAACCTCCTCACCTTGGGCCTCCACAATTGCTGCAGGTGTGGGGCAGAGGTCTTGGACCCTCTGTCCGGTTGCCAGCACTTCTGCTGGGGGTTTGCCAGGTGGTTCCTCCTCTACAGAAACGTCTATTAAATCCCCAGTCTCTGGAATTGGTAAAAGTGTGGTACAGAGGTCTTGGACCCTCTGTTCAGTTACCAGATCTTCAGCTGGAGAAGTTTGTTTTAACTCCATAGATGCTGCTGGCAGAAAATCACATGTCCCTGTCAGTGTTGTGGGAGAAAGGCTGACTATCTCTTCTCTCAGGAAGGCTGAAGCCACTGTTGGTGCTGGGCAGAACACAGTGAACTTTGGCCCTGATAGCAGCTCTTCTGCTGGAGGCTCATCAGGTTGTTCTTCCTCAGCAGAAAAGTCTATTAAATCCTCTACCTCTATAACTGGTGTCTGTGGATAGAGGTTCACCATCTCCTGTCCGTGGAACTCAGAAGATGCCATCAGTGCTGAGCAGAGCGCAATGAAGTTTGGCCCTAATCCCAACTCTTCTGCTGGGGGCTCATCCGATGGTTCTTCCTCAGCAGAAAAGTCTATCAAATCCCCTGTCTCTGCAACTGGTGTCTGGGGATGGAGGTTCACCATCTCCTGTCCATGGAACCCAGAAGATGTTATCAGTGCTGGGCAGAGGTTAGCAGAGCTCTGCCCTGTTGTCAGCACTTCAGTTTTGGGGATGGCAATCTCCAGATTTTCCACTGCAGATTCTCTGGCATGCTGCTGGACAGGCACATTCCTCCATCCAAGATCATCCCATGCAGAAACAGGATCATCAAGGTCAGTCAGCACTTGCTGCATCCGCCATAAGACCTCCGCCTCCATAGCTGTGGGGGCAGGTTGGCAAAGCACACTATCGCTCTGCCACATTGCCGACTCTTCAGCCAGGATTTCAGGGTTGTCAGCTGGTATTTCCTGATAGTCCCAGGCAAAGGGAGCCCAGCCCTGGCACTGAGCAATGTCTAGCAGCCGTCTGTAGGCGATCTCTAGCTCCCATTCCTGAACGGCCAGAAACTCCAAATCTTCCTGTGCCCAGTGCACTTCCGAAATGTTCAGTAGCCCTTCTCTGAAATCCATGATTTCGTCCACCCGCCGCTCCAAATCACTCCCAAAGTTAGGGTCCCCTGTCAGCTTCACAAACAACAGTCCCAAGCCGCCGTAGCTTAAGCCTTCCGTTGGGCTGTCATCCGCTATCCAGGGACATGCTTGGGATACATGCCACCGGAGGGCTCTGTAGCTCTCATCCAGCTTCATCTCTGCCCAGACCAGCCTGCTTAATTCAGCTGTCTGCTTCTTGTGTGGTTTTTCTCCCAAAAACCGCACCCGCAGTCCGTACTGCGACCAGTACCTTTCCTCGATGGAGGGGAGAACGTTTCCCTGGTGTCGCTGCTCACGGGCTAGCGCTTCCTTCCAGAGTTTGCAGCGAATAGAATCACACCATCCCAGCAGGACCTGCTCCGATACTGGTCCTCTGTGCTGTATCTGCATCTCTCGCAACCTCCTTCTGAATTCCTCATCCATGGCTGCTGGTATCTGTACCTCTCCTCTTCTGCTATCTGGACCTTGGATCCAGATGGAAGTTTGGATGTCCCAGACTTCAGGAAGCTTTCCCGCTGCTTGTCACCAATGTCACGGAACGCCCCACACTCCGCTTGAGTGCTTCCGTCATATACCGCTTCCTAAGTTCTGGAACACGAGTCCAATGGATCTGGCTATAGGAACCCCAAGAACTAGACAACACCAGTCTTGGAGTACATCAGAACTACCTTTATTTTGAGATCTCACAGACCTTTATACAGCAGGGATGACTCAAAGCTAACCTAATTAACATGACCTAATTTACTACAAAATGTACCCAGACCAGATGACAGTCTTGTGGGCACCGAGCTTCACACATTAATACAATTAACAATACAAACAACAATCTCCCCCCTCCTCAGCCTAGACCATTCGTCTATTAGCCAGGGCTGGTGGCTAATGTGATCAGCTCTCTCAATTAACATAAACACATGTTGATAACACCAGCATCTCCTCACAGGATGTGTCCCAGCAGAATGAATCAGTCTTATCAGCAGGGGGCTGCTGGAGGAATCCCCCCTCCCTCTTCAGGGACACAAATATACAGTAAGGAGTCCCCATACAATATATACATGACTGAGTCCGATTAATACAGTTCAGACTGGATTTCTCATTCACCTCAAATGCTAGGGCCCATAATCGGTGGGCAACAGGCTTGCACACAGTCCTCTCCAACAGCCTCCGCTCTGGCCATGCCAGTGACAGCCCCCTTTTAGGGAACTAATTATGGAAAGGCAGCAGCCCTTTCATGGTCCTAAGCGTGGATTCTTTGACCTATTTCTATACATTTTAGGGGGTGTTTAGGGTAAGCACTACATTGGAGCTGACAAAATACATTGTTAAGTGACTAGGCTAGGTGTGTATGGGCCCAGGATAGCATACTGGGGAGGTTAGTGAAGGCAAATATGCATGAAGGACAAAAAAGGAGCATTAAAAGCTTCCAGCATGCATGAGGACAAAGAGGACATTCACAGCATATTACAATCATGGTAATTATGGAATGATCAAATGAATACAATACATTAACAAACCCTAAATACATAGAATTTGATGTTAAAACTTCAAAATAGAATAATAGGTAAAATTTTGGTGCTTTATTCCCAAAAAAAAACTTTTCCAAGGTAGGTAGGAGAGAGGTCTGTGACGTCACCACGCATCAGCAGGCAATCTGATACAATTGCAGCTGTGTGTTTTTTATATGCTCCTTTTTTATGTGCTTGGAAAACTTTTTTTGGGGAATAAAGCACCAAAATTTTACCGCACATGAAGTTCTCCTCTTTATCTTTTTAATTACACACTGCTAAATGGAAACCTTTGAGCTGACTACTTGTGAATCGGCTTGTAAAGTCTGACAAAACATCCAACATAGTGTTGGAGTAGCTGGACGGAGTAAGCCTTTGCAGCTGTATGTCCATGAAATAGCCCATTCACCAAGGGAGAAACACATGGAGGTGTGTGTGCAGCCTGCCGGAGAGTGGAAATCTACACCTGATTCCTTCTGTTAACCATATGAGACCGACTCCCGTAATTAGGAGTCCATCATGTCTGGTAAGAGGCCATCTGGCTGCTTTTTCTCCCATCATATGGATTGATGTGTTACATTTGATCTGCTATCATTTGTGCAAGCGCAGTAGCGTCACTAAGGTTGGTGTCACCTGGTGCGGAAAAACATGGTGTCATCCCCTCCCCCCCCAATGTTTTACCGCATCGGAGCGGCTTTCTTCTCCAGCCTTCCACAGTGCTCTGTCCTGCTGCTGTGGAGTGACAGTATGAGCAGAACAGAGCAGTACACTTGGAAGGCTAGCACATTAGGCTCTCCTGTCCAGCCTGCTACAGTGCACTTGATGGTGACACCCAAGGCTCAACCAAGCCCCCACAGGGGAAGCACACTGCATAAAAGGGTAGGCGCGGCCGAATTGCATGCTACGTACAGGGTGCAGGACTCAGATGTGCGCTACGTGCAGAGTGCAGGACTCAGGTGTGCGCTACGTGCAGAGTGCAGGACTCAGGTGTGCGATACGTGCAGGGTGCAGGACTCAGGTGTGCACTACATGCAGGGTGCAGGACTCAGGATTGCGCTACGTACAGGGTGCAGGACTCAGATGTGCGCTACGTGCAGAGTGCAGGACTCAGGTGTGTGCTACGTGCAGAGTGCAGGACTCAGGTGTGCGCTACGTGCAGAGTGCAGGACTCAGGTGTGCGCTACGTGCAGGACTCTGGAGTATGCTGTGTACAGGGTGCAGGACTCAGGATTGCGTTACGTACAGGGTGCAGGACTCAGGGTTGTGCTATGTACAGGGTGCAGGACTCAGGGTTGTGCTATGTACAGGGTGCAGGACTCAGGGTTGTGCTATGTACAGGGTGCAGGACTCAGGGTTGTGCTATGTACAGGGTGCAGAACTCAGGATTGCACTACATACAGGGTGCAGGACTTAAGATTGCACTACGTGCAGGGTGCAGGACTCGGGATCGTGCTATGTACAAGCTGCAGGACTCAGGATTGTGCTATGTACAGGGTGCAAGACTCAGGATTGGGCTACATACAGGGTGCAGGACTTAAGATTGCACTACGTACAGGGTGCAGGACTCAGGATTGTGCTATGTACAGGGCTCAGGATTGTGTTATGTACAGGGTGCAGGACTCTGGATTGGGCTATGTACAGGGCTCAGGATTGTGTTATGTACAGGGTGCAGGACTCAGGATTGGGCTATGTACAGGATGCAGGACACAGGATTGCACTACATACAGGGTGCAGGACTTAAGACTGCGCTATGTATAGGGTGCAGGACTCAGGACTGCGCTATATACAGGGGACAGGGTACAGAAGTGCGCTGTATACAGGGCACAAGGCTCAGGATGGCGCTACGTACAGGGTGCAGAATTCAAAAGCTCACTGTGTAAAGGGGGCAGAGTTCAAAAACTCACTAAGTACAGGGGGCAAGGCTCAAGAGTGTAAAAGTAAAGTACTGCATCCTACACAGAACAGAAGAGGGGCTGCTACCGAAGAGCAGCTACAACTTACAGAAGGTGTGCAGTCTGGACTTTAGAAGGAGCTGCCGCTGGGACAGTAGTAGAGCTGTCATACACATCGCCCGTCAGTGGATGTCTTTCCCGATCTCTTCCGATTGGCCAATGCTGCTGGTCAGTCCTGTGATCGCTTTAGTCGGTCAGGAGAGATGGGGCGGGCGGTATCTCAGCGCTGCTTGTCTGACGCATCGTGACCCGGAGCGGCTTTGTGTGCTGTGTGTGGGGGTTAATATGACACCGAGCATCCAGCAGTCATAGGCGCACCTGCGGGGCTCAGATTTGGTCCAGACAACTATGTGTGCAGCCCCGCACACACTGCACAGAGATGAATGATGCGCCCCTGGTGTCACCCCTCTGGTGGGTGTCACCCGGGTGCGGGCCGCACCCCCCGCCTCCATATAGCGACGCCACTGTATCCTACACAGAACAGAAGAGGGGCTGCTACCGAAGAGCAGCTACAACTTACAGAAGGTGTGCAGTCTGGACTTTAGAAGGAGCTGCCGCCGGGACAGTAGTAGAGCTGTCATACACATCGTCCGTCAGTGGATGTCTTTCCCGATCTCTTCCGATTGGCCAATGCTGCTGGTCAGTCCTGTGATCGCTTTAGTCAGTCAGGAGAGATGGGGCGGGCGGTATCTCAGCACTGCTTGTCTGACGCATCGTGACCCGGAGCGGCTTTGTGTGCTGTGTGTGGGGGTTAATATGACACCGAGCATCCGGCAGTCATAGGCGCACCTGCGGTGCTCAGATTTGGTCCAGACAACTATGTGTGCAGCCCCGCACACACTGCACAGAGATGAATGATGCGCCCCTGGTGTCACCCCTCTGGTGGGTGTCACCCGGGTGCGGGCCGGGCTCCCTATAGTGACACCACTGTGCAAGCGGAATACAATATTATTACAGAGTCTGCAGGATCCCCTAAGTCTGCTTTGCTTCATTCTGTGGGACCCCTCTGTTTTTTCTGATTGCTGTTTTTCATACATATTTATTTGTTTGGACTATATGGTTCATTTCGTTCGTTTCCATGCCATTTCATGAACTTTGAGTGTATTCACGTTTTTTCACGTGTTATTTATTGTTTTTCGATACATTATTTACATATAAGGTTGTATCACATTTAGTTTCATATCACACACATTAACCTTTTCAATACTTGTCACCCATTTTTTTCATATTTTTTATTTTTTTCACTTTTTTCTTTTTTAATCATGAGTTGCTATTCATGGTTTTAATCATTGGTCATATATATGATTAGCTTATTTTGATCACTCACTTGATTTAATATTTGCCCATCTTTTTTGTTTATACATATTGTTTTTTGGATTAAGTATTTATTTCTTTGAGATTGCTGCATTTATTAATTATTATTCACTATAATTTAATTAATATTGGGGTGAGCGCAGAATTTACCTTTTTCACAGAAAGGATAAAACTTACCTTAAAGCGGGGGTCCACCTAAACCGCCAAAAAAAAAAATATTAAAAGCCAGCAGCTACAAATACTGCAGCTGCTGACTTTTAATACATGGCCACTTACCTGTCCCAGGGTTCAGCAATGTCGGCTGGCGACGCCGAGAAACTGCTCGGCTCTCGGCAGCTGCCACAGCCATCCTAGGTGGGGGAATCAGGAAGTGAAGCGTTGCGGCTTCACTTCCCGGTTCCCTACTGCGCATGCGAGAGTCGCGCTGCGCATCGTAACTGGTCCCCGCTATCTCCTGGGAGCTGTGTGTTTCCCAGGAGACAGCGCGGACTGACAGGAAGAGGCATAGACTCCCATGAGAGTCTATGCCGGAAGTGGGTGCAAATACCTGTCTTAGACAGGTATCTGCACCCCCCTCCCCCCTGAAAGGTGCCAAATGTGACACCGGAGGGGGGGAGGGTTCCGAAAAGCGGAAGTTCCATTTTTGTGTGGAACTCCGCTTTAATATAGTCCTTCTGCAGGACCTGAATATTGGCAGAACAGGTCTCTGGAATAATGATTCCCAGAGCCTGGGGGGAGATTCCAGTCATGAACTTGATATCCTGGAGACTTCACCCCATCGCCAAGTACCGCAAGGTGGCAACTAGCCTCTGCTCGGGAGTGAAGGCTTGCCGCATGCAGTTGTCCTGCTTCGTAATATAAGGGGACAGCAAAGCCAACAGGCTCTAATCGACTCTGGGGCTGCAGGTCTATTCATTGATGCTGCCTTTGTATCAAAGCACTCGATTCCACTGCAGCTGTGTGACACTCCACCTGCCATTGAGGCTCTTGACGGGAGACCTCTACAGCCTGCCCATGTAACTCATGAGACGGTTCCGTTGTCTATGGCCGTAGGGGCTCTTTACCATGAGATAATCCAATTCCAAGTGATTTCCTCTCCTAAGTTTCCGCTAGTTATTGGTTATCCCTGTTTGCAGAGGCACAACCCCTCTTTTGATTGGCTCCATGCTGAGGTTCTCTCCTGGTCACCACAATGCAGTGAAACATGCTTCCAGAAGGTAGCCAAGGTCCTTTGTACCTCTTCACCCTCCTCCCTGCCAGAGGAGTACCGCAATTTTAGCGATGTCTTTGACAAAGGTGAAGCCGGTAGTTTGCCTCCACACTGGACGTATGATTGCGCAATTGACCTTCAACCTGGTGCCACTCCCCCTCGTGGCCGGGTTTACCCTTTGTTGGTCTTGGAGGATAAAGCCATGGAGGAGTATGTTGCAGACGCACTTTCTCAGGGTTTCATCTGCAAATCCTCGTCTCCTGCTGGTGCTGGTTTCTTCTTTGTGAAGAAGAGGAGCAGTGAACTGAGACCTTGTATTGATTATAGGGGTCTCAATCGCTTCATGATTAAGAATGCCTACCGATCCCGTTGATTACAGAGTTATTTGACCGCCTCTGTAACCGAAACCAGGGGCTTATCCTTCTGGATAACTGGGGACAACACACCACCTAAGGTCTGTCCATGACAGGACCTCAAGGTTCGGGTGTTCCCAGGACGGGTAGAACAAGACTTCAAAAAGTGACCTGCCTGGCCACAATAAAGGTACAATCTCTCCCTCCTCCTAAAGGCTCTCTCATCCGCAGAGAGATGTGCATGGGTTCATCTTCACTGACTGACTCGGTACCAGGAGGCATGGGAGGTGAGGGAGGCATGGATGGGACTGCAAAGCTCGGAGGCAAATGTACAGGAGGCTTCTGCAAGCGCTCCTTAAAAGAAAGTCTTTCTCTGAGTCTGGAGTCAATGAGGATGGCAAATGAGATCAAGCTCTCCAGCTCAGTGGGTATATCTCAGGCTGCTATCTCATCCTTGATGGAATCCGAGAGACCATGAGAAAAAGCAGCCACGTGGGCCTCATTGTTCCAAGCAACCTCTGCTGCCAGAGTACGGAACTCAATGGCGTAGTCGGCAACAATTCTCGTACTCTGTTTGATGGACATAAGGCCCTTGGCAGCAGAAGCGTAGCGCGCGGGAATGTCAAATTCCCTTTTAAAGGAGGCCACAAACTCAGGGTAACTCAAGACAACAGGTTTTTGCATCTCCCATAGAGGGTTAGCCCAGGCCAAGGCTCTCTCAGAAAGCAAAGATATCATGAACCCTACTTTGCTTCTGTCCGTGGGAAACGCCTGGGGCAGCATCTCAAAGTATATCTCAACTTGGTTGAGAAACCCTCTGCATTGAACTGGATCACCCCCAAATCTCAGGGGAAGTGGGGCGAAACCAGACATACCTCTTATAGAGGTAATACTCAAGGTGGGTGCCTGCACAGAAACTGGCGCAGCAGCAGGGACGGCTTGCAACTTAGGTTGTACCGGAGCAGCCACAGTGGGGGATTCCAGGTGAGCTGTGCGACTCTGGAGTGTTTGTAACGCCATGGAAAACTGATCCATGCGGTGATCTTGCTCATCCAATCCGAAAAAAATATTACCAACAAGTGGATTGACTGTATCTTCTGAATTCATGCCCTTCGCCTACTGTCAGAAACCATGAACCAGACTGAGAAAGAAGTACAGTAAAAATCACACTTGTTTATTAATAAAAATAAAAAGGTAAATAGAGTAAGCATAGTCAAAGCATAGCCAGAGTCCAGTAACTGGATTGGGTAGTCAGTCAAGCCATAGTTCAGTAACCAGATCGGGTAATCAGCCAAGCCAGAGTTCAGTAACCAGATCGAGTAATCAGCCAGGCCAGAAGTCAGGCATCCAAGTAAAGGAACAGCAAGCAAAATAAGGAGCCAGAAGGGATGTCATCAAAGCCAGTCTTTAAACAGGAACGCAGGAGATGGTTTCTTGTGATGTGACCAAGGCGAAGGCAGGAATGAAGTGAGCTGGAGATCTTTAAGTAAGCTGGACTGACGAGCAGATCCACAACAGCTGGTTAACTGTGGAGAGAGCTGGCAGTTAGCGGACAGCTGAGCGGCCAGCTCAGAGAGGGAAGGGCTGAGCCAGCCCTGACAAGAACAAACTGACAGAACGCACTGAAAATCAGAAAGGACCCGAGAAAAACAATCTGAAAATCAGAAACGAGCGGACAAGAACGCACTGAAAAACAGAAGCGAACTATTAAATAGAATTCACTGAAAAACAGAAGCCAACTATTAAATAGAATGCACTGAAAGACAGGAACAAACTGACAACACGCACTGAAGAACAGATACGAACCCACAAGCACAAACTGACAAGCAGAAACGAACTGAAAAGCATGAGGCTGAAAAGCGCAAATCATCTCTCACCAAACTTCTCCTAACACAAGATAAACATGAGATTAGCAGAAGGAGCCCAAAGGGTGGCGCACTTGCTATTGAACTTCCTTTTTATAGTCCCATCGTACGTGTTGTACGTCACCGCGTTCTTGACATTCGGAATTTTGGCCAACATTTCTGTGACCGTGTGGATGCAAGACAAGTTTGAGCCAACATCCTTCGGAAAAAAATCCACGATTTTGTTATCGGAAATTCCGATCGTATGTACGGGGCTTTAGGCGTGCCATACATTATATAATTTCTTGTACAATTTTCGTTTAGATTTACCAAAACTATATAATATGAGGTCAGACCTAAACACTTTCAAGTTGTATGCAATTAGGCAAGCCCTTGCACTACATAGTTGAGGGTAAATCTAAAGGAAATTGAACAAGAAAATTGTACAATGTATGGCCTGCTTTAGTTGTGTGAATTGTATAGTTCATGGGTCCTCAAACTTTTTAGACAGGGGGCCAGTTCACGGTCCCTCAGACTGTTGGGGGGCCGCACTATAGTTTAAAAAAAATATGAACTAATTCTTATGCACACATCTTATTTGTAGTGCAAAAAAAAAAAAACAGGAAAAAAACAGTACAATATTTAAAATAAAGAACAATTGTAATCAATATGAACTTATCAGTATTTCACAGACTCCCCTCATTACAGAACCACTCCCAATCACAGACCCCCCTCCCTATCACAGACTCACCCCATAACAAAGCCCCCCCATGACAGATCCCCCCATCACAAAGCCCCCCAACACAAACTCCTCTCCATCACAAAGCCCCACATAACAGATTCCCCCCATAACAGACTCCCCCATATCACATACTTCCCCCATCACAGACTTTCCCCATAACAGACTCCGCCATCACAGATCCCCCCATAACAGTCTCCCCCATAATAGACTCCCCATCACAGATCCCCCCATATCAGTCCCCCCCCATAGCACAGACTCCCCCATCAAAGATCCCCCATAACAGACTCCGCCATCACAGATCCCCCCATAACAGACTCCCCCATCACAGATCCCCCCATATCACAGATCCCCCATAACAGACTCCGCCATCACAGATCCCCCATAACAGACTCCCCCATCACAGATCCCCCATAACAGACTCCCCATCACAGATCCCCCCATATCACAGATCTCCCCATCACAGATCCCCCATATCACAGACTCCCCCATAACAGACTCCCCCATCACAGATCCCCCCATATCACAGATCCCCCATAACAGACTCTGCCATCACAGATCCTCCCATAACAGACTCCCCATCACAGATCCCCCCATATCACAGATCTCCCATATCACAGACTCCCCATATCACAGACTCCCCCATAACAGACTCCCCCATCACAGATCCCTCATAACAGACTCCCCATCACAGATCCCCCCATATCACAGATCTCCCCATCACAGATCCCCCATAACAGACTCCCCCTATCACAGACTCCCCCATAACAGACTCCCCCATATCACAGATCCCCCCATATCACAGATCTCCCCCATAACAGACTCCCCATATCACAGACTCCCCCATCACAGATCCCCCATATCACAGATCTCCCCATATCACAGACTCCCCCATATCACAGATCCCCCATAACAGACTCTCCATCACAGATCCCCCCATATCACAGATCTCCCCATATCACAGATCTCCCCCATAACAGACTTCCCATATCACAGACTCCCCCATCACAGATCCCCCATATCACAGATCTCCCCATATCACAGACTCCCCCATAACAGACTCCCCCATATCACAGATCCCCCCATAACAGACTCCCCATCACAGATCCCCCCATATCACAGACTCCCCCATAACAGACTCCCCATACCGCAGATCCCCCCATATCACAGATCTCCCCCATAACAGACTCCCCATATCACAGACTCCCCCATCACAGATCCCCCATATCACAGATCTCCCCATATCACAGACTCCCCCATAACAGACTCCCCCATATCACAGATCCCCCCATAACAGACTCCCCATCACAGATCCCCCCATATCACAGACTCCCCCATAACAGACTCCCCATACCACAGATCCCCCCATATCACAGATCTCCCTATCACAGATACCCCATAACAGACTCCCCATCACAGATCCCCCCCATATCACAGATCTCCCCATCACAGATCCCCCATATCACAGATCCCCCATATCACAGATCCCCCATCACAGATCCCCCCCATATCACAGATCCCCCCATATCACAGATCCCCCATCACATATCCCCCCATCACAGACTCCCCATATCACAGATCCCCCCATATCACAGATCCCCCCATATCACAGATCTCCCCATATCACAGACTCCCCCATATCACAGATCCCCCCATAACAGACTCCCCATCACAGATCCCCCCATATCACAGATCTCCCCATATCACAGATCTCTCCAATAACAGACTCCCCATATAACAGACTCCCCCATCACAGATCCCCCATATCACAGATCTCCCCATATCACAGACTCCCCCATAACATATTCCCCCATAACATACTCCCCCATATCACAGATCCCCCCATAACAGAATCCCCATCACAGATCCCCCATATCACAGACTCCCCCATAACAGACTCCCCATATCACAAATCCCCCCATATCACAGATCTCCCCATCACAGATCCCCCCATAACAGACTCCCCATCACAGATCCCCCCCATATCACAGATCTCCCCATCACAGATCCTCCATATCACAGATCCCCCATATCACAGATCCCCCATCACAGATCCCCCATATCACAGACTCCCCCATAACAGACTCCCCCATCACAGATCCCCCAATATCACAGATCCCCCATAACAGACTCTGCCATCACAGATCCTCCCATAACAGACTCCCCATCACAGATCCCCCCATATCACAGATCTCCCATATCACAGACTCCCCATATCACAGACTCCCCCATAACAGACTCCCCTATCACAGATCCCTCATAACAGACTCCCCATCACAGATCCCCCCATATCACAGATCTCCCCATCACAGATCCCCCATAACAGACTCCCCCTATCACAGACTCCCCCATAACAGACTCCCCCATATCACAGATCCCCCCATATCACAGATCTCCCCCATAACAGACTCCCCATATCACAGACTCCCCCATCACAGATCCCCCATATCACAGATCTCCCCATATCACAGACTCCCCCATATCACAGATCCCCCATAACAGACTCCCCATCACAGATCCCCCCATATCACAGATCTCCCCATATCACAGATCTCCCCCATAACAGACTCCCCATATCACAGACTCCCCCATCACAGATCCCCCATATCACAGATCTCCCCATATCACAGACTCCCCCATAACAGACTCCCCCATATCACAGATCCCCTCATAACAGACTCCCCATCACAGATCCCCCCATATCACAGACTCCCCCATAACAGACTCCCCATACCACAGATCCCCCCATATCACAGATCTCCCCATCACAGATACCCCATAACAGACTCCCCATCACAGATCCCCCCATATCACAGATCTCCCCATCACAGATCCCCCATATCACAGATCCCCCATATCACAGATCCCCCATCACAGATCCCCCCCATATCACAGATCCCCCCATATCACAGATCCCCCATCACATATCCCCCATCACATATCCCACATCACAGATCCCCCATCACAGACTCCCCATATCACAGATCCCCCCATATCACAGATCCCCCCATATCACAGATCTCCCCATATCACAGACTCCCCCATATCACAGATCCCCCCATAACAGACTCCCCATCACAGATCCCCCCATATCACAGATCTCCCCATATCACAGATCTCTCCAATAACAGACTCCCCATATAACAGACTCCCCCATCACAGATCCCCCATATCACAGATCTCCCCATATCACAGACTCCCCCATAACATATTCCCCCATAACATACTCCCCCATATCACAGATCCCCCCATAACAGAATCCCCATCACAGATCCCCCATATCACAGACTCCCCCATAACAGACTCCCCATATCACAAATTCCCCCCATATCACAGATCTCCCCATCACAGATCCCCCCATAACAGACTCCCCATCACAGATCCCCCCCATATCACAGATCTCCCCATCACAGATCCTCCATATCACAGATCCCCCATATCACAGATCCCCCATCACAGATCCCCCCCATATCACAGATCCCCCATCACATATCCCCCATCACAGATCCCCCATCACAGACTCCCCATATCACAGATCCCGCCATATCACAGATCCCCCCATATCACAGATCTCCCAATATCACAGATCCCCCATATCACAGATCCCCCATATCACAGATCCCCCATCACAGATCCCCCCATATCACAGATCCCCCATTACAGATCCCCCATATCACAGATCCCCCATCACAGACTCCACATCTCACAGATCCCCCCATATCACAGATCCCCCCATATCACAGATCCCCCTATATCACAGATCCCCCCATATCACAGATCCCCCATATCACAGATCCCCCATCACAGATCCCCCCATATCACAGATCCCCCATCACAGATGCCCCCATATCACAGATCCCCCATCACAGACTCCCCCATCACAGGTCCCCCCCATATCACAAACTCCCCCATATCACAGATCCCCCATCACAGATCCCCCCATATCACAGATCCCCCATATCAATATTACACTGCCGCCCCCTATAATATCACAGCACTCCCACTCAACACTTACCTGTATCACGCAGGACACGAGGCATGGTAGGTCCGGACGGAGGGCGGGACTTTGGAAGTGAGGGGCAGGTGATTGGTTCCTGGGACCGCCCCGATGCCTAGTAACCAATCACCTGCTTCTTAGCACAGAAGGTCCTTTGTCCGGGCCTGTCATGTTTCCCGTCCTGTGTGATGGAGGGAGCAGATAGCAGGGGGAGTGCTGCAGTGTTAAAGGGGCAGTCCGTGGGCCGGATAAAAATGCTGGAGGGCCGGATTCGGCCCACGGGCCGTAGTTTGAGGACCCCTGGTATAGTTGATACCAGTAGTTATACAAAGTGTACACAATTTTAATGTTCTTATTTTGTTAAAACTTGTCTTGCCCCATATAACACCAGAATATACCACCCTATTTCTTGCTCTAACCTCTGCACTAAGCCTAGCCCTAGCTCCAATCTTTAACCCATATACTAGCACATGATCCCAGAACCTTTGCCTTGACATGACCTAAAGCCTTTGCCTTGACATGACCAAAAAAAAGTGCCTTTATTGGTATAAGAGTGGCAATATTTAAGCTCTCTCAAGTGACATGCAGTAGGAAGTATTGAACAAGCAATGTGCACTTGTAAAAGCAACCTTGCCAAATGGGTACTGTAGATAGTTTCCCCACTAAAAAAATACTTTGTAAATGCTAGTGAAAAAAAAAATGGTATGGTTTATATTAATAATTCTGACAGCTCTAATTATATATAACCTACTATATGTGTTTACTAGATACAATTTCAGAAAAAAAAGCAGAAAAAAACACAGAGAGGATAAAACAAGTGTTTGTATGTATGGCAAGCAGTGTTTCTAACAGAGGGAGGGGAAAATCTACTCTCTGTCAATTAAAATAGAGTCTGGATGCAAATAGCATATCAGCACCAATTTTATCACTGAAGAACTTTAAGATCAAAAGCAATTACCTTCAATGGCATCTTGTTTTTATGTGTCTACCCTTCATAGCGGTGGCTAGTAGGGCTGACGAAACCATAATTTACACTGACATCTAATTTCAGCAGATCTGCAAGCAATCTAACTGAAGATGGAGATACTGAGGAAAGAAGAATCTTGTTTTATTCTTGCTGACATAAAGATTTATTATTTTTGCCAACTTTGAAAAATAAACTGTATAAAAAGCAGTGTTTTTAGGTTTTTGCAGTTTTAAGTAGCTAATTTCTTAAATGAAATAATCATTTTACAAAATAATATCTGCCTTTAACTAAATGAACAAGTAACACATATTTGGTTTAGGAGAGATAGATTATTTCAGACTCCAAACACTTTCTCTAACAGAAAAATACAATAGAATTTCAAAAGCCCTTCAAGCTAATCATTTTATCTGAAATATTTTGAGAATCAGGGGAACCTGAATTGCATGAAAGAAACAATGTACTGTATACATATTTCATAATATGCTGTAAACGGTTAGTTTGCCTTTCCAGTAAAAGTTACCATGCATTCAAGCATCCCCAGTAGATTAAAATAACTTGTTCAACTTTGAAAAAAGGAGCTTCTTTTAAATATCATACTTGTAAGCATTAAGAGACCTCTCCAAAAGCCTGTCAGAAAAACTCCTAGTATGCACAACCCTCCCTGTCCTGACTAGATATCAGGATGCACTATGTACCATAGGAATAAGTATGCTGCCTCATTCAAAACCTGCACATGTATGGTGCACTCGCTCTTCCTCTGCAGTGGCTGACCTCAGTGTTGTATTACAGAGGGAGAGTGCACTGTGCATGCATGGGTTTTAAATGATAAAAACATACATGGATTAAAGTTATTAATATGCACATATAAAATAAAGGCTAGACTTTAAAAATTATATTTTTGTGTGCTGTAAATTGAAATTAAGATACATCAATTTAAATAAAATTGTGCTTACAGAATATGAGACAGCTTGCAATGATCAATTACAATAGAAGTAAGTTCAGTGAAGCTGTCAAAGAAAAGTGAACTGGACTAGACAAATTCAGATCTGACCTACCTGTAGATAAGGTTGATTTATGGATGGTATGTATCTGTGAATCTCCACTTATCTGCTGGCTGTTCTGTCTAACATGTTTTATTATTGTAATTTGTAAAGTTTTTTTTTTTTTTATGAAATTAGTCTAGAAATTACCAGCACACAAACTTTTTTCCCAAAACTATATTCTTCTATGTATGCCTGTCCCTGACACCAGGCTGATATTTTATGATACCATGCCAACAGTATAACCCCCGCTAATGTAAACATCAGCCTATACTAAATGTGCCACTGATAAATTGGTCTATATACCTAATGAAATAATTGTACCTCATTGTTTCTGTTTCCTCTTTGCTTTATTGTGCCAAGAATTGGAGTTTAGGAAAGCTACTATCTGGATATGTTACTACCGTATATACTCGAGTATAAGTCGAGGCCCCAAATTTACCACAAAAAACTGGGAAAAACATAATGACCGGAGTATAAGAGGAGGGTGAGAAATGCAACAGCTACTGTAAGTGGAAAAGAGGGTCAACAATGCCCATCTGCAGCTGCATGCCTCCCTGTGTACTGTGCAGCCTACCTGTGTCCTGTGCATGTGTCCCTGTGCAGCCTACCTGTGTCCTGTGCATGTGTCCCTGTGTCCTGTGCATGTCCCTGTGTCCCTGTACAGCCTACTTGTGTCCTGTGCAGCCTTCGTGTGATGATTTGCATCCTCCATGTGCCACTCTGCATCCACCGATCAGCGTGTGACAATACCATTCGGCAGACATTCCACTGTTCAAAAGCCGCGCCTCCTCCTCGTCTGTGATAGGCAGAACACTCCATTTCCCAGCAGTCAGCCTATCACAGACATTCTCTCATTCTCATACCATGGATGAGGATGAGAGAATGTCTGTGATAGGCTGTACACTGACTGCTGGGAAATGGAGTGTTCTGCCTATCACAGATGAGGAGGAGGCGCTGCTTTTGAACAGTGGAATGGCCGCCGAATAGTATTATCACATGCTGGCCGCCGTCTGTCTGCATGACACACTGATCATGTAGAGAAATGACGGTGACTCGAGTATAAGTCGAGGGGGGCACTTTCAGCCTAAAAAAAGGGCTGAAAATCTCGACTTATACTCGGGTATATACGATAATAAACCTTAGAGGAATTCACTTTAATTTTCTGATGGAAAGAGTAGTTAGTGGATGGAGAAACAGCTAATGTTAAGGGGTATCTGTATATTGATCTTAACTTGTGTCTGACAAAAACGTTGTGGATACCGGACCGTCACGCCTATTTGAGCTTGTTGTCCTCTCTTCTGGGAAGGCATGGTTTTGAGGTGTGTCTATTTTGCCAAATGTACATTTGTGAGGCCACAAGGTACATAGGAAGGCTTCAAATCAGCATTCCTTTTTGTTCAAAAGGTATTCATTAAGATTGAGGTCAGGGCTTTGTCCAGGTTCATTGTGCAGGCGACACCAAGCCCCTCAACTATGTCTTTATGGACCTGGTTAGTGGGCCATATAGTGTTTATTAATGAGAAGAAGAGCTGGCTTCCAGCGATGTTTATGCTTTTTGCCTTTTACTTTAACTTTTATATACATTATATATAGTGCTCATCAGTGAGTACAGTCCACACTATGCTGTTTCAGGGCTTGTTGACTCACTTTTGTTTAAATGGAAATGAAAAGTCCAACACAACACACAGTTGCCCTCTCATGGGTTCCCACCATCACTTCAAAATATGGATTAGGTCCTGAACTATTGTCAGGTCCTAGATTATAACACCTGCACACCCAGCCTGCTGGTCTCCAGGAAGGCCTGGATACAGAATTGGAGGGTTCTTCCCAATCAAAGCTCGTCAAAGCCTCCAAGCTCCAGATCCTGATCTGGGATTTACAAAATCCGGAGAAAACCAAAAGCACACTCACACATTTTAACAATGTACACATGGGCAGCCATAAGTGTCTTTGTTTTATCTAAAATAATTTTTGCTAGTATTGTAATGGCGATAAAGAAGAAACTGCATTGCTGGTGTTCCATTGCGGCGCGGGCAGTTGTTTCCGCGCCCCGCCGCCTCCGTTAGGGGGGGTGGGGGGGCGCGGAGGGGTTGGGTCAGTTCCCTTGGTGGCCCAGGGACTGGGGACCTTTGGGCTCTCGTGTCCGGGCCATCGGGAAATAAGTTTGGTTGCACCTTCATGCCTTTTTATGTTACATCAATATTTGTTTAGTTCTGCTGTTTTAATTCAGTTTTACTAATCTTGTTTTTAAATGCTCTTAGTTTCTGCGCTCAAAATGTATTTAAAAGTTACTGTTAATATGCGATAGGTCGGTGGTCCCGATGGACCAATGCTTCCCCCGATGAGTCAGCACTTGGCTGAGACGGCTGTCTCGGCCAACGTCTTACTCGAATGTGGGTCTTATAGCCCACAAACTAAAGCAATTAAGGTATTGTTGCTTACTCAATTTCAAGATTCTCTCACTACATCTACCTTACATGCCTCACTCTTTCTCTCCTGCTCTTTTCTTGTCCCTTTTTTTCCTTCCCCTCCCCCTTGGTCCGCGGGGTGCCTGGCTGGGAACATATATAGGAGAATTCCCCTGTTCCCATGACTCTTAACTGGCTCTCCCTGAATGTTCAGGGTATGAACTCCCCTCAGAAAAGGGTCAAGATTTTTAAATATCTAAAACAACAAAAAATAGATATAGCCTGTTTGCAAGAAACCCATTTTTCTACTACCTCTTGCCCCAAATATTTTGCGGCACATTACCCACAGTTATTTCTGACCAATGCATCCACTAAACACAGGGGTGTCCTGATTGCCATAAGCAAAACGGTTCCTTTTATTTGCAGTAAACAAATAGCTGACCTAAATGGCAGATATCTAATTTTGCAAGGCACTGTTCAAGATAATGAAGTGACAATCATGACCTATTATGCCCCAAATAAAAACCCAAGGCCCTTTCTTACCCACGTCTGCTCCCTGTTACGGTCCCACCAAAGAGGTACCTTCCTGTTGGCAGGGGACTCTAATGTAACTTTGAATCCCTCTCTTGACAAATACCCACCGGACAATAAACCTCCTTCCGCGGCCGCCAAATCTTTTTCACAGTCCCTACAAAATTGTGATCTGATAGATATATGGCGGGAACTCCATCCCTGAGTAGGGATTATACCCACTACTCCCATTCTCATCATTCTCATTCTAGGATCGACCATATGTTTGTCCTTCGCAAACACCTTCCCTTAATAGAATGAATTTCTACCCTTGCCACCCCATGGTCAGATCATGACCCCATCCTAACGGTTTGTCATTCTCTTTTGAGTAAACCACAACTTTCTCCATGGGTGATGAATGACTCTCTTCTATCCTACAGAGAGATTCTTGCTGACATTCATGACGCTTCAGTTGAATATTTTAGAATTAATACTGGAACAGTATCATCTCCAGTTACACTTTGGGAAGCATATAAAGCTGTTCTCAGAGGTCATGTTATCCGTATAGCATCTAGACGCAAAAAAGAGAGAGCAAAGGCTCAACGCGATCTCAAATTAAAATTAGAGGCTGCGACCAGGGTCTTCAAACAAGCACCCACTCCCACTAATCGTAAACTCTTAGATAGGGCCCGCACAGAATTAGACTTGTGTCTAACTAATGAAGCAGAAAGGACCCTACACTGGGCCTGGCAGAAGTGGTATATAAAAGCGAATAAACCTAATGCAATGCTAGCTAACAGATTACGCACCTTCACCCCGAAATTTACTCCTATTACTCTTCGCACGCGCCACAACTCCCTAACCGGTAATCCCCAGCGAGTTCTGGAGGAATTTAGGCATCGCCTCACTAAACTTTATTCAGAGCCGGATCATCTTTCAACCCAAGGTCTGGATACCTTTCTCGCAAACCTATCATTACCTTCCTTGTCTGAAACCCATACATCCCTGATCTACCGAGATATACAGGTCTCAGAAGTCCTCCAATGTATTAAGGAGCTGAAGGTGGGCAAGAGACCTGGTCCAGATGGCTTCACGGCACTTTATTACCGGAAAATGGCAGACGTCATTGCTCCATATTTGACTAAGATGTACAATTCAGTCAAGGAATGTTGTCCCTTTACACCCAATCAATTGACTGCCAATATTGTCATGATACCTAAGCCAGATAAAGACCATTCATCTTGGGCTAACTTCCGGCCCATATCCCTAATTAACATTGATATGAAAATTTAAAAAAAGATCCTGGCCACTCGCCTCAATTCCTTTCTTCCACGCTTAATAAAAAAAGAGCAAGTGGGATTTGTCCCAAGGAGTCAGGCAGGCGGCGCAATAAGAAGCCTTCTTCAAATACAACACATTGTTCATAACAGATCCCTAGAAACTATGTTTTTATCATTGGACATCAACAAAGCCTTTGATACACTGTCCTGGCCATACTTGATACAAACACTAAAACACTTTGGCTTTGGCACCTCTTTCATGGGCTGGGTCTCAGCCATCTATAATTCCCCTCAAGCCAAAGTGAAGTATTATGGGTTTGAATCATATACCTTTCCTATTAGAAGGGGTAATCGCCAGGGATGCCCACTTTCTCCATTGTTATTTATTTTAGCACTAGAACCCCTGGCGGAAGCCACTAGATCACATCCAGATATAACCTTCGTGAAAATAGCAGGTACCCCGCATAAATTGTCCATGTTCGTGGATGACATCTTATTGACTATTACTAAACCGAGAATCACCCTCCCTAATCTGTTATCTCTTCTGGATACCTTTGCCACCTTTTTGGGCCTTTCTGTTAATTCCGCTAAATCCAAAGCAATGTCGATAAATCTCTCACCATCTGAAATAGAAACCCTACAGTCACACTTTTCTTTCCAATGGTTAAACTCCTTACCATACCTCGGTATCTGACTTACCCCAAAGTATTCAGGTTTATTTCAAGCTAATTTTCCCCCATTATTTAGAAAATTCACAGAAATGCTCTCCTCGTGGTCCGCCCTCCCGTTGTCCTGGTTTGGTAGGATTGCTACCATTCGCATGTCCTACCTCCAAAAGCTGCTTTACTATTTCAGGGTTCTGCCGGTCTAGGCCCCCTCCCATATCCTCCGTATTCACCAATGCAAAATCATGCAGTTCATTTGGGGTTCCAAGAGACCTAGGATTAAGAAGCAGGTGCTTTTTGCTCGTAAGATTAATGGAGGTCTATCAGTACCCAATCTACAAGCTTATTACACAGCGGCAGCCATAGCTCCACTATCCCATCTTCATGAGAAAACTCAGATGCCGTTATGGGCCACTATGGATATGGTAGACTCTCATCCGATACCCTTAGCCTCTCTTCCATGGCTCCCTCCAGAATACCGTCCAAGTGTAATGTGCCCATGTTTGGCCCATTCACTACGGTTATGGGACTCAGTCAAATACTCTGCAGGCCTAATCTCTCCACACCTTCCTCTACTTTCCCTTCTTCACTGTCCATTGTTCCCGCCGGGGCACGATAATCCGCAGCAATTCCGGTGGTGGACCGAACACGGCGTTGTGGATGTCCACTCTATGCTTTCCCCAACCAGGATCACAACATTTGCAGCTTTACGCTCCTCACATGACATCCCCTCAGGGAACATTTTAGATATATACAAATACAACATTTCCTCCTATCCCTTATAAAATTCCAAGCTACTCCTTATACATTAACTCCCTTTGAACATCTTTATAGATCACGACCCCAGTCCCCAGGTTTGATTTCTTTAATTTACGCTGCCATTATTGGCTCCACAAAACCGCCTGTAAAAGCATATTATCTCCACTGGGAGGCAGAATTGGGTAAAAAGCTAGACCCAGAGGACTGGAAGGTCATGACTATTTCATTATCCAAGTGTTCCAAGAATGTTCTCTTCTTGGAAAATGCTTACAAAATACTTTATAGATGGTACTATACCCCAGCCAGATTAGCGAGTTTCATCCCATCATATTCCCCTTTATGCTTCCGTGGGTGTTCACAAGAAGGCACGATGGCACACATTTGGTGGAAGTGCCCTAAGGTATGCAGACTGTGGGTCAGAGTTTATGCACTTCTCCGAAACCTCCTCAACACTACTATAAAAAGGGATCCCTTTGAGGCTCTTTTGGGGAAACCAATCATTGAACTGTTGCGGCCAGAATGTCAGTTGGCATCTCATCTATTTACTGCAACTAAATTAACTATTGCAAAAGCATGGAAAACCCCGGCCCTTAGTTTTGAAGCGGTTAAAAACCGCATTAATGATATCATGGTTAATGAAAAACTGACAGCAGTATTATCAGACACACATGACAAATTTCTTCGGACATGGCAACCATGGGTAAGCTATGCCCACCCCTCCAGATTCGATACTGCACTACTCTCCCTGTAGCGAGTTTTCAGGCCCCCCACCCCGTGGACTCCCCCCATCTTCCCTCTCCTCTCACCCTTTCCTCTTTGTTTCTCCCCTCTCTTTCTTTTTCTAAAAATTATGTCAGTTCTTTTCTACCCCCTTTCTCTACCTACATTTTCTGCTACTTTTCTATACGCTTCAACCCACAGGCTTACCCCTGACGGGGACAAGGTACAAGATGACAAATGTTCATGAACATATTTTGTCTTTTCAGTGTTTTGCTTATTGATGCATGGTTATGTAACACATTTCTCTTTTTGTTGGTAATAAGACTATGTAAACATGTATTCGTACTATGCTCATTTATGTGTTCCTCTCTATGTACTATTAATAATCTATATGTTCAATAAAATCTTTTGTACAAGAAGAAACTGCATTGCTGACTAAAACATATACCTATATTGTGCATATTCATCAAAAGAATAGATAAGACAAGTTCTCTGCAACTTAGAAAATACAAAAGGATTGTATTACACAGACAATTGGGAATTTATCAAATATCTGAAGAAAAATTTAATGTGAAACCTACCCACACACTGTTCCCAGGAATAAGTGCAAAAAATATAGCAACGTTTATATAATTAGAATATAATGGTTGAGAAACTATAGAAATCTAAACCAAAGTGTTGTGTGCTGTTTCAGATATAGAGCTATTTAGAACTTAGGAGTACGCTTCGATATAATTGATCACAAAATAGTATATGGCACTGCAGCCTGAGTACATCAGACCTAAACACAGAAGAGCCACAGTTCAAAATCAAGTAGGAGATGTTTCTAATGGACAGCAAGTAGATGATTCTGCCTGTCACATACCCCAAATTTTCAGATTTTTTGTGGGCAATCTTTGTGGTAATAGATCAGTTTGTTATACAGGAGTACTTTATTAATCTCTGCTTTCCATTGCTGTAAGGTAGGTAGGGATCCTTTTTCTCCCGGGTTGATTCTGGCCTGGCTTGTGCCGGTTTGAAGGCAAACTTCTCCATAAGTGCTAATGCTTTATTGGTAGAAATGGGGTTGCATTTTTCTGGCCAGGGGCTGGGAGGCACAAGGAGCTCCCAGAGATGTGCCTCCTGGGAGTGGCAACCCAGAGGTACCGGAAAAAAACACTTTGCCAGTGGTACACCATTGGTACATCACTGGGACTAGGACACATAACTAACTGCTTTTCTTACGCATGCCTCTTGAGAAATTTTTATACTGGTCATATGATGTGTCTTGTGTTACTGCACTTGGCACTTTTTCTTTATTTTATCCACTTTTTAGCATGTATGTTCACATTTTTTTTTTTTCCACAGAGACAGAAAGTGCAGGTTCGGCAGGGCTTGCCCTGATCTCAGGGAGAGGATCTGTGGCCTTAGGGTATTTTTCTTCTTCCCAAGGGGCCTCTTTTCCTCAAGTACTTGGAGGAACAGCTCTGGCATTTCTCTAGGGAGCAGGGTCCACTTGGCTTTGGTCTAGGTAGGCCATAATATCCATTGCCTCTGCCAGTAGCCTTGTACTGTGGAGGTTTCAGGGATTGAGACCTTTTCTCTTCATAGGTTGGTCCTATTCTGTACCCTTCATGCACTTTTTTGTGTGTTGTAAATTCAGTGTTTGCTTTTTTTATTGGCAGGAGATCAGGGGATCGACTAAGCACTACACCGTGAAGCTAAAAAAGAATAAAAAATCAGCCAGGGGTCCCTTGATACTTAATGTGAAATTGGTTATAACACTGAACATTTTGTTCATGGAATTGGCAGCAAATATGTATGTATGAGTTGGCCCATCCTTTGCAGCTATAACAGCTTCAACTCTTCTAGGAAGGCTGTCCACAGGGTTTAGGAGTGTGTCTGTAGGAATGTTTGACTATTCTTCCAGAAGCGCATTTGTGAGGTCAGGCACTGATGTTGGACAAGAAGGCCTAGCTCGCAGTCTCCACTCCATACCAAGATATTTTGGACAATTTCATGCTCCTAACTTTGTGGGAACAGTTTGGGGATGGCCCCTTCCTGTTCCAACATGACTGCACACCAGTGCACAAACCAGGGTCCATAAAAACATGGATGAGTGAGTTTGGGGTGGAGGAACTTGACTGGCCTACACAGCGTCCTGACCTCAACCCGATAGAACACCTTTGGGATGAATTAAAGCAGAGTCGGGCCTTCACGTCCAACATCAGTGCCTGACCTCACAAATGTGCTTCTGGAAGTATGGTCAAACATTCCCATAGACACAATCCTAAACCTTGTGGACAGCCTTCCCAGAAGAGTAGAAGCTGGTATAGCTGCACAGGGGGGGGGGGGGGGGGGACTCAATATTGAATCCTACAGACTAAGACTGGGATGCCATTAAAGTTCATGTGCGTGTAAAGGCAAGCATCCCAATACTTTTGGTAATATAGTGTCAATTTTAAAGGTTCCCACACCAACAGCAGCTCACTGCAATGGAAACTTAAAAACACTTTGGCATAATATGGCATATATATAGAGTCTGAAAGGCTGCGCACCCCGGATAGCAAATCTTAGAAAGAAGAAAAAGGTTCCCCGTGGGTTTTGTTAGCAGCAATTGAGAGTCACAAAAAGGTTAGTAAAAAATAAATATTTTTTTATTATCAAAAAGCAATGGGACAATACTGTACAAAAGTTAAAACATGAGCTCTGGTATACATTGTGCGAGACCATAGGGTATGGAGAAGGGGAAAAATGGTTGACAATACCAAATGCAGTACAGATTTAAAAATCATTTAGAAATTCTCAGCTTGCAATAATAGAATTGATGATGCGATTGACGTTGCAAAACGCGTAGAGGCTTCTGGGAAATTTATCACGTTGTTATGCAATTTCCGGCTGGGCGAGAGCGAGGCGCGGAACGCAGATCGGGTGAAAACGAGCCTTGCACCGCACGCCGGCCTGGAAACTACACACAAGATTTCTTCACCCATTAACAACTGCTGGAAAAGCTTGGTGCCGGCTTATGGGCACCCCAAAATGTGAGTGCATAGCTTTTTTTATCTTTTGTATCAAATAAATATCCATTACATATTGCGCAATGATTGCTGTTTATTTTCTATGAGGATGGATATGGTTTGCCTATAGCAATTGGGGCCAGCAAGGAGAACTGTACAGGTGGACTGGTTATCTCTTCTAATGAACCAAAGGTGCATACTTACCAGTATCTGGTGAGTGGTTAATACAGGTGGTGGTGGAATTGTCACTTTTAATGGTGGAAATGTCACAAGGAGAAATGAATGATTGACCTGACAAGCACAAGAATCACCTATTTATAAAGGACAGTTCACAGAGCACTTTGTTAACAATTAACACATTTGCACATAGCATAAATTGGACACTGTAGCATTTTATATTTAATTATTTAACGATTGTACCTGTATGTGGTTTTATGATATTTTTGGCATTTGGCACATTGCACTTTAAGTTTGTATATTTAGATAAAATATTGAAGTATAGAATTCTGGTTACACAACAGATTTGAGTAAACTAGTGGTGTACTTAATTTCAAAACAGTAGGGTTGCGCAGTCAATAGTATTTTTAAATTTTATTTTTCACTTATTATTGGTGATTTTTTTTTTGACTGCAGCAACCAAATTAGGATTCACATTTATTTATTTTATTAAGTTATATATGCTCCAGTGACCCTCACATACTCACTTCAATAATAGAATTGGTTGTAATGTCTGATGTACGGAAAAAGCCCCAATGCATTTCGACCTAAATGTCTACGGTCTTCCTCGGGGGGGGGGGGGGTTCTCATAATTTTATAGATACATCAAAAGACAAATTTGCAATAATGCATGATGTAATGTGCAGTCATAATTGTTTATACATCTATCATAAACATAAAAGACGCTTGTCACATTATATTTACCCTCTCCATTGAATAGGTTCGCTTAACCAAAGACTTCTTTAATAAAAAACACATATAGAGATAGCAAATGGTTTCCCCATTGAAGATCCTGGAAAATTCTCATTGAACATCCTCACCTCCACCCTGATGGGGGCCACCCCCGGCCGTGGGGCTTACAAGTGGTCACACCAAATAGGGCATCCCAAAGGATAAGGCAGCTGGGAACAAGCAACACCTGGAAGTCATCACAATTATTCTAATTAATATCTACTATATTTTGTGTATTTATTATAGATTTGATATCTGGGCTTAATGGGAAGATAATTACTGGGAAGCAACAGACCTCCTTAAAAACTAAATCATACATATGAAATGGCCTCATTGAGGCCTAGATATGTGGTAGCCCCAAGTTTGTATATACATTTCTGTATAATATGTAACAGCTTTTTGTTCCAATCGCTGCCCCTTACTGGCCCTTACTATTAGAATAATTGTGGTGACTTCCAGGTGTTGCTTGTTCCCAGCTGCCTTATCCTTTGGGATGCCCTATTTGGTGTGACCACTTGTAAGCCCCACGGCTGGGGTGGCCCCTTCGGGGTGGAGGTGAGGACGGTCAATGAGCATTTTCCAGGATCTTCAATGGGGAAACCATTTGCTATCTCTATATGTGTTTTTTATTAAAGAAGTCTCTGGTTAAGCGAACCTATTCGATGGAGAGGGTAAATATGATGTGACAATCGTCTTTTATGTTTATGATAGATGTATAAACAATTATGACTGCACATCACATCATGCATGATTGTAAATTTGTCTTTTGATGTATCTATAGAAATATGAGAACCCCCTGAGGAAGACCATAGACATTTAGGTCGAAATGTATTGGGGCTTTTTCCGTACATCAGACATTACAACCAATTCTATTATTGCAAGCTGAGAATTTCTAAATGATTTTTAAATCTGTACTGCGTTTGGTATTGTCAACCATTTTTCCCCCATCTCCATACCCTATGGTCTCGCACAATGTATACCAAAGCTCATGTTTTAACTTTTGTACAGTATTGTCCCATTGCTTTTTGATAATAAAAAATACTTATTTTTTACTAACCTTTTTGCGACTCTTAATTGCTGCTAAAAAACTCCATGGGGAACCTTTTTCTTCTTTCTAAGACTTGAAAAACGCTTTGGCTAATTTATTAAAAGAAGATTTTATTGCAGTCTACTGGTGATGCTGACCAAAGTGTTTTCAAGAAATGTTTCTGTGGTGAAGGAGAACGGGGATTACATCAAGGTTTGATGGCACCTGTAGTTTACCTGTCATAAGACTGTGTTACACCAATATTTACTAAATAACATCTACTTTTTTTTGCGCTATTTGTGTTTGGTCACTTGTATCACTATATATGTAAAACCTTGGATTGCGAGCATAATCCATTCTGGAAGCATGCTTGTACAGTAATCCAAAGCACAAAGCAAATCTCCCCATAAGAAATAATGGAAACTCAAATGATTCTTTCCACAACCATTTATTCATAGGTCCTTCAGTTTATAGTCCATAAAAAAAGATTATAGATTGTGTAAGCATCAAATTTCCATCCACAAATGGAAGCCTCCACAAGGGGATTAGAAGCAAAATCCAGCAGAAGCTACAGAGAAGAGAGGCACTTCTAAGTGTAGCAATATGGTTACATTTAATGAAGGTACAACATTTAGCAACTCACATGGTTGATGATTAAAAGAGGCACATCTAAATATGCAGGGATCTGGGGTAAAGCGGTTCACATAGACCGGCTCTCACTGCTGTCAGTCTGCAATCATGACTGGGAAGACTACCCTGCGGTAGAGCGATCTAAAAACGAGGCTTGAAGTGTTCGTGGAGAGGAGTGTAGAAGGGACGATGTCTATGGCAGTGTGGAGGATGGTCTGTGGACAGCTTTACCCCAGGATGCCTGCATACTTAGATGTGCCTGTTTTAATCATCAACCATGTGAGTTTCTAAATGTTGTACCTTCATTAAATGTAACCATATTGCTACACTTAGAGGCGCCTCTGTTCTCTTTTATACTCAGTTGTGACATGACACTACTCTTATGTCAAGACATCGATGTATATCAAGTTACAATTTTGTAAAAAATTTTGCTTGTCTTGCAAAACGCTCTCAAATCAAGTTACTCTCAAACAAGGTTTTACTGCATGGTGTTTTCACATACTGTATATTGTGTCTTTTTTTAAATAATTAAAAGGGATAATATGAATTTGTTAAACACTCTGACATATAATTTAAAAGGACAGCACATCTATACTTTTATTGCAATGTTGTTGTAATGTTTATCCTGACACTGCATAGTGTGCAGTATCATTTATTTCACGTCAGTTTTTTTTTTTTTTTTCCATTTCTAATTTATTTTTCATCCAGTTACCACTAATTTATTTAGCAGAGTGCAGAAGATGTTTTTTTGCATAATAACCCATCATAACCTAGTCCAACCCTCTACTCCTACCCCAATTTGTTTCAGCATAATTTCCAGAACTGTGAAGAAAAACAAACATTAGCATGAAAAACCAAGGCATGAAGTAGGAGGTATTACACACAAATTATGTATATTTGCAGACGATATATTACTTTTTCTATCATCACCACAGGTCTCTGGTCCTAACTTAATACCAGCTCTTGATGGATTTGCAGCCCTATCCGGCCTTATGATTAATCCTAAGAAATGCCTAGTGCTTAATATTTCACTCACAAACATGGAATTGATCCCGGCTAGGGCTGCACTCCCATTCACATGGGCAGAAAAATCAATCCCATATCTTGGAATTCATTTAACAGCATCTCATTCTGACTTATTTTCAACCAATTATCCTCCTGTATTAAGACAGATCACAAATCTAATAAAACAATGGTCGCAACTTCCTTTATCCTGGATAGGGAAGATTAATGCAATCAAAATGACTATTCTACCCAAATTGCTTTATCTATTCAGAGTCCTCCCTATTCCAATTCCTTCTTATTTTTTGAGAATAGTACAAAAAAGAGCAACTTCGTTTAAATGGGGCTCTTCTAAACCACGTATACCTATACACACACTACATCTTCCCAAAAATAAAGGAGGCCTGGGATACCCTAATTTTACTAACTACTACAGAGCAGCACATTTGGCCAGTCTGTCCAAATACCATGCAAAACAGGAAATCCCATTATGGGTATTTATAGAGGCTTCAGAAAATGACCCTCTATTAATATCAAATTTATTATGGCTTGATCCTAAAGACCGCTTTAAAATTCATAATCCCATAACTAAACACTTCTTATCTCTCTGGGATAAACTAAAAACCAAATATCAGTTACAATCTCCACACAATCCTCTCCTTTCTTTTATCAGAAATCCGGCCTTTTATCCGGCATGGATCTACCCAAATTCTTTTAAAGCTTGGACAACATCAGGCATTCAGACACTAAATGACTTCATAGCATCTAAATCATTCCTTTCATTCCCATCGCTTAGAGAAAAATATGATCTACCAAACTCTGAGATATTTAGATATCTCCAAATCAAAAATTTCTATACACCATTCCTAAAGAGGGATACACCATTATCCCAATTATCCATTTTTGAATCAATCTGTACAAAAGATCCATTTGCTAAAGGTACAATTTCATCACTTTATAATCAATTATATGGAGTAGCAAATCTTAATAGACCCTCTTACGTTCAGAGGTGGGAGGAGGACCTGGGACGAACTTTAGAAGACATGGACTGGTCTAATATATGGCTCACATCTAAGTCATCTTCACCCAACATCTTAGCACTGGAGACAAATTATAAAGTCCTAACTCGCTGGTACCTTGTACCCGCTAGAGTGGCAAAATATTCACCTAATACCACAACTCTTTGTTTTCGAGGATGCCCAGAAATAGGCACATATTTACACATATGGTGGGCGTGCCCAGTAATCCAAACCTTCTGGAAGGAAGTCTTCGTGATTGCATCTAAAATATTTAAAAAAATAATACAACCAGATCCATATTTAACTTTACTTAATCTAAAACCGGAATGGCTAACACTCTCTCAATTCAAACTTATGATCCAACTAATAACGGCTGCAAAACAAACAGTGGCCAAGGCATGGAAATCTCCTACATTGGTACTAGCAGAAACAATTCACAGAATGAATAATACAATGGCACATGCTAAGATGGTAGCCATCGATCAAAATCAAATTCCAAAATTTGAAAAACTTTGGCATCCTTGGATAAAACAACAGTTCCTGTCAAATTTCAATGACTCTGTCCTGTTGCCATGGTAACAGATTAAATGACTTATAGAGACACCCATTCTAAGGCTTCAAAGAGAACTAAAAAGAATAATAAACTGACGAGCGGGACAACCTTGTGGACCATACCTCTACCTTTCAACCCTTTTTCTTCTTTCTCTTTCCTTTTCTCCACCTTACGATTAAAGCTCATTATCAGAATTTATTTGACCTATATACACTCTACTTGTTAACAATATGTATAGTAGGTATAAATCTTTTAAATACCTACAAAAGTAACTAAGGAAATGATATATATCTTTAATTTAGGTTTACGTGAACCCAATGTTTAATATTTGAAATTTCATGATATTTACCTATATAAACCCTACTGTAAAACAATGAGCTTACTTTATAGATCCTTGTAAACTTACTTTATGTATCTTTATGTATCTTTATAACATTGTATACTCAATAAACTTCTTTTGACAAGGAAAAACCAAGGCATTTCACATGTAACACTTAATAGCACAAGGTGAAAAATCTTGCATGTGCAAACCATAGAAAAATATTACCATACAAAGATGAACAACTCACTCTAGGGAAGCAAGATATGAGATGGCCACCCCCCCCTCCCAAATACAAATAGTGTTTGCACTAGTATTAACAAATTGTCTCCTCTTGCAGTTTCTGCACCTTAACACGCAGACTGTAAAACAAAAGTAATAAACAGAAGAAGAAGGATCAGAAGGCAGCATCAATAGCAGGCATAAACCAGCATTTTCAATTAGACCAAAACTACTAGGTTTGTTAAGAAGTTTAAAGGTCCAATACTGTTGGGTAGTGACAAGAAAAGAAGGGGTTAAACCATTTGGGAGAGGAAATACCTAGTAGTAAAAGTATGCAACATGAGTTCAGAAAGAGCAAATACTAACAACCAAGTGATGGCACCTCGTGGTCAGGCATAAAGGAGGTACAGGAAAAAGTCAAAGAGATCATTTTAACTCTATTTCTAATATCTCATCTTGCAGTTATACTACTTATATATGCATATACTAGTATATATGCCTCAGGAGATCTCTTACCAAGAAAACATTACTTGAGCAAATTACATACAACCTCAAGGAAGTTAATGAAAAATGTGCAGTCATCATCAGCAAAATGTAGCCGTGCAGAGTACAGTATTGCATATTTGAGTAAATGCAACTTCCATTTGGCCTTAACAAACCTAGCTAATTGCTTGGTCATTTCTGTAGAAAAGCCTGGGAAAACTGCCACAGTGGTGTTTTGAAAAGGTACATTGCCCATATTCCTGGCGAGTCACAGAACCAGATTGTGTTCCCTGCAGTCAATTACTTTAGTAATAAAAGTTCTGGGAAGTGCCCTGGAAGTGGGAGGTGCAAAGGTGGAAGTGATATACTTCTGTCATAACTAATTGTTTTAAGGGATTCCAAATCAACAGGATCAGTCCCCTCCCTAAAAAGCAAAGGTTATTTCTGCATAATCGATTTTCAAGTTCCTCCTGTGTCTGTTGCACAGCCTGTAGTTGGAGGTATTATTGATCAGATAGGTGCTGTAAAGAATTTAACTGATCTTCCACAGTACTAATCCTAGTCTCAGTCTCTGTGACTCTATCTCTCTGTTTCTGTAAGTCTTACCAAATTTAAGAAATGTTTAATGTTGAACTTATATGTAAAAAAAAATTGACAGTGAAAAGGAAAAATAGTTTCTTTTTGTGAAAAATTGCTTTTTGAAAGAGAATACACATTTTTATATGGACTTAAAATGACTTTTTACCCAAAATACAGAAAAAACAGTCCATAGAAAATGCAAAAAATAAACTAGTTCTTAAAATAAAATGATAATTTAAAAAATGGTTGGGCTTTCATATTTTAGTACTTGTCAAAATTAGGCTAACTTGTTGGGACTAGTTGGAAAAAATGGATAAAAATGCATTTATTCCAATAATTACTTATGGTGTAAATAGTAAAATACTTTAAATCAATTTCTCATAATATTCTCATTGAAATATTCTTATGAAAAACTGTATGTGCAATCATCTAATTATGATTATATTTTTTTAAGTTTCCAAAGATGATTTCTGTAGTAAAATATAAACATGCTTGGAAAAACATGACCTTTCTCAGCAAGACCGTAATTAATTGCAAAAATATCATCTTTGAAATACAGAAAAATGCTTTTGTCTCTACCTTGGTTTTCTCCCAAAGGTTTTAAAGAGTAATAGAGCAAACATGAAACACTTGTGTTAGTTTAATATTAATATTTTAATAAGAAATAGTTTTTATAATGAGGTATTTCAAATATTACAATATTAACAACTTAAAAAAACTTTTTTCCTGAAGTACCAGTTTTTATTCTTCAGCCTTGAGAAGTATGTGGCTGTGAAGCAATACTGGATTTGGAGTACTGAATCACTTACTTACAGTACTGTACAATAAATGTTGTATTTCATCACAAGATTAATATTCTTTAATAAGCAACCACATTTTTTTTTACATTTATTCTAAGCTGAAGGGACATTTAATAGAGTCCTATAAATGTATGATGCTGGACTACATGTACTTTGGATTCCTTTATGTTTTATAGTTAAAACATAAAAAAAATGATAAAGTATCATTTCTGGCTTATAACATTATGCTTTGGATAAATCAAAGCAAACCAGCACATTCATGAAACGAAAGGTGACCAATAAATTGGATCTGAAAACAATCTGAATCTTCTTTCTTTTGACTTTAAGCCTGACTTCTGTTGTTTCTCCTATCTTTCTAGTCCTCTGAGTGTATCTTGCTAACCCTGTCATTGCCATGCCTTAACTTTGTCTTTTGTGTTTCTGGCTATGACTCCTAGATCATCATTCCTGGCTACATCCAATATGTTTTTTGACAAATAGGTGGTTGCTAAGCAGTGGGACAGGCAGCCGGTCTCCGCACCCTTAACAACCAATGACTCATCAGCTGTCAGCGGGCTTCACTGCTCACAGCTGATGGAAAAAAAAGCAGACAATTAAAAAGTATGAAATTTTTCTTAAAAAAAAAAACAGTGTGGGGTCCCTCCCAAAATCCAAACCAGGCTTTTATCTGGGCATGCAGCGCGGCAGGTCAGGAAAGGGGGGGGACATGAGTGAGCATCCCCCCTCCTAAACCATACCAGCCCACATGCTCTCAACATGGGGGGTGGGTGCTTTAGGGCAGGGGGCTCTGCTACCCCCCACCTCAATGCACCTTGTCCCCATGTTGATGGGGACAAGGACCTCATCCCCTCAACCATGCCTGGTGGTTGTGGGGGTCTGCAGGAAGGGGACTAATCAGAATCTGGAAGCCCCCTTTAAGAAGGGGGCCCCCAGGTCCTGGCTCCCCCCCTATGTGAATGAGTATCGGGTACATCGTACCCCTACCCATTCAGCAAAAAAGTGTCACAAGGTAATAAAAATGCACAGACAGTTTTTGACAAATCTTTTATTAAAAAAATTTAAAAATAGTGTCCCCCCCAAATCATGCCATCCGCCACCCTCTGGACCTGAAAAAAAAGAAAAAAAATGCTCCGACTAGGGATGAGCTTCGAGTTCGAGTCGAACTCATGTTCGACTCGAACATTGGCTGTTTGGGGTGTTCGCGGCAAATTCGAATGCCACGGAACACCCTTTAAAAGTCTATGGGAGAAATCAAAAGTGCTAATTTTAAAGGCTAATATGCAAGTTATTGTCATAAAAAGTGTTTGGGGACCTGGGTCCTGCCCCAGGGGACATGGATCAATGCAAAAAAAAGTTTTAAAAACGGCCGTTTTTTCAGGAGCAGTGATTTTAATAATGCTTAAAGTCAATCAATAAAAGTGTAATATCCCTTTAAATTTCGTACCTGGGGGGTGTCTATAGTGTGCCTGTAAAGGGGCGCATGTTTCCTGTGTTTAGAACAGTCTGACAGCAAAATGACATTTTGAAGGAAAAAACTCATTTAAAACTACCCGCGGCTATTGCATTGCCGACAATACACATAGAAGTTCATTGATAAAAACGGCATGGGAATTCCCCAAAGGGGAACCCCGAACCAAAATTAAAAAAAAAAAATGACGTGGGAGTCCCCCTAAATTCCATACCAGGCCCTTCAGGTCTGGTATGGATATTAAGGGGAACCCCGGCCAAAATTTAAAAAAAAAAATGACGTGGGGTTCCCCCTAAATTCCATACCAGACCCTTCAGGTCTGGTATGGATTTTAAGGGGAACACCGCGCCAAAAAAAAAAAAAAAAAACGGCGTGGGGTCCCCCCAAAAATCCATACCAGACCCTTATCCGAGCACACAACCTGGCAGGCCGCAGGAAAAGAGGGGGGGACGAGAGTGCGGCTCCCCCTCCCTCCTGAACCGTACCAGGCCACATGCCCTCAACATTGGGAGGGTGCTTTGGGGTAGCCCCCCAAAACACCTTGTCCCCATGTTGATGAGGACAAGGGCCTCATCCCCACAACCCTGGCCGGTGGTTGTGGGGGTCGGCGGGCAGGGGGCTTATCGGAATCTGGAAGCCCCCTTTAACAAGGTGACCCCCAGATCCCGGCCCCCCCCCTGTGTGAAATGGTAAGGGGGTACATAAGTACCCCTACCATTTCACGAAAAAAGTGTCAAAAATGTTAAAAATGACAAGAGACAGTTTTTGACAATTCCTTTATTTAAATGCTTCTTCTTTCTTCTATTTTCCTTCATCTTCTGGTTCTTCTGGTTCTTCTGGCTCTTCTGGTTCTTCCTCCGGCGTTCTCGTCCAGCATCTCCTCCGCGGCGTCTTCTATCTTCTTCTCCTCGGGCCGCTCCGCACCCATGGCATGGGGGGGAGGCTCCCGCTCTTCTCTTCTTCTTCTTCTCTTCTTCTCTTCTTCTTTTCTTCTCCGGGCCGCTCCGCAATCCATGCTGGCATGGAGGGAGGCTCCCGCTGTGTGACGGCGCTCCTCGTCTGACAGTTCTTAAACGGGGAATGCCACAGGGAAGTCCCGTCAAGTCACCGTGCGTCAGAGGGGGGCGGGGTCACCGGGTGGCCCCGCCCCCCGTTATTTAAGAACTGTCAGACGAGGAGCGCCGTCACACAGCGGGAGCCTCCCTCCATGCCAGCATGGATTGCGCAGCGGCCCGGAGAAGAAAATGAAGAAGAGAAGAAGAGAAGAAAAGAAGAAGAGAAGAGCGGGAGCCTCCCCCCCATGCCATGGGTGCGGAGCGGCCCGAGGAGAAGAAGACAGAAGACGCCGCGGAGGAGATGCTGGACGAGAACGCCGGAGGAAGAACCAGAAGAGCCAGAAGAACCAGAAGAACCAGAAGATGAAGGAAGATAGAAGAAAGAAGAAGCATTTAAATAAAGGAATTGTCAAAAACTGTCTCTTGTCATTTTTAACATTTTTGACACTTTCTTCGTGAAATGGTAGGGGTACTTATGTACCCCCTTACCATTTCACACAGGGGGGGGCGGGATCTGGGGTCACCTTGTTAAAGGGGGCTTCAAGATTCCGATAAGCCCCCTGCCCGCAGACCCCCACAACCACCGGCCAGGGTTGTGGGGATGAGGCCCTTGTCCTCATCAACATGGGGACAAGGTGTTTTGGGGGGCTACCCCAAAGAACCCTCCAAATGTTGAGGGCATGTGGCCTGGTACGGTTCAGGAGGGAGGGGGGGCCGCACTCTCGTCCCCCCCTCTTTTCCTGCGGCCTGCCAGGTTGCGTGCTCGGATAAGGGTCTGGTATGGATTTTTGGGGGGGACCCCACGCCGTTTTTTTTTTTTTTTTTGGCGCGGGGTTCCCCTTAAAATCCATACCAGACCTGAAGGGTCTGGTATGGAATTTAGGGGGAACCCCACGTCATTTTTTTTTTTAATTTTGGCCGGGGATCCCCTTAATATCCATACCAGACCTGAAGGGCCTGGTATGGAATTTAGGAGGACTCCCACGTCATTTTTTTTTTTAAATTTTGGTTCGGGGTTCCCCTTTGGGGAATTCCCATGCCGTTTTTATCAATGAACTTCTATGTGTATTGTCGGCAATGCAATAGCCGCGGGTAGTTTTAAATGAGTTTTTTCCTTCAAAATGTCATTTTGCTGTCAGACTGTTCTAAACACAGGAAACATGCGCCCCTTTACAGGCATACTATAGACACCCCCCAGGTACGAAATTTAAAGGGATATTACACTTTTATTGTTTGACTTTAAGCATTATTAAAATCACTGCTCCTGAAAAAACGGCCGTTTTTAAAACTTTTTTTTGCATTGATCCATGTCCCCTGGGGCAGGACCCAGGTCCCCAAACACTTTTTATGACAATAACTTTCATATAAGCCTTTAAAATTAGCACTTTTGATTATTCATGTTCGTGTCCCATAGACTTTAACGGTGTTCGCATGTTCGAACGAACTTTTTTCCTGTTCGCATGTTCTGGTGCGAACCGAACAGGGGGGTGTTCGGCTCATCCCTAGCTCCGACCAACGGTGAAGGCTAGCTGCCTACTGTAGGCTCTGCCATCTGACATTTCTTATATAGGTAAGGGCAGGGCCATCTGGCTACATCACCTGGTGGCTCCACCCCCTTGTGACATCACGGACTGGTGCATGCTGGGTCAGCTGCCCCAAAGCACCAAACCCCCATGTTGAGGATGCATGGTTCAGGAGGGGGGCTGGTGTGTCCTCCCTCGTCCTCCCTCTTTCTTGACCTGCTGGGCTGCATGTCCAGATAAGAGTCTGGTATGTACTGGGGTGACCCCATGCAGTTTTTTCATGCTTTTTAATTGTCAGGTTTTTTTTTACAATCAGCTGTGAGCAGGGAAGCCCTCTGACAGATGATGAGTCATTGGCTGTTAAGGATGTGGCAGCCGAGTTCCCAGCTCACTCCTTAGCAATGAACTAATGCAGTATTTACCATTGAATCAAACAGATACTGCATGCAGTATTTAACTACAAAATCTAGTAGAAGTGTTAGTAGTTTATTTTTATCAATGAACAAAATGGAAAGTAAATGAATAGAAGAGAAATTCAAATCAATATTTGGTGTGACCACCTTTCTTTGCCTTCAAAACAGCATCAATTCTTCTAGGTATACTTGCGCACAGTTGTATTTGAAGGGCAGTAGGTTGTTCCAAACATCTTGGAAAACTAACATCTGTGGATGTAAGGTGCCTGTAAACCTTCTGTCGCTTCATGTAATCTCAGATAGACTTGATGATGTTAAGATCGGGTTTTGTGGGGGACAAACTCACTTCCAGGACTTGTTCTTCTGTATAGTGAAGATACTTCCTTATGACATTGGCTGCATGTTTGGGGTTGTTGTCCTACTGTAGAATACATTTGGGGCCAATCACATGCCTCCCTAAAGGTATGGCATGATGAATAACTATCTACCTTTATTTCTCAGCATTGAGGACACCATTGATCCTGACCAAATCTCCAACTCTATTTGCAGAAATGCATGCTCCAAACTTGCAAGGAACCTCCACCATGCTTCACTGTTGCCTACAGATGCTCATTAGTGTACCGCACTCCAGCCCTTTGGCAAATACCTCCTTGAGCCACTTGGGGGTGACCACGCCTGGCTGTCTGCAGGGCATGGTAGGGACCGTGACAGTTCCTCCCCTTAGGAATGCCCTCTGGGCATGAACAGGTAGTTCTTCAAAAACATCCATACCATATGTATCAACAGAAGAGTTAGAAAATGTTTCCTTATTTCCTTTGGGCTTTTTAGTTTTAGAAGTTCTTGCCAGAGACGCTTTCGCCGCTTGCAAAGCTTTTTCAAAAATCTCTAGATCCTGCTTACGGACTATGGTGCCATTTGAGGCATACATACAGTCAGGTGGAGGAACTTCAAGCGGGGACACCAGCACCGGAAATTCAAGCGGGGACACAGGCACCGGAAATTCAAGCGGGGACACAGGCACCGGAACGTCAAGCGGGGAAACAGGCACAGGAACTTCAAGCGGGGACACAAGCACAAGAACTTCAATTGGGGACACAAGCACAGGAACTTCAATTGGGGACACAGGCACCCAGAAATTCAATTGGGGACACAGGCACCTGGAACTTCAATTGGGGACATAGGCACCTGGAACTTCAAGCTGGAACATGGGCACAGGGACATCAGACTGAGTAGCAGGCACTGGGATGTCAGACTGGGGCACAGGAACTTCAAGCTGGGTAACAGGCAGAGATTTAGGGGTAGCAGGATGGATCCAAATAGAACCCACTTGAAGAACCTTTGGCCGAGGTGGGCGAGTTGGGGAGGGAGAGATAAAGTGCCCTCTTTCTCCACAGTAGAAACAAAGACCACAGCTTCTCCTCCGCTCTTTTTCACTCTTGGACAACTTGGACCGAATGGCCCCGATCTCCATGGGTTCCACATCTTCCAGGGTAGGTGTGTGTATAACCTCAGGAGCATCTAGGCTTGGTGGGTTTAGGACTTCATAGCTTGGCACATACAGGAAAGGCTTGAGGTCATCTCTGTACAGGGTATTGCTGTCCCTGGGTACCTGTAGGCCACATGAACTAGGAGCAGACTTGGGAACACTGATTTTCTTTGAAACTGTAATGTGAGAGTCCAGAGCTAACATGAAAGCTTCCCAACCATCCAAGACTGGACTCCTTTAGTGTAATAGCTTATGGGCCCAAGTTTTGATTTGCCCAGTGAGCAGGTTGATGGTAGCGTGAACCTTTATATAGTTGGTGACATAGATCCTAGGTTTAAGAGCAAACAACAGCTCACAATCCATTTTAAAGCCCAAGAAATGGCTCAGGACATGCTGGTTTTAGGGCTGGGCGTACTGTGCCTTTAAATAACTGAACTTCTTGCAGCAGCTCTGAAACAGAGACCCAGCCCAGGCTGGAGACTTGTAGAGCAAGGGAGGTGAGCATCTTGTACATCTCTGTGGACTCCATGTTGGTCAGTTCATTATGTAAGGGCTTACCTTGGTTGGAGTCCATAGTGCAGAGATGTATGCTCACCCTTGCAAATACACACAGCCCACGGTAACAAGGTAAGAAGCTACTTGGGCTGTGAATCTGTGCACGGGGGCTTAACAGGAATTTGCCAAAGGATAGTCAAAGTAAAGCAGAGCCAGGATCTGAAGTCGACCTCAATCTTGGAGCACTGCAACTAGAAAACAGGAACACTTGGCAAAACAGGAGACAATGAACTGACAAAGCCCACAGAGTGAGACAGTGTTTTATACCCAGCTGATTAGGTAATCTGCCTCAGCTGATCCAGGAGTGACAGGTACAGATTGCAAGGAAAGATCCAGAGAAAAGCCCTCAGTACTTCCTACAGAACTAGGCTTGGCTGGAAAGCAGGCAGAGTTAAGAACTGAGGAGTGGCTCAGAGGCAAAGCAACAGGAGCACTAAACAGGCAGTCATGAGTTCCTTGAGCCACTTGGGGGTGACCACGCCTGGCTGTCTGCAGGGCATGGTAGCATATGATAAGAAAATATAAAGACAATGTACACTTTCAATCATTTTCATTGTTTAACTAGGTATTAGTTATATTCCCCATGTTGTTTGCCTCACCTTGTAATGGTGTTGTGGTTGCAGTTTATAGTGTCATGGCAGATCGATCGCTCCATGCATTGCTTTAGCTAGCTTGTCCATGTACAACGAAGGAACAATGCAACTTCTTTTTCTGAGTCTTACATCATCTAATTCATGCTGCATTAACCCTATCTGTGTTGCATCACAAATGTGGAAGTGCTAATCTGATGAAATTCATAATATCCAAACTGCAAGTGAGCTTTCTGTGTGTCTGTGAATGCTATGCCATTGCAAACAGAGTTGATCCTTGTGCAGTGCTATGCCCAGTGCCTCATATTCTAATACAAACTGACACAGGAATATAAAGGTCAACTCTACTATGGGCTTTGCGCAGAAACTAGCGCATGCGCGCGAAACATGTCATCAGGGTAACCGAGAAGCTTGCGGGTCACTCTGGTCTTCGAGCAGTTCCAGTCACCACAGCCTCCAGCAGTAACCCTGACCGCCATCCATGCCAACCAACCCAGCTCTGTTTTTCATTCGTCCGGATGTTGCATCCCCTCAGGACACTTCCACCCAGCAGTGAGCAGCAACTGACGTGTTTGGTTACATCAGGAGAGAGTAGCGGGCATCCATCCGCAGGATCGCAGCACCTTCTCACCTCCTGTCAGCACTCCAGCTGGTCTGGCATTTCTGACATGTGAAGTACGGAGTCCGGCTCTCCACCTTCCTGCCGACCGTTGCTGTCCTCCACACGCAAGTAAGGGGGTCTCCCATTCAGCTGAAGCGTAGCAGGGACATTGGTGCCTCCCCTGCTGTGAGGGTTTTACCTACACCTGGATGCCATCAGCTCCTCGTTGCTCTGAGAACCTCCAGTCACACCATAAGCTGTTTAGTTTTTAACACTCCCCAGTCCTTTTGCTTTGATAACAGGATTGGACTTCATGTATTTCATTGAATAAACTGTTCGTGTTTATGTTCCACTGTCTGTTAACCCATTGAGCGCTGGATCATTTTGTTGTATACCATGAAACTACAAGATCAATGCACATCTTAAACAGGTGAAAAACACAAGGGGCAGGTTAGAAATTTTTATCATGAATTTAACCACTAGCTGCCCGCCCACTGTCATATGATGGCGGGATGAGGCAGCTGTTGTTCTGGGTGGACGTCATATGACGTGATCGCCCTCCTGAGCCACTAGGGGGCACGCACTTGGATCCCGCTGCGCATGCCCGATGGCCGCGATGTCCGTCGGGCACCCGTGATTGCCGGGTAACAGAGCAGGACTGTGGATCTGTATGTGTAAGAGGAGAGGAGACCAATGGTGTGTCCCTTGTACATAGGGACACCGATCGGTCACCTCCCCCAGTCAGTCCCCTCCCCCCACAGTTAGAATCACTCCCCTAGGACACACATTACCCCTCGATCACCCCCTAGTGTTAACCCCTTCCCTGCCAGTCACATTTACACAGTAATCAATGCATTTTTATAGCACGGATCACTGTATAAATGTGAATGGTCCCAAAAATGTGTCAAAAGTGCCCGATATGTCCGCCGCAATATCGCAGTCACGATTGCCGCCATTACTAGTAAAAAAAAATAATAATAATAATAAAAATGCTATAAATCTATCTCATATTTTGTAGACGCTATAACTTTTGCGCAAACCAATCAATATACGCTTATTGTGATTTTTTTTACCAAAAATATGTAGAAATATACATATCGGCCTAAACTGAGGAAAAAAAAAAAAAAATTGGAAATTTATTATAGCAAAAAGTAAAAAATATTGTGTTTTTTCAAACTTCTCCCTCTTCTTTTGTTTATAGCTCAGTAAATAAAAACTGCAGAGGTGATCAAATACCACCAAAAGAAAGCTCTATTTGTGGGTAAAAAAATGACAAAAATTTAATTAGGGTGCAGTGTTGCAGGAGAAAAACAAAGCCTAAAGCTAAAGTGGGTTGGGACTTTAAATGAGGCAATAGTAATATATGCCTCCATCCCCGATATATTGAGCAAAAAAGGAAAAAATGGTGGGACTTTATATGAAGCACATAACTCAGTCAGATGAACCAATCAATGTATAACATAATTATTTATTACAAAAGGTGTACATACACACGTAGGTAGTAAAAAGTAATAAATACAATAATATAATATTGGATCTCATTAGATAATTAAATTCTAAATAATTCATGATAAAACAGATGTCTCAACATATTGTGCATAGTAGTTATGGTATAATATAGTAATAAACTTCAGTAAAAAAGACCTGAACAATTCATAATATAAGACACTTGTCTCGATATCTTGTTACATGATAATAGACCTATGGTATGTAAACTGCAATTGTAATGGTAGCATATAGGCATAGTAACAATAAGAAATTGGTTCATTCTAATAGACTGTAATATGATAGATATTGGACATAACAGCTGTGACGTAGCATCATAAAAAATCTCTACGCGTTTCGTGGTTACATTACCACTCGTCAGGAGCAGATGCATAGTTTTGGGGGTATCTATAATAGAAAATGCCAGAAGAAAATGTATAAGATAATAAAAAAGAATATAAAACACAGAGGAAAGAGGGAGAGCATAGAATGTCCCAAACACTCTCACCTATCTGTAGCATATGGGTACGGCTGATGGTGGAATTAATGGTAGAAGGCACTGCAGGAGACATTGTTCCCAGGAGCTGAGACGGTACCACCAGAGGCACGGCTTGGAAACCAATAACCAAGATAAGAAAAGGGTAACCAGATTCCAGCTGAGGTATTAATGTTTGATAGTGTATATAGTTCATATTAAAAGTAATTACCAAAGGTATCTAAAAAATTAACAGAGTAACAGTAAATTAATACCACAACTAATGTACTAGGGAAGCGACACCCAAATGTGTGTATAAAGGGAAAAAAGTCAGAATTAGAGAGTAGTTTGAAATTAGACCGAAGGTATGGCGTGAAGTCAATTTGTAAATAGGTGAAATAGGTGGTGAGATGATAAAAGACCAAATACCTGTGGGGATATTTAAACATGTATAATCCAGAAGTGCAGCAGTGTGTTAGCCAGTGGGTAGGGCTAAAGTGTAAGCAGGGTGCATGTGTGATAGATATACCAGCCGTAGACCAATGGTGGCCGGCAACGTCACGTTGCGTAATGAGGGAAAAGCGTGCTCGGCGCCTGGATTCCCTCATGGAGTACTCAGATGGACAAACATGTCAGCGGCGCGGCGTCATAAATGACGTCGCCCGCTCGGCATGTGGGCGTGGCGTCGACCCGCAGCAAGCGCCACCCCGCCCCCGTAAGAGGGGAAGAGAGGGGGGGCCCGGTGTGGATCCCAGCTCCCGGGGACAACAATGCAGAGCTTAACCCCATCTAACAGACTGGTCCCTATAGGAGAAAAAGAAACATCTTGGCATACAGAGGTCACAGATTATAATTAAAGTAAATAATGGTTTAGTTATGTGCTTCCATCCCTGAAAATATGAGAAAAACAAAGCCTAAAGCTAAAGTGGGTTGGGACTTTAGATGAGGCAATAGTAATATATGCCTCCATCCCTGATACGTCTCCTGCAGTGCCTTCTACCATTAATACTAGCATCAGCCGTACCCATATGCTACAGATAGTGAGAGTGTTTGGGACATTCTATGCTCCCCCTCTTTCCTCTGTGTTTTATATTCTTTTTTATTACCTTATACATTTTCTTCTGGCACTTTCTATTATAGATACCCCCAAAACTATGCATCTGCTCCTGACGAGTGGTAATGTAACCACGAAACGCGTAGAGCTTTTTTATGATGCTACATCACAGCTGTTATGTCCAATATCTATCATATTACAGTCTATTAGAATGAACCAATTTCTTATTGTTACTATGCCTATATGCTACCATTACAATTGCAGTTTACATACCATAGGTCTATTATCATGTAACAAGGTCTTTTTTATTGAAGTTTATTACTATATTATACCATAACTACTATGCACAATATGTTGAGATTCAATATTATATTATTGTATTTATTACCTTTTATTACCTACGTGTGTATGTACACCTTTTGTAATAAATAATTATGTTATACATTGATTGGTTCATCTGACTGAGTTATGTGCTTCATATAAAGTCCCACCATTTTTTCCTTTTTTGCAGTGTTGCATGACCGTGCAATTGTCATTCAAAGTGCGACAGCGCTGGAAGCTGAAAAATAGCTTGGGCAGGAAGGGGGTGAAAGTGCCCTGTATTGAGGTGGTTAAAGGTGGTTACGGATGCTACCAACCAAAGGTGGTAGTGATATCTATACTTTATTTTTATTTTGTATATCATACAGCTGAATCACACATTATGTGTTACACATGTATGTAAGATTTCAAGACCAATATTTCATGAGAGTTATAATACTTAGTTATTTAAAATTAGAGTGCTAAGTTTTTTTTTGAAAACCTTAAGCACAAGCCTATGTCTATTTTTAATGAGCTTTTGATTTTTATTAGCTACAAATTCTGAATAAATGAATCACTTGCTGTCCATCCCATAGCAGTTTTACTGCTACAGGGTGGCAGCTGTGCACCAGATCACGCTCTTCTGGGTAGCAGGCACAAATGCGCACCACCACCAGCTTGTTCCCACTGTGATTTTACACAGTGGGAGTCGATTAGCGGGCACCCACCGATTATTCGGTACAGAGGCAGATTGCCATTCTATCAGTAGGGAAGGCATGGATCCATGTCTTCCCCTAGTAAAAGCACCTCCCACACTGTACAAAAACACAGGCTAGGCACACAGTTAACCCTTTGATCGCCCTTGATGTTAACCCCTTCTCAGCCAGTATCATTAGTACAGTGACAGTGCATATTTTTAGCACTGATCACTGTATTAGTATCACTGGTTCCCAAAAAAGTGTCGAAAGTGTCAGTGTTCGATTTGTCTGCCGCAATATTGTAGTCCTGCTATTGTCAGGGTACTCACCAAGGCCGAGATGCTGGGAGTGGCTCCCCTTGCAGCTAAGCGCACTCTACCCCTGGAAGTGGTACAGAAGGTATAGGGCACAAAGAAGCATGAGTCACCAGCAGGCTGAGACTTGAGTGATGATCGCAGATAGAGCTGGTAATCCGTGCTGTGGTAGGCTTGGCACCAGTCTGGAGTAAGAAGCCCGGCTGGGGCTCTAACCCAGTGGATCTAATAAGTAGAGACTGGGGAGGAGTCCTTTGAGGAAGCCGGGGGTCAAACACAGGTAATCCAGTAGAAGCAAGTCCTAGCACTAGTCAGGATCATACACAGGAAGTCAGGCAGGTGAGGCGGGAGAGAGACCTTTGAACAAGTCGAGGTAAAACACTGAAGGCAAGTAGAGTAGAGGAGTCCTTTAGGTAAGCCGGGGTCAAGGTACTGGAGAAGATCAGAGCAGGTCAGGGTCAATCCAGGTAATCACAAGATAACAGAGGACTGAGACAGGAACACAGAAAGCTGAGAGACAAACCAGCAATTAAACATGAGACTGAGCAGTCTTTTATAGGCCAGCAAGGAGATTCACGTTATGCGCGCTTCAATGGGTGCGCCGTTCTGCTGTATCACGCACCCATATGTGCCAGAGCGCCGTTCTACCGTGCATGCAGGTGGGAAAGTGTCAACACTGGCAAGTCCAGTTTCTGTTAATTCTCTGACAAGTCGTTGATCACCACCATTAATAGCAAAAAAATTAAAATAAATAAAAATTCCATAAATATACCCTATAGTTTGTAGTAGAATACATATTAGCCTAAATTGATGTAGAAATTAGATTTTTTACATTTTTTATTGTATAAGTTTTATAGCAGAATATAAACTTTTTTTTTTTTTTCAATTGTTGCCCTTTTTTTGTTATAGCACAAAAAATACAAAACACAGAGTTGATCAAATACCATGAAAATAAATTTCTATTTGTGGGGAAAAAAGGACATACATTTTATTTGTGTACAGATCTCACGACTGTGCAATTGTTAGTTAAAATTACGTAGTGCTGTATCACAAAAAATGGCCTGGTCATAAATCTTTTGGAGCTGAAGTTGTTAAAATGGGAGCTTTGTTATAATAATATAATGTACATGTAATATGAAGAATGTGTGTCTCAGATTGCGTGTCTCACACGGATGATGTCACTAAGTTGTAAAATATTTAACAACAAGCAGCATACAGCATGTATGCATCAATATATGTATGTGTAAATGTACAGTTATATGTAATGTGGCTTTGTTGGAACACAAAAAAAAGTTTCAAGCATTTAACTTGATGGGAGTTATCCTTAAAACTGTAATGCCGCGTACAGAAGATCGGACATTCCGACAACAAAAACGTGGATTTTTTTCCAAAGGATGTTGGCTCAAACTTGTCTTGCATACGCACGGTCACACAAATGTTGTCGGAAATTCCGAACGTCAAGAACGCGGTGACCTACAACACATATGACGGGACTAGAAAAAGGAAGTTCAATAGCCAGTGCGGCTCTTCTGCTTGATTCTGAGCTGCGTGCAAGGACACCTTTGAGTGATCCCCGGTACACCTTTAGGAAGCAGAGGAGTGGAGAAGAGGAGAAGTGCTGTGCCGAATACCTCCACCCATACAGCTGAAGCTGCTACCAGTACAACAGTCAGTCTGTTGCAAGATCTCACCACGGAGCGACTCACTATCGAGCAGATAGCAGGCAGACAGCCAGGACGCTAGACCCACTGACATCTGTCCACACACCCATAGCAGATGGATGGAACACGATGAGCCTGGGACACCCCTAAAGTGCTCAAATCCATACCAGGAAGTGAGGCGGTAACGTTATCTGTGTTATATGCTTGCATACTCCGCAGCACCCAAAATATTGGAACTTTGTTTGCTAATACTGAGTGATTTAGGAGTTGCACTTGCTTTTTGCAAGAGCAGTTTTTTATGGTCATACATCAAGGATATACTATATGTTGGTGATGACCTGAAAAGTAACAAAGAACATTATCATTCATAAGCATTATTGTCATAGGCCATCCTCATATGAGCATTATTCTGGCACAGCCTGATATTCCATAGGCTTTGATCCATGTCTGAAGTTATTTGAACACTATAACAACTATTAGTCCAACTTTGAATCTTCACATTTCTAGGACATATTTCCCGGATATATTAGCTATGGTGTGACTTCAGTAACCCCTGTGAAGCTACATAAGGACTTGTTTATATTGCCACCTATCACACCACAAACGGCCCTTGATTTGTGACTCCATCACCATGGTGACATCTTCATAGCCAGCTACAGTCTTCCAGCTTCCCCGGGGGACCGCACTTGCATAGTCACCCCTTTAAATTTTTTCTTAATATTACTTATCTTCTATTGTTGGTGATTAACCATCAGGGGTCTCTATGCATGTGTGGATCACTACAGGCGCCTGCACTGCATGTGTTATCTGTTTGTTATTTTGTGTGTATTGTCAGTCTTCGTTAGTCTATCTGTTACATTGATACACCATCTGTATGCCATACACTTGGTGTACCATTTTATAGTCGGTCTCAGAGGACCTATGTTCTTCAACTTCCATTGGGAAGTAACATATACATAATTTTAATAGTTGTATGGCTTTGTCTAAACTCATTAATAATATTTGATATTGATTTTTATACATCTTTCTCTTTATCGCCCCTTTTGGCCAAAAGTAGCTATCTTTTTCCCTGGGATATCCACTCTGGTGATTTTCCCCGGGATACTTCTTTATTTTGATTCTGAGCATGCATGGAATTTTGTGCACTGGAATTGTGTACACACGATTGAAATTTCCGACAACGAGTTTTGATGTCGAAAAATTTGAGATCCAGCTCTTAAATATTTGTTGTCGGAAATTCCGACAGAAAATGTCCGATGGAGCCTACACACGGTCGGAATTTTCGACAACAAGCTCCCATTGAACATTTGTTGTCGGAAATTCCGATTGTCTGTACGCGGCATAAGAGTAAACACAATGCTGATAAAATCCTAAAGTTATAAACCAATTTAAAGCACATCTTTCACCAAGTTTGGAATCTTTACATATGCAGGAGTTTAATAATTAAATAAATAGCTTGTTTCTGCTAATTCTGTTAGCGTTTATATTAATATTACACATAATACTGATTTTACTCATCATCCATATTGAATAATTCTTTGCAGTGTTTGGACAAAGAGCAGATTCCCCATCCCCAGCATGCATATCCAAACAGCTCTCTGCTCTAGAATCTAAGATGTAACTACCAGACACCAAAACTGCTGATTTGAATTTGCTGATTATTCAGCAATGACATACTTTGTTTAAAAAGTAGAAGTAATTTCTATATTGCTTGTGTCTGATCTAAAATATTTTCATTTGAATGTATGTGATATGAATGTGAGTCACTTTAAATGAACAACCAAACACCAATACAGAGCACTACAGAACTTGAATGTTTAATATTTTTAGCTGCACAATTATATCAAGGGACATTTCAGTGCTTAAGTGTACATTGAAAAGTGAGTTGTATTAATACACATCCCAATGGAAAACTCTGAGTTTTGCCCACTGAACCACAAAATTAAAGTCATATGGAAGAAATCCAGATATACAACAATGCCAGAGCTTGTATCACATTGTATTGCAATGCTTTAAAATTACTATATCTACACATGGGCATTCCAGAAAGAATAAATTAAAAATTTATGGGCTAAGAAAAGAAACACAATTTTAGTTAACTAGCATTTTTGACTGCTCTAAGGCTCTTAATGGGAGCAATGGGAATTCGTTCTTGGTGAAGTAAATCAGTAAAATGCTAATTTGTCTTTGAATGGGGTGTTTTTAGGCCATTAATTTCTGCCATCATTAACAGATATAAAATAAAAGTCAATGAGTAACTTTAAAAGAAATAGAATTAAAAACATACTAGTATGAAACATCCTTTTGCATAGAATTTTACAGGATTCAAATTGCCAGCATACTTTTATAACAGAAGGTTCCATGATATTCATTTTTGTATATTCCTTGAAGAAGTATCCATACTTGCAGTTAGAAATAGGTTCCCACCAGTTGTTCAGACATTTGCAATTAGCAGCAGGAAGGATTATGGAATCAATTTGTTGTTACAGTGAATCAAAATGATTTTGCTAATATTTCAGGTACAAACCCATAGGTGAACAATATTGTTTGCTGATATCTATAGTGATCATATATTGCTGAATGACGTGTTTTGTCTATTTTGTTTTTTTTTTGTTGGTACGAGCCTTCATATTCCTTCCATGTTAATCCACATGTTCTGGTTCCAAATGGTGGACGTTATAAACAAAGTTTCAGGTCTGACCCTGGGGCTAGATCCATCTCTCCTTCTACTGGGAATCCATTTAGTTCCCAATGCTACTAGATACCAGAAATGTCTGATCTTCTACCTAGTTTATTATGTTAGAAAACAAATATTTCTTGAGTAGAAACTTTCTGGTCTTCCAACCATTAATACATCTATTAACTAAGTAAGCAATATACCTAGAGATATGACAGCTTAAAGTGGTATTAAACCAAAAAGAAAACATTTATTATATTGCAGCTTACCAATTTTTAGATGTGATGTCTGCATTAGTTTACCTTTTTTAGGCTTTCTTTCTTTTATTTCACCGGGTGATTCTGCCAGTAAGTCTGTTATTTTTCAACAGAACAAGCTGTCCTACAGATATACCAGTTAGTGGCTTGAGACAAATCATTTACCACTAACAGGGGTTACAATGATCAGAGTTTATTTATTTATGTTAAAGACAAAAAAAAATGTTGCTCTTACTGCTTTTATTAAGAATTAGCTGGAGTTTGGCTTCAATTTGTTTGTGTGTCTAAATCTGTGCATCAAACACTCTTCTCTCCCCAGACTGACAATACTGTTATCCAAAGTTGTCTCTGGTTCTCCTTCATCCAGAATGGAGGTACTCTAATACAGGAGGTGTAGTACTGGCCAGATCACCAGGTAAAAGCAGAGGGGGAAAAACCCTAAAAAAGAAAACAAATGCAGCAATTACATCTAATCATTTGTAAGCTGTAATATATTACATTTTTGGTTTAATACCACTCTAGTAAGTCTCCACATCTATGTATATAACCTGGTAACATGGTTTGGATTCTTGAGTGAAAACTTAAACAAAGCAAACGAAAAATATATTGGGTACAGTAAAAAGACCTAAATATGGAAGACCAGAAATATATATACAAAGAAACTTTTATGCATGCTTATAACATATTATTTAGTACAAAACACTGAAACAGCAAAGAGATACAAAAGTACCAAGATATGTCAGTAGTTATCAGTTTGATTGTGTAGGGTCCCTCTTAGTAATTCTGGTGGTATTAAGAATTATTTTACCCTCGGGTCTCACCATTAACCACTTCAAGAGCAGATGATTTCACCCCCTTCCTGCCCCTCCTGCCCAGGCGATTTTTCAGTTTCAGTGCTAACACACTTTAAATGACAATTACTCAGTCATACAACACTGTACCCAAATGAAATGTATATCTTTTTTGACACCGATAGAGAGAGATTGCCCATATCATTTCATGCATGAAGGTAAAAAACCTTCTGTGTGCTGCAGCTCCCCTAATACCTACCTGAGCCCCCTCTCGATCCAGCGATGTCCACGAAAACCTTGGCCTTCCCCAGGGACTCGCGCTCCTGATTGGCTTTTGACAGCAGACGAGCCTTTGGCTCGTCTGCTGTCAATCACAGCCAGTGAGCCAATTAGGAGATGGAGGGGGCGGGGCCGAACCACAGCTCCATGTGTGAATGGACACGCAGACCCATGGGTCGAGGGCATGCCTGCTTGGGCTCCCCCGAAGCCAGGAGCGCCGGCAAGAGACCTGAGAAGAGGAGGATCCAGGCTGCTCTGTGCAAAACCACTGCACAGAGGAGGTAAGTACATGTTTATTATTTTAACCCTTTCATGACTAAGCCTATTTCTGACAGTTTGTGTTTACAAGTTAAAATCCGTATTTTTTGCTAGAAAATTACTTAGAACCCCCAAACATTATATATATTTTTTAGCAAGGAATCTAGAGAATAAAATGGCGATTGCTGCAATATTTTATGTCTCACGGTATTTATGCAGCGGTGTTTTAAACGCAACTTTTTGGGAAAAGGGACACTTTCATGAATTTTAAAAAAATGAAACAGTAAAGTTAGCCCACTTTTTTTGTATAATGTGAAAGATGATGTTACGCCAAGTAAATAGATACCAAACATGTCACGCTTTATAACTGCACGCACTCGTGGAAGGACTAGAATTATTGCTCTTGCTATGACAATCGCGGCGATACCTCACATGTGTGATTTGATAACCGTTTACATATGCGGGCACGACTTCCGTATGCGTTTTCTTTGCTGCGCAAGCTCGCAGGGGTGGGGGAGCTTTAAAAAAAAATTTTTTAATCTATTTTATTTATTTTTATATTAATAAATTGTGTTTAAAAAAAATATTTTTATCACTTTTATTACTCTCACAAGGAATGTAAACATCCCTTGTGAGAGTAATAGGTGGTGACAGGTACTCTTTATGGAGGGATCGGGGGTCTAAAAGACCCCTGATCCCTCCTTTGCACTTCAAAGTATTCAGATCGCCATTTTTGGCAATTCTGAATACTGTATATATTTTTTAACTCCGCGCCATTGGCAGATGAGTAAACGGGAAGTGACATCATGACGTTGCTTTCGTGTTTACATACAGGAGACTGGAACTAAGCCATTTCTGGCTTTGTTCCAGTCTGTGGCTAACCGCCGGAGGTGGCGGATTGTTGATCGGGTCTCCCGGTGCATCAGGAGGCCTGTTGAGAGTGGCGGGAGGCGGCGGGAGGGGGGGACATCCCCTCCCGCTCCTCTGGTATAACAGCCGAGCAGCATTTAGCCACATCGGTTGTTATCCCTGAAACGCTGATCGCCGGCTTTAAAAAAGAGCAGCTGCGGGCATCATCCCAGTATAACCCCCGAAAGCTGAGGCCGCACATCTGCGTAAGGTTCAGCGGGAAGGGGTTAATAATTAATAAGAGGGTTTACTAACACTTTAAATGTTGGGAGGAGGGTGAGAATTAAAATGATGGATTAACCACTTCAGCCCCGGATGATTTTACCCCCTTCCTGACCAGAGCACTTTTTGCGATTCGGCACTGCGTCGCTTTAACTGACAATTGCGCGGCCGTTCAAAATTGCACCCAAACAAAATTGACGTCCATTTTTTCCCCATAAATAGAGCTTTCTTTTGGTGGTATTTTATCATCTCTGTAGTTTTTATTTTTTGCGCTATAAAAAAAAAAAGAGCGACAGTTTTGAAAAAAAAAGCAATATTTTTTACTTTTTGCTATAATAAATATCCCCAAAAAATATATAAAGTTTAGGCTGATATGTATTCTTCTACATATTTTTGGTAAAAAAATCGCAATAAGCATATATTGATTGGTTTGCGCAAAAGTTATAGCGTCTACAAAATAGGGGATAGTTTTATGGCATTTTTATTATTATTTTTTTTATTAGTAATGGCGGTGATCTGCAATTTTTATCATTACTGTGACATTATGGTGGACACATCGGACACTTTTGACACTATTTTGGGACCATTGTCATTTATACAGTGATCAGTGCCATAAAAATGCACTGATTACTGTGTAAATGACACTGGCAGGGAAGGGGTTAAACACTAGGGGGCAATCAAGGGGTTAAGTGTGTCCTAGGGAGTGATTCTAACTGTGGGGGGGATGGGCTTCCACTCACATGACAGCGATCACTGCTTCCGATGACAGGGAGCAGTGATCTCTGTCATGTAACTAGGCAGAACGGGGAAATGCCTTGTTTACATCTCCCTGTTCTGCAGCTCCGTGACACGATCACCGTGCCACCGGCGGACATCGAGTCTGCGGGTCCCGCGGGCACATGCCTGCTAGCCCCGCCAATTAAAGGGGACATACAGGTACGCCCATTTGCCCACCGCTGCAATTGTGCCGACGTATATCAGTGTGCAGCGGTCGGCAAGTGGTTAAAGAAAATATTGGAAAAAACGGGTAAATGTTAAGCCAATAAGGAAGACCTCACTCAGTTTTTTTTTTGGTCTTTGTGTTTTGTACTGGAGATTTTTGTAGGAAAAGTTAGGGGAAGTGCATTTTCAGACAGATGTCATCAAACCAGGTGTCCATATTGGAAGTTACCTTTCACCTCTAGTTCTGGTAAAAACTTAAAAACTCTAAAATGTTGGATTTGGACCACTCTCTGTGTCAGTGGCAATGGTCACAGGACAGACAGAAAGGGTTAATATTCCTAGCAAGAACACCTATAAGGACACAGACAGGACGAAAAAATTTGACAGAGGTTCTAAATATTTTCTACTTTATCCAAACCATAAAAAGGATTTGGACATGCAAGATTTTAAGTGGTAATTAGGGATGACCAGCAGCAATAGTTTGGTGTATCACAGAATATAATAGGTTTGATATGTAATAAACTGCTGACACAAAATAGTATTTGGTATAAGGTGGTTAATGTGAGATGGACTGAAAAGCATATATTTACACTATATGTTATACTTTAAATTATTAAACAACAGTTTATGTTTTATACCTACAGTTCTTTGTCCTAGATAGCTATGGGCACATAACACGATAGTTGCTTTTACAGTGTCTATGCAGCAGACATATGTACATGCTCTATAAATTTGTTTCAATGACCTTGGCATAGAAAGTTTATTTTTAATCTAGTTCAAAAAAGTCTGAGAGGCAAGCAACTGATTCAAAAATCTCATGCCTGCCAAAACTGCAAGAGTGAAGAATTTGCTTCTGTCTACATTTTACACAAAATCCCTGTGGTCATTACTAAATAATGTATAAAAAGTCTTACATCAAAAAGTCTAAAAAGAAATAAGTTCACAGCAGCTAAACGATAAAATTGGAAAATTCTCAAATGGCTGATAAGCTTAACCAAGCAAAGATGAGCATATAAGCAAACAAACTGCTGGTGTGTGAAAGAGGAAAAGGGTAGTTAAGCTACTGGCTGAACTTGCTCACTTTACTTTATACTACAGCTGAATAAGCAAGTAGGGACAAGTAGTATGATTTGCAAAAGTCCATTTCGCTGCCGGCCTCCATGTATTTCACATTTGTGTTCAGCGCTTTTAAGCAAGTTGAATTCTAAAGGATCATTGCTTCTGTAAACGGCAACCACATCATCAATGATATACAGAAAACATATGCTGGTCTTACACACATATAGCAATTCAAACTTCTTTCATCTGCCCTTAAAATGCAAAAATGTCCCAATGCATTAAGGGGACCTATCTCATCCCTATAAATATTACTAAAAATGTATTGCTGCTTTTATATTGTTTTGACCTATGCAATATTATGATAGGACAAGATACGAGCACATATAAAAGAGAAAAAAAAATTCTCATATGGCATACTGTAACAACAATTTTTCAGAGCTACACAGGGCCCCTTTATCAAAGTAGTCAATGACACAAATTACAGTATGTAATTCCATACAAAGTGAAGTAGATCTGATAGAAGCTTTTTCAGGTGTTTAAGTGGTATAGGTATAGGGAGTGTTTGGAAAAGATATAGAAGCTTCGGGAGAATGGTCATTTTAATAGATGCAATTCGTCCTAGTAGGGAGATATGATGTTTTTTCCAATGAAGTAATATTGATCTAATTGTGCTAAAGAGAGGGGGAAAATTTTCTTGATACAAAGTATTAAATTTTGGAGTGATATAGGTCCCTAGGTATTTCAGAGCAGTTGTTTTCCAATTGTAATTATAGTTGGATTTTAAAAGTGCAGTTTCAGCCCCAGGGATGTTAATGGGCAGAGCTTCTGACTTTGAGGCAGTAATTTTGTATCCTGAGATGGCACTGAATCGTTCTAATTCAGCGTGTAGGTTCGGGAGAGTAATGTGGGGTTGAGTCAGGGTGAGAATTATGTCATCGGCAAAGAGGGAAATCTTAAACTCCCTATCTCTGACCGTTATCCCCTGTATGTTTAAGTTATTCCTGATGGATGCCGCTAGGGGTTCTACACATAGTGCGAATAATAAGGGCGATAACGGGCATCCCTGTCTTGTGCCGTTTGATACTGTAATTGATGTTGAGAGTGCAAAAGGAGTCCTGACCTGCGAAGAAGGATTGGAATAGAGATGTTTTATTGCCCGCAAAAAAGGGCCCTGAAAGCCCATGTGGCTTAGCGCATCAAACAGGAATGGCCACCGTAAACGATCAAAAGCTTTCTCAGCGTCTAAACTAAGTAGCATAGAAGGGGTGCCCTCCCTGTTCGCCACCTCCACCAGATCTATCACCCTTCTCTTATTGTCACTTGCTTGCCGCAGTGGGACAAACCCTACCTGGTCTTTATGAATCAGTGATGGTAGAATCATGTTTAGGCAATTGGATAGAAGTTTAGTGAAGATTTTTAAGTCAGAATTTAACAATGCAATGGGTCTGTAATTTGCGCATAGGGAAGGAACTTTATCCGGTTTGGGAATCAAGGTGATGAAGGATTTCTGCATTTCCAGGGGAATGTGGGTATCTTGAAGGAAAGCGTTAAACAATCTGTGAAGATGGAGAACAAAAGAGGAAGAAATGCTTTATAGTATTCGTATGGGAAACCGTCCGGGCCAGGGGCTTTATGGGACGGTAGGGTTTTAATAGTAAGTTCTATTTCCTCATCAGTGATCTGTGCATTAAGTGTTAACAGATCTGATGGTTGGAGATGGGGAATTCTGCTTCGTTCCAGATATTGTTTCATCTTTTGGGTCAGGTCAGGAGAGGGGGGGTTGCTGGGTATGTTAGGGTTGTTGTAAAGTTCTTTGTAGAAGTCCGCAAATGTGCGTGCAATGTCTTCAGGATGTGATAGTAACTGTCCCATTCTATTTTTTATCTGATTCGGAGATTGCATATGGGATCTCTCCCGTAATTTGTTAGCTAAAAGAGAGTGTGCCTTATTCCCCTTGTCTTAGAACATTTATCTCAGCCTAGTCAGGGCCTTCTCTACCTGTCCTATAGCTAGATCACGGAGAGTTGTGCGGAGACTAGTTCTTTTCCTTAGATTAGATATTGTAGGGTTGGTCTGAAGCTTATGTTCAAATGTTCTAAGTTCACGTTCCGCCTTTATTTTTGCAGCTAAGGCATCTTTTTTTAATGCTGATGAGATCGTTATACATTTACCTCGGAGGTCCGCCTTGTGGGCCTCCCAGAGCGTAGGGAGTGAAACTTCCTGATTGGAGTTTTCTAGAAAATAATGCTTGAGCGTAGAGTTTAATTCTGCTAGGGTCGGTTGGTGTTGGAGGAGGAATGTGTTCATCCTCCAGTTATAGGGTCTACGGACAGGGGTGCCTAGGTCTAGTGTGAGTAAAATAGGGGTGTGGTCCGACCATGAGATTGGATATATTTGCGCCTTGCGTGTCAGTTTTAGAGTATAAATATTGACGAAACAGTAGTCAATGCGGGTATGGGTGGAGTGGGGGGCCGAGTAGAACGTATACTGTCGATCGCCCGGACAGAGAGCCCTCCATGCGTCAAAGAGTGCATATCGTCTAGTGATTTGTCTGAATAGTCTCGAGTCTCTAAGGACCTTGGGTGAGGGAGCATGGGGGGCCATTGTCTGGCGATCCGCAGTGGTTGATTGAACGAGGTTGAAATCGCCTCCTATAATAAGGACTTTAGGAGTGGATCTGAAGATATGGGTAAATACCCTGGACAGAAAGCTATGTTGTTTAGTGTTAGGGGTATATAGTGCACACAACGTCACTTCTTGTGTTTGCCAAAGTCCTTGCAGTATAATGAAGTGGCCGTTAGGATCACAGTATTGGGTCATGCAGGTAAAGGGAGCCCCTCGTTTGACAAGTATGGCCACTCCAGCCTTTTTACGACTACCCGATGCTATATAAATTTGGGAATAATATCTGGATGCAAATGCAAATGAACCTTCCTTATTATAATGGGTCTCCTGGACCATAATAATATCAGCTCCTGACTGTCTGAACTCCCTCAGTGCCAGATGTCTTTTCCTATTGGAGTTTAACCCGTGTACATTTAATGACAGTACCTTGGTCATGGTGGTGGTGAGTAAATGTGTGAGAGTGAGCACTTACCTAATGGTGACTTGTCAGTTTTCGAGATCCCAGGTTCAGGGTAGGCACTCTCCGGGAGGAGACCAGGAAGCTTCATGCACATATCCATGCATGAAAGAAGATGGCTAGAAAGAAGGAAAGAGAAAGGGGACTGGGGAGGAGAGAGAGGTTCAGTTAATGCACAAAGATAACACAAAATCAACCTTGTTAACAAACCTTGAAAGGCCAACAGGCCTAGACCAGAACGGATTCCCACGTGAGCCTCCACCCCCACCCCAAATAGGACGGACAAAGAGGCACACCTGGGAGCCCGTGTTCTGTCAACGGTAATTCTCAAACCGTACACAGCCTGATACTGTGCACCAATATCTAACTAGAGAAGAAAGGGGGGGCGATAGGCGATGGCTTCAATGCCTTTCATCTCAGAGCTCATCTAAAACTAGCCCTTAATAGTGAACTAAAGTTGGGCGTAGGGGTATGTTCAGGGGGAATGATCCAGGGTCTTATTAGACAAAATGCTAACTGGACATTTCTATTTACTGAGCCTAAGTGCTCGAGTCCCAAAGCTGTTTGCAGTTGTAGTAGATGCAGTTCAGCGGTCCTTATGCTTGGCGGGTTTGCGTTGGGTGTCAGAATTCCTAGGCCAATTGGATGCAAACACCTTTTGCCAGGTGGTAGGTGGCGGTGAAGGAGTAGCAACTATGTCCCAGTCTGGTAGTTGTGGAGTTGCTATTTCAAGAATGTCACAAAACGTACGAAGATCTTCTGAGTATCATAATACAGCAGATTTACCCTGGTGCTTTGCTGTAAGGCTAAAAGGAAAGCCCCATCTGTATATAATTGCTTCTTTCTGCAGTAGTTGTAGAAGAGGTTGAAGAAGCTTACATTTTTGCAGGGTAATCCACGAAAGGTCCGGGTACAGTTGTATCTGGGCGTCCTCATAGGTTACTTTGCGTGCCAAGCGTGCCTGTCTCATAATTTCCTCTTTAAGAGGATAGGAGCTGATTCTGCATATAACGTCTCTTGGTTTGGGGGTAGCGCCTTTGGGCCTAAGTGCCCGGTGGGCTCTGTCCATTTCTATGTGTTTTGTTGGAGGCTCCCTGATGAGATTGTTGAAGATAGATTGCAAAATTGTTTGCAGGTCCTCGGTGTTTTCTGATTCCGGGATGCCTCTCACCCGTATGTTGTTAGGGCGCCCCCTGTTATCCAAATCTTCTATATGTCTTTGCATATCTCTTAGCATTGCTCTATGGTCTGCTCCCTGGAGTTGTGTTCTATGAACCGCTAGTTTGTGTATTTCCTCTTCGGCCATTTCCATTCTATCTGCCAGATGTTTAAGGCCCGTTTGGAGTACTTGAATTTCCGTGCGACATGTAGATTTCATGTCCTCAATTAATTGTCTGAAGTCCTCTTTTGTAGGCATGGCTTGTAAATAAGTGTGCCATTGTGGAGGCATATGTGGGTCCCTTGCTGGACTGTAGTGGTGGCTAGGTGGGGATGAGACACGTGGTGGGGTATGTGGGGATAAAGCACCTGCTTCTGTGCACATGAGTCTGTGCACGTCCCTGTTTGTGGCTGCCGCGGGGGGGGTCTTGTGTTAGAGTCCTCTGCTGGGAGGGAGAATGGAGCGCTTGCCTTCTGTGCATAAGATGGCATTGAGGTGGAAAGCTGCCTTGATGCACTGGGGTCTCTGGAGTGGGACAGTCTTTGTGCTTTGGGAGGGGGGGAGGTAATAGCCACTGCCCAGGACCCTTCTTTCAGGCCATTAGGGGATCGATATGTTCCAGCATGTGGGCCTGCAGGGCTCGGCAGAGGAGGGAAGTCTTGGGACAGATCTGAGGAGTCCGTGGACGCAGGCTCCATGCTCTGTGAGAGCGGCTCCGGAGCCGTTCTCAGTAGCCTCGGAAAAGCCGCCGAGCACTGAGTATAGTGCGTGGGTGAGGCGGGCGGCATGGTGGATCGGGACCCGTGCGGCTGCTCAATTAGGATGTATGGGTGTTGGTGGGGACTCACCGTTCCCATGCCTATGATGGTCTCTTGGGGGATCGCCGTGTCCCACTGGGGTCCCTCTGAGAGCTGTTGCTCGATATGAGCTGGCTGTGGAGACTGGGCGGGACTCCTCTGTGTGTGAGCCGGAGTGTCCGGCGCCATATTGGCCTCCTCGCCCTGAGACATTCCGGGCTGTGCAAAATAAGAACGGAGGTCCGTGGATGCCCCTGGAGGGGGTAGGGATGATCCTCTGGGTTTGGAGGATCTAGTGGTCCTGGATTTGCCCATGTAGATGCAATGAAAGTACCCCTAATTTCGCCGTTTGCGCTGTGGGCTTAGAGAGCTGAAAGATTAGGCTGCCATCAGGCTCGGCTTACGGTCACGCCCCCCCAAATTACAGTATGTAGAAGCAGAATACATACTTAATTTTTTTAAATTATATAGTTCATTCTTTTTGAAAGATACCGTTTGGTTTAAGTTATTTTTTTTGATTGCACCTAACCCAATAAGTTGGTTGACACAAATATAGACAAGCAAACCAATCAATACAAATCAGAGCTTGCAGTAGATTGGTCTTAATTGAACTGGGTGAATACTTTTATATTAATGACCCACTCTATAATGTGTTTTTGCTGCAACATGTACATTTATTGGGACATTGGAAGGCCTCCATATCTTCCCTAGTGTTTCCTTTGTCCCAAGAAAAAACTATATTGTCACCTGCAGCATCCAGTCAGCAAAAAGTGCATAGACTATCCCTATTCTTGTGGGTCATTTCATGTGTGTAGGCTTGGGAGAAGAAAAGGAGAGGGTGTGGGGTAAAGATTTTATTTTTACAATTCATGATCAGTCACATTGTAGTAGAGTGAGATAGAAGTAGCTGTTTTAAAATCGGAAGTTGTACTCCACATGGCCATGTCAAATTTTAATTCTGAGCACACCACAGAGCTACTGTATGCTTTTAAAAAAAAAAGCTTTAACAGGAGGCTGTCTGTTTTTGTTATGTGGCAGCAAAGGTCATGCTCTTTTGTTGTTTTTAAAGATACAATATTTATAGGCGCATATTTATAAAACAGTAATGATGACTTTTACCAAACGTTCACAGATGGTTAATCATTCCCAATAATTTAAAATGGAACGTCATCCTAAAATCAAAGTTCCGCTTTAACACCTCCTTCCCCCTCCTTTCCTATTTCTGTGTTACAAAGAGTTTTATTGAATTTTTCAGAAACAGGGTACAAACAGTAAATGTGTGAACAAGATATGGTGAAAAATACTCCTGCGCTTGTGAGATCGTTTGCTGTAAAACAAAGGTAGTATTGTAGTCAGAGATAGGACTGGGGGAGATGATGGAGCGTGTCCCGCTGCCTTAGCTGACCAGGGGTGGTCTGCAAAGGACTGTTTAGTAGGAAGTGGATGGAAGGCGCGTGATCAGAGGCTTACATCAAGAAATGTATGGTTTATTTATTTATTTATTTTTTTAAGATATTTTATTGAGTTTTCACAAGATTACAGCAGGAGTTACAGAGGTACATGTCATAAGGATACATAAGATGAATATAACAGATTAATCCTAAGGGATAAAGCAGTACCTTATGGAACATAGTATCAACAATTGTATCTGCACTTTTCGCTGATTTGTATCTGAAGGAAGAGAAGACCAATTAATACGTCAGGAGTGCAGTTGTGAGTGCTAACCCTGTATTATAAGATGATAATGCTGGTGTATCTTAAGAGGGGAGTCATCGGTGTCTATAACAGCAATGTTTTCTCTGTATATATGTATGGTTGGATTTTGTGGTTGAAGATTTGTAATAGGTAAGCATTAATTTTAATGTTCGATGTTGACCGACCATATGAGCTCTACTCCCCCTCCCGGACACCCCCAAGGGGAACTAGCTGTGCCCAGCAGGGGGAACATAGGAGTAGCTGTTACAGAAACATGTCGGTGCTATCCGAATATGTTCTTCATATTACTGAGGAGACTCCTAATGCACGGAGTGATTGCAGAGCAATCTTGAGGATTGTGGGGAATGTAGAACAGGGGTAAGGGGGGGAGGAGAGGGGAGGGTGAGACGGAGGTTTTGTCAGCCTGTTACATGTTTATTGGTGTATATATTCATGTGTTTATGTGTTCGTTCGTCCCTCGAGCCCCGGGAGAGGGCGATTAGCTGAGGTATTCTCGGCATTGGCTGATTTAAAATGAAACCAACACGCCCAGATGTGTTTGTATTTGGACGGAGTGTCGGAAGATTGATGGATAAGGTTTTCCATTTCAGCCAATCCATCTACCCTCCGGATCCAATCTTGGACAGTGGGGGGAGAGGTGCTTCTCCAAAGTACTGGGATACATAAATTGGCCGCATTGATGAGGTGTAAAACCAGGGATTTTTTATAAGTTCGTTGTGGGAGCGAGGTGTGATGAAGTAAGTATTGAGCAGGAGTGAAGTCAGGGGAGTATGTTGTTATCTGAATGATCAAGCGGTGTATTTCAGCCCAGTAATTTTGAATGAGTGGGCATTCCCACCATATATGCAGTAGTGTACCTTTGGTTTCGTTACAACGCCAACAGAGTGGAGGAATAGTAGGTTTGAATTTGTGAATTTTGTCAGGAGTCCTGTACCACTTCGTGAAGATTTTATATCTGTTTTCCTGGGTAGAGGTGTTGAGGGAACCTTTATGCATATGATTGTGAATATGTGTCCATTCCTCGGTGGTGAGATCTATATTCAAATCTTGTTCCCATTGTCTAACTAGTTTGTCTTGTTTAAGTTCATGATTGGAAAATAGCAGTGCGTATATGGATGATATGAGATGTCTTTGGGGTTCTTGAGCAGTGCACAAGAGTTCAAAGGGTGTAAGTTCCCTGTGTATGTCTGCGGTGGGCTTGAGGCCATGAATAAAGTGACGTATCTGTAGATATTTGTAAAATGGTATGTGGTAGTCTGGGAATGTGGTGGTCAAGGCTTGGAACGTCATGAGGGATTTTTGATGGAACAGCTGTTGTATTTTGAGTCTGGGTCTATGTGGGTCTGATGTGGTGATGCGTGGATGTACTCCAGGTTCAAAGTCTGGGTTATTTTCCAAGGGTGTCATAGGGCCAGGAGTGGGTTTCAGTCGGAGCAATGTGCTAGCTGCCGTGAAGTTTTTCAACGTGGGGTTAATGAGTGGGTGTAGTGAGGTTTCTTTCGGTATTTTCTTTTGATCGATCCACGGCAGAAGTCTCAACGGTATTGGGGAGAATGCTTTTTCGATAGATACCCAGTCTTTATTGGTGTCGTTAATGTGCCAGTCGACAATTCTGGAGAGGTGACAGACCCAGTAATATTTTTGTATGTCCGGTATTTGTAGACCCCCCAGCGATTTGGGAGTCGTCAATCTAGTCCAGTTTAGTCTAGGTTGTTTGGAGGACCAAATAAAATTTCTACATAGCTTTTTGAGTGTGGAAAAAAAGGATATAGGAATGTGTACGGGTATGGTTTGGAATAGGTAAAGCAATCTAGGTAGCACATTCATTTTTAGGACAGCTGCTCTGCCAAACCAAGAAAAGGGTCTCATATTCCATTTTTGTAGGTCGTTTTGGAGGGTTTGTAGGATAGGTAAGAAATTTAGTCTAAAGATATCTGTCAGTTTGGAAGGTATTTTAATGCCTAGGTATGTGATTTCTTTGGATTCCCAGCTGAACGGAAAGTTTTGTTTGCATTGCGTGACGATGTCGTTAGGTAGAGAGATGTTAAGGGCTTTTGATTTGGAGAAGTTTATTTTTAGGTTTGTGAGGGATTTGAAGGTATCAAAGTCTTTGAGAAGATTGGGGATGGTCGTAATTGGGTCTGTGAGGAATAGTAGGATATCGTCCGCATATGCCGCTACTTTAAATTGCTTATGATTAATCTCTACTCCTTTAATGTCTGGGTTTTCTCTAAGTTTGCGTAGGAGGGGTTCCATAGTAAGAATAAAAATCAAAGGGGACAGGGGGCATCCCTGTCTAGTACCATTGGATATGGAGAAGGCGTCCGACAGGTGCCCATTCACTCTCACTTTAGCTGTGGGAGATGTGTAAAGAACCATTATCATTCGAATTAAATGCGTTGGGAGGCCTATAGAAGATAAGGTTGCCTCCATAAAGTCCCAAGCTACCCTGTCGAACGCCTTCTCCGCATCCAGGGACAGGAAGAAGCCGCGTGCTTTTGTTGTGGTTAGCCAATGATGGATGTTTAGTGCTTTGGTGGTGTTGTCTCGGGCTTCCCTACCGGGAACGAAACCGACCTGTTCTGTAGAGACTAATTTGGGGATTAGTGGTAGGAGTCGGTTGGCAATAGCTTTGGCATAAACTTTAACGTCTACATTTAGTAGGGAGATTGGGCGGTAGTTGGGGACCAAGGTCGTATCTTTGCCCGATTTGGGGATGAGGGTGATGTGGGCTCCTAGGACGTCCTTAGAGGCTACATTGGAGGGAGCGAGACTATTAAATGCCTTGACGAGTGGCGGGATTAATATGTTAGAAAAAGATCTGTAGTACCCTACCGTGAGTCCGTCCGGGCCGGGACTTTTACCTGGTTTCATTTGTTTCAGGGCTAGTATGAGTTCGTCTGAAGACAGTGGGGAATCTAGTGATGCGGATTCCTCCGTTGTGAGGGAGTTAGGGGCATATTGGGAAAGGAACTTGCTAATTGCTTCCTTTCTGTCGGTGATGGCCGCGGTCGTTTGTGGGAAGCGTAGGTTGTATAGATCTGTATAGTAGTGTACAAATTGTTTAGCAATATCCTCAGATGAGGCAAAGGTCCTACCAGTTGGGTCTTTAATCGAGTGTATAGTATGCGCAGCTTTCTTAGTCTGTAGGGCTCTAGCTAGAAGTTTCCCTGACTTATTACCAAACTCATAGAAGCATTTTCGTCGTAATGTGTATTTACGCTTAACAATTGTGTGTAATTCTTCCAAAAGCTCATTCCTGGCTTGAGTCAGTTCTGCGAGTGCTTCCGATGCTAAGGATTTTTTGTGTTTTTGTTCCAACTTAGTGATGCGGTTAGTCAGGTTGTCTAGTTTAGCTTTTCTGAGTTTGTGTCGTTGTGCGGCCATAGATATGAATGTGCCTCTTATGACGCACTTATGTGCAGCCCAGACTACTTCATGTGATGTGTCACCTACTCCATTTTCAGTGAAGTAGTTGGTAAGCTGTTGGGAGATCGTACTGGCGAGTGCTGTATCCGTAAGTAGGGAGTTGTCCAGTTTCCATATTTGGGGACGTGTCCTCGCAGTGGGCAAGTGTAGGGTCAAAGTTATAGGGTTGTGGTCTGATAGGACTATTGGTTCGATATTAGTCGTCTTTAGTAGGGGGAGGTCATTTTGGGAGAGAAAGAAATAGTCTATGCGGGTATATTTAGAATGTGGTGGAGAATAAAAGGTGAAATCCTTACCATCAGGATGCAGTGTGCGCCAGGTATCGTGCACTAATAGGTCTTTAAATAGTGTTTTGATGGCGCGAAGAGCTCTATAAGTGAGAGAGGAGTGACCATTGGACGTATCAAGAGAAGGATTGAAGGGCACATTAAAATCCCCTCCGATTATTAGTGTGCCTGAGCTGAAAGTCATAAGTGATTGGAGTGTGGTGCGAAAAAAGGGGACCTGTCGTTCATTGGGTGCGTACAAGTTGGCAATAGTGATTTGTTTTCCGTAAAGGTCACCTTTTATGAATAGGAATCTTCCTCACGGGTCGGTTTGGGTAGTAGAGACCTTGAGGGGACAGTTTTTGGATATTAGGATGCAAACCCCTTTGGACTTAGCCTCGTCATTAGTCGCGTGATAAACTGTCGGGAAATGTTTGTCCTGTAATTTGGGCATTGTATCAGATCTAAAGTGGGTTTCCTGAATAAGTGCAATATGCGTTTTGGATTTATGCAGTGAGGAGAGTAGGAGGGATCTTTTTTCGGGAGTATTTAGGCCGCGTATATTGATGGATTTGAGATTGAGAGACGTGAGTGTGTGCTTTTCGGCTGTGGATGCGTGTTGGGTGTCCATGTCCTCCGTCGGGGTTGGGCAGAACAGGTTAGAGGGGGTAGGAATGGGTTATTGGTGCTCTATGTATGATAAGGGCAGACTGTATTATGATATATAGAGCGCCACGGAGTAACCGAAGAGGTAACAGGGATGAATTACTATCCCGTTATCTCTAATCAAGAGAATTGATCGAATGTATGGTTTATTTATGTAAAAGAATACAGACATATAGTCATATAGATATAAAATCATACAAATACTACATAATATTATAAAAAGAAAAGGAAAAACAGGTAACAAAATAAGTACTAGGAAGTTAAAATTGGGGTGTGCCCATATTGAGGCAGGTATTTAAGAAATGCTGACGCGTTTCGAGGAAAACCTCTTCATCAGAGCCAGGAGAACTGGAGCACAGTCTGTATGGGCCGGTAGGCCGACATGTGTACATTGGGAGAGGTGGTGTGGCTAGTAGGAGGATGTGTCCTGTGATGGACAATTGATTATTCCAAGTTCCATACCCAGGTGTTCTATGGATGAAATTAGAATGTAAATAGATTGTATTTTCTTTTTGCGGTCCTGTTAGGCTGTCAGATGTGCCTGTCTCAGGAGAAGTGTGTAGACACAGCTGTAAACTGTAGAGATCCTTTGGAGTGGAGAGCCGTGTGATCCTGGCAGCAGAAGGGGGGGGAGGAGGAGGGAGGAGGTGTCCTTGAGGCAGCTGATGGCTGGATAGAAAGCGTCTTGCTGCCTAGGGATAGGAAAGCCTTTCCTATCCCTAGGCAGCAAGACGCTTTCTATCCAGCCATCAGCTGCCTCAAGGACACCTCCTCCCTCCTCCTCCCCCCCTTTCTGCTGCCAGGATCACACGGCTCTCCATTCCAAAGGATCTCTACAGTTTACAGCTGTGTCTACACACTTCTCCTGAGACAGGCACATCTGACAGCCTAACAGGACCGCAAAAAGAAAATACAATCTATTTACATCCATAGAACACCTGGGTATTGAACTTGGAATAATCAATTGTCCATCACAGGACACATCCTCCTACTAGCCACACCACCTCTCCCCATGTACACATGTCGGCCTACCGGCCCATACAGACTGTGCTCCAGTTCTCCTGGCTCTGATGAAGAGGTTTTCCTCGAAACGCGTCAGCATTTCTTAAATACCTGCCTCAATATGGGCACACCCCAATTTTAACTTCCTAGTACTTATTTTGTTACCTGTTTTTCCTTTTCTTTTTATAATATTATGTAGTATTTGTATGATTTTATATCTATATGACTATATGTCTGTATTCTTTTACATAAATAAACCATACATTTCTTGATGTAAGCCTCTGATCACGCGCCTTCTATCCACTTCCTACTATACAAACAGTAAATAACTAATCAAGATTGGTGGAATTAATATACTAGGACATAGTAAGGGAGCAGAGTTCCGCATGAAGTCAATAAAAGGAAGGACATAACCAAATGAATAATGAAAAAAGCTTACAAAATGTAATAAAATATTGGCGTTAAAGAAAAAAAGTGAAATGTATAGTGACAAGGTATTTGGCATGTGTATCATTGAGAATGGAGGTTAATTTATGCAATAAATATTTAAACCCCTACTGGGGATAGCCCAGACAGAGCCTTTAGACTACACAGAGCATTAAGGTCTTACAATTCACCGTTTGAATCTCCATAGGATGTGAAAGTGAGGTTTCACTACTTTGAAAAAATAAAAATAAAGAGTGTTCTCGCAATTGGTTTTGAAGAGGCTGTACTTCAAGTTTACACAGATCTGGTAACAGAGACACTGGCAAGGTAGATATCACTTATAGAGTACCTCTGCTAGAGTTAATGTGTTTAGCCATTGTGCAGAATCGCTGGCGTTTTCCATCTTGCTTCTTAGCAAATAAAAATGGCTGAAAAATACTGTTAAGATTCCTGGAGGACTTACACGATTTTTGCAGTAAATTGGAGCTAGTGCTACCAGTATTGCCAGGATGGAGTGACCCCAAAGGTGTAAAACCATCTCATCTAAATAAGCAGTGGCACCACATTGGCAAGAAGAATTGAGAGAAGAAGTAGACAATAAGGCTTGGTGGTAGCAGTAAATCTTTAAAGACAGACAGCAAGCTGTGGACACTTGCTAGTATGTTTACAGGGGGCACAGGGCAGAGGGAAGAAATAAATAGTACATAGGTAATGGCAGGGAGTTGATAAAATAGAGATGTTCTCCTGTTCTTTCTTTCCATGTCCAGTATTAAGATCGACCCATGAAGAGGAGAAGAAAGAGTGACAAAGAGTATGGCCGAGCAATAGCTACTGGAAGGCTTATTAGAAGGCTGGGAATTTGTGTAAAGGGGAGGTATTTAAAGTAACACAGGGTCAAAATGCTCAGTTGTGCCCATGGGGGCTCTTCGGGGATTTTTTACTCTGGAGAGAGACTGACGAGTGGACAGACACAGCACTGTCTGAAGGAGTTACAGGCAGATGAGGATGCCAAATAGGACATTACCAGAGCTGTCTACTGAGATGGAAAAACTTGATATTTCTATGGACACACCATGTGAAGGATATGATGTACAAAAGGGGAAGGGGTTGGGTTAATGTATGGGGAAATTGTTGGTGGCTTTGTCTCAAAGGTTGCCAATTGCCAAACGGTTGCCAGTTGCATCAACTCCCGACTTCCAATTGAAATAGCTCCACTTAATGCTATCTCTATAATGTACATAGTTTAAATAACCAGTAAAATAACAAAATAATTATACCATCATGCTGCAAACATAGTATTTCTTCAAGACACACACATAAAGCAAGACTCTAAGGTCAGATTGACCTCTAAGCATTTCCCAACTTGGTACTATGAAATTTCATTCTCCAGGGGAACTAAAGGTGTGGCCATATGATTGGATAAGAATACCACATTCTTGGTACAGGAGCAATTGGCAGTCCTGGAAGAACAGCATTTGTTACTAAAAGCATAATTGTTTAAAGTTTAATGCACACTGGCTAACATCTATGGTCCTAATAGAAGTCCAATTACATATAAAGAAAATAATAATCAAGCTTACGGAGTTTAAAGAGGGGAAACTAATTATTGCATGATATTTAAATTTTTATTTTGATCTGCAATTATACACATCATCAGAGACACTGAGAATTTCACACCAACACTTAGCTACAACTAAAAAAGTACTACAAAAACATGAATTAGTTAATGTGTGAAAGAATACACACCCCGGGAGAAAAGACTGTACCTATTTTTACAGTTACAAGTCTTACTTGTGAATAAACACCAATTCTTAGACTCCTTTATAGCAGCATCAATTAAATCAGATCAGTAGCAGTAAAGGTAAATATCTCAGTAGATCACCAAAAAAATCTTTCATGGAGATTAATTGACTCTCTTCTACAGTACTCAAATGTAGTAGAGAGAGTTTAAGCAGAATAACCAAATTGTTTGAACTGTCACAAACTACCATATGGGAGGCTCATAATGCATATATCAAAAGGTATCTTGGTGGCAATAGCGTCACAAAAAAGTTAGAGAAGGAAGAACATAAATAATGTATTGCAGACATTAGAGGAATTAGAACAAGCACATAAAGTCAAATATAAAGACCCCCTACTCCAATGTTTATCGGTTACAAAAAGGGAAGACTTAAGGACTTTTATGGAACAGGAAGAGAGACTTGCATTTAATGCGGTTGCCAAAAAAGAAACCAATGGGGCAATAAAACAGGGCAGCTCTTGGGGATAACACCTCACCGAGAGATAAAAATGCAGCAACCTTTTAGCCAAAAATGAAAAATGAAGGTGTCGAAGTAATAAATTCCACTTTGGAGATAACTAAAGTGTTTCATACTTATTACAGTACACTATACAAAGTAGAACAGGCAGAGTCACAAAAGAGAAAAAGACATAGCGATATACATCAATATTAGTGAAGCTTCCATGGCTTCCTAAAGAGGATCTAGAATAATTGGAAATACTAATTACACAGGCAGAAAAAATGTTCATTAAGGAATATGGCAACAGGGAAATGCCCAGGCCCAGACAGAAACTCTACAATGTACTATAAGAAATTTCAGAGACAGCTGTTCCCTATACTCTGTAGATACCTAAATTTGCTGAGCGATGGTATTGAGATTTATATGACAGAACAGAAGTCTTAGGATTCCATATGCAGTGTTGGTGAAGATGAAAGAGGACGGATGATTAGTAACACCAGATTTGAAAAGATGAGCAGTAGTTATTTTGCAAATAGTAGAGTGGGCGCACAACAATTCTAATAGGAGTTGGGTGAAGGTTGAAATGGCACATAGCAAAGAGGCACTTGATAACGTGTTTTGGATTCCACAATGTTTTAGAGAAGTAGATAAGAACATGAATCTTTTAACAGTAAATGTGTTCACGGTCCGGAATGGGTCACATGGACAGTTTCACTGGCTGTATAACTCACCTTTGATATCTTTGATTGATACTCTGTATTTTGTTCCAGGGAAAAGGGAGGGTTGTTTTTGCACTGTGGGCTAAAAGGTAAACTTTAGTTTAAAGGATGTAATGAATATTAAACCAAATATGTTATTTTCAAATATTACGACAAAAAAAGGGGGCGGTACCACTAGACAAATGGAGATATGGTCAAATACACCACTTAGAGATAATTGTTATAAAAAGGCAGAACCCAAAATGCCACCAGTTTTGGATAAATGGGTACAAGAACTGGATATAGCATTAAGTGAACATCAGAAAAGAAAAATACTGAAGCTAGAATGTTTCTCATCAAGTGATTCAAAACAGAAGAGAAGTGCTATAAGTTGTTAGCATGATGGTATATAACCCAGATGAAGGCACAAAGGTTTAAAGTGGGGGTACCCCATCTCTGTTGAAGAAGTTGTGACTCCCCTGGAACCTTTGTACGCATAAAGTGGAATTATCCAAAAAAACAAATGTTCTGGGGAAAAATAATGGATAATATACATTACATAACATGTATGAATATACGTAGGAAGAAATTCCGTTGATCCTGCCATTAACTTTGTCTTTTGATGTATATGATGATTTGGACCCCATACAACTTTTTGATATGTTGAAGCATGTATTTTCTAAATATATAACGAAAGTCCCAATATGTCATTTATGCCTGTGAGACCTTGCCTGTTACCAGTGTTCTCTTGCTTCCAGAATATCACACAAATCATTACTACACTTGTACTCCCATGCCTTAGTGGATGTCTTTGTAACATCACACTATTACAATTACTTGACGCTCGCCCGGCACAAAAAGCCACCCGGGTTAAAAAACCCGCGGTGGCATTATGCGAGGCTACAGTCTATATCCATCTTAGACTGGCCTCCATGTTGCAACTCTGGCGGACATGCGCAGTCCGCCAGGGAAGCTCTCTGTGTCGGTGGGTGGAGTGGGCGTGTTAACGTCCCGACATATGGGCTCGCACATGCACGCCACGGACGGGACGGTGATCACTCCTCCCAGGGGGCCATACATGGTTTGCACCTGCCTCCTCTCCCTCCTACTCAAATCAGCTGTTGTAATCAGATATCAACAGCTAATTGGAAGAAAGAGGCTTCTTAAACCAGCTGATTCTCATGCCAGACATCCTCCACACACTGCAGGATGTTACCGGCCTGAACAGCTACTTGATCCGATTCACTCTCATGTCATGTAAGTTAAACTACTTTTATTCACTAACTATGATACCAACCTAAGCTGGCCAACTTTACTTCTATTTATTGTGGCTACAACTGGGACTTTTCTTGCTTGATTGAGTTCACATTAGACTGATAGCTATATGCTCTTAAACAGCCTATGCATTACAATTAACTCCTAACTAAAAAGCTCATTAGTTCTATTTGGAGGCTCTACAACCATAATAAGTCCTGTATACTTCTTTACTCATGTAGCACTTGGAGAAAATAATCCTTGAATCTGCATGTTTATAAATGAACAATCATTACCTATTGGTTATGCAATCTCTACCCTAAATCTAATTACATCTATATTTGGCTTTGTCTGGGACCTCTTTGTTCACTCCCAGTCAACTTGAAAGATTAACCTCATAAAGGATTAACTATATGATGACTACTATACTTTAGACCAAGCCTCACTATATATACTGTACATGTGACAGGTATGTCTCTGTCAAGCAAATCTAGTCCCATCTGGCCACCCAATATCACAGTATCTATACTATTTCTTTTTAAACAACCCTTTAGCGTATAGACACAATAATTTTAAAATAATACTTGCAATCTAAATAGACAACTAATTGAATACCCTATATACTACTTCTTTAGCTATCAATAGATACACCTATGAACATCAACTTTCGAGCCACCTTCAGGTATGAACTTAATTTTGCAAACCAACTTCCTTACTATATTTAAAATAGGACCTCCTACTATATATTTATGTTATCACATTTCTTGCAGGATTTGCCTCTCGGCCTCAGTGGAGCCTCAAGCATTTAGTTTATGTCCATATTTCTTGGGCTTTTCTTTTCTTTTTGAAGAGAACAACATATATATATACTCTTGGTGGAGTAAAAAAACCCACTTCTACCTGTTTACATTATCTCCAACACATAGATGTTTGTTCATATTGGAATCAACAGCATACTGGGCAGACAGACTTTGTCACTGTCGTTGTTTTTAATCACAAATCTTATGGAATGTTAAATCAGCCAATACAGTGTTTAATGTAAGTGTATCAGATATGAAAATTACATTATGAAATGCTTTATTGATGGATACTCAGATATTGATGATTATCTTTTCAATATATCTTCTTTAATACAGAACCATTTAAAGCGTACACTACCTCTGAGGAAGGAGTTTAATTGACTCTTAAATGTACTGCTTCAAAACTCTGTATATACACGATTGTAATACTGATGGATTTACATTCCTAATAATAGATGTTACAGTTGTCATAATTTATTATGTTAATTCAATAAATTATATTTGTACCAAGTATACCTCTTTTATGATTGCTACATGTGCCTGAAAAGTCCGCCACTAGGGGACCCCCTTTGCTGTTATGTATACATAATTTTGGATATGGCACAAATTCACAGTTAGATGCTGATCTACAATATACATATGTAGGAAACCATGGAGATATTTATTCTATAATTAGTGGCACAATAGAAGAAGTCAATTATTCCTCATTTGTTGAACACTGCAAAAGGGCTTGTTCCAAAGTATTGGTGCACACAAAAAAAATCCCAACTAAGAAAAAATGGATCTTGAAGGTACATTATATGCACTGTATGGAAGGGTATGTTAATGTATAACCCTTGAGAAATGTAAGTGTAGCACTGACCCCCGCAGGAGCTGCTGTATTTTAATCGTGTCTGTACTCTGCTTCTTTCCCCCTTTGATTTCTCTGGGTCCCCCTGACACAGCTGTGGTGTACTATAGTGTGCAGTAAAAACTCTAAAGACACTTTCACAATATACAATGTAATATACCTTTTATTGTCTTTACCTTTGGTCTCCACTTGGCTAATAATGCAAAGGAAAACAACACTCACACAAAATTACTTAAACAAGAACTTTGTTTACTGTATTTGCTTTAAAGTAGAACACTACAATAGTTGTACTGTCAGACCAACGTAGCCTGACAGTCAACAGATTTCAGCTTACAAAGATGTTATACAGATGTAAAGTGTTTGAAATAACTTGCTAGTAATGTGCTAAGGAAAATAGGATACATGGCAGAGTGAACTGATTTCACTATGTGCACTGTCCTATCCTTTGCATGCTTTGTAACTATAAGGAAATCAAATGCTGATTTAATAAAGTATAATACAATATTTACGGAGCTCCCATTATTTGATATCACAGTAACTTTAGTATGGCAATGAAACACAAAGCCTTGTGTTTTGTTAGACAGTCCTTCTTTTCTTCTTTCTTCTGCTAGCTATGAATAAAGTGAATTTGTAATCCAATGGTTAATGACTCCCGATAAAAGCAAGCTGGATATTTAATCAAAGTTATGATACAGCAGTACTGCAGCTATCTCTGATGCCAATGACACAGTACCAAATCCTCAATGAAACACAGGCCCGGGGTCTAGTTTTAGCTCAGTCTAATCCTCTTGACTTTGCTTGTGGGACTATGGATCCCAGCAACTCTGTATTGTACAGATGAATGTGTAAAAGTGCATCAAGGAAACTTTTTGGGCAACAGCCCTCTCACCCAACCAGGACAGTGTTGTCAGAAAGTTCCGCTCTGGTGTACAGGGTCCTGTCTCCGGCCGGGCCGGCACCTCTGCACTGCTCCACTCCACACAACTAGATGCTCCGGAACTCTCAGATGGCTCCAACGGGCTCCTCTGGCTCCTTCCCAGTCTTGCCCCGCCGTCAGCCCAGCTCACTGGTGTGTCACAGTATCGCTGCTCGGATCGCTCTTCCGTGGAGGTAGGCCGCACTGCGCTGGAGACCTACACAGATCCTCCCAGGCTGGCCATGTGTTTCCAAGAGACCTAAGATGGCCACGCCGAGCCCTTTTATAATCTTCTGTTAATGCAGTTCTGTTCTCCTGATGTTCGTGGGAGTTAATGGGCATTATGGGTAGGTCAAGTTAATGTCCAATGTAAACAAACAAACACTTCCATGTTAACTTCTTGAACGATGTAAAATAAAGATGCAGTCCTTTCATATTTTGGCCGCTAGATGGCGCCAGATGCTAAGCTATAACATACATCAATTTATATATCAAAAATGTGACCGCTACACACTCCCCCTGCTTGAACTCTTTGGTCCCCAAAGAGATATAAGATTTTTTCTGTTACACATTTTTGTTTCTATACGGTTACACAAAACCGACAGGGGAGCTTCCCACCAATTTTCACATGAGGGGGAGCTGTCCTGTACATTCACAGCCGACACTTTAATGTCCTGTACAGGTGTATCAGTGGGTGAGACAGGGTTTTGGTTTTCTGAGTCAAAAGCAAGAGTATCAGGCCTTTCAGGGTTTCTCCTGGCAGTAAATTTAGTTCCTTCAGAATAGGGATGAGCTTCATGTTCGAGTCGAACCCATGTTCGACTCGAACATTTTCTGTTCGGTCGTTCGCTGAATTGCGAATGATATAGGCCGTTCGTGCCAAATTGTGGCGTGTCACGGCCCATAATTCACGGCAGCATCGCAGTGCATTGCTGGCTGATGATTGGCCAAGCATGCACTATGTCCCGCATGCTTGGCCAATCACAGCGCCGTCTGAACAGAGAGCCGTAACTGGCCAAAGCCAAGGAGGCTTTGGCCAATTATGGCTCAGGGGATTTAGTACACGCCCCACACTATATAAGGCCGCCTTCACGGCGGCCTTGTGTAGTGTGTGTTCCGGCGTTGAAAGAGATAGACAGAGAGACAGTGTCATTTGATTTAAGTTAGATAGATTAGGCAGGACAGTCAGTGAGTTAGCTGCACTTACAGTGTATTGTGTATATATATGCATCCCAGGTGTTGTGTATATATATATATATATATATATATATATATATATATATATATATATATATATATACATATATATATATATATATATATATATATATATATATATATATATATATATATATATATATATATATATACACTGTGTCCTCCCCACAGTGTTCAGCTAAAGCTACAAGTTAGGGTAGTGCATCCTCCTCACAGTGTTCAGCTAAAGCTACAAGTTAGTGTAGCTGTGCACAGTGTTCAGCTAAAGCTACCTGTAGAAGGTTGGTGGTGTTTTCTTGATCCAATCACTACCGCAGGTAGCTAAATAAGCTACAAGTTAGTTTTTTGCGAGCTCTGCACAGTGTTCACCTAAAGCTACCTGTAGAAGGTTGGTGGTGTTTTCCTGATCCAATCACTACCGCAAGCAGCTAAATAAGCTACAAGTTAGTTTTTTGCGAGCTCTGCACAGTGTTCACCTAAAGCTACCTGTAGAAGGTTGGTGGTGTTTTCCTGATCCAATCACTACCGCAGGCAGCTAAATAAGCTAAAAGTTATTTTTTTTCAAGCTCTGCACAGTGTTGACCTAAAGCTACCTGTAGAAGGTTGGTGGTGTTTTCCTGATCCTATCACTACCGCAGGCAGCTAAATAAGCTACAAGTTTGTTTTTTTTGCGAGCTCTGCACAGTGTTCAGCTAAAACTACAAGTTAGTTTAGTGCGAGCTCTGCACAGTGTTCAGCTAAAGCTACCTGTAGAAGGTTGGTGGTGTTTTCCTGATCCTATCACTACCGCAGGCAGATAAACAAGCTACAAGTTATTTTTTTGCGAGCTCTGCACAGTGTTCACCTAAAACTACCTGTAGAAGGTTGGTGTTGTTTTCCTGATCCTATCACTACCGCAGGCAGCTAAATAAGCTACAAGTTAGTTTTTTGCGAGCTCTGCACAGTGTTCACCTAAAGCTACCTGTAGAAGGTTAGTGGTGTTTTCCTGATCCTATCACTACCGCAGGCAGCTAAATAAGCTACAAGTTAGTTTTTTGCGAGCTCTGCACAGTGTTCAGCTAAAGCTACCTGTAGAAGGTTGGTGGTTTCCTGATCCTATCACTACCGCAGGCAGCTAAATAAGCTACAAGTTATTTTTTTGCGAGCTCTGCACAGTGTTCATCTAAAGCTACCTGTAGAAGGTTGGTGGTGTTTTCCTGATCCTATCACTACCACAGGCAGCTAAATAAGCTACAAGTTATTTTTTTGCGAGCCCTGCACAGTGTTCAGCTAAAGCTACCTGTAGAAGGTTGGTGGTTTTCTCTTACTACAGGCAGGCAGTTGATTTTGCTATCTGCAGTATCAATATATATATATATATATATATATATATATATATATATATATATATATATATATATATATATCCCAGCTTAGTGCAGCTACAGGCCATTAGTATGTCTGGAAGGCCAACAAGGAGAGGCAGACAGTCACAAGCCAATAAAAGAGGGCAAGCAGGCTCTGTGTCTAGAGGCAACAGTGCTGGTCGTGGAGATGGTGCATGCTCATCAGCACGTGGCCGTGGACACGCTTGGCCTTTTTTTCGGCAGCTGGCCGTGTTGAGCCACAACATGCGGAAGACTTGGTCGAGTGGATGACCAAGCCGTCCTCATCCTCCTCATCCTCCTCATCCTCTCTCCCCCATGCTCAGGGTACTTTGTCTGGCAAAGCAGCTGCCAACGCGGCCTCTTCCCTCGGGTCAATGGCATCAGTGACTCCTTCCCTAGCCCCACCATGTCCTCCTGAGAAGTCCCTCGAACTGTTTGACCACAGTGTTGGGTATATGCTCCAGGAGGATGCCCAGCGTTTACAAGGCTCTGATGATTATACTGAGCTAGATGAAGGCAGTAACGTGAGCACGGACAGAGGGGGTGCCCAAGAAGGACAGCAAGGAGTAGGTTTGCTCCAGTGATGAGGAGGGAGGGGATGATGAGGTCACTTACTCAACGTGGGTGCCTGATAGGAGGGAGGAGGAGGAGGCACATCACCAACGAGGCAGGATGCCCTCCAGGAGCCAGCCTAAGGGCAGCACACTGACAGCATCACACCTCAAAGCTCCGCATGTGCAGGGCGCTGATGTCTCTGCGCGTTATTCCAAAAGTTCTTTGGTGTGGGCCTTTTTTGAGACGAGTGCATCAGATCGCACCGCTGCTATTTGCAACATATGTCTCAAGCATATCTCGCGTGGCCAAAACATCTCCCGCTTGGGCACCACATGCTTGACCAGACATATGTTGACCTGCCATGCAGTTCGTTGGCAAGCATATCTAAAAGACCCACACCAAAGAACAAAGAGGACCTCTCCTTGCTCCTCATCAGCTGAGATCTCCAAACCCACTATACCTTCAATCCTCTCTGAGACCTGCACTGAGAGGAATGAAGGTGTAGAATTAGGTGTGACACAGCCAAGTACTTGTGGGCAATCTGCTTTCAGTACACCGACGTCAGATTGTACCAGGCAAATTTCCCAGCCCCAGTTGCTGCACCGCCGAAAGAAGTTCGCTCCCAGCCATCCATATGTCCAGTGGTTGAATGCTAGCTTGGCAAAATTGCTAGCACTTCAACTGCTGCCTTTTCAGTTGGTAGACTCTGCCCCCTTCCGTGAGTTTGTGGAATGTGCGATTCCTTAGTGGCAGGTACCCAAAAGCCACTTTTTCTCATGGAAGGCGATTCCAGCTTTCTACCAGCATGTGGAAGGCAATGTCCATGCCTCGCTGGAGTGGTAAGGTGCATATTACCACTGACTCATGGTCCAGCAGGCATGGACAGGGACATTACCTAATGCCGCGTACACACGAGCGGACTTTCTATCCTACTTGGTCCGGCACACTTTCCGACGGACTTTGTCCGCCAGGTGCGCCGGACTTTAAAACGAACGGACTTGCCCACACACGCCGGGATTTTCCGGCGGGCTAAGTCCGCCCGTCTTTCCGACGGACTTTCGCCGGAGTTCCGGCGGACTTTCAGAATGAACGGACTTGCCCACACACGGACAAGTCCGTTCATTTTGAACGTGACTCAGGTGCGACGGGACTAGAAAAGGATGTCAATCTTGCCGCTTTTATCGGCTAGATTGACACCTTGCGAGCCCCGTCGCGGGGCATACCAGGCCCTTAGGTCTGGTATGGATTATAAAGGGGAACCCCGCTACGCCGAAAAAACGGCGTGGGGTCCCCCCTAAAATCCATACCAGACCCCGATCCGAGCACGCAGCCTGGCCGGTCAGGAAAGGGGGTGGGGACGAGCGAGCGCCCCCCCCCTCCTGAACCGTACCAGGCCGCATGCCCTCAACATGGGGGGTGGGTGCTTTGGGGGAGGGGGGCGCCCTGCGCCCCCCCCCCCCAAAGCACCTTGTCCCCATGTTGATGAGGACAAGGGCCTCTTCCCGACAACCCTGGCCGTTGGTTGTCGGGGTCTGCGGGCGGGGGCTTATCGGAATCTGGGAGCCCCCTTTAATAAGGGGGCCCCCAGATCCCGGCCCCCCACCCTATGTAAACGAGTATGGGGTACATGGTACCCCTACCCATTTACCTAGGAAAAAAGTGTAAGTAATAAAACACACCACACAGGTTTTTAAAATATTTTATTAAACAGCTCCGGGGGGGGTCTTCTTCCGGCTTCGGGGGTCCCTCCGCTTCATCTTCTCCCGGCGTCCGGTTGGTTCTTCTCCGCTCTCCGGCCTCTTCTCCCGGTGTCGCAGGTCTTCGGCCGGCCCCTCCGCTCTCTTCATGTAGCTCTATTGCGAGCGGAGGTCCGGACTTCTGGGCTTCTTGGCTTCTTGGCTTCTTGGCTTCTCTTCTCTTCTCTTCCCCCAGATGTTGACACGACGCTCTCTCCGGCTGGACTGGTCTCTGAGGGCTGCGTTGTGACTTATATAGGCGGAGACCCCGCCCCCATATGATGTCACAGTCCCTGGGCATGCTGGGACTGTGACGTTTTAGGGGGCGTGGTCGACCACGCCCCCTAAAACGTCACAGTCCCAGCATGCCCAGGGACTGTGACATCATATGGGGGCGGGGTCTCCGCCTATATAAGTCACAACGCAGCCCTCAGAGACCAGTCCAGCCGGAGAGAGCGTCGTGTCAACATCTGGGGGAAGAGAAGAGAAGAGAAGCCAAGAAGCCAAGAAGCCAAGAAGCCCAGAAGTCCGGACCTCCGCTCGCAATAGAGCTACATGAAGAGAGCGGAGGGGCCGGCCGAAGACCTGCGACACCGGGAGAAGAGGCCGGAGAGCGGAGAAGAACCAACCGGACGCCGGGAGAAGATGAAGCGGAGGGACCCCCGAAGCCGGAAGAAGACCCCCCCCGGAGCTGTTTAATAAAATATTTTAAAAACCTGTGTGGTGTGTTTTATTACTTACACTTTTTTCCTAGGTAAATGGGTAGGGGTACCATGTACCCCATACTCATTTACATAGGGTGGGGGGCCGGGATCTGGGGGCCCCCTTATTAAAGGGGGCTCCCAGATTCCGATAAGCCCCCGCCCGCAGACCCCGACAACCAACGGCCAGGGTTGTCGGGAAGAGGCCCTTGTCCTCATCAACATGGGGACAAGGTGCTTTGGGGGGGGGGGCGCAGGGCGCCCCCCTCCCCCAAAGCACCCACCCCCCATGTTGAGGGCATGCGGCCTGGTACGGTTCAGGAGGGGGGGGGCGCTCGCTCGTCCCCACCCCCTTTCCTGACCGGCCAGGCTGCGTGCTCGGATCGGGGTCTGGTATGGATTTTAGGGGGGACCCCACGCCGTTTTTTCGGCGTAGCGGGGTTCCCCTTTATAATCCATACCAGACCTAAGGGCCTGGTATGCCCCGCGCTCGCCGCAATAGGAAGATTTGTTTTTCCTATTGCAGCGAGCGCGAGATGCAATACCATCCCCTCGTGTCGCATTTGGTCTGTCGGACCAGCCTACACACGAGCGGGCTTTCCGTCGGACCAGCACACACACGAGCGGACTTTCCGCCCGAAACTGAGTCCGACGGAAAGATTTCAAACATGTTTAAAATCTAGGTCCGGCGGGCTTTTGGGAAGAAGTCCGCCGGAAAAGTCCGCCGCCGCCCACACACGGGCGGATTGTCCGGCACACTCTGGTCCGCCGGACCAAGTATGCCGGAAAGTCCGACCGTGTGTACGCGGCATAAGTTTCACCGCACATTGGGTGAATCTGCTGGCAGCTGGGAAGGATGCAGGACAAGGTGCAGTAGTGTTGGAGGTTGTTCCGCCACCACACCTCCAAAATGCCACTACTAATGATTGTGACACACCTCTCTCCTCCACCCCCTCCTCTTCTTCTTCCTCCATGGCCTCTTCCTGTGCTTTGTCCTCGGAACCAGCGGTGCTCCGTAGCCGTTCAAGGGGCTACGCAAGTATGCAGGCCAAAAGATGCCATGCGGTGCTTGAGCTGGTGTGTTTGGGGGACAGAAGCCACACTGGGGCAGAGGTTCTGTCAGCTTTGCAGGGGCAGGTTCAGAGGTGGTTGACGCCATGCCAACTTAAGGCAGGAATGGTGGTTTGCAACAATGGCACCAACCTCCTCTCTGCCCTCCGACAGGGACAAATGACCCATGTGCCCTGTTTGGCTCACGTCCTTAACTTGGTGGTTCAGCGGTTCTTGGGCAGGTACCCGGGCTTACAGGATGTCCTGAGGCAGGCCAGGAAAGTCTATGTGCATTTCCGCCGGTCATATAATGCCACTGCTCAGCTAGCAGACCTCCAAAAGGAGTTTAACCTGCCCAAGAAACGCCTAATCTGTGACATGCCCACCAGGTGGAACTCAACGTTGGCCACACGCAGCAGAGGGACATCATTGAGTACCTGTGCGACTATGGCACCAGGACAGGGTCAGGGGAGCTTGTTTTGTTTTCCCCACACCAGTGGGCCATGATCAGGGATGCATGCACTGTCCTGTCACCATTTGAGGAGGCCACAAGGATGGTGAGCAGTGACAGTGCATGCATCAGTGACACTGTCCCCCTTTTCCACCTGTTGGAGTACACGCTGCGTGGAATAATGGGCAGGGCACTTGAGGCAGAACAGAGGCAGGAAGAGGAGGACTTCCTTAGCTCTCAAGGCCCCCTTTATCCAGACAGTGTTCCTGCGTGCCCGCCGATCACACAGGAAGAGGACGAGGAGGAGGAGGATTGTGTCAGTATGGAGGTGGAGCCTGGCACTCAGCATCAGTAGCAGTCTTTAAGGGATCAGTCCCAAGAAACACATGGACTTGTACGTGGCTGGGAGGAGGTGGCTGTGGACCATTTAGTCCTTAGTGACCCAGAGGATTCTGGACCGAATGCCTCAGCAAACCTATGCTGCATGGCCTCCCTGATCCTGCAAAGCCTGCGTAAGGATCCTTGTATTCGTGGTATCAAGGAGAAGGACCAATACTGGCTAGGAACCCTCCTTGATCCACGTTACAAGGGTAAGGTTGCGGACCTTATCTTGCCATCGCAGAGGGAGCAGAGGATGAAACATCTTTGGGAGGCCTTGAAGAAAGGTCTGTGCAATGTGTTCCCAGAGACTGGGAGGTTACAAACTCCTGTTTCTGGACAACGTGTTGCTGAGGCTTCGGTCAGTCAAAGAAGGAGCGGTGGAGAAGGTGGCCGTCTGACCGATGCGTTCAGACAATTTTTTAGTCTGCAGCCCCAAGGTGTGATCGGATCCAGCAACCATCGCCAGCGTCTGTTTTACATGGTGCAGGAATACCTAGGGGCAAGATCTGACTTGGACACCTTTCCCACTGAAAATCCTCTGGGTTACTGGGTCTTGAGGATGGATCACTGGCCAGAGCTTGCACAGTGTGCAATTGAGCTATTGGCCTGTCCTGCATCCATCGTTCTTTCGGAACGCACATTCAGTGCTGCTGGAGGCTTTGTAAACGATCACAGGGTGCGTCTGTCCACCGACTCGGTCGATCGACTGACCTTCATAAAAATGAATCAGTCTTGGATCACCACCAGCTACCAAGCACCTGATGCTGATGTAACCGAATAATTTTTTTAAAAATCTCAGATCCCTTCAAAGACTGCCTATGCTGATGCTGAGTGACTATCTTGAGTAATTATCATCTTCCTCCTCAATGATCACGCTGACAGCTTGTAAGAACATTTTTGGTTCTGGGCGCTGCCACCAGTGCTTAAGGCCCAACAGGGGCATGTAATTACAATTTTTGATGCAATACTTTGCAGCAGGGCTCGTTCCTGCGTTCCAACTAGAGTATCTGTGAGGGGTTGCTGTGTTGTGGCACCAGCACCAGTGCCTAAGTCCCAATTTTTCAGCCCCTGTTCAACAAGGACATGTAATTACAATTCTTGATCTAATATTTCACAGCAGGGATCGTTTCTGCGCCCACCAAGAGCGAGTGAGGACTTACAGTGTTGTGGCACCAGCACCACCACCACCACCACCAAAGGCCCAATTTTTCTGCCCCTGTTCAACAGGGGCATGTAATTACAATTCTTGAGGTAATAATTCACAGCAGGGCCCTGTGAGGGCTTACAGTGTTGTGGCCACAACAACACCTAAGGCTCAAATTTCTGCTGAGAATATAAGGCAGGCCCCTACTTTCAAACATCCAACTTACAAACGACTCCTACTTGCAAACGGAAGGAGACAACAGGAAGTGAGATGAAATCTACCCCTAGGAAGGGAAATTCTCTCCTGTAATGCCCCGTACACACGGTCGGACTTTGTTCGGACATTCCGACAACAAAATCCTCAGATTTTTTCCAACGGATGTTGGCTCAAACTTGTTTTGCCTACACACGGTCGCACAAAGTTGTCGGAATTTCCGATCGCCAAGAACGCGGTGACGTCAAGCACGTACGACGAGACTAGAAAAGGCCAGTTCAGAACCAAGCGCGGCACCCTTTGGGCTCCTTTTGCTAATCTCGTGTTAGTAAAAGTTTGGTGAGAGACGATTCGTGCTTTTTCAGACTCGTGGCTTTCAGATCGTTTTCTGACGTTCAGTTTGTGCTTGTGGGTTTGTATCTGCTCTTCAGTGCATGCAGTCAGTTCGTATTGGGGTTTTCTGTGCGATCTTGTCCGCTCGTTGCTGTTTTTCAGGTCGCTCTTCACAGGCCTTGCTGTTCTTCAGTGCGTTCTGTTACTTCGTTCTGAGCAGCCGACCGTTTTCTAGCCATGTTTCGTATGCGTACTCCTCGTAGAGTTCGTGCTGTGCGGGGGATTGGTGTTGGGGTCCTGACCTTGACACAAGTCCAGTCCATGAACAGGGTGGGGAGGAGTTAATGGACCAAGAATTGGTTGCTTCAGCGTGACCAGTTCTGTCATATGCCTTTGCTCCGTGAGATCCGTGAGAATAATCCTGATGATTTCAGGAACTTTCTCAGGATGACGGACCCCGTGTTTCACCGTTTGTTGGCTTCGCTGACCCCCTATATTAGCAGGCAGGATACCTGCATGAGGCAAGCCATCACTCCGGAGCAGAGGTTGGTCGCTACCTTGCGGTATTTGGCCACAGGGAGAAGTCTGCAGGACTTGAAGTTCTTGACAGGCATCTCCCCCCAGGCTCTGGGGATCATCATCCCAGAGACCTGTTCTGCCATCATACAGGTCCTACAGAAGGAGTATATGAAGGTAAGATTTTTATCCTTTTATATCACATTTTATTGTATTGAATGTTTGATAATATATTGTATTTCTTCCCTCATTCCATAATTACCATGATTGTAATATGCTGTGAATGTCCCCTTTGTTCTCATGCATGCTGGATTTTTATGTAATTATTATTTTAGGTCCTTCATACATATTTGCCCTTCAATAACCTCCCCAGCATGGTGTCTCCTGCCCCTATATTCACCTCATGTAGTCACTTAACAATGTATTTTATCAGCTCCATAGTAGTGCTTTACCCCAAACACCCCCTAAAATGTTTTGAAATGTTATTTTTGATTTAAATTCAGGCAGAGTGGCAGAGGCTTTTTTTTGTGGTGTCCCCAAATTTTTTGTAACCCTCCCTCCCCCAACTGCTAAGTCAGCTAATCCCAATTCTCTATCTTCAATCATCTATCTGCTGACTTTGCAAGACCCATACATACTATACCCATCTCTTTAGTGCTCAGATTTATGGATTAATTCCCCAAAGCATGTAGTGCAAGGGCCTGCCTGTATACTTTCCAATGGTACTGTTTAAAGTTCTTGTATCCTATTATGATCTTGATAGGTAATAGCAGAATGTCCAAATGTCCTCAAATGTGTACAATGTGTATTTATATCTTTGTATTATGACACTTCTTACCTGTCCAGTGGGCTGCCAATAGTGTAACTAAGGAGGGGCTGTTCCAAGTAATACCCTGTACTTAGGCATTCATCTCTCAATGAAGTGAAGAGGGTTACCTGTCCAAGAGTTCCCCCCCCCTATAATGTTAGAAATGGCCCATGAGGGGGGGAGGGGGAATATGATAGGTGTACCTTATACTTTGTTGTTGTTAAATTCCCCTTAATAAATGCTATCTGGAGGTTGACCCATAATGTTTGTGTCTAATCTGCTTGCCAGGTTTCTGTGAAAAAATAGTAATGTTTATTGTTTTTTTCCTCAACAGTTTCCTTCCACGCCACAGGAATGGCAGACTGTGGCCTCCCACTTTGCCCAGCGGTGGGACTTTCCTAACTGCGGAGGGGCAATTGATGGGAAACACGTCCACATCGTCCCACCACCCAACTCGGGGTCGTACTATTATAATTACAGGGGTTTAATAGTATAGTGATGTTGGCGGTGGTGTCGGCTAATTACGACTTCTTGTATGTGGACGTGGGGAAGAATGGCCGGATGTCCGATGGTGGAGTCATCGCCCAGACGGAGTTCTACAGGCGTCTCCAGAATGGCAGCTTGGACTTGCCACCTCCAGAGGACAATGTTGAAGGTCTCCCATTTGTGTTCGTTGCTGATGAAGCATTTGCGCTGGGGGACCACCTGATGCGGCCATTCCCGATGAGGACCCTCACCCTGGAACAGAGGATTTTTAATTACCGGCTGGCCAGAGCCCGAAGAGTGGTGGAGAACACATTTGGAATCCTGGCCAGCCGGTTCCGATTATTTATGACACCCATCCATATGGCGGAGTATAAACTGAACCATATAATACTTGCCTGCTGTGTTCTCCATAATTTTCTACAAAAACATTCAGCCAACTATGCTGGCTCAGTTGGGCCTGAGGCCGGAATCCCAAATACATCAACAATGACGGCACTTGAAAGCGGCTGTCCTGGCTTGCCCTCCCTGAATGCCCGTGATGTCCGGTTACGATACCTGGAGTTCTTTGCGGGTAGGGGGGCTATCAATATGCCAGACAATCTGTGACACCTTTTTCAAATAAAAAACAACCAAAAGAAATTCTTGGTGGACATTTACTGTTTGTGTTTGTTTTAGCTGACCCTGACAGAAATGTGTTGAGTGCAGAAAATGTCGTGATTGGGTAACCTTATAAAAAACAGTGTTGGCTGGTACTTCCTAAATGCAAAAACACATTTCACTACAAGTGCACTTGCAACTGCACTGAACCTGCACTTGTAGTGCAAAGAGGATTTGCCCTTAGGAAATAACCCCCATTTGTGCATAAAACAACAATTACATCACCCCAAAAGTGTTGTAGTGTTGAGACAATAATCCACACATTCTTGAGTAAGGCACTTTTTTATACCTGCACAATCACATGCACATTTACCAAAGGTTTTTAAAACAAACCAACATGTTTGTTGTATAACAATGTTTGCAGTAGCATTATGAAAAATCAAAATATCCATTTCAGATAAAACAGGCCTGTGTAAAACCAACAAGAAAGCCAAAAAATTTGAACTTACAAAGTTCACATTAGGTAAAACCTGAAGGCTAGATCAGACATCAGTATTTAGGAACTGGGTTTGATCTAGCGTTCAGATGGGGGGAAATCACCCCTGGAAAAGCCAAATTTGGAAGATGCACACCAATTTACGAATGGCAACATGTGCTATCTGCCATCAGGGGGGATCAAGGGACGTGTTTTGGGGGAGAAAGCCCTTCCTCAATGCGACTTTATAATTGAGGAAGGTGTTGCACCCCCAAAACGCGTCCATTGATCTCCCGTGATGGCAGATAGCACATGTTGGCACACTGTGTGCATCCTCCAAATTTGGCTTTTCTAAACATTTTAAAAATTTTTTGAAGATTGGACCACATTAATAAAACAGGTGATTTTGTGGGGTTTAAATTCGCCCCAAAACATCAATGATGTTATTATTTTTTTTAATAACATCACTGATTTGGTTCTGGATGTTTTGCAATTGGAGATTACACCCCATGATCTCCCCGATAAGTATCTGGGCACTTTCTGAAGTAAAGCGTTCTGGATCCCTCACATCACGATCACCTAAAAAGAGAAAAAGAACAAAAAAAAGGTCTCAAAAATCTGCCACCATCCATCTCTTTTACCTGAGCCTGTGGTCGCAGACACTCACCTGTTGTGGTGCCAATCTCCACCACGTCTTCTTCTTCCTCCTGCTCTTCTTCTTCGTTTGGGGGTATTTCACCTTCTTCCATAGGTGGGGGGTCTGTGGTCTCCTCGGATGAGGGCTGTCCTCCGAGTCTTTTCTCCCCTATGTAAAACAAAAATGGTATAATTAGCACACAGATATTTGATGGCAGAACTAGAAATAGGAAACATTGCTTGGAAGTGGGGTACAATTGTCTATTTTAACAGAGTTCCAAGATGTATATTTTTTTTATTGCCCTTTGTCAAGCTGCAATACTTTACATGTTTGGTACAAGCTTCACAGATGTAGCCCCCCTATAGTGAACACTGGAGCACCTGTGTGCCCCCCTAATAAAAATGGTGTTCTGGGGTCCCACACTAGTGCTCCAGTGTCCAGATGTGAAAACAGCTGCTCAGTGTCCTCTCTTTACACACAATCTAGTTGTCATTTCATTCTAGTAACAAACCCATCTACACAAACAAATCTTTGGCATCCAAGTAGGCCCCAAAAAATGTGTGAAAATGCATATGGCCTAAACAATGGTGTTCTAGAGGCCGAAATAAAAATGTTTGATACGAACGAATAATGGGCCCATGAACATTAAAGTTGCCCTTTTAAACGTTACAATTAATAAAAGCATATGGAGCAGAACGAACGTAATAAAGACAGAAAGAATAGGAACACAGCACAACTACTTACTTTTTTACAGCACTCTCCGGATCTTTCGGTACTGCTCTGGCTCTCTCAACTTCAGGTCCGACCACCGCTTCCTGAGCTGATCTTTAGACCTTCGTACCCCGAAATTCCGCTCTAGACTCCTGACCACTTTACCAATGATTTTTGCCTTTCGGATGTTGGGGTTGGGGTAAGGCCCATATTTTCCGTCATAGTCGGACTTCCTCATGATGTGTACCATCTCCAACATCTCCCCAAACGACATATTTGTGGCCTTAAAACGTCTCCTTCTGGATCGGGACGTGCCTGGATCTGGCCTTTCCTCCTCCTCCTCCTCGTTGCTATAATTAGCCCGCACCTGCTGTAACTCTGCCATCATGCTCTTCACCCACTGCGCCGAACGAAAAGGGGCGGGGAATACACTAGAAAGAACGTCAGGGGCGGGTGGAGTTACACGCATGCGCAGTGTGTATAAAGCGTAACACGCGTGCGTATTACGTACGATCTGTGAGCGGAGGAAGGAGCATTGGACGCGCCGATCGTAAGAACGAAGGTAAGAGACAAACTTGTGCCTATACTGCTTCTAGATTGAGGCCTATATTGTAACAAGATTAGGAGAGTTTTGTCTGACATTAGGCTTTGTCTTGTGTTGTGTCTTGCAGTGAACATGGATATCTTAATGAGAGATACTGACTTCATGTCACTATTCATTGATATGCTAAGTGAGCTGCCCTGTCTGTGGGAGATTACCCACCCCCATTTCAAGAACCAAGCAAAGAGGAAGGCAGCACTGGAGCAATTGTGTGAAATTGTGAAGCAGGTGATCCCCACGGCAGACATCACTTTTTTAAAGATTTTCATTGGTGGCCTGAGGAGCACATATCTGAGGGAGCGCAAGAAAGTCCTGGATTCACAGAGATCCGGAGCAGCAGATGACATCTATATCCCCAGGATGTTGTACCATGACAGGCTGCACTTTCTGGCAGGCCAGACTGAACCCAGGTCATCCCTCTCCAGTCTTCCTTCCACACTTCCTTCCCCCCTGGCTGAGGCTTCTGACGCCCAACCTGGGCCTTCCAGGCCGCATGTGGAGGAGCCCAGATTGAGCCAGGTATAGCATTCCTCTAAATATTTCTGCTTGTCCAATCAATGATGTTAACTAGATGTTAGTTTGGAGTACTAATTTAGGATTGTGATTGATGATGCAAAACATTACAACTATGTCCCTTTTTCATACACAGGGAAGTCTCAGCCAGGAGGTGGCCGGGCCGAGCCGGCTGGCTGATATCAAGGTCCCTCCACCCCCCCTGAAAAGAGAAAGTGGCAGTAGGACGAGTGCCCTAGAGGAGGCGGCTATCAGATTCTTTTGGAGGGCTACAGAGGTCCTGGGAGCACCACACACCAGGCAGGAGAACATTGCTGCCTTCATAGCATATAAAATGCAGAGGATGGAGGAGGGCCAAAAAGCCATGTGTGAGGCCCTCATATCAGAGGCTCTGGAGAAAGGTATGAGGGGCCAAATTACACCTCACACACAGCTTTGGGATGGTCCTCCTCCTCCTCCCTCTCCTCCAGGTCCTCCCAGTCCTCCTCCAGGTCCTCCCAGTCCTCCTCCAGGTCCCCCCAGTCCTCCTCCTCCTCCAGGTCCTACTCCTCCTCCTGCCACATCTCCAACTGCAGAGCCACAGCCCGGAAGGAAGTGTGAAAGGAAGACTAGAAAGTGAGGACCCTGGGTCCAGTCTGGTCGGCCAAAAAATGCAGCCTCTTGTGGTACCACAGCCTGGGGACACAGATGTCATCTGCTGCTATCCGGATCTCTGCGAATCCCGGACCAGACTGCACTCCCTTACATATGGACTCCTCAGGCCACCAATTTTGATGTTGAAGAATTGATGTCTGCCCTGGGGGTCCCAGGCTTCACTAATTTCTCATGTTGATCCAGTGTTGCCTTCCTCTTTGTTTGGTTCTGATCCCTTAATAAAGGATTTTTGTTTTGAATTATACACTCCTATGTGTTTTACTTCAAAAATGACAGTTTGTTTGTGAGGATTCAGGTACATTTCAAATATACAATGTGAAATGAACAAGGGACACCAACACCAAACAATCTCCTTGAGATTAAATAATAAAAGATATCAATGGTGTTGGGGTAACTTGATACACAAAACACACACAAAAATATTCTGGAGTAAAAATAAAAATAACATTGAACAAAGATCAGCCTTGGAAAAAATACAAACATTAAAGAAAAAAAAAGGCTTAAAAACAAAATAAAAAAAACATAAAAAATATAAAACTGTCAGATGTGACAACTAATAACAATATATTGAGGGAATCCCACTAAAAAAACACAAATAAAACTTTGTGGGAAGTGTGTGTGAATATGAGCAGCAAAACTACTTAATTCTTGTCACATTATAAAGAAGAAGAGAGTGCGCTGTATTAAACCATTTTGAACATTGCAGCGTGACGAAAGTGCTGTATCCATTGCGAACGCTAAGTTTACCAGAACGAGCTGTCCCGTGTCGGAATTTCTTCTGAGCATGCGTGGCACTTTGTGCGTCAGAACAGGCCACACACGGTCGGAATTGACGCGATCGGATTTTGTTGTCGGAAAATTTTATCTCCTGCTGTCCAACTTTGTGTGTCGGAAAATTCGATGGAAAATGTCCGATGGCGCCCACACACGGTCGGAATTTCCGACAACACGCTCCGATCGGACATTGTCCATCGGAAAATCCGACCGCGTGTACGGGGCATAAGTGTTAATATGGAAAAAACATTTCTCCTTTCCACTGATGCTTTATCACCAATCCTTGTTTCACAAAAAACCCAAAATTTTCAAAAAACATTTGTCATTGGGACAAAAAGTGAGGTGAAATCTTCTGAAGAGGAGCACAGACAGCAAAGCAAATGTCACAGGGGTGATAACCCTTCCCTATGTTTTCCAAAAAGCTTAAAATAGATTTTTTGGCTGGAGATAAACACGTTAAAAATGCACCAGTTCAAAATTACAAACGGATTCTCCTTAACAACAAACCTACAGTCCCTGTCTTGTTTGCACCGCCTGTATACTGCTGTTCAGAGTACAGAGCCTGTATACTGCTGTTTCCTTTTTTAATTTGGGTGCGGGGTTCCCCTTAATATCCATACAAGACGCAAGCAGTTTTAAATGACTTATTTTCCTTTAAAAATTACATTTTGTGCAGGGACTGTGCTAAGCACGGGAAATACACGCCACTTTACAGGTATACTATAGACACTCCCCAGGTACGATATTTAAAGGAATATTTCACTTTTTTTTTACTTTAAGCATCATTAAAATCACTGCTCCTGAAAAAACATTTTTTTTTTTGCATTGATACATGTCCCCTGGGGCAGGACCCAGGTCCCCAAACCCTTTTTAGGACAATACCATTCAAATTAGCCTTTAAAATGAGCACTTTTGATTTTGAACGTTCGAGTCCCATAGATGTCAATGGGGTTCTAACGTTCGTGTGAATTTTCGGTCCGTTCGCAGGTTCTGGTGCGAACTGAACCAGGGGGTGTTCGGCTCATCCCTACTTCAGAACACTCACCCAATGTCTCATAAGTTAGTCTCTTTGGGGGACGAATAACTCTTTTGGTCCTCTGTGCTTTTGGCATCTCAGGCAAGTTGGTTTGTTCCTCAACTCCATCTTTTTCTAGTGGCTCAGAATCTGAACCATCATATAGATTTCCAAAATCTGTTTCTGGAAGAAAAACTTGAGGCTCCTCTGGATCTTCTCTTGATCTGCTTTTGGGTATGAATTCAGGAGCCTCCAGTCTAAAAATTCCACCATCCTCTCCCCCAGCTTGGAATGAAAGGTCCACTTCAGATTCTGATGCCTCAGATGGCCACAACCATCTTATTTCCTTCTCCTCTCCTTCTTCTTCAGTAGCTGAAGATTCAGGCCTAAGTCTGGTTACTGGTCTGTGTACAACAGTGGATGTGGATGGCAGCTCCTCTTGTGTGGTAATCCTGACTGCTTCCGTGAGAGGCAGGAGGTGATTATGGTGCCAAGTCTTTATGGGCCCAGTGCTTCCTTCTGGCCGAATTTCATATACTGGAAGTTCTGGAAGTTTCTTGCACACAATATATGGTTGTGATTTCCAGCAATCAGCCAGTTTGTGCTTGCCTGGGATTCCCAAATTCCTCAACAGAACTCGGTCACCAGGTTGTAAATCTTGAACCCGTACTTTGAGATCAAAGTTTTTTTTGTTTCTGTACCCTCTGCGGTCTGATGTGACTTGAGCTTTATCATAAGCAGTTTTCAGACTCTTCCTCAACCCATCCATATATCCTCTGTGAGAAGTCGCTGAGGTATGATCCAGACTGGTTCCAAAAGCCAAGTCCACTGGTAGTCTGGCTTCCCTTCCAAACATTAGCCAGTAGGGGGAATATCCTGTTGCATCACACTTTGTACTGTTATATGCATGCACTAATGCAGTAATGTGCCTGCTCCAATATGGTTTTTGCTCAGATGTCAAAGTTCCCATCATATTCAAAAGAGTCCGGTTAAATCTCTCTGGCTGAGGGTCGCCTTGTGGATGGTATGGGATGGTTCTAGATATCTGAATACCTAAAAGATCCAACAGCTTTTGAATCAGAGTACTTTCAAAGTCTCTCCCTTGATCGGAATGAATTTGTTGTGGTAGACCATAACGGACAAAGAACTTTTCCACCAGAACTTTTGCCACTGTAGAGGCCTGTTGGTCTTCAGTAGGAAATGCTTGAGCATAACGAGTAAAGTGATCGGTAACTATTAGAATGTTCCCCTTTCCACTTAAGTCAGATTCCACACACAGGAAATCTATACAGACCAGCTCCATCGGTCCTTTGCTCTCCAAATGGCCCATTGGAGAAGCTCTCTGCATAGATTGGAGGCATGAGTGACAGTAACCCTCTACTTCAGTCCTCATATAGGGCCAGTAGAACCTGTCCTTCACCAGCTGGAAAGTCCTTTCCGCTCCCAAATGGCCGTGATGGTCATGCAGAGCAATCAGTACCTTCTCTCAGTGCTTTTCTGGTAAGAACAGTTTCCACTTTTCTTCTCTGTCATCAGAGGGGCCCCTTTGGTAGACCACCCCTTGTTTGAGCTGTCACCGATTCCACTCTTTGTGTAAGACGCGAGCTTCCTTTTTTGTCCTTTTGAGAAGTAGGTCCGAGTTTTTGCTCTCCAAAGCCTTCACTGCCAGGCTACAAAGTGAGTCTTCCTGTTGGTCTAAATGAAGATACCTTCTGGACAGCTTTTGTAAATCCTCTTCTACAATCTGAGTGACATCACAGTAACAGCTCTAGCCCCACCTTCACTTTGCTGTTGTGCTCCATCACAGAGGGCTCTCACTCCTTCTGGGGTGAGCTGGGTCCATTCTTCTGTTTGACCCTGGGAGCAGTGAGGTCGTCTTGATAATGCATCTGCATCTCTATTTCCAATTCCTGGTCTATATTTCAAGCTGAATGTGAAAGCTGAGAGTGCATCCAACCACCTATGGCTCGGTGAATGGGTGGGATATCTTAGCAAACCCTTTCACAAACCGCCTGTAATAAGAACAGAACCCTAGAAAGGATCTAAGTTCAGTCGCATTGGTCGGTCTAGGCCAAGAGGTAACGGCCTTCAATTTCTGCGGGTCTGTTGCCACTCCTTCAGCGGATACGATGTGGCCCAAGTAATTCACTGAAGGTTGGTAAAAATGACACTTCTCCAGGGAGAGCTTCAGGCCTTCATCATGTAATCTCTTCAAGACCTTCTCCAGGTGCTCTTCGTGCTCCTCCAGTGTTCTGCCAAACACTATGACATTGTCTAAATAGACCAACACCTCAATCAGGTTCATGTCACCCACTGTCTTCTCCATTAATCACTGGATGGTTGCTAGGGCTCCAGACAGACCTTGAGGCATTCAATTAAACTCGAAGAATCCTACGGGGGGTAATAAAAGCGGTCTTCTCTCTATCTTCAAGGCACATGAAGATCTAGCACACTGAACCACTTTGCTCCTGTTAAACTCTTTGCTCCTGTTAAACTCTGTAGGGCATCCTCTATCCGAGGTGTGGTGTACTGATCTGGGATGGTCCTCCAATTTAGTGTCCGGTAGTCAATGCATAGTCACAAAGAGCCATTATTTTTCCTTACAACTACTATCGGGGAGGCATATGGACTCCGGGACTCTTGGATAATCCCCGTTCTTTTTAGCTCAGCCAGCTGCTCCCGTAGGTCTTCCAGATCTCCCAGCGGGATCCACCTTACCCTCTCGGAAAGGTTTATCTTCTTCTAACCTGATTTTGTGTTCGGCACTCTTTGCAAGTCCCACACCAAACTCACTTCTTGAGAAAGCAGTCCTCCATCTCAGGAGCTGATTCTTCGCTCTCTCCATCCAGGCAGGGGTAAGAGGTGTGTTCTTTGGGTAGAACTCTTCCAGGACAATCTCTCCATCCTGTTCTCCCATGATGCCACTCGGTGAGACTGGGGTTGCTGGACTGACCTGCCCCAGCAGTACCCTGGCAGGTACCATTACAGGCAAAGCTGTTGTGTTGTGAATACTGACTGAGATACGTCCTTTACTTCTCTTCAGCGCCTTAGTTGACAACACTTCAGGGATAACTTCCAGACCCTTGTCTTCCTTCTGCCTGTCCGTCTCAAGAACAATGAAAGGGCCCAGCTGTCTCCAAATCAGCTTAACAGAGGCCTTTAAGCAGACTACCTCACCTAGCTGCACCAGTTTTTCCCTCTTGTCCAGGTGCCAGACCTTTCCCACCCCTTCTGGTGGGGCCTTCTGTTTCTGCACAAGATCCTGGTACACCTGTGTTAGTATGGGGTGCACTCCTTTGGCTGGAGTGTTCTTCTCCTGTACAAGTGGAGTTAGAAGTCTTCTTACCAAGTCAGTGTTGGTCCCAATAATAAGGGAACTTCTATCAGCCCCAGGAGGGCGAGGACACACCACTGCCAAGGTGTCGAAGGTTTCGGCCTTTCCTGCCACAATTGGATCAAATGTAAGCTTGATGGTTATGTATCCATCATAGGGGAAGTTCTGTGTCCCTAAACCCCATATCTCCAGCACTTCCAGCTTCTTCAAGGGGAGATGTTTGAGATATTTCTCATAAAAGTCTTTGTATAGCAGAGTTACTTGAGCTCCAGTGTCCAGCAGGGCTTTCGTGTATATGCCTTCTATCTGAATTGGGACAATCAGAGAAGGTCCCACTAACTTAAGAGGAAATCCATTTGCTTTTGCTGAGTGGCTTGTACCTTCATGCCTTGCTTATGTGAAGTTCCTTTCCTCTGCTTCAACTTAGCTATAGCCGATTTAGCCTGATGAGTACAATTGGGTTTGGAGTTGACTGCTGTGACCGGGCACCCAGTTGACTCCTTCACTGGGGCCCGCTGAAGTTTTCCGCCAGCCATTGATGCTTTGTTTCTGCTTTTGGGCTTGGGCATACTCGCCTGTGATGTCCAATCCCTCCACAATTGAAACAGGACTTATACTTTTCCGCAACTGTGGGCCTCAACATTTCTTTAGGTGTTTGGATCCCTCCATCAGGTAAAATGGTGTGCTTGGCGGTCAACAGAGCCACCATTTCCATCAACTATGCCACCTGTGTCTGAAGAAGTTCAATCTGAGGGTCACCATTAGTTGCACTAGCCGTTCTAACTCCAATGACTGATTTTGGCCTTTGGATCTTTCCTTTCTTTTTCTCAAGGATAGCTTTCTCTTCCAGCACAATTCGGATCAGGTCCGGGAATTTCAGTATGCCACCATCTTGATGGGTTCTGGACTGAAGCACTATGGGGTCCAATGGCTGGGCACCCCCCAGGACTTGCTTGGCTCGGACTTCGTTAACTTTCCGAAGGTATAGTCCCTTTTTCAACAAAATCTGGTGTATGATCCTGTCCAGACGTCTCATGTATTCTGACAGTTTCTCTCCCTCACTTTGATAAGTGTGTTCCAGCTGGTAGATCAGGTTGGAAAAATTCTCTGTTCGTCCAAACACATCCTGTAGGATGTCTAAGTAGTCCTGAGCCACGCAGTCTTGCATACTAAGCTTCAAGTTCCCAATAGCCTCTGAAGCAGGCCCTTTTAAGCTCTCTGCGATCCTCTGTTTCTTGTGTGCCTCTGGAATGTCCCATTAATCTAAGGCTTGGGTGGTTTGCTCTAACCACTCCTCAAAGTTGCCTTCCTCTGGGGGTATGGGCTGTCTTCCAGAAAAAATGCTGAGTTTCTGGTATGCATTTCGAGGGTATATAAGGTTTCCCTTCTGGCATTTTTCCACAAAATTTCCTAAGGATGTAAAGAGCTCTGGTTCAACTGTGGTCAAGTGTGACCGGGAGGGGACTTTTACCTTAACTGATTTCACTTGCGTGGAGCTAGTAGGGCTCTCACCTGGCCTCTCCGGATGTGTCAGACAGAATTTGGCTCTGTCAGATAGTTTTACACTGTTACCTTGGAAATTTTTAGGGACACCCCTCCTCCACTCTAGTAGTGCATAAGTGTGAGAGGTCCCATAGTCTGGTTTCACAGCGATCACCCAGGCCTTTATATCTGGGGGCAATGCCTGTACAACGTCTTTTACATGTTTTTCTTCCCAGTCTTCCCCTGGAAGCTCAATTGCCACACTCGCTTCTGTGCAAGCACCTTCAGCTTCGCACCACTGGACCACAGTAACGGGGTCCATTCTGATGTCAAGAGGGTGGGTTACAGTGGAATCCCAGATGAGCCCCCACGTGTAGCACTGACCCCCGCAGGAGCTGCTGTATTTTAATCGGGCCTGTACTCTGCTTCATTCCCCCTTTGATTTCTCTCAGTCCCCCTGACACAGCTGTAGTGCACTATAGTGTGCAGTAAAAACTCTAAAGACACTTTCACAATATACAATGTAATATACCTTTTATTGTCTTTATCTTTGGTCTCCACTTGGCTAATAATGCAAAAGAAAACAACACTCACACAAAATTATTTAAACAAGAACTTTGTTTACTGTATTTGCTTTAAAGTAGAACACTACAAGAGTTATACCGTCAGACCAACGTAGCCTGACAGTCAACAGATTTCAGCTTACAAAGATGTTATACAGATGTAAAGTGTTTGAAATAACTTGCTAGTAATGTGCTAAGGAAAATAGGATAAATGGCAGAGTGAACTGATTTCACTATGAGCACTGTCCTATCTTTTGCACGCTTTGTAACTATAAGGAAATCAAATGCTGATTTAATAAAGTATAGTACAATATTTACGGAGCTCCCATTATTTGATATCACAGTAACTTTAATATGGCAATGAAACACAAAGCCTTGTGTTTTATTAGACAGTCCTTCATTTCTTCTTTCTTCTGCTAGCTATGAATAAAGTGAATTTGTAATCCAATGGTTAATGACTCCTGATAAAAGCAAGCTGGATAATTAATCAAAGTTATGATATAGCAGTACTGCAGATATCTCTGATGCCAATGACACAGTACCAAATCCGCAATGAGACCCGGGGCCTAGTTTTAGCTCAGTCTAATCCTCTTGACTTTGCTTGTGGGACTATGGATCCCAGCAACTCTGTATTGTACAGATGAATGTGTAAAAGTGCATCAAGGAAACTTTTTGGGCAACAGCCCTCTCACCCAACCAGGACAGTGTTGTCAGAAAGTTCCGCTCTGGTGTACAGGGTCCTGTCTCCGGCCGGGCCGGCACCTCTGCACTGCTCCACTCCACACAACTAGACGCTCCGGAAATCTCAGATGGCTCCAACGGGCTCCTCTGGCTCCTTCCCAGTCTTGCCCCGCCGTCAGCCCAGCTCACTGGTGTGTCACAGTATCGCTGCTCGGATCGCTCTTCCGTGGAGGTAGGCCGCACTGCGCTGGAGACCTACACAGATCCTCCCAGGCTGGCCATGTGTTTCCAAGAGACCTAAGATGGCCACGCCGAGCCCTTTTATAATCTTCTGTTAATGCAGTTCTGTTCTCCTGATGTTCGTGGGAGTTAATGGGCATTATGGGTAGGTCAAGTTAATGTCCAATGTAAACAAACAAACACTTCCATGTTAACTTCTTGAACGATGTAAAATAAAGATGCAGTCCTTTCATATTTTGGCCGCTAGATGGCGCCAGATGCTAAGCTATAACATACATTAATTTATATATCAAAAATGTGACTGTAATTATTTGGAAGGAATGGTCAATATTTGAGAATTCAGGAAGATACATGGAATTCATGAATATAGAAGAATAGGTAGTGTAGGTGATGGGGGTAACTGTTACTTGTTAATGTTGGTGATGATGTGGAGGAAAAGATGAAATAAAAACTGTAAAGCAATGAGTACAATGTCTGTATGATTATGCAAAGAATTATGAAATTATTTAGAATTGAATATTTAAAAGAATAAAGGAAGTAAGCATCAGGGAGCTGTCTTTTACCAGCAAATTAAACAGTATTATTTTTTCTTTGTATATGTCAGTTTTGCTGTAGTAGGTTTTATGCACCATACAGGTGTGCCACTTCACAGGAAGGTTAAGCTTACTCCCCATGTTATTTAAATGGGGTTGATTTGGTACTTGAACTTCAGTAATGTTTAGCAAAGTCATCCCAAACCATACTTGGCTCATCACTTTTCACTAATTATACAGCATTGCTGCTAAAGCATCAGAATAACAGCAAAGAATAAAGCTGTTAAAAAATTAAATGCAGTAATGGCAGCTTCTATTGATTTATCATGACCATTCTGGGAACATATGATACCTATGATGCATGCGCCTCAGGAAATCACTTCAAGCAAATGTCTATTTGCCAAAACAACAGTCTTTCACAGTGGCAGACAAATACACATTTAACACAAAAATAAGTTGTCACTAGTAGTGCAGAAAGCTGCCAGACATTTGCAGAATCACTATCTTGGATGCTCCTGACCATTACTCCATTATGTTTTTCTGCTGGCTCTGTTGGATTTAGGTACATTAAACATGTTTTTTGACTGAAAAGTACTGTGATTTGCACTTATAAGATGTATACAACCTTGCACTATTGATTTTTCACTTGAAAAGCAAGCTTAGATACCAACTAAGTTTCAAGTGGACTGTGACTACCCAGCTGCTAGATTTTCAGAAGCTACAGGTACACTATATATAACATGTAATCATGAACCTGCCATTCTTATGCTGAGCTTCTATGCCATGTTAACTACAGCCGTATAAAGCTTTACATTTAGGTATTTGCATGATAGTGGAGCTCTTACAGAATTTGTGACAGCAATAGTAAATAAGGACCAGTGTGTTGTATGTTCTTGCCTGTTTCCTTGAGGAAAAAAGACTGACATTGGGGGTTTCTGCTTAGACATACATGTTCTTCCAGTACGAATGTTGATTTCTAGGCACCAGTTTGAAAAAATACAGTATGGTGCCGATAAGTCATATATAATAACATCTACTAGATGGATTAATTCATATGTACTCAAGGGCCGTTGACCACCTGCCACGATTAAGGAAAAACTATCCCACACTGCTCATTATCTATAGATAGTCTGAACTGCTGCAGCCATCTCAGTAAGGGATGTAAACTTTTCCCTTTAATTACTGACATATCCAAGGGTATCAGTAGACATAATAACCTTTCTAATGTAATTATTTTCAGAAGTACAGTGCCTTGAAAAAGTATTCATACTCCTTGAAATTTTCCACATTTTGTCATGTTACAACCAAAAAAAAATGTATTTTATTGGGATTTTTTTTCTCATAAATAATTTTTATTTTGTAAATAAAAAAACCGTCATACAGATCAAAAACAAATAAAAACAAATATACCTTATACTTATTAGTCAAATACAGACTTGTAATATGAGATGATTACAACAATCTTTTTCAAATGGGGACAGAAACAAGAAGGCCATTCATGAAGCGTGAATCTACATACCATGTAGAATCTCATCAGGGCTTGAAAGAGTCTGGATAAGTGGCAGTCTCTGTGAGACAACTACATGGAAGTGTATCTAACCCTGTTCCTAGGGCCACCGGCAAACCACCCCAATGGGATCACACTGTAGAATTGCCTGGTAGTCCCGGGACAGAGGTTTCCGTTACCGAGGCTCCTACCAACATCCATCTTCCATCTATGTCTTTAGCCCCCTTCAATCTGCAACTAGACTATGGTGTAAACTCCCCAGCCGCCTGGTTGCAGTCAAGCCTATCCACATATATAAGCCTTTATCTGTCCACCATTTAAAGGCCTTAATTATCATGCCCGGCTGAAACTCTGAGTTATGGAATAGGTGAGCAAGCAGTCTGATAGGTGAAATTAGGTTACGATGTGATAAGAGAACCATACACATGGCTATAGAATGTGAGAGGGTGGGGGACAAAATTGCTGGCCTAACCTTAGGATCACACCAGAGAAGATAGTCTATAGTGTTCCGTGGGGTGGCCCATCTTTCCATTGAAAGCCAACTTGGCTTAGGGCCTCTCACGAGGGCCATCGATATTTGAGAAAGTTGAGCTGCCTGATAATAATGCCATAAATCCGGTAGGCCGAGACTACCCTGGCTTTTCAAGCGATAAAGTAAACTGGAAGGGCATCTGTACCCCTTTCGGCCCCAGATAAAGCGGACAATCTCAGATTGGAATTTGAGAAGGGTCTTTTTCTTAATCGGGATAGGGAGGGAGCGAAAAAGATATAACAAGCGTGGGAGGAGAGTCATTTTGACGGCATGGATTCTGCCCAACCAGGATAGACCACATCTCGCCCATTTGTCCAAATCTTCTCTGCATTTACTAAACATAGGGGAGTAATTTGCACTGAACAGCCCTTGAATGTCTGAAATTATCTTAATTCCTAAATAGGGGATATCCGTAGGCGCCCAGGGGAAAGAAAAGCTAGTGGAGAGCTGAGTGAGTAGAGTCTTTGGGACTGAAATGTTCAACGCGACGGATTTGGACATGTTAACCTTTAGGCCCGAAATTGAACTAAAATCTTTGAGAATCTTATGGATCAGAGGGGTGGTGGTGAGAGGGGAAGTGATATAGAGGAGAAGATCATCCGCATAGAGTGCACATTTATGTTCTTTGTCACCACATTGTACCCCCTTCACATCTGGATTTGATCTGATTGCCACAGCTAGGGACTCAATAGCTATCGCGAAGAGGAAAGGGGAGAGTGGGCAGCCCTGTCTGGTTACTCTGCCAATAGGGAACTGTTCTGAGTACCTCCCCATAAGACGAACCTGGGCAATTGGAGTTGAGTAAAGGGACTTAATGTAGTTACGAAAAAAGGGGCCAAAACCCCACCGTTGTAATATATCAAACAAATATTCCCAATTGACAGAGTCAAAAGCTTTATGTAAGTCTATGGAGAGGAGAAAGCCTTTCTGTTTTGGGCCCCCGTCCCAGCCAGACCTGAGCAGGGATATGACATCTATTGTTCTGCGTATTTGATCTGGACCCTGTCTGCCAGGGATGAAGCCCACCTGATCATTATGAATGTATTTAGATATAAAGCATGCCAACCTATTAGCTAGAATTTTAGTCAGGATTTTGATATCATTATTAATAAGTGAAATAGGCCTGTAGTTACCAAGCTTGCTAGAATCTTTCCCCCGGCTTTGGGATAACCAATATAAATGCAGAATTAAGATCAGGTCCCAGGAGGGCTCCATCCCTGAGGTAGTTGAAAAATCTAGTTAGATGTGGTGCCAGATTGGCGGCAAATTTTTTATAATATCCGGTGGAGAGGCCATCCGGACCCAGGTCTGAACCTGTTTTAAGAGAACTGATCGCGTCCAACACCTCCTCTACTGAAATCGTGTTCTCTAATATTTCCCTATGTTCTTTGGATAAGGATGGAAGGGGTAAGTCTTTAAGGAAACGATCCCGTTGTGGTTGAAAAGGGGACTCGGAGGGTTTATACAGGTTCGCATAAAATTGTGAGAAAGCTTCCATAATTTTTGTGGGGTTTTGAGTCAGGTCTCCAGTTTGTGTCTTAATTGTATTTCAGAAAGAACCTTCAATCAAAAGTATAAAAATGCTCCCATATATATAAAATATAAGGCTGAGCCTATCGTAGTACAGGAGAGGGTGAGGAGGCCCCCGGATCAGGGCCCGTCTCCCCCAGGGAACCCCAGGAGCATGGTAGCCCCATCAGGGGACCCCCTGGTGAAAACCCTCCCTCCCCCCGGACCCACTGAAAAAACAGGAGACCATATGACCAAAACCAATCCCTGAAAAATTGACTATCAATGTATCGTCCTGGGGAACATAAGGAAAAATAAAAAAGGGCCCTAAACAAGGGGGCCAAAAACCATCAATGTCCCGGGACCAGTGGAACAAAGAAAAAAATTAGGAACAAAAACGATCTTCAGTGCGTCCAAAAACAGGCGTCAGTCACCCTTGGTGAATCCTTGATCCAAGTAAAGAGGTCAAAGAGTCACGTGGGGAAATTTTCTTTCGACCTCTTGGTGCTTTGTTTGAGCCAGGATGGTTGGAGAGGGCTTGCTGGAGGGGGTCGTTTGGTGGAGGAAGAGTGACCCCTACTTGATTGTGTAGCTGTAGGATCTTGCGGGATGAGGCCCAGCTGGAGAAGAAGCCGTTCTCCCTCCGTGAAGGTGGAGAAGCTGCAATTTCTGCTTTTATACGTGAAGTTTAGCCTCAACGGGAACGACCATCTGTAGGGAATCTCTTTCTCTTGCAGGAGCTGTAGTAGAGGTTTCAGAGCCCTCCTCTTCTGTACCGTGTAAGGGGACAGATCTGCAAAGATCTGAATCTTGTGGCCAAGAACAGTTAAGTCCTTCAGATTTCTGGATTTCCGCATGACTTCCTCCTTAATAGAGTAGTAGTGGGGCTTAACTATTATGTCCCTTGGGAGACCATCTTTACGGGGAGGTTGCAGAGCTCTGTGGGCCCTATCGAGCTCTAAACGGTGCTCCGGGATCTCAGGGACAAGATCTTTAATGAGGACTTTGATGACAGAATGAACCTCTTTCTCCGCTTCCGGGACCCCCCTAACTCTGAAGTTATATCGTCTTGATCTGTTCTCCAGACCATCGATCTTTGCAAAAGCTATCTCGTGTTGATCCTGCACATCTTGCAGTCTTGCAGTATTCTGATTGATCCTAGCCCCAGCTTGATCTGCTTTTTTCTCCATATTGTCTAGTCTGAGCCCAAACTGCTGCATGTCAGCATGTATAGAGGAAGTGATATGTGCTGCGTTTTGTGCTAGGCTTTTGGAAAGCAGCTGTGCAAATGCCTCCATCATGGAGGGAAAGTCAGTGGGGATTGGTGAGGCTTCCTGGGCCTCACTGACAGATAGTAAGAGGCCTGTATGTGGATCCATCATGGGAGTGGATGGATGGCCTACTTGTAGGCTTAAAAGGAGGGATTCAGTGGATGCAGGTGAATGAGCCTGCGGTAGTGGGGAGCCCCCCATACCTGGAGATTGCGGTGGGTCACAGTCCTGGTCAGCTATGGACTCCTCAGCTGCTGCAGCCACGCTGTGTCTCGGAGGAGCGGCGGCCATCTTGGCATAGCTGAGCGGCCCTCGCGTGGCCGTCATCTGGCTTGATAGACTTCTCCTGGCCGTCCCCGTCAGCATCAGTCGGTTCCTGGGGGTGTCGTGCACCCGGGGGTGCCATTATCAGGCTTCATTTGTCGCTCTGTCACCGCTGGAGGAACGAACGGGGCCGGGGTGGAGCAGAGCTTCAGAGGCTAGCGGCCATCTTGGAGGCTTCTGCGCATGCGCTCATTGATTTTATTGGGATTTTATGTGATAGACCAACACAAAGTGGCACATAATTGTGAAGTGGAAGGAAAATGATAAGTGATTTTCAAAACTTTTTACAAATAGATATCTGAAAATTGTGGTGTGCATTTTAATTCCGCCCCCTTGAGTCAATACTTTGAAAAACTACCTTTCACTTCAATTACAGCTGCAAGTCTTTTTGGGGATGTCTCTACCAGCTTTGCACATCTAGAGAGTGAGATTTTTGTCAATTCTTCTTTGAAAAATAGCTCCAGCTCTGTCAGATTGGATGGAGAGCGTCTGTGAACAGCAATTTTCAAGTCTTCCCACAGATTCTCAGTTGATTTAGGTCTGGACTTTGACTGGGTCATTCTAACACATGAAAGTGCTTTCATCTAAACTATTTCATTGTAGCTCTGGCTGTATGTTTAGGGCCATTGTCTTTTTGGAAGGTGAACCTCCGCCCCACTCTCAAGTTTTTTGCAGACTCTAACAGGTTTTCTTCTAAGATTGCCCTGTATTTGGCTTCAGCCATCTTCCCATCAACTCTGATCAGCTTCTCTGACCCTGCTGAAAAAAAGCATCCCCGCAACATGATGCTGCCACCACCATATTTCACACTGGGGATGGTGTGTTCAGGATGGTGTGCAGTGTTAGTTTTCCACCTCACATAGCGTTTTGCTTTTAGGCCAAAAAGTTCAATTTTTGTCTCATCTGACCAGAGCATCTTCTTCCACATGTTTGCTATGTCTCTCACAAACTGCAAACATGACTTCTTATGGCTATCCTTCAACAATGGCTTTCTTCTTGCCACTCTTCCATAAAGGCCAGATTTGTGGAGTGCACGACTAATAGCTGACCTGTGGACAGATTCTCCCACCTGAGCTGTGGATCTGTGCCTCTTGGCTGCTTCTCTGATTAATGATCTCCTTGCCTTGCAACTGTGGCATACTCTTTCCATTTTTGGATCATGGATTGAACAGTGATCCATGGGATGTTCAAAGCTTGGGATATTTTTTTATAACCTAACCCTGCTTTAAACTTCTCCACAACTTTATCCCTGACCGGTCTGGCGGGTTCCTTGGCCTTCATAATCCTGTTTGTTCACTATGGTTCTCTAACAAACCTCTGAGGGCTTCACATAACAGCTGTATTTATACTGAGATTAAATTATACACAGGAGGACTCTATTTACTAATTAGGTGATTTCTTAAGGCAACTGGTTCCACTAGATTTTAGTTAGGGGTATCAGAGTAAAGGGGGCTGAATAGAAATGCAAGCCACACTTTTTAGATATGCGTACAAGAACGCATGGAGGATGTGAACAGGAGGCACAGAGAGGAGTCAGAGAGGACAGCAGGAGCTAGTACAGCCGGGTAAGTCTTTAGGAGGGAACCACTGGTTTGCAGCCAGGAGGGCTGGTGAATGACATGGGCAGCCGGGAGAACTGGAAAGGCATGCCAGAGAGGACTGAGAGGAAACAGTCAGAGCTGGGTGTGGAGCCAGTGAGAACTGCAATGTCACAGGCAGTGAAGTCAGGCAGCTGCAGCTAGGAGGGCTAGCAGGGCCTGAAGAGGACTTACTGGGAGCAGTAGTCCACTATAGGACAGCTAGCACTAAAGACTTCCTATTCTATTTTTGCTACATCAAAGGGACTTACGGTCCCTGCCTGCAAAAGGCAGTTGCTGAGGCCTGTTTGAGTCAGAATTGGGCCTAACCATTTGCTAGCTGTGCCTGGAGTTAAGTGTTGTGCTGGAGAGAGAGAGTAACAGTCTGTAAGCAAGAGATGTGCTGCAGGAGACTGGAGTAGCTAAGTGTGTATAGTTGTCCCAACCGGTTGATATACAATCAACTAATTGCTCGTTCTACTGGGTATCCCATATATTCCTATCCCTATCCAAGTTAAAATCCCTCAATAAAAATACAAAACAATCACATGGACAGTTCATTGTCTTAAGAGTGACTGGCAAGTGAATGCCGGGCTGGGCAGGGTGACAGGGGGGCCACTACACTCAGCGGCTCCCACTGGAGCACCGCTACATTTTGGGGCTCATCTGGGATCACCTGATCATGTGTGACTGCCAGCCGTTGCCCCTAGCAACCAAGGAAGCGAGCCAGGGAACTTTGTTTGTTCCGCCAGTATTGAGGAATTGAACCCTGGGAAGGACTTGTGTACTCTGCCTGCTATTCAGAACTGTAAAAATAAGTGCTGTTGCCCATAGAAACCAGTGGGAGTCATTACCAGTTATTTCTGCCTGCTTACTCACCTGCCCCAACCAGCACTGGGTCAGACACTTCCACAAATCCTGTAATTCAGTGACTTTTCACCATGTGCTGTCACCCGTGGCATCCACGGCAGGCGATCGTGTCCATGGATTACAAATATGTCCAGCGATCTGCTAATGCTGGACATTGCTCACTGGATTACAAATATGCCCAGAGCTCTACTAATGCTGGGCATCTTGAACTTCTGCTCCAAACTCCTGCATTATTCAGTAAAGTGTGCCTGGAAGTGTCTACTGTTGCCCGGGATGATCGGGGTCAACCTGCGGGTCCCTGCGAGTGGGACTGTGCTGAGATAGTACCCTTCAGTGAGACATTGGTCATAAACATTATTGTTGCACCAGCAACCGCCAGGAAAGTCAAAGTTCATCAGTTCCCAGTTGCTCGGGCACAGTCGAGAGGAAATAGTCAGAGCTGGGTGTGGGGTCAGTGAGGATTGCAATGTCATAGGCAGTGAAGCTGCAGCTAAGAGGGCTGGCAGGGCCTGAAGAGAACTTCCTGGGAGTAATATTCCACCATAGGACAGCTAGCACTAAAGACTCCCTATTGTCAGGGCTGGGCTCAGCCCTTCCTTCTCTGAGCTGGCTGCTCAGCTGTCGGCTAATTGCCAGCTCCTATCTCTCCACAGTTACTCAGCTGTTGTTGATATCCTGCTCGTCAGTCCTGTCTACTTAAGCCGTCCTGTCCAGAGGAGCTCTGCCTTCACCTTAGTCAACATTACTGACATCCCTTCTGGCTCCAGATCCTGCTTTCTGTTTTACTACGCTCATCTCCGGCTCCCTGACGTTCGGCTTGTCTGACTACCTGTTCCAGTTCCTGAACTCTGGCTATGTTTTGACTATGTTTGTTCTATTTACTTTTATTATTAAACAAGTATGATTTAACTGTACTTCTGTCTCGGTCTGATTTCATGGTTTCTGACACCTATTCTATTTTTGCTACATCAAAGGGACCCAGGGTCCCTGCTTGCAAAGGGCAGTTGCTGAGGCCTGACTGAGTCAGAGTAGAGAGAGAGAGAGAGAGAGAGAGAGAGAGAGAGAGGGGTAGAGAGAGAGAGAGAGAGAGAGAGATTCTGCAAGCAAGAGATGTGCTGGAATAGCTAAGTGTGTATAGTTGTCCCAACCAAATGATATACAATCAACCAATTGTTCGTTCTACTGGGCATCCCATATATTCCTATCCCTATCTAAGTTTAAATCCCTCAATAAAAATACAAAGCAATCACATGGTCTGTTCATTGTCTCAAGAGTGACTGGGAAGTGAATGCCGGGCTGGGGGCTCCGCTACATAGATAATAATAAAAAAAAAATCACAAATAATTCAAATGCACCAATATCTATATGTCTGTGAAATCCAAAAATTAGAATAAAGTAGATATATATTTAAAGACACATTTCATTTTCATACCAGTCAATAATATTTAGATGATTTTTTATTTTATTTGAGTTTGGATTGACATTTATTTTACAGCATCAAATTTACTGTTAATATAAAAGAAACTTGACAAGTTATATGAAAGAAATTGTATTGTAATATCATGCAAAGATGAACTAAAGGAATAAAACTTACATTTTGCTTTTCAAGCAAAATACCGTTAAACCTTTCAAATAGTATTCTTTATTTAATTCAGCATAACATAACATGAATTCTTTTGGACATTTTCCATTCTCTGAAAAATTAGTATAACTTGTTTCCTATAGTGATCTTCCTTTCAGAAATCAGACTCCCTCATGAGCGTATTGTTTAGCTGTAAAACATCAACATGAGTCCTGTACCTTACATCCTGCAAGAAAATAACGGAACTATAGTGTTTTCATCAGAAAAGCAAAAACACTGCAAGAGTGCAGTGGAACAGAAAAATATAAGCACCTAGTCTTGTTATTCACTCAAAGAAAAATAATTTCTTTTTACTGTTATTTACAAAAAAATCATTCTCACCAAAATAGCTCCAGTCCTTCTTTGGAATGTTGTGATACATGTCCTGAATTTTGAGTAATGGGATTTTATATTGTTTTCCAGGGAGAAGAGACTTCTGTTACAGATGAAATACATGCACATTGGGGGGAGATGGGCGGAGCCTAGCGGAGCAGACATGCATTGTTAGAGCTCCGCACCGCTGAGGAGAGAAGAGAAGGACAAAGCGGAGCCTGCATGGATGAAATTGAAATTACAACCCAAGTAAATATAACAGAATTGGAACAATTAAAAGAAGAGAATTTAATACTTCAAACTAAGCTCGAAGATTACGAAAATAGAGCCAGACGTTCAAACTTGCGCATAAGGGGAATACCTGAAACTGTGACAGATCTGCAATCTACTATTACTGCTCTATTACAAGAACTAAAGCCAGATATCCCTATTGAACGTTTAGAACTGGACAGAGTACACAGAGCCCTCACAGCCAAAAAGAAAGATGGACCCCCACGTGATATAATCACAAAATTTCATTATTACAGAACGAAAGAACAAATACTAATTGCTGCAAGAGAAAAAAAGGAACTTAATTTTCAAGGACACAATTATCAAATTTTTGCTGACCTATCCCAACTTACTATTACTAAAAGACGATCCATGAAACCCCAACTAATGGAACTGCAACGCCACAACATTATGTATCAATGGGGCTTCCCCTTTTCAGTCAGATTTAACTACCAAGGTACAATTTACAGAAGCAGATCAGCAGATGAACTACAACAAACCCTTTTAAAATTAAATCTGACAGAACCCACAAGCAGCAACTCTCCCACACGCAAAAGAATGGCATCATCTTCACCTTCAGGCAGCACCCAGAAAATTTCAGAACAAAATGGGAATCATCATTCTCACAAAAGAGGCCTTTATGCCACATCATCCATGGACCAAGAAGATTCAATGGACTGACATCCTAATTCCTGATATCTCTTCATTTATTATACTAAGAGATGGTTCTCTAGAAAAAACTGTATTTATAACTGAATGTAACTGCATTCTGATAGTCACACACTGTGTGGGATCATGTTACATTCCAGTTATATTTCTTATTACTTCTGATTCATATAGCCTTAGAATATATAAGTGAAATAAGGAAATTCTTGTTCAGTTATATATTATCAGGTAATAATAATAGATTTATTACTTTTTAGGACAAATATGTTCAATAATCCAGAAGTAATGGAAGCTTTTTCTTTCTTTTCTTAAAACAAATATATTATTACCTAACTAGTTCCTAGAATTATGTTTTTGTTTATTCTAATCTGAAGCAATACAACCTCAATTTTATGAGTTAACATATCTAAACAGTTACATATGAATAAAATATGTAATTGTTTACTCTAAAAGGGTTAAAATCCCAAAATAATTCAAACTATCTTCATCAATACCAAAGTTATTAACAGTACCTTTCTAACTGAATTATTTAGCCTAGGGCAAGACTAACCATATACAACCACCCTGGAATAAATAATTTCAACAAAAACTATATTCTGCACTCCAATTAATGAAACATCATTTTGATGTCTTTTGACATAGCACTTCTCTCCTGTAAGCGGAAGATCCGTGTACCCCCATTAGCCCTCCTCATTCTCCCAACCATATTATGTGGGAGTGTGAGGAAGGCACTTATTCCCCTGAGAGAGATATTTATTCTCTTTCACGGGTAAATTGTGATTACTTGCAAAAAATAATTTATACAATGTATCATCTAATCTCATATGTTTTTTGTTTACTCTTTACTCCAGAATTCACTGGTTTCTTTTCTATCTATTCATCTCTTCAGTCCACACAGGTTGATCTGCGCAGTCAGCTCTGCATAACAAAAAGTAAGTCAAAACTATTTGATCTGTTGCCATGGCACCACTGAATATACTTTCCCTGAATGTTCAGGGAATAAATGTCCCTCAAAAAAGGACCAAAGCCTTCCGTACTTTCCATAACAAGAAGGCTCACATAGTATGCCTCCAAGAAACACACTTCACCAAAGATTCTACTCCAAAATATATTTCTCTTTCTTTTTATCAACAAATTTACACGGCTTCTGCCTGTATCAAGCAAAGGGGAACTCTAATTGCATTTCACTGATCCACACCATTCACCTTATCATCAGAAATTAAAGACCCAGAAGGTAGATACCTGATACTCATGGGTTATATAATGGATACAGCAATCACGGTGATTTCCTACTACGCTCCTAACAAACAACCTACACCATTCCTCTCACATATATTACAAGTGATTAATACACACAAAATAGGAACAGTGATAATGTGTGAGGTCCTCCTCCCATTTCTAGATAAATCACCTTTTACACCATCCAAAATAACCTCTAGATTACCTTTTTCTCAACTTCTTTCCAAATACAATCTGGTAGATTAGTGGAGAGAAAGTAACCCAATGAAAAAGAAATTCACTTATTTCTTGCACCCTCATCAAACCTTCACCAGAATAGATCATATTTTTCTAACAATAGGAATGATACCAGAAATTATTGTATCAGATATAATTCCGATTCCGTGGTCTGACCATAATGCAGTATACACTACTATAGCCTCAGCCATACCAAAAGCGCATGACCCAACGTGGTACTTACCGGACATAATGCTCAAACACCCACTACATCAGATGGCCATTGAACAAGCTTTAAAGGAATACATATCAATTAATAATACAACAGACATCTCCCCAATAACACTGTGGGAAGCTCATAAGCCTGTCTTGCGTGGTACAATACAAAGACAAATGGCACTATTTAAACGGGAACGCAAAAATCTAACAAAAAAACTAGAACTCAATTTTAATGCAGCCTACATATCATTTCAAGATAGTCCATCTCAGAGTACAAAATCTCATCTGGAAAAATCTAGATTGGAATACGATCTGTTTCTCACTGAGTCAGTTGATAAATCCCTCAAACGCTCCAAACACAATTTCTACATGAATACAAACAAACCAGGTACATATTTGGCTCGGGCATTAAATTCAACTAACAAATCTTTAAAACCAATACGTTTGAAATTATCAAAAAATGTTTACACTTGTAATCCAGTTAAAATAGTCCATAAATTTCACTCACATCTCGCAACTTTATACAAGACAAACAATGAATTTAATCCTACAGAGGCTGAATCCTTCTTCTCAAAAATAACCTTACCTGAGTTATCTCAGAATCAAAAAGGCAGTTTGGATGAGCCTATAACTATAGATGAAGTTGCTAACGCCATAAAAGACCTAAAACTTAACAAAAGACCAGGCCCAGACGGCTACTCGGCATTTATACTATAAAACATTCTCAGAAATACTCTCTCCCATTCTCACTGAAACTTTTAACAAACTTCTAGATGGACATTCTTTTCGACAAGAAACACTAATGGCAATTGTTTGTATGATCCCCAAACCCCTTTCTGATGATACTTCCTGTGTGAATTATCGGCCTATCTCTCTGTTAAACCTCGATATTAAATTATTAGCAAAAATAATAGCAAAACGCCTCAATAGCATTATAGGAAAATTAATACATAGAGATCAAGTAGGCTTCATGCCAAATAGACAGGCAGGCGATAATATACGCAGGGCAGTGTTATTGGCACATATTGCTAAAAAACGGAAAATCCCTTTATGTTTTCTATCTCTCGATATTAAGAGGGCATTTGACACAGTATCCTGGCAATATATGCAATATTCATTACAAAAATGGGGTTTTGGACCCCACTTTTTAACATGGATCAAAGCATTATATAATAAACCCAAAGCCTATATAAAATATGCTGGATACAAATCTGAAGCCTTTAATATCGAAAGAGGTACCCGACAGGGTTGCCCATTATCTCCCTTATTATTTGCCCTTATACTCGAACCCATGGCCCAATACATCAGAACAAACCAAACTATAACTGGCATTGAAGTAGGAGGTATTACACACAAATTATGTATATTTGCAGACGATATATTACTTTTTCTATCATCACCACAGGTCTCTGGTCCTAACTTAATACCAGCTCTTGATGGATTTGCAGCCCTATCCGGCCTTATGATTAATCCTAAGAAATGCCTAGTGCTTAATATTTCACTCACAAACATGGAATTGATCCCGGCTAGGGCTGCACTCCCATTCACATGGGCAGAAAAATCAATCCCATATCTTGGAATTCATTTAACAGCATCTCATTCTGACTTATTCTCAACCAATTATCCTCCTGTATTAAGACAGATCACAAATCTAATAAAACAATGGTCGCAACTTCCTTTATCCTGGATAGGGAAGATTAATGCAATCAAAATGACTATTCTACCCAAATTGCTTTATCTATTCAGAGTCCTCCCTATTCCAATTCCTTCCTATTTTTTGAGAATAGTACAAAAAAGAGCAACTTCGTTTATATGGGGCTCTTCTAAACCACGTATACCTATACACACACTACATCTTCCCAAAAATAAAGGAGGCCTGGGATACCCTAATTTTACTAACTACTACAGAGCAGCACATTTGGCCAGTCTGTCCAAATACCATGCAAAACAGGAAATCCCATTATGGGTATTTATAGAGGCTTCAGAAAATTACCCTCTATTAATATCAAATTTATTATGGCTTGATCCTAAAGACCGCTTTAAAATTCATAATCCCATAACTAAACACTTCTTATCTCTCTGGGATAAACTAAAAACCAAATATCAGTTACAATCTCCACACAATCCTCTCCTTTCTTTTATCAGAAATCCGGCCTTTTATCAGGCATGGATCTACCCAAATTCTTTTAAAGCTTGGACAACATCAGGCATTCAGACACTAAATGACTTCATAGCATCTAAATCATTCCTTTCATTCCCATCGCTTAGAGAAAAATATGATCTATCAAACTCTGAGATATTTAGATATCTCCAAATCAAAAATTTCTATACACCATTCCTAAAGGGGGATACACCATTATCCCAATTATCCATTTTTGAATCAATCTGTACAAAAGATCCATTTGCTAAAGGTACAATTTCATCACTTTATAATCAATTATATGGAGTAGCAAATCTTAATAGACCCTCTTACGTTCAGAGGTGGGAGGAGGACCTGGGACGAACTTTAGAAGACACGGACTGGTCTAACATATGGCTCACATCTAAGTCATCTTCACCCAACATCTTAGCACTGGAGACAAATTATAAAGTCCTAACTCGCTGGTACCTTGTACCCGCTAGAGTGGCAAAATATTCACCTAATACCTCAGCTCTTTGTTTTCGAGGATGCCCAGAAATAGGCACATATTTACACATATGGTGGACATGCCCAGTAATCCAAACCTTCTGGAAGGAAGTCTTCGTGATTGCATCTAAAATATTTAAAAAAATAATACAACCAGATCCATATTTAACTTTACTTAATCTAAAACCGGAATGGTTAACACTCTCTCAATTCAAACTTATGATCCAACTAATAACGGCTGCAAAACAAACAGTGGCCAAGGCATGGAAATCTCCTACATTGGTACTAGCAGAAACAATTCACAGAATAAATAATACAATGTCCCATGCTAAGATGGTAGCCATCGATCAAAATCAAATTCCAAAATTTGAAAAACTTTGGCATCCTTGGATAAAACAACAGTTCCTGTCAAACTTCAATGACTCTGTCCTGTTGCCATGGTAACAGATTAAATGACTTACAGAGACACCCATTCTAAGGCTTCAAAGAGAACTAAAAAGAATAATAAACTGACGAGCGGGACAACCTTGTGGACCATACCTCTACCTTTCAACCCTTTTTCTTCTTTCTCTTTCCTTTTCTCCACCTTACGATTAAAGCTCATTATCAGAATTTATTTGACCTATATACACTCTACTTGTAAACAATATGTATAGTAGGTATAAATCATTTAAATACCTACAAAAGTAACTAAGGAAATGATATATATCTTTAATTTAGGTTTACGTGAACCCAATGTTTAATATTTGAAATTTCATGATATTTACCTATATAAACCCTACTGTAAAACAATGAGCTTACTTTATAGATCCTTGTAAACTTACTTTATGTATCTTTATAACATTGTATACTCAATAAACTTCTTTTGACAAGGAAATACATGGATATTTTCCCTCTTTTTCTTTTTCAAAACTTCCCAGTTGAAGACCTAGCCATGTTGTCATATCACATGCCTTGAAGCTGTACAATTTTAAGTGGTATATTTAAAACTGTATTGTTTTCAAATGCATAGACAGTTCCCTAGGGTGTGTACTGGTATCTATCAGGTTTCATGCACTTTTTTGGCTAGTATTGTAGATGTATTTAAAAACTTAGCAGAAATTATTAGTTAAAGCCTAACTCTAGTCATTTTTTTAATTGTTAAAATGTCTGTGAGGTGTTTATTTGTGGAAGGTACAGAAAGCAAGTCAGGGTTTCTAACCTTTCCTCCCTTTATTAAATATATGTTTTTTGTCTATGTCCAGGTGTAGAGATTTCCAATGACTTCCTGTACTGACAGAAAGTAAGGGAAAATTTCCCAAAGGGGAACAGATACCATTAAAAACCTAATAGAGACTCTAATGGCGCGTACACATGATTGGAAATGCCACCAGCAAAAGACCAATGTGAGCTTTTGGTCGGAAAATGCGACCGTGTGTATGCTCCATCTGACTTTTTTTTTTTTCAAATATATATTTTATTAGTTTTCATAGAAAAGGGCAGAGCCCTAAACAGAGTACCACAATGGTATAACATAAGAAAGTGAGGTCGCAGCCTCCCGGATGTATATTATAATAGCCCATATTATACTTTCTAGTACAAAAGAAAAATTCTTGATAACCTATTGCTGTAATATGGTATTATCTCGAGCATTGACATCTTCACATCGTTATTTCTGTCCTGACTTACGATATCCATATATATTCATAATAAAAAATCACCAACAACAATCAAAATCTTATCTAAGCGTTCGGGCTTTAAATATAAGTCTGAATGTAAAAGTCAGGAGACTACTACCAGAGAAAAGATTAAGAAAGAGAGAAAGAGAAAAAGAAAAGTAAAGTGAATAAAGGCAAGAGTAAGGAAAGAAGGTTGGGGGGGGGAGGGGGGGAGAAGGGGTGGTCAAGCCCCAGCAGGAGTTTATGAATAATTTGATCTTCTTTCCATAAGAAGGCTATTAATTGTCCATAAGAGCTTTACCTTCAGTTGAATATTTGAACATATTCCATAGCGTCCAAGTTTTCTTATAAACTGCTTGTCTATTTTGGGCCGTCAGTATAATGTCTTCTATTCTATTTATATCCTCCACTTTCCGTAACCACATTGATACAGTTGGTGGGGAATTTTGTTTCCATAGCAAGGGGATACAGGCTTTGGCTGCACTTGTTAGATGGCGTAGTATAGATTTTTTATAAGTTTTGAGTGGTATGGGAGAAACATGAAGCAAGAAAAATGCCGGGTCATTCGGGATCTGGTAATCTGTGAATTTCTGAGAAATAGAGCGAACTGCGGACCAGAAATTTGTCAGTCTAGGACAGGACTAAAACACGTGCAGTATCGTTCCCTCCTCCTCTTGACAATGCCAACAGTATTTGGATGTATCAGGAAATATAGTATGTAAACGACTAGGTGTTAAATACCATCTCGTCAGGATCTTATAATTCATCTCTTGTAATTTAGTGCATATAGAGGATTTAAGGGAGAGAACTATCATGTTTTGTTTCTGGACTGCTGTGAAATTACATTGAAGGTCTGATTCCCACTTTACGATGCCTGGTAGATTTGGTAGTTGTTGAGGTGTATTTAGTAGAGTGTACATCTTGGATAAAACCTGAGGCAGCGGTTCTATGTCCAAGCAAATTTCTTCAAATGTAGTCAGGGGTCTATTGTATGCCTGAGGATTTGGGTTTTTCTGAAGAAAATGATGGAGTTGTGCTGCACTCCAAAATGCAAGCTTGAACGGGCCATTTGGGTCTATTAATTCTGCGATGGAGGGCCATTTGTCTTGCTTCACAAATTGCAGGGCTCTAATGCATCCCGAGCTCTTTAGTGTCTGGAACTGCCCGGAAGAGATCCCTGGGGGAAACTTGGGGTGTCCTAGGATAGGGGTCAAAGGGGATTGTTTGGTCGTCAATGAGGTCTGTAGTGTAGCTTGAGTGCATTGCTGTATAGTGTTTCCTATGAAAGGATGGGATTTTAACTCTGATGGAAGGGAATTATGACACCATAAAGCCGTCTGTAAGGGTATATTTGTTTGATGTTGCTCTATCTGTGTCCATAATTTAGATTCCTTATGGCGGTGCCAGTCTACAACTCTACCCAAATGAACCGCCTGGTAGTACTTTCGGATATCTGGGAGCGCTACCCCTCCATATTGTTTTGATAAACATAACTGTGATTTTGGGATTTTTGCTTAAAGTATGAAGTGGGTATCTTAATCGGCAGGGTTTGGAAGAGATACAAGAATTTTGGCAGTATGCTCATTTTTAATAAATTGCATCACCCAAACCAGGAGTGCAGTCCCGTATTCCACTCGTCCAGTAGGGTTCTAGTTTTAATTAATAAAGGGGGAAAATTGCTGTTGTATAGTCGGGCTGGATCTGGAGGTATTTTCGTGCCTAAATACGTCAAGGCTGAATCAGACCATCTAAAGCGATAATTAGATTTCAGGTGTAGGAGGCTGTTGGGTGTTAACGCTATCCCCATCGCTTCCGACTTGGAGAAATTAATTTTTAAGTTTGATAGTTCCCCATATCTTTCAAATTCTTTAAGGAGATTGGGTAGGGATATCATTGGATTTGTCAATGAAAAAAGTAAGTCATCTGCATATGCTGATATTTTGTGCTGCATGGGGCCTACAGTTATTCCTTGTATATCAGGGTTCCCTCTAATGGTGGATAGAAAGGGTTCAAGCGAGAGAGCAAACAGCAGGGGCGATAAAGGGCAACCCTGTCTCGTCCCATTAGTTATGGGGAAGGGATCTGACAAGACTCCATTCGCCTTCACCTGCGCTGTGGGAACGGAGTATATGCTGGCTATTCGGTTGAGCATCACCCCTCCTAGGCCTATGTGTCTGAGTACTGCAACCATAAAAGGCCAGCTCACTCGGTCGAACGCCTTTTCGGCGTCCGTATTGAGGAAGACACAAGGGATTTTTCTAGATCTAGTGATGTGTAATAAATTTAGCACCTTCGTGGTGCTATCTCTGGCCTCCCTAGACAGGATGAACCCAACCTGGTCCAGATGAATAAGTTGCTGGAGGTGTTGCGCCAACCGAACAGCCAAGATTTTAGTAAATAGTTTAAGATCCAAATTTAACAATGATATGGGTCGGTAGCTACTGCACGCTGTTGGGTCCTTCCTTTCTTTGTGAATTACTGAAATATGAGCCCCCAGTGTTTCTTTAGCAAAGGTTTTACCAGTCCCTATCATGTTAAACAACGTGACCATACGGGGTCTCAGAATTGGAAACAGAGTTTTATAGTATTGTAATGTATAGCCGTCTGGGCCAGGGGCTTTACCCGGTTTCATTGATCCTATAGCCTTCTGAATTTCTATTAAAGTTATGGGGGATTCCAAGTCTTCTCTAATTTCCTGAGGGAAGATGTTATATAATTCTCCATCTCTGCAACCGGGGGGACTCCTATGTGGTAGATTGTATAGATTAGAATAAAATTGTTTAAATACCTCGGTAATTTGTGTAGGTAAGGTTACTTTTTTGTTCCCTAGTGTAGATATATGTGGTATGTAGGACATTGATTTGTGTTTTCTAACGATTCTGGCCAGCATTCTCCCACATTTATCCCCAAATTCATAGGTCTGTCTGCGGCAGATCTGCAGGGCCGCTTTCGCTCTATATTGCAAAAGTTCAGTGATCTGTCGTCTAAGAGTGGATAGTTCCGACTCTGATGACTGTGAGGGGGCATGTTTGTGTCTGGCTTCTGAAGTGGCCAATTTTTGCAGAAGTTGTGACAACTGTTTATTCCTTTCTTTTTTTATGCGAGATCCATGAGCTATAAGGATCCCTCTAATGACTACTTTGTGTGCCTCCCATAGTATCCCTGGGTCGCAATCTGGTTGGTCATTTTCTTGGAAATATAGATTCAGAGCTTTAGACACATCTGACAGGACTTCGGGGTTCTGTAAAAGGCTTTCATTGAGTCGCCAGAAACGATGTCTTTGAGAAGGAGTGTTTGATAGACGGTAAGTTAGGAATATGGGTGCATGGTCTGACCATGTCCTGTTACCAATCGAAGTTTGTTCTACGGTATGTAGTTGTGCATGGGGAACTAGGAAATAATCAATTCTGGTGTATACCTGGTGTATATGTGAGTAGAATGTAAAGTCTTTTTCCCCCGAGTGCTGTAAGCGTCATACATCTATTAACTGTGATTTATGTAATGTTTTAGCTATTCGCTTAAGCTGGGATGGAGGTATCGATGTTTGACCTGTTGAAGTATCTACCGAGGGGATCAGTGGGGTGTTGAAGTCCCCTCCCAAGATCAGTTGCCCTTCTTTAAAATCATTTAACTTCTCTAGGGTTGCTTGCACAAACATAGCTTGTTGTTCATTAGGGGCATAGATGGTTGCTAACGTTACTTTAACATTACCAACCAGGCCTTTGAGGAAGAGGTATCTTCCTGTCGAGTCAATTTCAGAGTTCTGACACTGCCTGGGAACTTTTCCAGAGATTAAAATGGACACTCCTTTGGACTTAGATTCTGGGTTCATAGAATGGTAAGTTATTGGAAAATGTCTGTTTTGTAAGTATGGTAATCTATTAGTCTTAAAGTGTGTCTCTTGGATAAATATATCAGTGTGGTTCCGTTTTAAGTCATCTAGCAACATACGTCTTTTCTCAGGTATATTAAGTCCTTTTGCATTCAGAGACATCACCTTAAGTTTGTTGGTCGTCATGGTAAAATAGACCAGTGAGGGGAGGGAGGAAGGGGGAGGGTCAAGTCAAGCCAAGGAGAGAAGAGGCAGAGGAAGAGGGGGAGAAAAAGAAGCAGAAGAGAGAAATAGAAACAATAGATAGATAGTAAACAAAGTAGTGTCAGATACAGACAGGACCTAGTGCCCTGTCTGAGATAGTCCCCTTACAATTTCGGGGGTTGTTTTGTGCATACAATCTCCAGGAAGTACTTATCAGTCTCCCCGGAGTATATGCTGACCTATTTGGGAGAGAGGTAGGACACAGCCCGAACAGAGAGCCTCCCATTCGTCCCCCCTCCCCGGTACATCTAAAATACTTAACTATAAATGATTAACCATGCATCTTTATATATTGATTAACAGAACAACTCCATACGTCATAATAAGCATGACAACATTATAATCCTCATCTGTTAATATTCCAACTAGGGGATCAAACACCTCGATCGGAGTACAACCCCGCATCGAGAGGGCCTACCCCCTCTCACCTGCAGCAGTCTAACCCATCTCTTGAGTTAAAGAAAATAATAGGAAACTGTATGCGGTTTTTAAAGCAAACTTATAACTTAGTATTAGTATTTATCTTGGAAAAGTAAGATGGTTTACCTCTTAATGCCTATTTGTCAGAACTTCTGGATGACCGCCTCATATCTCCACTAAACAGGAGGCGACGCGGACCTCTCTGAAGTCACCAGAAATCAGGCTCTGCAATTCTAGTCCGTACCATCAGTACCCTAGAGATGGTGTCGAAGATCAAAGTCTGCAAAAGAATTATTAGTTACCGCCACTAATTATCTAGTCTGGACATCAAAATGTGTTGTCAGTTTTTCAGGAAAGGCTCTTGAGATGTTACAGGACAATACCCGTCAGTTCAATGTATTGGCCTAAGTTCATCATCTTGGGAGTTTCTTAGCTGAAGGTAGCTTGCTCGCTCCGTATGGCTTCTGTGTAATGACATTAGACCTCTTTAAAGGAACATCTGGCCATAATATCTAGAGGGTATTGATGTAAAGCACTCTCTGAGGTATGTGGATAGCTCAGATCTGTCAGAGCATGTCCAGAGCATATTTCGCGACAAAAACGGTTGTGGTCTGATAGAACTGGTATACGTCTGGGCATGCAGGCCACTGGCATTGGGTCAGTGAAAAGTTATTCTGCTCAGATTAATTTATTGGCCTCAAGCTTATTCAGAAGCAATAAAAAGAAGAAAAAATATAAAAATCCAACTCAAACATTTGAAATAAAGAGAACCAAAACTGCGTTCTGTAGCAATATTAGGCTCATGACTCACGTACATCTTCTTGAGAAGTTGTTCTTGGACGTCGGCGACTCCACTGCTGTCTCGGCGGTAAGTTGTCATTTTATCTCGAGATAAACGGATGGCTCGGCGTGCGTGGGAGTGGACCAAGCCAGTTTGGGACCTCTATAGGATCTGTATCGAGGAATTCAAATAATGCCGGTAGGGCATCAGGTTTCCGTAACGTGAAGCTTCTCTGGTCTTTTCTGAATGTAACAGAAAGCGGATACCCCCAGCGGTATGTAGCCCCTTTCCTCCTCACCAGGTCCATCAGCGGTTTAAGAATCGCACGTCTCTGTAGAGTTGCCCGGGAAAGATCAGGAAGAATTTTAATTGTAGCGCCATCCAGTTCCGGGTCATCTGATTCCCAGGCCCTGCGTAGAATCTGCTCTTTGTGCACATAGTGATGTACTCTACATACTACATCTCTAGGTCTTAGGGGGTCGGCTGATTTAGGGCCCAGTGCACGGTGTATCCTATCCAGTTCAATATGCTCTGGTAAATCAATCCCTGGCAGGCTGCGGAAGATAGCGACTGCCGTATCCGCTAGGTCTTCAGGTCCCGTGGCTTCTGGGAGACCCCAGAGTCGCAGATTATTCCTGCGACTTCTGTCTTCTATTTCTTCCAATCTCAGCCATTGGTCCTGCAATGTCTCTGTTTGTGCATCCTGGGTGTCTTCTAACAGCGTCATTCGATGCTCTAATGCAGCTAGGGAGCTCTCCCCTGACTCCAGTCTGGTAGTTAGGGCACTAACATCAGCTCTCACTGCCTTCATTTCTGTGCGGTGCGTGGCTTCCACTGTTGCTTTCAGGGCTGCGATATCAGCCTTAGTGGGTAGCGCCTGCAGTATGGAGCAGAGCTCAGCGTCCACCCCTGTCCCCTGGTATGAGGGTTGCGATCGCTCATTACAGCTGGAGCGGAGGTCTGGGGGAAAGCCTGCATAGGAGTCTGTGAGCGGAATGTCCCTGTGTGGTGAAGAGGAGCCGCCCGCCATCTGTCTCGATGATTGCTCACCTCGAGGCGTCACCGCCATCTTGAGTTCTGGGGAGCCAAGAAGGGAGAGCTGAAATCTCCGTCTAATATCTCCTGATGTGGGCAGCTGAGGAGTGGATTTTGTCGGCTTGTTGTTCTTCTTTATCGACTTCCTTCTGGAGGAGTACATAGTTTGCTGGTCAGGCTAAGATAGCCGGGATAAGGGAGAGACGGCCGGGAGCTCAGTGTCAGCACGTCTCTATTCAGCCATGTCCAGGCCACACCCCGCTCCATCGGACTTTTGCTGGCGGAATTCCAGCCAGCAAAAGATTGAGAGCATGTTCTCTATTTTTCGGTCGGGAAAAGTTCCTATGCGAAAATGCGATCGTCTGTATGCAATTCGGAAAAAAATCACGCATGCTCTGAAACAATGCGACGCATGCTCGGAAGCATTGAACTTCATTTTCTCAGCTCGTCATAGTGTTGTACGTCACCGCGTTTTTGATGGTCGGACAGTTCAGAGAACTTTTGTGTGACCGTGTGAATGCAAGGCAAGTTTGAGCGGAATTCCGTCGGAAAAAACATCCAATTTTTTTCTGACAGAATTTCTGATCGCGTGTACGCGGCATTACACTTTCTTGCTCAATCCAAAATTAAATATAAGGTTTTCCAACAACTTGGATACTGGATACTCTGATTAGTAATGTACTGTGGCTTGAATGCTTTCTGACCTGGAAGGTGTATGCAGATGACTTTTCAACCTGAATTCATATTCTGTGTCAGTGCAGCTGATTTATTAGTGCTTTTGCATATTATCTCTAGTTCTAGGAGGATGTCTATGGATATCCTCCCACATGCGTGCATCGGGTACATTTGGTGACAAATCACTGTAAAGGGACAATCACAGCAGCCCTTTACCATGTGATCAACTGTGTACAATCACAACTGGTCACATGTAAACAGATTGTCTGTTATCGGCATTCCCTTCCTTACACGCTGTCTCTGTATGAGGAAAGTGCTCGGTATTGAAGTGGTTAAAAAAAAAGGTACATGCACCCATTTGGTTTGAGTTATCTCTATTAGGACAGCCCTCATGAACAGATGGGCTGCCCTAATGCAATGTGCATTAATGCTTGTAAAACGCATTGCCACATGTTGTAAATTGCTGTGCTGTGATAAAAATGTATGCCTGGATCATTATTATCACAATGCATTCCAGCACAACGGAATGCACATTGAATTTACGTTACCATAATGCGTAGGTGTGAAGCCAACTGCAAGCGGAGGTTCACACAAAAATTGAACCTCCACTATTCGGAACCCTCCCCCCTCCGGTGTCACATTTGGCACCTTTCAGGGGGGAGGGGGGTGGAGATACCTGTCTAAGACAGGTATTTGCACCCACTTCCGGGCATCTATGCCTCTTCCCATCCTGCCTCACTGTCTGATGGGACACACATGGGTCCCAGAGACAGCACGGACCATTCAGATTGCGCTGCATGACTCGTGCATGCGCAGTAGGGAACCGGGAAGTAAAGCCACAAGGCTTCATTTCCTGATTCCCATACCGAAGATGGCGGCAGCAGCATCCGAGGACCGAGGGATGGTTGGCCTCGGGTGCCGACATTGCTGGACCCTGTGACAGGTGAGTGTCCATATTTTAACCACTTGACCACTGGGCACTTAAACCCCCTTAATAACCAGACCAATTTTCAGCTTTCGGTGCTCTCACATTTTGAATGACAATTACTCAGTGATGCAACACTGTACCTATATGAAATTTTGGTCCTTTTTCAACACAAATAGAGCTTTCTTTTGGTGGTATTTAATCACCACTGGGTTCTTTATTTTTTGCGCTATAAAAGAAAAAAGACCGAAAATTCTGTAAAAAAATGCATTTTTCTTCGTTTCTGTTATAAAATTTAGCAAATTAGTAATTTTTCTTCATATATTTTGGCCAAAATTTATACCGCTACATATCTTTGGTAAAAATAACCCAAATTGGTGTATATTATTTGGTCTTTGTGAAAGTTATAGCGTCCAAAAGCTATGGTGCCAATATCTGAAAATTTCTTGAGATCCTAACATGCCAGAAAAGTACAAATACCCCCCAAATTACCCCTTCTTGGAAAGAAGACATTCCAAGGTATTTAGAAAGATGCATGATGAGTTTTTTGAAGTTGTCATTTTTTTCCCACAATTCTTTGCAAAATCAAGATTTTTTTTTTTTCTTTTTTTTTCACAAAATTGTCATATTAGCAGGTTATTTCTCACACACAGCATATGCATACCACAAATTACATCTCAAAACACATTCTGATATTACTCCTGAGTACGGCGATACCACATGTGTGAGACTTTTACACAGCGTGGCCACATACAGAGGCCCAACATGCACAGAGCACCTTCAGGCGTTCTGGAGTGCTCAGGCCAATTCTGACATTTCTCTCCTACATGTAAAAATAATTTATTTGCTAGAAAATTACATAGAACATTATATATTTTTTTAGCAAAGACCCTAGAGAATACAATGGCGGTCGTTACAACTTTTTATCTCGCACAGTATTTGCGCAGCAATTTTTCAAACGCGTTTTTTCTGGTAAAAAAACAGTTTTGTGCTTTAAAAAAAAACAAAACAGTAAAGTTAGCCCGATGTTTTTGCATAATGTGAAAGATGAAGTTATGCCGAGTAAATAGATACCTTACATGTCACTCTTCAAAATTGCACACGCTCGTGGAATGGTGCCAAACTTCGCTGCTTTAAAAATTTTTACTGGTTACATGTTTTGAGTTACAGAGGAGGTCTAGGGCCAAAATGATTGCTCTCGCTCTACCGATTGCAGCGATACCTCACATGTGTGGTTTGAACACCATTTTCATATTTAGGAGGGACTTACTTATCCGTTCGCTTCTGCATGCAAGCACATGGGGACACGGGGAATTTTTATTTATTTTTTTTATTGATCATTTTACTTTATTTATTTTAGTTTGACACTTTTGTCCAAAAAAATAAATTTTTTGATCACTTTTATTCCTATTACAAGGAATGTAAACATCCTTGTAATAGGAATATGGCATGACAGGTCCTCTTTACAGTGAGATATGGGGTCAATAAGACCCCACATCTCACCTCCAGGCTGGGAAGCCTGAAATTAAAAAAAAAAAAATCCTGGCTTTGATCGTAGCGGTGAGTCGGTAGAAGCACCTGAGGGTGGCGGGAGGGGGGACGTCCCCTCTCGCCTCCCGTAAGAACGATCAAGCAGTGGAACAGCTATGATCGTTCTTATGGTGTAGGGAATCGCCGGCTGAAAAAGCTAATATCTGAATGATGCCTGTAGATGCAGGCATCATTCAGATATCCCCGCACAAAATCAAGGACGTCGTATGACGGCTGGCGGGAAGTGGTTAAAACGCATTTTTTTTTAACACAAAGTTGTCCATTTATACAATATTTCTAACACATAGCATGTACATACCAAAAATGACATCCCAAAATAGATTCTCCTACTCCTCCTGAGTACGGCAATACCACATGTGTGAGACTTCCACAGCCTGGCCACATACAGAGGCCGAGTACAGCCGAGCATGGCTGAGCACGGCTGAGCACGGCTGAGTAAGGCTGAGTATGGCTGAGCATGACTTGGTATGGCTGGGTTTGGCAAAGTATGGCTGGTTATCACCGAGTATTGCAGAGTATGGCAGAGTATAGCTGGGTATGGCAGAGTATGGCTGGGTATGGCAGAGTATGGCAGAGTATGGCTGGGTATGGCTGGGTATTGCAGGGTATTGCAGGGTATTGTGGAGTATTGCGGGTTATTGCAGGGTATTGCAGGGTATTGCAGGGTATTGCGGGGTATTCCGGGGTATTGCGGAGTATTGCAGGGTATTGCGGGGTATTGCAGAGTATTGTGGGGTATTGCAGAGTATTGCAGAGTATTGCAGGGTATAATAAGAAAAATACAAAGATATTCACAACCACCCCTTAAAAGATAGATATGGTGGGTATACCCAAAACAATGGGACCCCACCAAACTATCTGACCCTCCCTTATTATAGCCAATAAATTATTGTGTAGTTTACTCTTCAGGGTGTGTTTTTGGTCGTTTAGTGTTTTATTTTTCTACTTTTGGTTTATATAATATATTGATTACACCCCCCGATACTTATTCGGTGACTGCTACCTTGAGTGCACTTAGGCGGGTCTCCCATTTTCCATTTTTGTTTTTGTAGGGTATTGCAGGGTATTGCAGAGTATTGCGGGGTATTGCAGAGTATTGCAGAGTATTGCGGGGCATTGCAGAGTATTGCGGGGTATTGCAGAGTATTGCAGGGCATTGCAGAGTAGTGCAGGGTATTGCTGAGCGTGGAGGGATGGCTGAGCATGAATGGATGGATCCATGGATGTGACTGCACATGTCACAGAGCAGCGCTCTGGGCACTACACATCCAGCCCACAGCACTGCTGCCATCCGATCCCTCCCCCTCTGTACAGATTGGTACAGAGAGGGGAGTGAGGAACCGGCATCATGACATGACGCCGGTTTGTTTACATGTGATGGCTCCGTCGTTTGACAGAGCGATCACATGGTAAACGGCCGCGATCAGCAGCCGTTTACCATGATCCGTGATGCGCCGAGTCCTCTGGAGCGGTTTTCCAGGATCATGTCATAGTACGATACGTGCTCCCAGAGTTATCCAACCGCCCTGCAGCCGTCATTTGGCTATGGGCCGGTTGGTAACTGATTAAAAGTCAGAGGCTGCAGTATTTGTAGCCCAATTTTTTTTTTATAATGTGAAAGATTATATTATGCCGAGTAAATAGATATCTGACATGTCATACTTCAAAACTGCGCACGCACGTGGAATGACGACAAACTACGGTACTTAAAAGTCTCCATAGGTGACAATTTCAATTTTTTTACAGGTTACCTGTTTAAAGTTACAGAGGAGGTCTAGTGCTAGAATTATTGCTCTTGCCCTAATGATCACGGCGATACCTTACATGTGTAATTTGAACACATGTAAAGTATCATTCTCCCAGAACTAGGGAGAATTTGCAAAAGCAATAATAAAGTAAAATACATTTTACTTTATTTTTTTATTTTCACACTGTCCCTTTAATTTTTTTTTTTTTATCACGTTTATTCCGATTACCAGGAATGTAAACATCCCTTTATTGAGAGATCTGGGGTCAAAAAGATGCCAGATCTCTAATATACCTTTAAAAGCAAAAAAAAAATTACATTTTGCCAAAATCCTGTTTATCTGCCCAAAAGGCGGAAGTGACGCCAGTCCTCCAAGGGCATAGAGCCGAGTGGGGGCTATCTTGCTTCCCCTTTCAGCACCAGATCAGAGCACATGTCTTTAACATTGGGAGGGAAGTGCGAAGCCCCTGCAAGGTGTTTTGTTCCCATTTTGATAGGGACAAGATCCTCATCCCCACATTCCAGGCCCAGTGGCCTTAACCACTTTGGCCCCGGAAGGATTTACCCCCTTCCTGACCAGAGCATTTGGCACTGTGTCGCTTTAACTGATAATTGCGCAGTCATGCAATGCTGTACTCAAACAAAATTTGCGTCCTTTTCTTCCCACAAATAGTGCTTTCTTTTGATGGTATTTGATCACCTCTGCAGTTTTTATTTTTTGCGCTATAAATGGAAAAAGACCGAAAATTTTGAAAAAAAATGACATTTTCTACTTTTTGTTATAAAAAAAATCCAATAGACTCAATTGTAGTCATACATTTAGGCCAAAATGTATTCGGCCACATGTCTTTGGTAAAAAAAAAGTCAATAAGCGTATATTTATTGGTTTGCGCAAAAGTTATAGCGTCTACAAACTAGGGTACTGTCACGGAACGTCTCACACTCTGCTTGAGTGCTTCCGTCAGTATACTACTTCCTCCCAGTCTGGACTCAGATATCAGATATTCCAACCGCTCCCAAGCATAAAACAAGGCGAGACTTGCTTAGATGCTAACATGGACTGTTTTTTATTTAGAATCAAAATTACAAGACTTTATGTGCCATTGGAACCTCCTCTAACATTACAACTGTAACCTAATTAACATGAGCTAGTTTACTAAATCATTTATACAGACTAGGTGACTATTCAATACACATTACCATAAACATCAACACAGAGTTAATTAGAACAAACAACAATGTGTGGAATACCCTTAGAACCTGTGGTAAGCCAGACTAGACTCATTTACATTAAACACATTATAGCAGACAACAAGACAGGTAGTTGGAGTTGATGACACCAGCATCTCCTCACAGTATGTGTCCCAACAGTATGAATTAGTCTTATCAGCAGGGGGCTGCTGGAGGCATCCCCCCTCCTCAGCCTAGTCATCAACAAACTATAGTAGTAGACTGTTCATCTCCTAGCCAGTCCTGGAGGCCAATGTGATCAGCTCACTCAATTAACATGTTGAGTTCAGAATCAAACAAACCAATAATAGTCTTTAGCTATATATCCTGGGAGATATTGGGGATAAATATTACTGTCCCATTTTAAGCAATCCAAGACATACCATCCAAGTCACCATTTCCCATATGGCATACACAGGGTGCCCAGAGTCTGTGTGTCCTGGGGGACCAGGACCCGAATCCACAGTAATACCACCTCAAGGGTCCCCGGGCATACAGTTCACAAAGAGCACAGTTCCCCCAAATGCCAGGGCCCATAATCAGTCGGCAAGAGGCTTGCATTCAGTCCCCTCCAAAAGCCTCTATCCCGGGTGAGTCTGTCACAGGTACATTTTCTGGAATTTACACAGCTTTTAGTTTATGACTGCCTATGTCATTTCTTGAGGTGCTAAAATGGCAGGGCAGTACAACCCCCCCCCCCAAATGACCCCATTTTGGAAATTAGACACCCCAAGGAAATTGCTGAGAGGCATGCTGAGCCCATTGAATATTCATTTTTTTGTCCCAAGTGATTGAATAATGAAAAAAAATAAAAAATTACAAAAAGTTGTCACTAAATGATATATTGCTCACACAGGCCATGGGCATATGTGGAATTGCACCCCAAAATACATTTAGCTGCTTCTCCTGAGTATGGGGATACAACATGTGTGGGACTTTTTGGGAGCCAGCCGCGTATGGGGCCCCAAAAACCAAGCACCGCCTTCAGGATTCCTAATAGCGTAAATTTTTGATTGCATTCCTCACTACCTATCACAGTTTTGAAGGCCATAAAATGCCAAGATGGCACAAACCCCCCCCCCAAATGACCCCATTTTGGAAAGTAGACACCCCAAGCTATTTGCTGAGAGGCATGTTGAGTCCATGAAATATTTTATATTTTGACACAAGTTGCGGGAAAATTACAAACTTTTTTTTTTCTTTTTTTTTTTGCACAAAGTTGTCACCAAATGATATATTGCTCAAACATGCCATGGGCATATGTGGAATTACACCCCAAAATACATTCTGCTGCTTCTCCTGAGTACGGAGATACCACATGTGTGGGACTTTTTGGGAGCCTACGGGGCCCCGAAAACCAATCACCGCCTTCAGGATTTCTAAGGGAATACATTTTTGATTCACTCCTCACTACCTATCACAATTTTGAAGGCCATAAAATGCCAAGATAGCACAACCCCCCCCCCAAATGACCCCATTTTGGAAAGTGGACACCCCAAGATATTTGCTGAGAGGCATGGTGAGTACTATGCAGCTCTCATTTGTTTTTGAAAATGAAGAAAGACAAGAAAAATTTTTTTTTTTCTTTTTTCAATTTTCAAAACTTTGTGAAAAAAAGTGAGGTCTGCAAAATACTCACTATAACTCTCAGCAAATAGCTTGGGGTGTCTACTTTCCAAAATAGGGTCATTTTGAGGGGGGTTTGTGCCACCTGGGCATTCCATGGCCTCCGAAACTGTGATAGGCAGTGAAGAGTGAAATAAAAAATTTACGCCCTTAGAAAGCCTGAAGGCGGTGCTTGGTTTTCGGTGTCCCGTACGCGGCTAGGCTCCCAAAAAGTTCACACATGTGGTATCCCCGTACTCAGGAGAAGCAACAGAATGTATTTTGGGGTGTAATTTCACATATTCCCATGGCATGTTTGAGCAATATATCATTTAGTGACAACTTTGTGCAAAAAAAAAGTGTCTTTTTCCTGCAACTTGTGTCACAATATAAAATATTCCATGGACTCGACGTGCCTCTCAGCAAATAGCTTGGGGTGTCTACTTTCCAAAATGGGGTCATTTGGGGGGGTTTGAACTGTCCTGGCATTTTATGCACAACATTTAGAAGCTTATGTCACACATCACCCACTCTTCTAACCACTTGAAGACAAAGCCCTTTCTGACACAAAAAAAATTATTTTTTTTGCAAGAAAATTACTTTGAACTCTCAAACATTATATATTTTTTTAAAGCAAATTCCCTACAGATTAAAATGGTGGGTGTTTCATTTTTTTTTCACACAGTATTTGCGCAGCGATTTTTCAAACACATTTTTTTGGGAAAAAACACACTTTTTTAAATTGTAATGCACTAAAACACACTATATTGCCCAAATGTTTGATGAAATAAAAAAGATGATCTTAGGCCGAGTACATGGATACCAAACATGACATGCTTTAAAATTGCGCACAAATGTGCAGTGGCGACAAAATAAATACATTTTTAAAAGCCTTTAAAAGCCTTTACAGGTTACCACTTTAGATTTACAGAGGAGGTCTACTGCTAAAATTACTGCCCTCGATCTGACCTTCGCGGTGATACCTCACATGCATGGTGCAATTGCTGTTTACATTTGACGCCAGACCGACGCTTGCGTTCGCCTTTGCGCGAGAGCAGGGGGGGACAGGTGTACTTTTTTTTTTTTCTTTATTATTTTTTAGCTTTTTTATCTTATTTTTAAACTGTTGCTTTCATTTTTTTATTTTTTTAATCATTTTTATTGTTATCTCAGGGAATGTAACTATCCCCTATGATAGCAATAGGTAGTGACAGGTACTCTTTTTTGAAAAAATTGGGGTCTATTAGACCTTAGATCTCTCCTCTGCCCTCAAAGCATCTGACCACACCAAGATCGGTGTGATAAAATGCTTTCCCAATTTCCTAATGGCGCTGTTTACATCCAGCGAAATCTAAGTCATGAAATGCTCGTAGCTTCCGGTTTCTTAGGCCATAGAGAAGATCGGAGCCATTCTGGTCTCTGATCAGCTCTATGGTCAGCTGGCCGAATCACCAGCTGCATTCTCGGGTTCCCTGTTGGGATAGGAGAGCCAGAGAAAAACATGGAAGACGGTGGGGGGGGCATTCCCTCCCACTGTTTGTAAAAGCAGTCTATAGGCTAATTAGCCACTAGGATTGCTTTTACATAAAAGCCGACTGCTGGCTGAAAAGAATGATACCAAGATGATACCTAAACCTGCAGGTATCATTCTGGTATAACCACTCAAAGTCCAGCAACATACCAGTACGTTGCTGGTCCTTGTTGGGCATATATTGTAAACTTTTTTTTCATGCAGCCTGTGGGCTGAACGAAAAAAAGATATTGATCGGTGGGTATGCCCACCATTAGAATACCTCCCTTCATCCACCCTCTTCTAATGATGGATATACATGCAACGTTTATATATGCCGAAGCACGGGGGCATCCTCCCGCAAAAGGTAGGAGCAAATTGCTCCTCCACCCACTGCTGCCCTCACGCTTCAGCATATATGCTGAAGTATGTAACTGTGGTGGTAAAATCACCTCCAACAGCGCTGGAGTCATGGCTTTATGTATCGTGGGAGCAAACGCTGTTGCTGTCAAGATAAATAAATCTGCGCTGCAACTGAATGGCGTACCTGCTAAGCAAATGATGGTTAACAATAAAACAAAGTAACATTACAGTATAACAGTTATGCCCCGTACACACGGTCGGATTTTCCGATGGACATTGTCCAATCGGAGCGTGTTGTCGGAAATTCCGACCGTGTGTGGGCGCCATCGGACATTTTCCATCGGATTTTCCGACACACAAAGTTGGACAGCAGGAGATAAAATTTTCCGACAACAAAATCCGATCGCGTCAATTCCGACCGTGTGTGGCCTGTTCCGACGCACAAAGTGCCACGCATGCTCAGAAGAAATTCCGACACGGGACAGCTCGTTTTGGTAAACTTAGCGTTCGCAATGGATACAGCACTTTCGTCACGCTGCAATGTAAAAAATGGTTTAATACAGCGCACTCTCTTCTTCTTTATAATGTGACAAGAATTAAGTTGTTTTGCTGCTCATATTCACACACACTTCTCACAAAGTTTTATTTGTGTTTTTTTAGTGGGATTCCCTCAATATATTGTTATTAGATGTCACATCTGACAGTTTTATATTTTTTATGTTTTTTTTTTTGTTTTTAAGCCTTTTTTTTTCTTTAATGTTTGGATTTTTCCAAGGCTGATCTTTGTTCAATGTTATTTTTATTTTTACTCCAGAATATTTTTGTCTGTGTTTTGTGTGTCAAGTTACCCCAACACCATTGATATCTTTTATTATTTAATCTCCAGGAGATTTTTTGTTGTTGGTGTCCCTCGTTCATTTCACATTGTATATTAGAAATGTACCTGAATCCTCACAAACAAACTGTCATTTTTGAAGTAAAACACATAGGAGAGTATAATTCAAAACAAAACTCCTTTATTAAGGGCTCAGAACCAAACAAAGAGGAAGGCAACACTGGATCAACAGCAGAAATTAGTGAAGCCTGGGACCCCCACGGCAGACAAAATTGGTGGCCTGAGGAGTCCATATGTAAGGGAGGGCAGTCTGGTCCGGGATTCACAGAGACTCGTATAGCAGCAGATGACATCAGTGTCCCCAGGCTGTGGTACCACAAGAGGCTGCATCTTTTGGCCGACCAGACTGGATCCAGGGCAATCACTCTCTGGTCTTCCTTCCACACTTCCTTCCGGGCTGTGGCTGTGCAGTTGGAGATGTGGCAGGAGGAGGAGTAGGACCTGGAGGAGGAGTAGGACCTGCAGGAGGAGGAGGAGGACCATCCCAAAGCTGTGTGTGAGGTGTAATTTGGCCCCTCACACCTTTCGCCAGAGCCTCAGATATGAGGGCCTCACACATGGCTTTTTGGCCCTCCTCCATCCTCTGCATTTTATATGCTATGAATGCAGCAATGTTCTCCTGCCTGGTGTGTGGTGCTCCCAGGACCTCTGTAGCCCTACAAAAAAATCTGATAGCCGCCTCCTCTAGGGTACTCCTCCTACTGCCACTTTCTCTTTCCAGGGGGGATGGAGGGACCTGCAGATCAGCCAGCCGGCTCGGCCCGGCCACCTCCTGGCTGAGACTTCCCTGTGTATGAAAAAGGGACATGGTTTTAGTTTTTGCATCATCAATCACAATCATAAATTAGTACTCCCAACTAACATCTAGTTCACATCATTGATTGGACAAGCAGAAATATTTAGAGGAATGCTATACCTGGCTCAATCTGGGCTCCTCTACATGTGGCCTGGAAGGCCCAGGTTGGGCGTCAGAAGCCTCAGCCAGGGGGGAAGGAAGCGTGGAAGGAAGACTGGAGAGGGATGGCCTGGGTTCAGTCTGGCCTGCCAGAAAGTGCAGCCTGTCGTAGTACAACATCCTGGGGACATAGATGTCACCTGCTGCTCCGGATCTCTGCGAATCCAGGACTTTATTGCGCTCCCTCAGATATGTGCTCCTCAGGCCACCAATGAAAATCTTTAAAAAAGTGATGTCTGCCGTGGGGATCACCTGCTTCACAATTTCACACAATTGCTCCAGTGCTGCCTTCCTCTTTGTTTGGTTCTTGTAATGGGGGTGTTTAATCTCCCACAGACAGGGCAGCTCCCTTAGCATCTCTATGAAGACTGAAATGAAGTCCTGATCTTTCAGTACCATATCCATGTTCACTGCAAGACACAACACAAGACAAAGCCTAATGTCACACCAAACTCTCCTAATCTTGTTACAATATAGGCCTCAATCTATAGAAGCAGTATAGGCCCCAGTTTGTCTCTTACCTTCGTTCTTACGATCGCCGCGTTCAATGCTCCTTCCTCCGCTCACAGATCAAACGTAATACGCACGCGTGTTACGCTTTATATACACTGCGCATGCGTGTAACTCCGCCCGCCCCTGATGTTCTTTCTAGTGTATTCCCCGCCCCTTTTCGTTCTGCGCAGTGGGTGAAGAGCATGATGGCGGACATACAGCAGGTGCGGGCTAATTGTAGCAACGAGGAGGAGGAGGAGGAGAGGGCGGATCCAGGCACGTCCCGATCCAGAAGGAGACGTTTTAAGGCCACAAATATGTCGTTTGGGGAGATGTTGGAGATGGTCGACATCATGAGGAAGTCCGACTATGACAGAAAATATGGGCCTTACCCCAACCCGAACATCCGAAAGGCCAAGATCATGGCGAATGTGGTCAGGAGTCTAGAGCGGAATTTCGGGGTAAGAAGGTCTAAAGATCAGCTCAGGAAGCGGTGGTCGGACCTGAAGTTGAGAGAGCCAGAGAAGTACCGAAAGATCCGGAGAGTGCTGCAAAAAAGTAAGTAGTTGTGCTGTGTTCATATTCTTTCTGTCTTTATTCCGTTCGTTCTGCTCCATATGCTTTTAGTAATTGTAACGTTTAAAAAGGTCAACTTTAATGTTCATGGGCCCATTATTCGTTCGTATCAAACATTTTTCTTTCGGCCTCTAGAACACCATTGTTTAGGCCATATGCATTTTCCCACATTTTTTTTGGGCCTACTTGGATGCCAAATATTTGTTTGTGTAGAAGGGTTTGTTACTAGAATGAAATGCAAACTAGATTCTGTGTAAGGAGAGGACACTGAGCAGCTGTTTTCACATCTGGACACTGGAGCACTAGTGTGGGACACAAGAACACCATTTTTATTAGGGGGGCCACACAGGTGCTCCAGTGTATACTATAGGGGGGGCTACATCTGTGAAGCTTGTACCAAACAGGTAAAGTATTGCAGCTTGACAAAGGGCAATAAAAAATATACATCTTGGAACTCTGCTAAAATAGACAATTGTACCCCACTTCCAAGCAATGTTTCCTATTTCTAGTTCTGCCATCAAATATCTGTGTGCTAAGTATACCATTTTTGTTTTACATAGGGGAGAAAAGACTCGGAGGACACTCCTCATCCCAGGAGACCAGAGACCCCCCCCCCCTCTGGAAGAAGGGGAAATACCAACCCAAGAAGAAGAGCAGGAGGAAGAAAAAGACGTGGTGGAGATTGGCACCACAACAGGTGAGTGTCTGCGACCACAGGCTCAGGTAAAAGAGATGGATGTTGGCAGATTTTTGAGACCTTTTTTTTGTTCTTTATCTCTTTTTAGGTGATCGTGATCCAGAACGCTTTACATCTGAAAGTGCCCAGATACTGATCGGGGAGATCATGGGGTGTAATCTCCAATTGCAAAACATCCAGCAACAAATCACTGATGTTATTAAAAAGAATAATAACATCATTGATGTTTTGGGGTGAATTTAAACCCCACAAAATCACCTGTTTTATCTTTCAAAAATTTTTACAATGTTTAGAAAAGCCAAATTTGGAGGATGCACACAGTGTGCCAACATGTGCTATCTGCCATCACGGGAGATCAATGGACGCGTTTTGGGGGTGCAACCCCTTCCTCAATTATAAAGTCGCATTGAGGAAGGGCTTGCTCCCCCAAAACACGTCCCTTGATCCCCCCTGATGGCAGATAGCACATGTTGACATTCGTAAATTGGTGTGCATCTTCCAAATTTGGCTTTTCCAGGGGTGATTTCCCCCCATCTGAACGCTATATCAAACCCAGTTCCTAAATACTGATGTCTGATATAGCCTTCAGGTTTTACCTAATGTGAACTTTGTAAGTTCAAGTTTTTTGGCTTTCTTGTTGGTTTTACACAGGCCTGTTTTATCTGAAATGGATATTTCGATTTTTGATAATGCCCCCCCAAAAATTGTTATACAACAAACATGTTGTTTTGTTTTAAAAACCTTTGGTAAATGCACATGTGATTGTGCAGGTATAAAAAAGTGCCTTACTCAAGAATGTGTGGATTATTGTCTCAACACTACAACACTTTTGGGGTGATGTAATTGCTGTTTTATGCAAAAATGGGGGTTATTTCCTAAGGGCAAATACACTTTGCACTACAAGTGCAAGTTCAGTGCAGTTGCAAGTGCACTTGTAGTGAAATGTGTTTTTGCATTTAGGAAGTACCAGCCAACACTATTCTTTATAAGGTTACCCAATCACGACATTTTCTGCACTCAACGCATTTCTGTCAGGGTCAGCTCAAACAAACACAAGCAGTAAATGTCCATCAAGAATTGCTTTTGGTTGTTTTTTATTTGAAAAAGGTGTCACAGATTGTCTGGCATATTGATAGCCCCCTACCCGCAAAGAACTCCAGGTATCATAACCGGACATCACGGGCACTCAGGGAGGGCAAGCCAGGACGGCCGCTTTCAAGCGCCGTCATTGTTGATGTATTTGGTATTCCGGCCTCAGGCCCAACTGAGCCAGCATAGTTGGCTGAATGTTTTCTTAAAAAATTATGGAGAACACAGCACGCCAGTATAATATGGTTCAGTTTATACTCCGCCATATGGATGGGTGTCAGAAATAGTCGGAACCGGCTGGCCAGGATTCCAAATGTGTTCTCCACCACTCTTCGGGCTCTGGCCAGCCGGTAATTAAAAACCCTCTGTTCCGGGGTGAGGGTCCTCATCGAGAATGGCCGCATCAGGTGGTCCCCCAGCGCAAACGCTTCATCAGCAACGAACACAAATAGGAGACCTTCAACATTGTCCTCTGGAGGTGGCAAGTCCAAGCTGCCATTCTGGAGACGCCTGTAGAACTCCGTCTGGGCGATCACTCCACCATCGGACATCCAGCCATTCTTCCCCACGTCCACATACAAGAAGTCGTAATTAGCCGACACCACCGCCAACATCATTATACTATTAAACCCCTTGTAATTATAATAGTACGACCCCGAGTTGGGTGATGGGACGATGTGGACGTGTTTCCCATCAATTGCCCCTCCGCAGTTAGGAAAGTCCCACCGCTGGGCAAAGTGGGAGGCCACAGTCTGCCATTCCTGTGGCGTGGAAGGAAACTGTTGAGGAAAAAACAATAAACATTACTATTTTTTCACAGAAACATGGCAAGCAGATTAGACACAAACATTATGGGTCAACCTCCAGATAGCATTTACTAAGGGGAATTTTACAACAACAAAGTATAAGGTACACCTATCATATTCCCCCTCCCCCCTCTCATGGTCCATTTCTAACATTATAGGGGGGGGGACTCTTGGACAGGTAACCCTCTTCACTTCATTGAGAGATGAATGCCTAAATACAGGGTATTACTTGGAACAGCCCCTCCTTAGTTACACTATTGGCAGACCACTGGACAGGTAAGAAGTGTCATAATACAAAGATATAAATACACACTGTACACATTTGAGGACATTTGGACATTCTGCTATTACCTATCAAGATAATAATAGGATACAAGAACTTTAAACAGTACCATTGGAAAGTAGACAGGCAGGCCCTTGCACTACATGCTTTGGGGAATTCATCCATAAATCTGACCAGTAAAGAGATGGGTATAGTGTGTATGGGTTTGGCAAAGTCAGCAGATAGATGATTGAGGATAATGAATTGGGATCAGCTGACTTAGCAGTTGGGGGGGGGGGGGTTACAAAAAATTTGGGGACACCACAAAAAAAAGCCTCTGGCCCTCTGCCTGAATTTAAATCAAAAATAACATTTCCAAACATTTTAGGGGGTGTTTGGGGTAAAGCACTACTATGGAGCTGATAAAATACATTGTTAAGTGACTACATGAGGTGAATATAGGGCAGGAGACACCATGCTGGGGAGGTTATTGAAGGGCAAATATGTATGAAGGACCTAAAATAATAATGACATAAAAATCCAGCATGCGCAGCTCAAATTGCCGCCCGTTCAGAGAAATCACCTATCCCTCCATGGACATACATGCTGATAGCCCATTACCTCAAAATCCTAGACAAAAGCGGTCACTGTTCCAGACCGCTCAATCCTTTTGAATTACTATGTACCAAGACAACACCACAATCGCATCTTATCTCTTACATACACAACCTCCTCTTCGCTGATCTCAAAGCAAATGAAAGCCGGTCATGCAGAAAGTGGGAGGAAGATTTATCCATCCACATCACAGAAGACAGATGGGAACAAATATTTCTGAACATACATAAGGGCTCAATTAATGTCACCACCCAAGAAAATGGGTTCAAAATCCAGGCTAGATGGTATCATACCCCAGAGCTGTTACATAAATTTAAAGCTGTATTCCCCGAAACGTGCTGGAGATGTCACCAAGAAAAGGGCACCCTTCTTCATATCTGGTGGTCTTGCGCACCATTACAAACCTTTTGGGCTGAGGTCCATCGCATAATCATGCAAATTACCACCTACAACCTAGACTTCACACCTGCTCAATTTCTTCTCCACCTCTCATCTTTGTCGCACACTACGTATCACAAATCGCTTATGATGCACATGATCAATGCAGCAAAACAATGTATCCCTATACATTGGAATTCAAAACAAATACCCACCCTCCAAGAATGGTTTGCCAGAATAAACAGAGTAGCAGAAATGGAACAGCTCATACATACTTCACGAGACACGCCAACAAAATTTAGTCACAAGTGGGCCTGCTGGATACATTACCAATCTACACCTGAATACAAAGACACGCTAAATCCACCCACCTAAAGTAGATCTAAATCTGATGACTCATAGGTCACAAAATCTAAACTCTCCACCATCGATTCTTCCTTACTACATCGGGGTTTTTCCCCAAGATCAACCCAATATCCCTTTGAAACATTACAACTAGATAACATATATCAAGGGAAGTCAGAGACCCCCCAGTCCCATCCTCCCCCCCCCCTCCTTTTTTTTTTTTTTTCTTTTTTCTTCCCCCTCCCCTCCTCTTTCCCTTCCTCTCCCTCCATACTCCCCTACCTCTAATTGCCACCTCCCCTCGCCTCCCCCATTCCCCACGGCCTACATACAGACACCCACGTAGGCAAATGACTTCTCCACTTCACCTCCATATCAAATACCCAATCGGCATAACGAACTCTAAACAACCCCGACGATACTCGAAAAGCTCACTAACCAGACCCACTGTGAGACCCAATAAGAACTATATCTCACCTACGACAGAAGTTTCACATGTTTCTTTCTGTTCAAAACTCGTATATCGACTCTCTTAATGCAAACAAAATACAACCTCTATAGAAAGTTGGTTATCATTCAATAAAACCAGATTATAGAAATAAGTTGGGTATATATCCCTTTCACAACTCACCCAGCATAGAAGTGGTTACCAATACTAGCTGGGATATTCTGTTATTGTTTACCTTATGACTGTAACATTTACAATGTTTAATACATAATGAATGATTACTGTATTGCCTTCATGCTCACCAATAAAATACTTTGAAACAAAAAAAATCCAGCATGCATGAGGACAAAGGGGACATTCACAGCATATTACAATCATGGTAATTAGGGAATGAGGAAAGAAATACAATATATTAGCAAACATTCAATACAATAAAATGTGATATAAAAGGATAAAAATCTTACCTTCATATACTCCTTCTGCAGGACCTGGATGATGGCAGAACAGGTCTCTGGGATAATGATCCCCAGAGCCTGGGGGGAGATGCCTGTCGAGAACTTGAGGTCCTGCAGGCTTCTCCCTGTGGCCAAATACCGCAAGGTAGCGACCAACCTCTGCTCCGGAGTGATGGCTTGCCTCATGCAGGTATCCTGCCTGCTGATATAGGGGGTCAGCGAAGCCAACAAACGGTGAAACACGGGGTCCGTCATCCTGAGAAAGTTCCTGAAATCATCAGGATTATTCTCACGGATCTCACGGAGCAAAGGCATATGACAGAACTGGTCACGCTGAAGCAACCAATTCTTGGTCCATGAACTCCTCCCCACCCTGTTCATGGACTGGACTTGTGTCAAGGTCAGGACCCCAACACCAAGCCCCCGCACAGCACGAACTCTACGAGGAGTACGCATACGAAACATGGCTAGAAAACGGTCGGCTGCTCAGAACGAAGTAACAGAACGCACTGAAGAACAGCAAGGCCTGTGAAGAGCGACCTGAAAAACAGCAACGATCACACAGAAAACTCCGATACGAACTGACTGCACGCACTGAAGAGCAGATACAAACCCACAAGCACAAACTGAACGTCAGAAAACGATCTGAAAGCCACGAGTCTGAAAAAGCGCGAATCGTCTCTCACCAAACTTTTACTAACACGAGATTAGCAAAAGGAGCCCAAAGGGTGCCGCGCTTGGTTCTGAACCGGCCTTTTCTAGTCTCGTCGTACGTGGTGTACGTCACCGCGTTGTTGGCGATCGGAAATTCCGACAACTTTGTGCAACCGTGTGTAGGCAAAACAAGTTTGAGCCAACATCCGTCGGAAAAAATCCTAGGATTTTGTTGTCGGAATGTCCGAACAAAGTCCGACCGTGTGTACGCCCTATTAGTCTTACCATACCTGCAAAGCAAATACAAAAAAAAATAGTAAAAAATAAAACATTTAACGCAACCTGTGCCTAAAATATATTTATGCCGAAGCATGGGGGCATCCTCCCGCAAAAGGCAGGAGCAAATCGCTCCTCCACCCACTGCTGCCCTCACGCTTCGGCATATATGCTGAAGTATGTAACTGTGGTGGTGAAATCACCTCCGACAGTGCTGGAGTTACGGCTTTATGTATCGTGGGAGCAAACGCTGTTGCTGTCAAGATAAATAAATCCGCTCTGCAGCTGAATGGCGTACCTGAAACCAAAAAAATGGTTACCAATAAAACACAGTAAACAGTAAAGTATAAAAAAATTGCATACTTATAAAGCAAACATGATAAAAACATAACAACAATAAAACATTGCAGAATAGAATACAGTAAAAAAAGAGCAGAACAATAGAGAGAGAATAGAGAGAGAACAATAAAACAACAAATATTTTTGTTTTTTTTATTTTATTTTTTTTGTGTTTTTTTTTTTTTTTTTACACTTTTTTTTGTAACTTTAACTTTTGTAACTGGTACCAGGTTAGGGTCTCTCAAAATGCGATGGCATCTTGGGAGACCCTGTGAAAGTGTGTCCTAGTCTGTGCAGTGCTGTACCCTACGCTAATACTCAACTAGTGTATGGTAGCGTTGCATTGGTAACATTCACCAATGCAAAGACCAGGATTGTCATGACAGGAGGGACAATAATACCGGGTGTCACGCCTATATCCGTGCTTGCTGCAGACACGACATCTTTTTTGGGGAGCTTGTTGGGTAGTGGTACTCGGGAGAACATACAGAAAATGCCTCTCATGCAGCCAGCTTTCTGCATTTGGTTGGGAAAGGTGAGGTGGAGCACCGTCTGGAAACAGAAGGGCTCTGACGATCTCTTCCTGGAATTTAAGGAAGGATCCAGTCCGTCCTGAAGCTCTGTATAGCACATAAGCGTTCAGCAAAGCCAATTGAAATAAATAAACAGACACTTTTTTGTACCAGCGTCTGGCCTTATGGGCAACAAGGTACTGTGCCAACAACTGGTCGTTGAGGTCCACCCCTCCCATATTTTAGTTATATTCTTGGACACAGAGGGGTTTCTCCACAACACCAGTTGCCGTAGTAATATGGACCGTCATGTCTGCATGAAGGGAGGTAAGAACGAAAACATTCTTATTATCCCTCCACTTCATAGTGAGCAAATTATTACACTGCAAGCAGGCTCTCTCCCCCAGCCTAAGATGGGAATCTACAAGCCGCTGGGGAAAGCCCCGGTAATTAGGTCGCACGGTGCTACATGCTCCAATCTGATGATCAAAAGGGTGACTAAAAAGTGGCACGCTCGTGTAATAATTGTCCACGTACAAGTGGTACCCCTTTCCGAATAAGGGTGACACCAAGTCCCACACAATCTTGCCAGCGCTTCCTACGTAGTCAGGGCAGTTTGTCGGCTCTACGTAACTATCTTTGCCCTCATAAACCATAAAACTACATGTATAGCCTGTGGCCCTGTCACAGAGCTTATACATCTTGACCCCGTATCTGGCACGCTTGCTGGGAAGGTACTGTTTGAATTACAAGCGGCCAGAAAACTTAATCAGGGACTTATTAACGCACACAACTTGATGAGGAGTAAACAAGTCTGCAAAACGTTGGTTGAAGTGGTTTACGAGGGGGCGAATTTTGTAGAGCCGATCATATTCAGGGTCTCCATGAGGATGACAGAGTTCATTGTTGTTGAAGTGCATGAACCACAAAACCTGCTCGTATCGTGCACTGGTCATGGAGGCAGAGAACAAGGGCATATGGTGAATTGGGTCAGTGGAGGGAAAGGCCCAGAAAGAGCTTAAATTCGGAAACCATAATTGGTTTCCAATCTCTGGCAAGGGGAGACTGGGGAATAGTGGCGATGTGTTGACCAGCGTACAAATTGCTTTGGTCCACAAAAGATCTATAGAGAAAAACAGTGAATAAAAATCCAGTGACGTAAAATCAACTGTTTCCACCTGAATGCCGGGTTGGCCAGTGAATGGGGGAAGTACGGGTGCTGCAGAAGTGAGGGGTTCCCAATTTGGATTGGCGAATGCAGCAGGAAGGGCACTATGGGCACGACGGGCCTGTGTTCGTCTTCTTGGTGGCAGCGGGACACTACTTGTGCTTGCCACCTCGCCAGCTTGAACTGCACTTATGGGACTCACCACGTCACCAAGTGTTACTGCAGTTCTGGATATACGACCAGGGTGTACTAGGCCGCTGGTGCTTGCCAGTTCACCAGAAGGAATAGCGGCGCTAGTACTGCTCTGCTCCATACGAGGGACCTGCGGTTCTTGCACTTCAAGGACAGATGAAGAAGTTCGGGGTCTGGTACGCCTGACCTTGGCAGGGACCACAACTCTGTCGTCAGTGTCTGTCATGGAGCTGCTGTCATCTACAGGTTCATATTCTGAGCCGGAATCTGACAGATAAGTGACTTCCTCTTCACTATCTGTCATGCTCAGAAACGTGTAGGCCTCTTCACTAGTGTACCTTCGATTTGCCATTTTGGGCTCTAAATTTAGTGGTACACTAGTGAGACTCACAGGCAAAAAAGCTCCTGACTGTTAGCGACTGTATCAAAATGCTACCAACAAAAACTGTTAGCGATCGCAGGGATCAGGCCTGACTCTGCGAATGCTGCAGTTATGTGTGTTTAGTGTTTTGTAAGTGACAGTGATCAAACGATACTGCACTTGGGTGGGCTGGGCTGGGCCGAGGGGCAAAACGCAGGTGCTAGCAGGTATCTGGGCTGATCCAGCTAACACTGCATTTTTGGGAACCCTAAACTGCTGGGGACGTTAGTATAGATCTGATCGGATCAGATATCGATCCGTTCAGATACTATACCACTAAGTGAGGTGTATGCTGCGTGTGTGGGTGTTAGCGGTACTGGCACTAGCCTAACGCTGCCTGGGGCGACACAGACCCTATCTGACCCTAAAAACTTAACTTATATCACCGCGATTAGGGGGTTAAACCTTTTTAAGGTGATAAACGGTGGGTGCCCTGAAACTATAATAAACAAACTAACTAACCAGCGTCACCCGTAACAGTTATATGGTGATTACTAGTGAAAGGGTTAACTAGGGGACAATCAGGGGGTTAAAACCTTTATTAGCTAGTATATGGGGGTCCCTGTCGCTATAAAATGCTGACGGCGAACCTATATACTTAACTCCTTAACTAGCGTCACCTGTGTCACTAATACAGCGATCAGAAAAACGATTGCTTAGTGACACTGGCGACGGGGGGGTGATCAAGGAGTTAAAACTTTATTAGGGGGGATTAGGGGGGTACCCTAGACCTAAAGAGGGCTAACCTTAACTGCCCTACCACTTATAACTGTCACAAACTGACACCAATGCAAAAAAAAACCTGCTATTGGTGTCACTGTGACAGGGGGTACAGGGGGGTGATCGGGGGGTGATCGGGGGGTGATGGGGGGTGAAAAGTGTGCCTAGTGTGTTCTACTGTTAGTGTAGTGTTGGTGCAACTCACATTGATGTCTTCTCTCCTCGGCGCCGGAACGAAAAGACCGGCTCAAGGAGCAATGACATCACTTCCTCTGCCGCTCTTTACATTACAGCAGCAGAGGAAGATTTTCATTCATGGGGGGTGGCCACAAATGAGTGGCCTCCCCCTCAGCCTGTATCACTTCCCCAACGATGCCGACTGCCTCGGGCACCGGGGGGGGGCACGATGCACCCCCAACCCGCGGGAGGCAGATCACGTACCAGGTACGTGATCTTGCCTGCCCGTGCCATTCTGCCGCAGTATATCTGTGTTAGGCGTTCGGCAAGTGGTTAATGAAATAAATTCTGGGGTGTGTTTGCACTTTCCTTATGTTCTCAGAATATATAGATATTGTCAAGGGGGGCTCCCAGATTCCAATAAACCTACCTGTCTGCAGACCCCTACAATCACTGGACCAGGGTTGTGGGGAAGAGGCACTTGTACAGTGTTCATCATCGACATGTGGTAAGGTCCCCTGCATGTTGAGGGCATGTGGTCTGATATGGTTCAGCAGAAGGGACTGCAAGCCCATCCCCTGATTTCCTAGCTAGCCTATCTACATCCATAAATTAAGTGTCTGGCGTGGCATGGAGTCCCCTTTAAAATCCATACCAGATTCCAAAGGGGGGGACTCTGCTCAAATTTTTGATATTCTTGATAAAGATGTGATATTTATAAAAGCAACATTTACAAAATAAAAAACAATGAAACGATACCGTTTAAATTGCCAACACATGAAATTTCATTACCAGCTTCTTTAAAGAAGAAAAAAAAAAAAAAAAAACAGCACACAGACCCCTCCAAAGGTCCCACAAAATACAAAGTAGACCCTTGGAGGGGTCTGTGTGCTGTTGGGGAAATGTCATTTCTCAGCAATCTAAAACACTTTTTTCCTAGGTAAATGTTAGTGCTGCCTCAGCACTTTCTGTACATCAGGCATGTTATTTACCCACTTGCCGACCGTAGGCCATTATATGACATCCTCGGTTGGCAGTCGTTATACCGGGATGATGCCTGCAGCTACAGGCATCATCCTGGTATTAAAATTTGCAGCTATCAGTTGGCTTTAATGTAGAAGTGATTCGAGTGAAACAGCCACTTGAGCACTTCTGTGGGTGGCGGAATGTGGTTTCCCCCCTCCTGCCACCTCCTCTTCTGGGCTCTCCCGTCCAATCGCGGAGACCAGCGGTGATGGCTGCACAGAACAGAGAGAAAGGAACTAACATTGTTTCCTCCCTCTCGGTGACCCCAGGAACCGGAAGCAATGAGAATGTTGTCACTTCCGGTCCTGCCTCCCTGTGGTTTTGTACTTGGTCTTGTCAATTGTGGTCAGGCTGTTGTGAGCTGGGATTCTGAATCTGCACACCTAATGCTTGAAAGTCATCCTGGAAAAAATTGTTCTGTTGTAACATTTGATGGTACAGGCTACATATATTGGAAATCTGCTGTATGCATCCATATATTGTTTCAGAAAACATTGCAGCTATTGGTGCCTCTACACTGAGAATTGAGCGATCAAACACAGCCGATCTGCTCCCTCCTTGCTCATTGGAGCACTGAGCTCTCTGGGCAGGGGCAGCTGGCTCAGGCTCTCAGCGGCTCACTGAAAGGCTAAGCCGGGTGTCAGTCCAGGCACCTGGTGGATCCAGACTTTATTGTTGCAATGACGTGGTGCCTGGACTGACATCAGTGATGTCAGCAGAGAGCGGACTTCAGCTTGCTCTCAGCTGAAAAAACGGTTCACAGGAGTGCAAAATGAACTGCACTCCTGTGATCCATAGGAGAAGTACAGCCAAACAAGCTTAGGCTGGACTTCTCCTTTAACTATTCTTGCCAAATTAGAAGATTAATTGGATGGCCAGATGTCTATCACAGTGGGCAGCCCACCTGCTACTTAAGTTGAGTATAAAGGTATATTTTTATTATTTTGTTCAGCCAGTGAGCTAAACAAACAAATATATAAAAGAACAGATTCCCCCATCCACACAAGCGAGGTGGATGAACGAATCCTTCCCGCTGTGTCATTGTATTCTGACAGTGGGACTCCTCCACTATCAGAATCCACTAACTAGTGTTGCAGCTGATTGGCTGCAGCAGCTAATCACATAAAAGTTTTCCAGCAGTCCCATTTAGCAGAAGTCGATCTACAGATCAACTTTTGTCAGACAGGGAGGGTCACATACATATCGAAATCCAGCTGATCCCTGCTGAACTGGACACGTTTGGTTCTTTGTATACCCAGCTTTATATTTAAAAGTTGGCTGAACACACTTCAGTAAACAGATCCACCTGTATTCAAAGTAGGTTAAAAAATAAAGAAAAAATGTTAATCTAAAATGTTTTAGGCACATCACAAGTAGGCAATATGTGTATCAAATATGTAGATATGCCAAAACTCTTTTAAGTACTGCAAAAAAAGTATGAAAGAATGTTCTATTGTGAAGGTAAATACAGAATGGAGATTTATTAGACAATACCACACACCTAACAGATCAAATACTGGAATAAGTAGGTGGGACACATTCTTGATCTTAGATTTCCTACACTGGTCTCACACCGTAGAATACATCCGGAGAACACTCTTGTTCGACCAAGCTGATCAAGGACAGAATAGAAGTGTTTTTTTTATTTTTAAAAAATCTATTTTTGTTAGCTGTTTGCATTCCCAGGATGTGTCACACTTTGCGAAACACTGTCACACATTGCTAAGCAAGGTTGACAGCATATGGATGTATTTTGCTTTTAGGGAACAAATCCAGATTTGGGCTCCCTTCACACTAGTGCAACTTGTCTTGCAACTTTGGACACATAAAGTCGCATGTCTAGTCGCAGCCCACTGATTTCAATAGTCGCAGTGAGTTTGAAAAGGTTCCTGCTCTACTTTGATGCGAATTGAGTGCCAGAGAGTGTAAAGTTGCATCAAAGTTGCACTCTAAAGTCGCAACTTTTGAGTCACACTAGTGTGAACAGAGCCTTAAGATGAATGTCAAGGCTAATTTTTTATTTATTTTTTTGTTTTTAGAATTCTTTGTACTCCTTTGTACTTCTTACTGTTATTATGGGCTTAGTTAGCAAGATCTCCTGTGCTACTGAAAATGGTTTTAAAAAAAAATAAGACGTGGGTCAAAGAAACAGCAAAAAAATTTGACACGGGTTCTGGCTTTCGACTACTCTGTTTTAACCACCCCAATACCGGGCACTTTCACCTCCTTCCTGCCCAGGCCAATTTTCAGCTTTCTGTGCTGTCACACTTTGAATGACAATTGAACGGTCATGCAACGCTGTATGCAAATTAAAGTTATATAATTTTTTTTTTCGCACAAATACAGCTTTCTTTTGGTGGTATTTAATAACCACTGGGTTTTTTAATTTTTGCTAAATAAATGAAAAAGGAAACGAAAAAAAAAAAAAAAAATTTCTTATTTGCGAAATCTTATAACAGAAACAAATTAATTCTTCACTGATGTGCGCTGATGAGGCTGCACTGATGGACACTGATGAGCCTGCATTGATGTGCACTGATAGGGAATAATGAGGCTGAACTGATGAGGCCCCATTGATGTGCACTGATGGGCACTGATGAGGCTGTATTGATGTGCACTGCTTAGGCTGAACTGATGGGGACTGTTGAGGGGGCACTGATGAGGCAGCACTGATGGACAATGATAGGCAGCCATGATGGGCACTGATAGGTGACACTGATAAACTGCACTGAGGGGCATTGATGATCAGTGCCCTGATTACTATTGTAAATGCTGTAATCACTGTGCCCTGTCAGATCAGTTTTCATTTACTTGCATGCTGTCTCTGTGAGGAAAGGGTAGCTGATAACTGGTAAGTCTGTTTATATTTGACCAGCTGTGATTGGACACAGCTAATCACATGGTGTAGGGCCACTGTGATTGGTCCTTTACCCCGATCTGTGATCCACTGTGTCCAAAGAACACATCAATCACAGACACTTCTCAATGCGCACCCCTGGGTGATGCGTGGGAGGTGCGTTCTTCAGGGGGATGTCCAGGGATACTCTCCCAGAACTGGAGAGTCACGCTGTAGCCATATATCGGCTATAGTGCAGTTGGAAAGTGGTTAAAAAAAAATTTCTGCTGCTTTCACAAAGTGTCCTTTTTCCTGTTTGTTACAACATTTTGGACAGAAAATTAGGTAAAAATTCTGTAATGAAGCACCGGAAAGCAATAAACCACAACCAAGAGTTCTGAGCCTTCTGCACAACCCCCCCCCCCCCCCCAAACAAAAGTCTGGACACTAATCTTCAGATCTTGAAAGTGTCTAGAATGTTCAGAGTCTGAAGAGATTAAAGAGATTAAAACAAGCACACAGTTGCAGTAGCAGCCATGAGCTTGTTTCATTTGTGTGCTGCAGGTTCATGGCTTTACTGTAAAAGGGGTGTGGTTGGCTCTAGAGCCATTTGATCACTTTCATGTTACTCACAGATGCAACCCCTCCCCACAGGAAGCTGCTTCTGTGATACCCAGGCTCTCCTCCTCTCAAGAGCCTGGGACCACAAAAAACAGTGTCAGGATGGTGGACAGAAGGATAATGGGTAATGGCCAAACTGCTCTAACTGCTAGAGTATTTCTGGGGAGAGGACTTGAGTCCCTCTGCTCTGAGGTATGATTTGGCAGGACTGCCTATAGTACCTTTTTGACTTTTTGTGCCTTTTTAAGTGGCACTTTTTTGGAAGTCTAATTTTGCCTAAATTTCTTGCTGATGTCAAGATGAAAAGTGCAATGAGGTTAAAGTCTAGTTCCTCCTAGAAAGCCCATGCTGGTTAGTTAATTAGTTAAAGCCTATGATTAGTTAAGCAGTTAAGCTTTGCCCTCTCTGTATTAATTAGCTGTGATTGTTTAATAGTTGAGAATGTAACAATTAATACAGATAAGCTTGTATGACAAATTTAACAGTCACAATATTCAAGAAATCGGTATAACATTTTGCAAGTAAGGCTGGCCATAGACGGAGAAAATTTCTTTCCTGCAACCACAGTCAGTGTTGCATACTGTGAATACAAGATTAGTGACCTTTGAGGTTCACTGAGCCTGTACCTCACAAGCTCTCCAGTCCATTGAACCAAAACTCAGCAGGGACACTATCGTCATCTATGATAGTCAAATGTTGTAATTCAGTTCTGGACATTTTAAAGGATAACAGACAAGCTATTGGCCATTTTAAAGGGCATTTTGAGCTGGGCACTGCCATGGGGTACATATTTATGCCAAAAAAGATTTAACAAAGAGAAGAGAGGACTTTTCCAGGTCAAAACTTAAAAAAATATACAAAAAAACATACTAGATGCTTTAATGCACACATGCTGTTACAGAACAGTACAAAGTAGTCATTTCAAAGGGACAGTTATCTGTTGTTTACATTCACTGTTGCTGATACAGTTTTTTTATGCTTTGACATATGCTGTCATTATTTTTCACACAGTTTCCTTTAATACATTAAATTATTTAGAATTTGGTTTGGATTGTTGACCCTTGAAATAATTTCTAACAAGATTTTTCTCAGGTGTTCCCCCAAGAGTTATAAATAGCATTGGTAGCATTAGCTGATGCTGCTCTGATCCAGCCTCCTTTTTCTTTTTTTTTAAGTCTAAAAAAGTATAAATACACCACATGTTTTATTTAAACAGGCTGATTAATAAAGGAGTTTAGACTTTAATCATCTTAACTCACCAATTATTACCAGGGCCACTGACAAGGGGGGCACCACCGGTCCTCCTGTAGGAGGCCCATACAGGGCATAATTCCTATAATAACCCCCCACACTGATCCCCATTCCTGTCCTGCCTACACTGTATTCCCTCCTGTGTGACCCCCCTGTGTGCCCACTTCTCCCCGCAAGTCATAAATCAGATGTGATCAGAACTGCGTAGACTGCACATAGTGAACCACATGTATGTAGGTGAAGAAAGTAAGAATTTATTAAGAAACGTGAATAATATATAAATACAACCACCTCCAATATCACACAGTGCAAAACAAACCAATATCAAACAAGACCGACAAATAACAATAATCAGACGCATATATACAGCCAAAAGGGAATACCAGAATCATAGTCTCAGCCAGGCCAGGGTCAGCAGATGGGGACAAGGAGCAAGACATACAGGAAGAAGGTGGAAGGGATCAGGCTGCAGGGCAGGGATCCAGGGATACAGGACAGACAAGAACCGGTACAAATAGGTTCAGGATCAGAGTCAGGTTCAGGATACAGGGACCAGGTTCAGGATCAAAGCTAACAGGTCAGGGCACAAGGACAACGCCAAGGCAAGGTGTGTGTGAACTTGCCGGGTATTTATACCATTACCTGCTATCAGGCTCAGGTGATGCCTGACTACAGGAGGTGATATCTGCTCAATACTGACAGTATCCACCCGCTGGTGGACGCCAGTACTGCGGCCCAAAGATCACATAACACCAGCAGGGGAAAGCTCTCCTGACAGTTCCAAACTGCCAGGAGACACCTGCTGGTAGACATCAGTACTGCACGCCAAATATCAGATAGTATTACCAGTGGGTGGAACCTTTCCTGACAGTACACCCCTGCAAAGGAGTGACCTCCGGATGCTCCAACTAGCCATTGCTGGAGAAAGTCCATGGCTTTAAACCAGGCAATGTGCAGATCGAGCTTGGCAGTGGGTACAGACACATCAGCCTGGGCAATAGGTACATCAGTCTGGGTAGCAGGCACAGGAACCTCAAGCTGAGTAGCAGGCACATCAAGCTGGGCAGCAGGCACATCGAGCTGGGTGGCAGGCACATCGAGCTGAGCGGCAGGCATATCAAGCTGGGCAGCAGGCACATCAAGCTGGGCAGCAGGCATGGGCACATCAAGCTGGGCAGCAGGCATGGGAACATCAAGCTGGGCAGCAGACAGGGGCAAAACAGGCTGGGCAGCAGACAGGGGCACATCAGGCTGGGCGGCAGACAGAGACACATCAGGCTGGGCAGCAGATAGAGGCACATCAGGCTGGGCAATAAGACAGGGACACATCAGGCTGGGCAGCAGACAGGGACGCTTCAGGCTGGGCAGCAGACAGAGGCACATAAGGCTGGACAGCAGACAGAGGCACATCAGGCTGAGCAGCAGACAGAGGCACATCAGGCTTGACAGCAGAGTCAGGTCAAGCTGGGCAGCAGACAGGGACACATCAGGCTGGGCAGCAGACAGGGACACGTCAGGCTGGGCAGCAGACAGAGGCACGTCAGGCTGGGCAGCAGACAGAGGCACGTCAGGCTGGGCAGCAGACAGGGACACATCTGGCTGGACAGCAGACAGGGACACATCAGGCTGGGCAGCAGACAGAAGCTCATCAGGCTGGGCAGCAGACAGAGGCATGTGAGGCTGGGCAGCAGACAGGGACACATCAGGTTGGGCAGCAGACAGAAGCACGTCAGGCTGGGCAGCAGACAGAGGCACGTCAGGCTGGGCAGCAGACAGGGACACATCAGGCTGGGCAGAAGACAGAGGCACATCAGACTGGGCAGCAGACAAGGACACATCTGGCTGGGCAGCAGATGGGGGACACATCAGGCTGGGTAGAAGGCTCCAGGTTGTCTGGAAGGGTAGCAGGCTCTGGGTCATCTGGCACGGCAGCAGGCTCCACAGGCCAGGAAACGGGCACTGGAACTTCAGACCCGGAAACAGGCACCGCAACCTCAGACCGGGAAACTGACACTGCAACTCAGACCAGGAAACGGACACCGCAACCTCAGACCAGGAAATAGACACCACAACCTCAGACCAGGAAATGGGCATTGCAACCTCAGACCGGGAAACGGGCAGCGCAACCTCAGACTGGGAAACGGGCATGGAACCTCAGACCGGGAAATGGGCACCGGAACCTCAGACCGGGAAGCGGTCACCGGAACCTCAGACCAGGAAGCGGGCACCGGAACCTCAGACCGGGAAACGGGCACCAGAACCTCAGACCGGGAAATGGGCACCGGAAGCTCAGTGGGTGGAACCTTTCCTGACAGTACACCCCTGCAAAGGAGTGACCTCCGGATGCTCCAACTAGCCATTGCTGGAGAAAGTCCATGGCTTTAAACCAGGCAATGTGCAGATCGAGCTTGGCAGTGGGTACAGACACATCAGCCTGGGCAATAGGTACATCAGTCTGGGTAGCAGGCACAGGAACCTCAAGCTGAGTAGCAGGCACATCAAGCTGGGCAGCAGGCACATCGAGCTGGGTGGCAGGCACATCGAGCTGAGCGGCAGGCATATCAAGCTGGGCAGCAGGCACATCAAGCTGGGCAGCAGGCATGGGCACATCAAGCTGGGCAGCAGGCATGGGAACATCAAGCTGGGCAGCAGACAGGGGCAAAACAGGCTGGGCAGCAGACAGGGGCACATCAGGCTGGGCGGCAGACAGAGACACATCAGGCTGGGCAGCAGATAGAGGCACATCAACACCACAACCACAGACTGGGAAACGGGCATGGAACCTCAGACCGGGAAATGGGCACCGGAACCTCAGACCGGGAAGCGGTCACCGGAACCTCAGACCAGGAAGCGGGCACCGGAACCTCAGACCGGGAAACGGGCACCAGAACCTCAGACCGGGAAATGGGCACCGGAAGCTCAGACTGGGAAACGGTCACCAGAACCTCAGGCTGGAATGCTGACGCCTCAGGCTGGAACACTGGCTCTGGCACTTCAGGCTGGAACACTGGCTCTGGCACTTCAGGCTGGAACACTGGCTCTTCAGGCTGGAACACTGGCACCGAGACTTCAGGCTGTGACACTGGCACTGGAACTTGAGGCTGGAACACATTGGCAGGTGTGGAGGCAGGTTGAGAGAATGGCAGGATCTTATTGGCTGGAAAAAACTTCTGTTTCTTTTTTGGCTTAGCCACTGAAGCTCTGTGGGTGACTGTAGGACCGTAGGTAAGGGGTGCAGCAGACTGGAAAGGAGGGCTGGAATATGGCAGGGAAGAGGTAACAATAGCTGGGGGAAGTTCTTGTGGATTTGTAGGCAGCTGAGAAGAGGCAGGTGGGTTAAAGGCAGGATAGGTGCAGGGAGTAGAAACTGGGTATTGGTATTTGGTGGGAAGCAGTGTGTACTGAGCTACGACTGGGGTTGCCATGGGTGATAGGAAAAAAGACTTTTGAGCAGGCAGGTGTCTGATGGCAGAAGTGGTTTGTTGTGGGTTGCTTGGGGTTGATATAGGAGGATAGAGGAGGATATATTAAATTGTAAGAGTGTTAAAAAAAGTGTGTGCACTGAAGGACTCGGTAGGTTGGCCAGTGGGCGGGCCCTAGGAAATGTTGGTGGTAAAGCCTGGGGGGGGCCCAGGCCTAAAGCTGTTTAAACAATTGACCACTGGGCACTTAAACCTCCTTCCTAACAAGACCCTTTTTCAGTTTTCAGTGCTCTCACATTTTGAATGACAATTACTCAGTCATACAACACTGTACCAATATGAAATTTTTGTCCTTTTTTTCACACAAATAGAGCTTTCTTTTGGTGGGTTTTTTATTTTTTGCGCTATAAAAGAAAAAAGACTGAAAATTCGGTAAAAAAATGAATTTTTCTTTCTTTCTGTTATAAAATTTAGCAATTAGTAATTTTTCTTCATAAATGTTGGCCAACATTTATACTGCTACATATCTTTGGTAAAAATAAGTACAAATTGGTGTATATTATTTGGTATTTGTGAAAGTTATAGAGTCCAAAAGCTATGGTGCCAATATCTGAAAATTAATCACACCTGAAATACTGACGGCCTATCTCATTTCTTGAAACCCTAACATGCCAGAAAAGTACAAATACCCCCCAAATGACCCCTTTTAGGAAAGAAGACATTCCAAGGTATTTAGAAAGATCAATGGTGAGTTTTTTGAAGTTGTCATTTTTTTCCCCACAATTCTTTGCAAAATCAAGATTTTTTTTCACAAAATTGTCATATTAGCAGGTTATTTCTCACACACAGCATATGCATACCACAAATTACACAGCGTGGCCACATACAGAGGCCCAACATGCAGGGAGCACCTTCAGGCATTCTGGAGCACCCAGGCCAATTCTGACATTTCTCTCCTACATGTAAAAATCATCATTTATTTGCAAGAAAATTACATAGAACCCCAAAACATTATATATGTTTTTTTAGCGAAGACCCTAGAGAATAAAATAGCAGCTGTTGCAACTTTTTATCTTGCACGGTATTTGCGCAGCACTTTTTCGAACGCCTTTTTTTTGGAAAAAAAAACAGTTTTGTGCCTTAAAAAAATACAAAACAGTAAAGTTAGCCCAATGTTTTTGCATAATGTGAAAGCTGAAGTTATGCTGAGTTATGCCTAACATGTCACCCTTCAAAATTGCACACACTCGTGGAATGGCGCCAAACTTCGCTACTTAAAAATCCCCATAGGCGACGCTTTAAAATTTTTTACTGGTTACATGTTTTGAGTTACAGAGGAGGTCTAGGGCCAAAATTATTGTTCTCACTCTAACGTTTGCAGTGATACCTCCCATGTGTCGTTTTCATATCTGGGCGGGACTTATGTATGCGTTTGCTTCTGCATGCGAGCACACAGGGATAGGGGCGCTTTAAATTTTTTTTTTTTTATTGTTCATTTTACTTTATTTATTTTAGTTTGACACTTTTTTCCAAAAATACATTTTTTGATCACTTTTATTTCTATTACATGGAATGTAAACATCCCTTGTAATAGGAATATGGCATGACAGGTCCTCTGTACAGTGAGATATGGGGTCAATAAGACCCCACATCTCACCTCTAGGCTGGGAAGCCTGAAATAATTTTAAAAAATGATCCTGGTTTCGATCGTAGCGGTGATTCGGTAAAAGCACTGGAGGGCGGCGGGAGGGGGGATGTCCCCTCTCGCCTCCCGTAAGAACAATCAAGCAGTGGAACAGCCGCTATGATCATTCTTATGGTGTAGGGAATCACTGGCTGAAAAAGCTGATATCTGAATGATGCCTGTAGCTGCAGGCATCATTCAGATATCTCCACACAAAGTCAAGGACGTCATATGACGGCCGGCGGGCGGGAAGTGGTTAAAACGCATTTTTTTTTACACAAAGTTGTCCATTTACACAATATTTCTAACACGTTGCATGTACATACCAAAAAGGACACCCCAAAATAGATTCTCCTACTCCTCCTGAGTATGGCGATACCATATGTGTGAGACTTCCACAGCCTGGCCACATACAGAGGCCGAGTACAGCCGAGTATGGCTGAGCATGGCAGAGTATGGCTGAGCATGGTCGAGTATGGCTGAGCATGGCTGAGCATGGCCAAGTATGGCTGAGCATGGCTGGGTATGACTGAGTATGGCAGGGTATCGATGAGTATGACTGGGTATGGCTGGGTATGGCAGAGTATGGCTGGGTATCACTGAGTATTGCAGAGTATGGCTGGGTATTGCAGAGTATGGCTGGGTATGCATAGTATGGCTGGGTATGGCAGAGTAAGGATAGGTATGGCTGGGTATTGCAGAGTATGGCAGAGTATGGCTGGGTATTGCAAAGTATTGCAGGATATTGCAGGGTCTTGCAGGGTATTGAGGGGGAATTGGAGGGTATTGCGGGGTAATGCAGAGTATTGCAGGGTATTGCGGGGTATTGCAGAGTATTGCAGGGTATTTCAGGGTATTGCAGAGTATTTCTGGGTATTGCAGGGTAATGCAGAGTATTGCAGGGTATTGCGGGGTATTGCAGAGTATTGCAGGGTATTGCGGGGTATTGCAGAGTATTGCAGGGTATTGCGGGGTATTGCAGAGTATTGCAGGTTATTGCAGGGTATTGCAGAGTATTGCAGGGTATTGCGGCGTATCGCAGAGTATTGCAGAGTATTGCGGGGTATTGCATAGTATGGCTGGGTATGGCAGAGTAAGGCTGGGTATGGCAGAGTAAGGCTGGGTATGGCTGGGTATTGCAAAGTATTGCAGGGTATTGCAGAGTATTGCAGGGTATTGCGGGGTACTGCAGAGTATTGCAGGGTATTGCGGGGTATTGCAGTGTATTGCGGGGTATTGCGGGGTATTGCAGAGTATTGCAGGGTATTGCAGGGTATTGCAGGGTATTGCTGAGCATGGAGGGATGGCTGAGCATGGATGGATGGATGTGACTACAATTGTCACAGCGCAGCGCTGTGGGCACTACACATCCAGCCCACAGCGCTGCTGCCATCCGATCTCTCCCCCTCTTCTCTCACACTGTACCGATCGGTACACAGAGGGGAGAGAGGAACCAGCGTCATTTGACGCCATGTTTGTTTACATTTGATCGCTCTGTCATTTGATGGAGCGATCACATGGTAAAGGGCCGTGATCAGCCGCCGTTTACCGCGATCCATGATGCGCCAGGTCCTCTGGACCCGGTGGTCACAGATGTTCTCGGATGGGCGCCCCAGTGGGTGCGCGAGAGTGGGATTCTGGGAGGACATCACTGTATGCCCTCCCAGAGTTGTCCGACAGCCCTGCAGCCGTCATTCGGCTATGGGCTGGTTGGTAAGTGGTTAAGGGGCCCCAAAATTCCTTATGGCTGCCCTGATTATTACTATCTTAACTTTGAATATCAAATTATATGCAGATGAATATACAAACAGGAATTTGCTTTTCACATAATTGGATAATTAAGTGAGTCTTCTCTTATTTTGTTGAGTGGGGATTCTCTACTTTAGTAAATTAGCCTCCCCATGTTAAACACATATCAAATTTGACAGTTAATAGAAATGTATATTCAAATAGATATTTGCTGGACAAAATCAGTGATTTCAGCTCATCCGGTCTTTTGTCATTCAAGCTATCTATGAATCTAGGAAGCAGACTGTTCATCTACTTGCCCATTTTAAATTTATAGACGGTTTTTCATTCATAGAAGCTATAGTACAGCTTCTATGATTTGAGAAATTTGGGCAGAAAGAGTAGACATAATCGGCAGTATTGATGAGTACATATGACAGGTCTCTCGGCTCTATTAACCCCCACCACAGTGGAAGATTATGGAAATGGGAGCCAGCAACACAATGGACACACTAAATTGATCATACAGTAAGTAATATCCCCTATGCTGATTTTTATGTCTTTTTGAGTAGACTTAAGCAGGCTATAGATGATACAATTTTCTTTCCTTCCACCATGGGCACAAGGGAAAAAAAATGATTGATTTCCTCAACAACACACTCAGTGTTGAAACCCTGGGGGAATCCCTCCAGTGGAGCTATTGTGTTCTCCCAGTGGCGGTGTTGCAGGGAGCTGTCCCTACCTGGAAAACACAGTGCTTATTGCTAGCGGCTGTAGCCGCTGAAAATAATTGCATGTAAAAATCCAACAGTCTGCTTGTACCCAAGTCAATCGATGGATCAACTTGGGTACAATCATCCTGCCCATAGATGATTTTAATATTGGCTGGTCCCTGCTGAATCAGCCAAGAGCTGAACCATCTATGGCCACCTTAAGGGTTTAAATATGAATTTCTTCACAAAGCTTGTATATATAGAGATGAATAAGGAGCTGTTTTAACCACTAGGCTTCCACGCTATAGCCGAAAGACGGCTACAGTGCGGACGCCAATTACCGGGAGGGCATCCCTGGATGTCCTCCTGTTTACTACCACAATGTGCTGGCCGTGTCCCTTGGACACAGCCAGTCACAGATCGCTGTAAATGGCCAATCACAGCGGCCGTTTACAGCATGATCAGAGCTTCCAATGAGAGATGATCTCATATTTAAACATATGAGATCATCTCTCATCGCCGGCTCTCCCTCCTCACACAGAGACAGCGTGTGAGGAGGGAGAGCTAATGGCTGCAACGGTGAGTGTCAGAAAAAAAAAGGAAAATAAAGTGACCACAGTACCTGTCAGTACCATCTGTCCCCACTGCCATCTGTCCCCACTACCATCTGTCAGTGCCATCTGTCCCCACTGCCATCTGTCCCCACTGCCATCTGTCAGTGCCATCTGTCCCCACTGCCATCTGTCCCCACTGCCATCTGTCAGTTCCATCTGTCCCCAGTGCCATCTGTCCCTAGTGCCACCTGTCAGTGCCATCTGTCCCCAGTGTCACGTATAAGTGCCATCTGTCATCAGTGCCACATCAGTGTCACGTGTCATCAGTGCCACATATTAGTGCCATATGTCATCAGTGCCACGTATTAGTGCCATCTGTCATCAGTGCCACATATTAGTGCCATCTGTCATCAGTGTCACGTGTCATTAGTGCCATCTGTCATCAGTGCCACGTATCAGTGCCATCTGTCATCAGTGCCACCTGTCAGTGTCCCGTGCCATCTGTTATCAATGTCACATGTCATCAGTGCCACGTATCAGTGCATCTGTCATCAGTGTCACATGTCATCAGTGCTACATATTAGTGCCATCTGTCATCAGTGCCACGTATTAGTGTCATCTGTCATCAGTGCCACATATTAGTGCCATCTGTCATCAGTGCCACGTGTCATCAGTGCCACATATTAGTACCATCTGTCATTAGTGCTACGTGTCATCAGTGCCACATGTTAGTGCCATCTATCATCAGTGTTACGTGTCATCAGTGCAACGTATTAGTGCCATCTGTCATCAGTGTCACATCAGTGTCACATGTCATCAGTGCCACGTATCAGTACATCTGTCATCAGTGCCATGTCAGTGTCACGTGTCATTGTCCTGGTGCTCCAGGGCCTTCAAAAGTGTAATAGGTAGTCAACAAGTTAGATGTGTAATTTATGCTCCTAGAAAACCTGATGGTGCTCCCTGCATGTTGGGCCTCTCTATGTGGCCAGGCTGTGAAAAAGTCCCACACAGGTGGTATCATAATACTCAGGAGGAGTAGCAGAATGTATTTTGGGGTATCATTTGTGGTATACACATGCCATGTGAGAGAAAAAACCTATTACAATGACAATTTTGTGGAAAAAAAAATAAATAAAAAATCTTCATTTTGTAAAGAATTGTGGGAAAAAAATGACAACATCAAAAGCTCACCATAAATCTCACTAAATACCTTGAAATGTCTACTTTCAAAAAAGGGGTCATTTGGGGGGTATTTGTACTTTCCTGACTTGAAGGGTCGCAAGAAATGAGAGGCCACCAGTACTTCAGGTGTGATCATTTTTTTATGATTTGCACCACAACTTGTAGACTCTCTAACTTTCACAAAGACCAAATAATATCCACTAATTTTGGGTTATTTTTACCAAAGATATGTAGCAGTATAATATATAGAAGCAAATTACTCTTGCGCACAGGTGCATTAGCTAGATGATCCCAAGGGTTCAGAAAGGACAATTAATTTCGGCCTTGCTGCTCTCCAGTATGGGATTATCTTAGTAGTAAATGATAAGAAAGAAAGAGAGCGCACCAGCCTAGTGCATTATCCTAAGTAAATTTATTAATTAAAACCAAGACTAAAATCTACTCACAAAGGTAAGGAGAAAAAATCACACTATATACAGTCACAAAGCGATTGGTCCGCTGGTAGCAGTTTTCCAGGTCCTAGGAAGAGGACGTACAAACCGCTGCTGGCTAACGTGTTTCGAAGGTGTCCCTTCTTCATCAGAGCCTCTTTACCAAAGATATGTAGCAGTATAAATTGTGGCCAAAATTTATGAAGAAAAATTAATAATTTGCAAAATTTTATCAATCAAATCAATCAAATCAATCAAATTTTCGGTCTTTTTTCATTTATAGCGCAAAAAATAAAAAAAACAGAGATGATCAAATACCACCAAAAGAAAGATCTATTTGTATTAAAAAAAGTACAAAAAATTCCTTTTGGTACAGTATTACATGACTGAGTAATTGTCATTCAAAGTGTGAGAGCACCGAAAGCCGAAAATTGGTCTGGTCACGAGGGGGGTTTAAGTGCTCAGTTGTCAAGTGGTTAAAGTGTTTTTATTCCCTGCTCAGAATATGTTAATACTTTAGTATGCATGATCTAGGCACAGGTTCACTACTTCTTTTTGCTTCAATTTTAGTCACTGAGTTTAGAAACATGACCGATCACTGTATATCTTTATTATGCTACTAAATGTAAACATTACACAAAATATCGTGGAAATTCCAATTGTTTTCCAAGTATGAAATAAAAAGATGTTTAAGAAGATAAATCTAATGTATAATTAACCTAAAAGGTTATTACATGTATCAGTCTTCATGTGTGATTTTTCTGATATGTATTATCTGATACATAAGCAATATCTGATCTTATGCAATATCTGATATTTATGTGGAAACAAAACATTTTTATATTTTTTCTTGTAACAAATGTTTATCACTTCCTTTTGCACACAGTTGGTGCCAAGAATACTTCTTTCAAATCAATATTACAAAAAATATTTACAAGGCATTAAACTGCCAGTTGCTGTTAAAGAGCATGCTAAAAAAAGTTAAATTAACTTTTTGCAGCTAGTAAAAATACACATTTTATACAATAATAAATATGTAATACGTAGAATAAATAGGTGTGCATTGGGATAAATTTGTGTTTATATAAAGATTAAACATGAAATAATTATGTAAACAGGCAAAATAACTATATTTGAATTAATTTAATTTACATTAGACTCTTCTGTAACTGCACAAATTAGAAATGAGCTTTGGGTTCAGGTTGACATTAGTTAGACATAATCCAAGCTGCTTGGAGCTCACCCAATGGGCAATTAAATGAATAGATTCACCCACCTAAGCCTCCTACTGCTGCAACCAGAAGTCATTCATTTAGTGATAGTATTGCTACTGATGCTAAATGACAGCTTCCGGCTGACTGCCATTTTGTTTCAAATTGTAAACGAGTTGGCGGGCATTCCAAGTGACATAAATGACCAAATATGGTCATGATCATATTTGGTCAATAATGTCAGCCAGCATTGTAGCGTTTGTTGACATTCAACTTCAAAGTTCCCATTTCAGGCAGACCATTGTGTTTGTGAAGGCTGGTCAGTGGGGCATTGTTCTTTGTGATTTATGTTGGATTGCATCAGGGGACTACTTTTTTACTTCCTAGTGTGTGGGTGTTTCTTTTTTCCTATTTCATTCTTTTTCGTCAATGAGTAACAATGGGTACTATGTATCCCATACTCATTCATGTGGAGGGAGAGAAGGATATCTGGGGGCCCCTTTATTTTATTTTAGAGAACTTCCATATTCTATATTTTATGAAGACCCCCACATCTTATGGACCAGGAATATGGTTATAGCAAGGTGTCTTGCCAGCCCTCCCATGATACCCTCCCAATGTTAGGGACATGTGGCCTGGTATGGTTCAGGAAAGAGAATGCATGCTTGTTGCCCCTTTCTTTCCTCTGTAGAGCAGCAGGACAAAAGTGCAGCATGACAAACGTGCGCTAGCAGTGACAAGTTGGGGAATCATATTGGTTCTAGTAATGATGGTTCATTTTTCTGGAGCCAGATGTAGTGGAGGAACTGGCTTAGTTAAAGATTAATAAAGCAATGGGCCCTGATGGTATTCATCAGAGAGTTCTAAGAGAACTTTGAGGTATAGTTGTTAGATAATTAACTGATCATTTTATTCAATCTCTACCAACAGGAGCAGTTCCCTAAGACTGGTGGATAGCTAATATTGTACCTATCCACAAGAAGGGCAGCAAGGTAGAAGCTGGCAATTACAGGCCAGTGAGTTTAACATCGGCTGTAGCCAAGCTAATGGAATGACTCCTGAAAAGAAGGATCATTGATCACTTAAAAACACACAACTTGCTGGGCCCAAAGCAGCACGGCTTTACTGAGGGCAGATCATGTCAAACTAATCTGATTTAATTTTTTGACTATATTATCAGTATTTTGGACCAGATTGACGCTGTGAACATAGCATACAGTATATTGATCAGCAAAGCATTTGATATAGTTCCACATTAGGGATGAGCTTCGAATTCGAGTCGAACTCATGTTCGACTCGAACATTGGCTGTTTGCAAGTTCACCGAACAGCGAACAATTTGGGGTGTTCGCGGCAAATTCGAATGCCGCGGAACACCCTTTAAAAGTCTATGGGAGAAATCAAAAGTGCAAATTTTAAAGGCTAATATGCAAGTTATTGTCATAAAAAGTGTTTGGGGACCTGGGTCCTGCCCCAGGGGACATGGATCAATGCAAAAAAAAGTTTTAAAAACGGCCGTTTTTTCAGGAGCAGTGATTTTAATAATACTTAAAGTCAATCAATAAAAGTGTAATATCCCTTTAAATTTCGTACCTGGGGGGTGTCTATAGTGTGCCTGTAAAGGGGCGCATGTTTCCTGTGTTTAGAACAGTCTGACAGCAAAATGACATTTTGAAGGAAAAAACTCATTTAAAACTACCCGCGGCTATTGCATTGCCGACAATACACATAGAAGTTCATTGATAAAAATGGCATGGGAATTCCCCAAAGGGGAACCCCGAACCAAAATAATAAAAAAAAAATGACGTGGGGGTCCCCCTAAATTCCATACCAGGCCCTTCAGGTCTGGTATGGATATTAAGGGGAACCCCGGCCAAAATTTAAAAAAAAAAATGACGTGGGGTTCCCCCTAAATTCCATACCAGACCCTTCAGGTCTGGTATGGATTTTAAGGGGAACCCCGCGCCAAAAAAAAAAAAAAAAACGGCGTGGGGTCCCCCCAAAAATCCATACCAGACCCTTATCCGAGCACGCAACCTGGCAGGCCGCAGGAAAAGAGGGGGGGACAAGAGTGCGGCCCCCCCTCCCTCCTGAACCGTACCAGGCCACATGCCCTCAACATTGGGAGGGTGCTTTGGGGTAGCCCCCCAAAACACCTTGTCCCCATGTTGATGAGGACAAGGGCCTCATCCCCACAACCCTGGCCGGTGGTTGTGGGGGTCTGCGGGCGGGGGGCTTATCGGAATCTGGAAGCCCCCTTTAACAAGGTGACCCCCAGATCCCGGCCCCCCCCGTGTGAAATGGTAAGGGGGTACATAAGTACCCCTACCATTTCACGAAAAAAGTGTCAAAAATGTTAAAAATGACAAGAGACAGTTTTTGACAATTCCTTTATTTAAATGCTTCTTCTTTCTTCTATCTTCCTTCATCTTCTGGTTCTTCTGGCTCTTCTGGTTCTTCTGGTTCTTCCTCCGGCGTTCTCGTCCAGCATCTCCTCCGCGGCGTCTTCTGTCTTCTTCTCCTCGGGCCGCTCCGCACCCATGGCATGGGGGGGAGGCTCCCGCTCTTCTCTTCTTCTCTTCTTCTTTTCTTCTTTTCTTCTCTTCTTCTTCATTTTCTTCTCCGGGCCGCTCCGCAATCCATGCTGGCATGGAGGGAGGCTCCCGCTGTGTGACGGCGCTCCTCGTCTGACAGTTCTTAAATAACGGGGGGCGGGGCCACCCGGTGACCCCGCCCCCCTCTGACGCACGGTGACTTGACGGGACTTCCCTGTGGCATTCCCCGTGACGTCACAGGGAAGTCCCGTCAAGTCACCGTGCGTCAGAGGGGGGCGGGGTCACCGGGTGGCCCCGCCCCCCCGTTATTTAAGAACTGTCAGACGAGGAGCGCCGTCACACAGCGGGAGCCTCCCTCCATGCCAGCATGGATTGCGGACCGGCCCGGAGAAGAAAATGAAGAAGAAGAGAAGAAGAGAAGAAAAGAAGAAAAGAAGAAAAGAAGAAGAGAAGAAGAGAAGAGCGGGAGCCTCCCCCCCATGCCATGGGTGCGGAGCGGCCCGAGGAGAAGAAGACAGAAGACGCCGCGGAGGAGATGCTGGACGAGAACGCCGGAGGAAGAACCAGAAGAACCAGAAGAGCCAGAAGAACCAGAAGATGAAGGAAGATAGAAGAAAGAAGAAGCATTTAAATAAAGGAATTGTCAAAAACTGTCTCTTGTCATTTTTAACATTTTTGACACTTTTTTCGTGAAATGGTAGGGGTACTTATGTACCCCCTTACCATTTCACACAGGGGGGGGCCGGGATCTGGGGGTCACCTTGTTAAAGGGGGCTTCCAGATTCCGATAAGCCCCCCGCCCGCAGACCCCCACAACCACCGGCCAGGGTTGTGGGGATGAGGCCCTTGTCCTCATCAACATGGGGACAAGGTGTTTTGGGGGGCTACCCCAAAGCACCCTCCCAATGTTGAGGGCATGTGGCCTGGTACGGTTCAGGAGGGAGGGGGGGCCGCACTCTCGTCCCCCCCTCTTTTCCTGCGGCCTGCCAGGTTGCGTGCTCGGATAAGGGTCTGGTATGGATTTTTGGGGGGACCCCACGCCGTTTTTTTTTTTTTTTTGGCGCGGGGTTCCCCTTAATATCCATACCAGACCTGAAGGGCCTGGTATGGAATTTAGGGGGACCCCCACGTCATTTTTTTTTTTTAATTTTGGTTCGGGGTTCCCCTTTGGGGAATTCCCATGCCGTTTTTATCAATGAACTTCTATGTGTATTGTCGGCAATGCAATAGCCGCGGGTAGTTTTAAATGAGTTTTTTCCTTCAAAATGTCATTTTGCTGTCAGACTGTTCTAAACACAGGAAACATGCGCCCCTTTACAGGCACACTATAGACACCCCCCAGGTACGAAATTTAAAGGGATATTACACTTTTATTGTTTGACTTTAAGCATTATTAAAATCACTGCTCCTGAAAAAACGTCCGTTTTTAAAACTTTTTTTTGCATTGATCCATGTCCCCTGGGGCAGGACCCAGGTCCCCAAACACTTTTTATGACAATAACTTGCATATAAACCTTGAAAATTAGCACTTTTGATTATTCATGTTCGTGTCCCATAGACTTTAACGGTGTTCGCATGTTCGAACGAACTTTTTTCCTGTTCGCATGTTCTGGTGCGAACCGAACAGGGGGGTGTTCGGCTCATCCCTATTCCACATAATGATATAATACAAAAGTTATACACGCTAGACCTTGGGTGGTTCAGTGGGTATGCATTTGGCTAAAGGATAGATGCCAGAGTGTGGTTGTACTGTAAATGGTGTTCATTCAGAACAGAGAGCAGTCACTAGTGGTGTACCACAAGGCTCTGTACTAGGTCCTGTTTTATTTAATCTATATATTTAGGGTTTTTTTGGCAGTGTTTGTATTTTTGTTGATGATACTGTTGCCTTATCGGTTTATGTGAAATCTCCATTAATCGCTGTAAAATATTGCAATTAGAAATATATTTCAGTTAGAGGGAAATATATTTAAAATACTGAGTGTTGTGTTGGTGTTATTGTAATTAGTTCAACTTCAAAGGTTGGCCTTTTGTTTTCCCTGATAACATCTTCCCTGGGTAGTAAACAACAGCCTTCTTTGACTCATCCAATCAGGCTGTGCCCAATATACATTTACTAGGTACAGTGACCAATTAGGGAGAATTATATTAGCCACACTACAGAAAGGAGGGGGGGGGGATATAATGCTTTGTGACCAAGCTAACTCACTCTTTGGTGTGGGAACAGACAGCAGTCACCATGGGCTGACCTGAAGTTAACAGGTAATCTAATATACTTGTATTTTATACTGTACTGTAAATATGGGTGTCGTGGGTAATTTGTAAATACCATGTAAGCCAGGAGACCTACACTGTACATTGTGTTGTAAATACTGTCTGGTGTGTACTTTGTATAGATTATGTAACCCTATTAATAAATGTGTATTGCGGAACGAACTACCTCTTTGTTGTAAGATCTCTCAGATCTAGATATGTATATGTCCATACTACTACAATGATTGAGGTGTATGCACAAAATACAGAACTAGTCAACAAATGGCGACCGGGGAAGGGACAGAAAAATTTGGTGGTCTCTTTCAGCAATATCTCAAGGGGTTGCAATATCTACAAAAGGCACACTTTGAAAGGGTTTTTCATTTGAATGCTAAAAATGAACATTGGGTGCTCTATGTGCTCGATATAGAAATGGGCTATAAGAAATAGCTGTGTTCTACAGTGTGTAATTAATAGGGAGCCTACGAGGAACACATAACTTTTGTTAAAAGCTAAATATAATATAGAATTGGTACATGAAGAGTCCAGATGCATTAGAAGGAGATGAAAAGAGATGTTGCCCAATGTTTCTATGCATGAAGATTCAGTCTATTTAAAAAAATTTTGAAAGATGTTTCCTGTATGTATGCATATCAACAGGAATTGAGAGCACAGCACAAAAGATGGATAGGGAGGACAGACAGTCTTTAGAAAATGTGCTACTTGTAGCTAACAATATTGGCAAACTATTGCCAGGAGTGCACATAACATTTCATGCAGATAATGTCTTGCAACGATGTAAATTGCTGGGAGTTGCCAACTCCAGAGATCAGGTTAAAGTTTTACTATTAACAGTTAACTTAGACACATGGTCTTCCCTACCAGACCATGTTAAAGAAGGAAGAGCAGATTACAATGAAACTGTAGATGAATTGCTAAAAATAACATATCCCTTTGACCTAGGCTTAAAAGCAGCGTATAGAACAAAACAGGAAAAAAATGAGAATCCACTTCTTTATGCAAACAGGCTATGGTCAGCTTACTATGTAGGCAAACAGAGAAACGTACACAGAGAGGACCCAGAGTACAAAACCCTCCTAATAGCTAATGCCCATCCAAAATTTAAAATTAAATCTGGATTTTTTATAAATCCTCTTAAAGATTCATATCAATGCATCATGGACTGTATGCACAATTTTTTTCATGTAGCCAGAAGGTCGAATTCTGTGAAATCAAAGATTTATCACCAGAGTACAAACAACAAAACCTGTTTAGCAAGTCACACTACAGGAGAATTTGCCATCTTTTCACACAGAAAGAGGCACCATTACAATTACAATGCCACCAAAAATAAGATCTATAGGCATGGCCCCCCAGGTACTAGTCAAAGGCAAATAGCCTCATGCTCCCCTTTGAATGTAAATTCCATGGAAAGCGATCTCAGATTACAGCACAGGAGATCAGTTCTGAAAGAGGTTAAGTTAATTAGCACAATTACCTCTCTTGAAAATGAGATTGAACTACTGAAGTTGCATATTCATAATTGGGAAAATACCAATAAAATAATGGAAACATCACAACATGTTATTAAGGTAAAATATGAAGCATGCCATGCAGTTGTGGTACAGTATAGGAAAGAACTGAAAGAAATAAAACAATCTTTTGATCAAATTGTTAAGGTCCCACAGAAAACCATCTGTTCCATTCAAACAGAAAATACAGGAGGGGGGCCCAACCTATGTATGCTATCTGCTAGGACTTCACCTTACTGGGAACAAACCTTAAATATAAGCAATGTAGAAACAGCAAAATAAATACCAGATCTAATGTGTCATTCAGATGTCTATGATCTGAGTCATTTGTTTTCACCAGATCCAAGGGTGAATGTCAGTGGACATATACCAATGTAAATATGTAAATGTAACAATGTGGCAGTGTTTGTTTTGAAAGAAAGGGAAAAGGGTAATAACTTTTGTCTAAGTTATATTTTCCAGGTGCAGGGAGCTCATGAAAAAGTATTTACATATTAATCAGGTGTATCAATATAGATGTATTTATACATAAATACATACACCTAAGGTAATGCATATTAGGCTAGGTATTCAAACATGGTTATTAGTAATACAGGTGTTTATCTTCCCCAAAGGATCAGAAGACTGCCATAAATATTCAAAGGTATAGGGTACAAGTAGTGTTTAGTACAGAAGCTTACTCTTGCTTCATTTTATTTATTTGTTTTTTATTTATTTGTTTTGGTTGGTGTTCTTGGTTTTTGTTTTTTTGTTTCCTTTCTCCTGTTTGCGTAAACACATAACAATTCATTTGCTATTTATCAAAGCTCTATCCAGAATGTATGGGTTCAATCTAAATGAATGTGTGTGTCTGAGTGATGGAATGCATGGGTATGAACTGTCCATGTGTTAAGAAAGATTTTTTTTTTTTGTAGGGGTGTACTCACCATTGTTTTTATGGCCATCAATAAGTGTGATCACACTAATGCGCATGCTTTGTACTGTTTATGATTATTTTATTATTTTTTTTTCGTTTGTAATGAGCTCAATACTGGTACCAGTTTAAATTAATACTTTTTTTTTTGGTTTACACGTATTCGCGAATAAATAACCTGTGCACAGATATGAGATCTCGATCCCTATGACTCTGAGAAACTGTAGGGATATTTTATTTTATTTTTTTTCCTTTCCTGTGGCTTAGAGTGAAGTTTCATTCACTCTGATATGTGGAAAATACATAACAATGCATTGCTTTGCACCTTGTGGCATCTTATGGATTCAGTAGGTCTTGTGTTTTGTTTTTCTCTCCAAATTGACGCATGTGCTGTTAATATGTGTAAAGGTTTTATGTCTACATGTTGTCTTCTTAAACTTTAAGTACTTACAAACACACCAGGTTTTCCTATAACTTTTTGTTTGTCAGAGTACAGATATGTGGGTGTGTCCATTATCCACTAGTTTGGTCCATTATGAACCTCTCAGAGAGGTACAGTCAGGTGTTATTAATGTTTTTTTTTTAGTTTTGTATTTTAGGAGAAATACACAGACAAGGACGGATGATTGGACCCAGACCGGCAAAGTATTTTGAAACACAGAGGACCTTAAAACATAATTTTTATGTTTGTTTTAAGGAGAAGCTTTGAAGCTAATTAATTGCAGTCAGGCCCAACTAAATTCTAAAAAGAAAAAAAAAAAACTTAAACATTTTTTTTTTAAACAGAGATCCTGCTCTCTGTAATACAAGTTCTTGTGGCCTGCTTGACTTGCAAATGGATTTGCACTGAGAGTCAATTAATATATTAATCACCACCGACATAGGGTGTTGCCTTTTGAATAGCTACAATGTTTGAAGGCAGTTTCAATGTTTTTTTTTTTTTTTGACAGAATACAGATTCAATTTTTTTTTTAATTTGTTAATTTTTTTTTTTCTCTCATTTTTATTCTTCTTTTTTCTTAACGGTAACTTTTTTTTTTGTTTACAAAAAAACAAAGAGGGGAAGAAAGATTTTAATTTTTTTTTTAATTCTTTTTTTTTTATATTTACTATTTTTCTTTCTTTCTTTTCCTATAGTACCTCTATTTTTTTTTTTTTTGGTGATTCTTGAGTTTGGTTTCACTAGGGTGAAATAAAGAAAAAAAAAAAAAAAAAAAGAGGGGAGTAGGGGGAAGATTATATGGAGAACATTTAAAATGGTTAGAAATGTTGATATAGAATATTAAAGCTTCCCTATAGCATTTTGGGGATGGACCGAGTTCCAACAGTTTTTCTTCTCTCTTTCGACATTGGATAATTGTTATATAAATGTATGTGATTGTAGCTATTGCCAACTATGACAGTAACACCTGGGTGTTAGCAACAGTCATGTGACTATTTTCTTTGTATATGTGACATACAATCCTCTCTACAGTTCTAATATTGGGCAGTCATCATATGTGGTCATTGATCAATTTTTTTTTGTTGGTCAGTTTTCTTTTTCATGCCATAACTAAGTTCAAAGAGCATTGCGTGAATATCATATAGATATACTGGGACTTGTGAGACTCATAGTGATTGACAAATAGCAGGGAGTATAGTACAATTGTACTTAACCACTTGACGACCGCCTCACGCCGATGTACGTTGGCAAGGTGGCACGGACAGGCAAAATCACGTACATACACGTGATTTGCCTTCTGCGGGTGGGGGGTCCGATCGGACCCCCCCCGGTGCCCGAAGCAGTCGCCATTTCTTCCTGGGCGATGAGAGGTCAGGGGGAGGCCATCCATTGTTGGCCACCCCCTCCCGATCTCTCCCGGCGAATGAAAACGCTTCCTTTCCCTCTGTAATGTAAACAGAGGGAAAGGAAGTGATGTCATCCCTCCTCGAGCCGGTCTTTTCGATCCGGCGCCGAGGAGAGAAGACATCAAGTAAGTCTGCACAACACTACACTTCCAGTAGAACACGCCAGGCACACTTGTCACCCCTCTTCACCCCCCCGATCACCCCCCTGTACCCCCTGTCACACTGACAGCAATAGCAGTTTTTTTTTTTTTTGCATTGGTGCCAGTTTGTGACAGTTATAAGTGTTAGGGCAGTTAGGTTAGCCCCCTTTAGGTCTAGGGTACCCCCCCTTAGGTCCAGGGTACCCCCCTAAACCCCCTAATAAAGGTTAACCCCGTGATCAACCCCCGTCACCAGTGTCGCTAAGCGATCGTTTTTCTGATCGCTGTATTAGTGACACAGGTGACGCTAGTTAGGGAGGTAAGTATATAGGTTCGCTGTCAGTGTTTTATAGCGACAGGGACCCCCATATACTACCTGCTAAAGATTTTAACCCCCTGATTGCCCCTAGTTAACCCTTTCACCAGCGATCACCGTATAAGTGTTACGGGTGACGCTGGTTAGCTAGTTTGTTTTTTGTAGTTTTGTCAGGGGCATATCAGTGGCCGTCGGGCAAATATGCGTGCACGCAGGTGCACAAGAAGCTCTTCCAGGACAATTCCGCTTAATCCCCCACCAGGGGGCGCCGGAGCGCTCCCGCGTGTGCCCGTACGCGCGTTCGCGCGTTCGCGAGTGCGCCCATGCGTGCGCCCATTCGCGCTAGCGCTGTTTTGGCGCCAAGGGCCCTTTAAAAGAATGACAGGTGCTTCTGTCAGATGCTGTTTGTCTGCAGCTCTGTACCTGAGTTCCTGTTTTCCGCCTGTTGTTGTATTTGCTAGTGACCCGGCTACGTCTGACCATTCTCCAGTCTCCAATCCGACCCGGCTTGTCTGACCTTGTTTATCTTGATTACCTGTTGCCGAACCCCTGCCTGCCTGACTATTCCTGGATCATCCCTTTGTTCATATCTGCCTGATCTCCTGCTGAACGGACTGTCTGACTTTGCTTTGCCTGTGTCCTGTGCTTCCAGCCTGCTTGTCAAGCATCCTGCTGCTGCCTTCTCAGCTACCTGCCTGCCTACCGACCTGCATCTGCCTACCTACATCCGCAGCTCAGCCATCCCTGAGAGGCATCCTTCCAGACCATCATCTGCTTCTGCCGGAACCGCATCAGGCCCTCCTACCCACTGTGCTCAAGAGACCACTGTTCCCACTTCCAGTGGCTCCTGAACCAGCGCTTAAGAGAGGTCTCCTTCCACCAGTCAGGCTCAACTACCAGGTACCTTATAAGTTTATTATAGTTTATTTTAGTTTATTATAGTTTATCATAGTTTTAGGGCACCCGCCGTTTATTACCTTATAAAGGTTTAACCCCCTAATTGCCCGGCGGTGATATAAATTACGTTTTTAGGGTCAGATAAGGTCTGCGATGCCCCAGGCAGCGTCAGGTTAGCGCCAGTACCGCTAAAACCCATGCACGCAGCATACACCTCCCTTAGTGCTATAGTATCTGAGCGGATCGATATCTGATCCAATCAGATCTATACTCCCCAGCAGTTTAGGGTTCCCATAAAGACAGTGTTAGCGGGATCAGCCCAGATACCTGCTAGCACCTGCGTTTTGCCCCTCGGCCCAGCCCTGCCCAGCCCACCCAAATGCAGTATCGATCGATAACTGACACTTACAAAACACTAAGCACACATAACTGCAGCGTTCGCAGAGTCAGGCCTGATCCCTGCGATCGCTAACAGTTTTTTGGTAGCGTTTTGATACAGTCGCTGACAGTCAGGAGCTTTTTTGCCTGTGAGTCTCACTAGTGTACCCCTAAATTTAGAGCCCAAAATGGCAAATCGAAGGTACACTAGTGAAGAGGCCTACACGTTTCTGAGCATGACGGATAGTGAAGAGAAAGTCACTCATCTGTCAAGTTCAGGCTCAGAGTACGATCCTGTAGAGGACAGCGGCTCCATGACAGATAGCTCTGACGATGGAGTTGTGGTCCCTGCTAGGGTCAGGCGTACCAGACCCCGAACTTCTTCTGTCCTTGAAGTGCAAGAACCGCAGGTCCCTCATATGGAGCAGAGAAGTACTAGCGCCGCTATTCCTTCTGGTGAACTGGCAAGCACCAGCGGCCTAGTACACCCTGGTCGTACATCCCGCACTGCAGTATCACGTGGTGACGTGGCGAGTCCCATAAGTGCAGTTCAAGCTGGTGAGGTGGCAAGCACTAGTAGTGTCCCACTGCCACCAAGAAGACAAAGACAGGCCCGTCATGCCCATAGTGCCCTTCCTGCTGCATTCGCCAATCCGAATTGGGAACCCACCACTTCTGCAGCACCCGTACTTCCCCCTTTCACTGGCCAACCCGGAATTCAGGTGGAAACAGTTAACTTTACGCCACTGGATTTTTATTCACTGTTTTTCACCGAAGATCTCTATAGATCTATTGTGGACCAAAGCAATTTGTACGCTGGTCAACACATCGCCACTATTCCCCAGTCCTCCCTTGCCAGAGATTGGAGACCAATTACGGTCTCCGAATTTAAGATCTTTCTGGGCCTTTCCCTCCTCATGGGCTTGAATAAAAAGAGTAAGTTGCGGTCATATTGGTCCACTGACCCAATTTACCATTCGCCCTTGTTCTCTGCTTCCATGGCCAGGGCACGATACGAGCAGATTTTGCGGTTCATGTACTTCAACGACAATGAACTCTGTCGTTCTCGTGGAGACCCTGCATACGATCGGCTCTACAAAATTCGGCCCCTCGTAAACCACTTCAACCAACGTTTTGCAGACTTGTTTACCCCCCATCAAGTTGTGTGCGTTGATGAGTCCCTGATTACATTTTCTGGCCGCTTGTCATTCAAACAGTACCTTCCCAGCAAGCATGCCAGATACGGGGTCAAGATGTATAAGCTCTGTGACAGGGCCACAGGCTATACATGTAGTTTTATGGTTTACGAGGGTAAAGATAGTCACGTAGAGCCGACAAACTGCCCTGACTACATTGGAAGCGCTGGCAAGATAGTGTGGGACTTGGTGTCACCCTTATTCGGAAAGGGGTACCACTTGTACGTGGACAATTATTATACGAGCGTGCCACTTTTTAGTCACTTGTTTGATCATCAGATTGGAGCATGTGGCACCGTGCGACCTAATCGCCGGGGCTTTCCCCAGCGGCTTGTAGATTCCCGTCTTAGGCTGGGGGAGAGAGCCTGCTTGAAGTATAATAATTTGCTCGCTATGAAGTGGAGGGATAAGAAGAATGTTTTCGTTCTCACCTCACTTCATGCAGACACGACGACCCAAATTACTACGGCGACTGGTGTTGTGGAGAAACCCCTCTGTGTCCATGAATATAACCTTAATATGGGAGGGGTGGACCTCAACGACCAGTTGTTGGCGCCGTACCTAGTTGCCCATAAGGCCAGACGCTGGTACAAAAAAGTGTCTGTTTATTTATTTCAATTGGCTTTGCTGAACGCTCATGTGCTATACAGAGCTTCAGAACGGACTGGATCCTTCCTTAAATTCCAGGAAGAGATCGTCAGAGCCCTTCTGTTTCCAGACGGTGCTCTACCTCACCTTCCCCAACCAAATGCAGTAGGCCGGCTGCATGAGAGGCATTTTCCTTATGCCCTTCTGAGTACCCCTACCCAACGAGCCCCCCAAAAAAGATGTTGTGTCTGCAGCAAGCGCGGATTTAGGAGTGACACCCGGTGTTATTGTCCCTCCTGTCTTGGCAATCCTGGTCTTTCCATGGGTGAATGTTTTGAACGCTACCATACACTAGTTGAGTATTAGCGTAGGGTTCAGCACTGCACAGACTAGGACACACTTTCACAGGGTCTCCCAAGATGCCATTGCATTTTGAGAGACCCAAACCTGGAACCAGTTACAAAAGTTAAAAGTTACTAAAAAAAGTGTAAAAAAAAAAAATAAATAAAAAAAATAAAAACACAAAAAAATATAAAATAAAAAAAACAAAAATAGTTGTTGTTTTATTGTTCTCTCTCTCTCTATTCTCTCTCTATTGTTCTGCTCTTTTTTACTCTATTCTATTCTGCAATGTTTTATTGTTATTATGTTTTACCATGTTTGCTTTTCAGATATGCAATTTTTTTATACTTTACTGTTTACTGTGTTTTGTTGGTAACCATTTTATTGTTTTGAGGTACGCCATTCAGTTGCAGCGTGGATTTATTTATCTTGACAGCAACAGCGTTTGCTCCCACGATATATAAAGCCGTGACTCCAGCGCTGTCGCTAACCACGCTAACCACAGTTACATACTTCAGCATATATGCTGAAGCGTGGGGGCAGAAGTGGGTGGAGGAGCGATTTGCTCCTGCCTTTTGCAGGAGGATGCCCCCATGCTTCGGCATATATATATTTTAGGCACAAGTTGCGTTAAATGTTTTATTTTTTACTATGTTTTTTTTTGTATTTGCTTTGCAGGTATGGTAAGTCTTACTGTTATACTGTAATGTTACTTTGTTTTATTGTTAACCATCATTTGCTTAGCAGGTACGCTATTCAGTTGCAGTGCAGATTTATTCATCTTGACAGCAACAGCGTTTGCTCCCACGATATATAAAGCCGTGACTCCAGCGCTGTCGGAGGTGATTTCACCACCACAGTTACATACTTCAGCATATATGCCGAAGCGTGAGGGCAGCAGTGGGTGGAGGAGCGATTTGCTCCTGCCTTTTGCGGGAGGATGCCCCCATGCTTCGGCATATATAAATGGTGCATGTATGCCCATCATTAGAAGTGGGTGGATGAAGGGAGGTATTCTAATGGTGGGCATACCCACTGATCAATATCTTTTTTTCGTTCAGCCCACAGGCTGCATGAAAAAAAGTTTACAATATATGCCCAACAAGGACCAGCAACGTGCTGGTATGTTGCTGGACTTTGAGTGGCTATACCAGAATGATGCCTGCAGGTTTAGGTATCATCTTGGTATCATTCTTTTCAGGCAGCGGTTGGCTTTCATGTAAAAGCAATCCTAGCAGCTAATTAGCCTCTAGACTGCTTTTGCAAGCAGTGGGAGGGAATGACCCCCCACCGTCTTCCATGTTTTTCTCTGGCTCTCCTGTCCCAACAGGGAACCTGAAAATGCAGCCGGTGATTCAGCCAGCTGACCATAGAGCTGATCAGAGACCAGAATGGCTCCAAACATCTCTATGGCCTAAGAAACCGGAAGCTACGATCATTTCATGACTTAGATTTCTCCGGATGTAAACAGCGCCATTGGGAAATTGGGAAAGCATTTTATCACACCGATCTTGGTGTGGTCAGATGCTTTGAGGGCAGAGGAAATTGGGAAAGCATTTTATCACACCGATCTTGGTGTGGTCAGATGCTTTGAGGGCAGAGGAGAGATGTAGGGTCTAATAGACCCCAATTTTTTTTAAAAAGAGTACCTGTCACTACCTATTGCTATCATAGGGGATATTTACATTCCCTGAGATAACAATAAAATTAATAAAAAAAAATAAAAATGAAAGGAACAGTTTAAAAATAAGATAAAAAAGCAAAAAAAATAATAAAGAAAAAAAAAAAAAAAAAAAAAGCACCCCTGTCCCCCCCTGCTCTCGCGCAAAGGCGAACGCAAGCGTCGGTCTGGCGTCAAATGTAAACAGCAATTGCACCATGCATGTGAGGTATCACCGCGAAGGTCAGATCGAGGGCAGTAATTTTAGCAGTAGACCTCCTCTGTAAATCTAAAGTGGTAACCTGTAAAGGCTTTTAAAGGCTTTTAAAAATGTATTCATTTTGTCGCCACTGCACATTTGTGCGCAATTTTAAAGCATGTCATGTTTGGTATCCATGTACTCGGCCTAAGATCATCTTTTTTATTTCATCAAACATTTGGGCAATATAGTGTGTTTTAGTGCATTAGAATTTAAAAAAGTGTGTTTTTTCCCCAAAAAATGCGTTTGAAAAATCGCTGCGCAAATACTGTGTGAAAAAAAATTAAACACCCACCATTTTAATCTGTAGGGCATTTTCTTTAAAAAAATATATAATGTTTGGGGGTTCAAAGTAATTTTCTTGCAAAAAAAAATAATTTTTTCATGTAATCAAAAAGTGTCAGAAAGGGCTTTGTCTTCAAGTGGTTAGAAGAGTGGGTGATGTGTGACATAAGCTTCTAAATGTTGTGCATAAAATGCCAGGACAGTTCAAACCCCCCCTCAAATGACCCCATTTTGGAAAGTAGACACCCCAAGCTATTTGCTGAGAGGCATGTCGAGTCCATGGAATATTTTATATTGTGACACAAGTTGCGGGAAAGAGACAAATTTTTTTTTTTTGCACAAAGTTGTCACTAAATGATATATTGCTCAAACATGCCATGGGAATATGTGAAATTACACCCCAAAATACATTCTGTTGCTTCTCCTGAGTATGGGGATACCACATGTGTGGGACTTTTTGAGAGCCTAGCCGCGCACGGGACCCCGAAAACCAAGCACCGCCTTCAGGCTTTCTAAGGGCGTAAATTTTTGATTTCACTCTTCACTGCCTATCACAGTTTCGGAGGCCATGGAATGCCCATATGGCACAACCCCCCCCCCCCCCCAAATGACCCCATTTTGGAAAATAGACACCCCAAGCTATTTGCTGAGAGGTATAGTGAGTATTTTGCAGACCTCACTTTTTGTCACAAACTTTTGAAAATTGAAAAAAGAAAAAAAAAAAAATACATTTTTCTTGTCTTTCTTCATTTTCAAAAACAAATGAGGGCTGCAAAATACTCAATATGCCTCTCAGCAAATAGCTTGGGGTGTCTACTTTCCAAAATGGGGTCATTTTGGGGGGTTTTGTGCTGTCTTGGCATTTTATGGCCTTCGAAACTGTTATAGGTAGTGAGGAGTGAAATCAAAAATTTACGCCCTTAGAAATCCTGAAGGCGGTGATTGGATTTCGGGGCCCCGTATGAAGCTAGGCTCCCAAAAAGTCCCACACATGTGATATCCCCGTACTCAGGAGAAGCAGCAGAATATATTTTGGGGTGTAATTCCACATATGCCCATGGCATGTTTGAGCAATATATCATTTAGTGACAACTTTGTGCAAAAAAAAAAAAAAAAATATATCACTTTCCCACAACTTGTGTCAAAATATAAAATATTCCATGGACTCAACATGCCTCTCAGCAAATAGCTTGGGGTGTCTACTTTCCAAAATGGGGTCATTTGGGGGGTTTTGTGCCATCTGGGCTTTTTATGGCCTTCAAAACTGTGATAGGTAGTGAGGAGTGAAATCAGAACTTTACGCCCTTAGAAATCCTGAAGGCGGTGCTTGGTTTTCGGGGCCCCGTATGCGGATAGGCTCCCAAAAAGTCCCACACATGTGGTATCCCCATACTCAGGAGAAGCAACTAAATGTATTTTGGGGGGGGAATTCCACATATGCCCATGGCCTGTGTGAGAAATATATCATTTAGTGACAACTTTGTGCAAAAAAAAAAAAAAATTGTCACTTTTCCGCAACTTGTGTCAAAAAATAAAATATTCCATGGACTCAACATGCCTCTCAGCAAATAGCTTGGGGTGTCTACTTTCCAAAATGGGGTCATTTGGGGGGGTTTGTGCCATCTGGGCATTTTATGGCCTTCAAAACTGTGATAGGTAGTGAGGAGTGAAATCAAAAATGTATGCCCTTAGAAATCCTGAAGGCGGTGATTGGTTTTCGGGGCCCCGTACGCGGCTAGGCTCCCAAAAAGTCCCACACATGTGGTATCACCATACTCAGGAGAAGCAGCTGAATGTATTTTGGGGTGCAATTCCACATAGGCCCATGGCCTGTGTGAGCAATATATCATTTAGTGACAACTTTTTGTAAATATATATTTATTTATTTTTTTTTTGTCATTATTCAATCACTTGGGACAAAAAAATAAATATTCAATGGGTTCAACATGCCTCTCAGCAATTTCCTTGGGGTGTCTACTTTCCAAAATGGGGTCATTTGGGGGGGGGGGGTTTGTACTGCCCTGCCATTTTAGCACCTCAAGAAATTACATAGGCAGTCATAAACTAAAAGCTGTGTAAATTCCAGAAAATGTACCCTAGTTTGTAGACACTATAACTTTTGCGCAAACCAATAAATATACGCTTATTGACATTTTTTTTACCAAAGACATGTGGCCGAATACATTTTGGCCTAAATGTATGACTAAAATTGAGTTTATTGGATTTTTTTTATAACAAAAAGTAGAAAATATTATTTTTTTTCAAAATTTTCTGTCTTTTTCTGTTTATAGCGCAAAAAATAAAAACCGCAGGGGTGATTAAATACCATCAAAAGAAAGCTCTATTTGTGGGAAGAAAAGGACGCAAATTTTATTTGGGTACAGCATTGCATGACCGCGCAATTAGCAGTTAAAGCGACGCAGTGCCAAATTGGAAAAAGACCTCTGGTCCTTAGGCAGCATAATGGTCCAGGGCTCAAGTGGTTAAGAGTAATTTAGTTTGATTGTTCCTGAAGCCACTAGTGACTGATGACATCCCACTTATCCGTATTCTGAAATCAAGTTATTTTTGTCTGCGTAGGCGACGCTGCCTAATCTGCACGGAGAACTCTTAAAGTGATGACCTCTTCCATAGCCTGCTAAAGGCAGGACTCATACAGTAGCTGCACACGGTAGCCAAGGACTGAGCTATATGCCCAAAGGTTTGGCACCATCCAAGGTTGAACTGAACCCAGTTTCAGTAAAAGGAGTTAGTGGTAAGTTGCAATAGCAACAAAATTCCCCTGAATACGTGAAGAGTCATACACACACACACAACGTGGTATTCCACAGAAGGTGGGGCAGAGGTACTTGCAGGCATATGACAATGGAGGAAGAAAGATGGGGGATGAAAATCAGACACCTGGCTGAAGGGCGGAACTATTCAAATTGTTACACATGTCACTGGGAAAGGGGTCTCATTAGTATGTCGCAGTATATCTATGGCAATTCTAATCAAAGGTCCTTGCTGCTCAGACTTACCAGACAAGCATTCCTTTGAATGCATATGTCTTAAATGTACTTGTGTTTCTCTTTCTCTACTTTTGTCCACATTAATAAAGTATAATCTTAGAAAGCCAGGAAAGCTGGTCTCCAGGCCATTATTGTATGCTGTATACAATTGGAATCACCCGGGAAGGCCGTCCCAGAAGCAAGGGCAACAGGACCAGATGCGCATTATGGACTTTCGTACTGTTATTATTGGACTGTTGAGAACAAGGATCCTCATGTTTTTTTTTTGTTTTTTCTTCTTCTTCTTGTTTTGTTTTGGGGCTGTTTCTCCTGATTTTTATTATGGACTTATGACATCCAGAACAAGTAATGACTACCGATACTGGGATCCAGAAATGTGAACTGTAGAGATGGAGAGTTTAAGTGTAAGTGTAATGCCCCGTACACACGGTCGGATTTTCCGATGGAAAATGTCCGATCGGAGCATGTTGTCGGAAATTCCGACCGTGTGTGGGCTCCATCGGACATTTTCCATCGGATTTTCCGACACACAAAGTTGGAGAGCAGGAGATAAAATTTTCCGACAACAAAATCCGTTGTCGGAAATTCTGATCGTGTGTACACAAATCCGACGGACAAAGTGCCACGCAGGCTCAGAATAAATAAAGAGATGAAACTATTGGCCACTGCCCTGTTTATAGTCCCGACGTACATGTTTTACGTCACCGCGTTTAAAACGATCGGATTTTCCGACAACTTTGTGCGACCGTGTGTATGCAAGACAAGTTTGAGCCAACATCCGTCGGAAAAAATCCTAAGATTTTGTTGTCGCAATGTCCGAACAAAGTCCGACCGTGTGTACGGGGCATAAGTGTAAAATAGCTTTATTACTGCTACCTTTACTTTCCTTTGTGTGGGAGGTGTCTGGGAAAATTTAGCACAGTTTGCCTCAAACACTAGCTCACATCTTCAGTTAGGTGCAAGTGTTTATTCTGCTGAGAGGTACAAGGTACTAGGGCTACTAAATACTGTGCTGGCCCTAGAGGGGAAAATATTTTTTTACATGATAATGGAGTTTTGACCCTGGAGTGGAGTTAAAACATATTTTTTTTGACAGAATATATATGAGTGCCAAAAGAGAAAGTAGTGACCAGAAGTGACAATAGGTGGTCATCAGTTGCATTGAGTATGCTGGCTCTAAATCAAAAGGTGACTGCAGCATGTAGAAGAAAAGAGGAGTGGGTCCCTCCAGACAGTTCGTTTGAGCACTGTGTGGGAGTTTTTGCATGGCTTACCTATAGATGCACACAACAGGTCTCAGGCTCCTGTTTGATTATTAGACTGCAGGACTTTTATTAAAGCGGAGCTTAGAGGGTGTGACCTTCCCATCACTTCCATTTATTTGGGATTAACAAAAGCAGAGTTGTAAAAGTTGTGAGCCAATTGTTGGTATTTGGTGAGATTAATTATTTTTTGGGGAAAGCTTTAGACTTGTGTCTTCCAGGTAATTACAAATATCAAAGAATGGAAATATTAAAGCAGTCTAATGCCGTGTATGCATGGGCGGACTTTTCGGCATCAAAGGTACGACGGTCTTTCTGACGGACTTTCGACGGACTTTTGACGGACTTCCGACAGACTTTCAAACGAACGGACTTGCCTACACACGATCACACCAAAGTCCGACGGATTTGTACGTGACGATTCATACGACCGGACTAAAATAAGGAAGTTGATAGCCAGTAGCCAAAAGCTGCCCTAGCGTCGTTTTTCGTCCATCGGACTAGCATACAGACGAGCGGATTTTTCGACCGAACTCGAGTCCGTCAGAAAGATTTGAAACATGTTCCAAATCTAAAGTCCATCTGATTTTCAACCTAAAAAGTCCGCTGCAGGTCCGATGAAGCCCACACACGGTCGAATTGTCCGGCGGATTCGTCCCGTCTGACCAGTCTGGTCGAAAAGTCCGCCCGTGTGTACACGGCATAAGGGTTCCTATTCTTTTTGTGCATGCCATACAGCCATATGACAGTTCACACTCTATTCTCCTGATGCCCATTCTTTGTAATGAGCAGCAAGTTTAGAAAAGTTAAGCCAAAGATTTTAGTGTTCTGTCTTGTTTGAGCCATCTCTTTTCGGTGTGTTACTCTATTATATGGAGTTCTATTTTGTTTTGGATTGCTGAAGTCAGAAAAGTTTCTGTTATTATTTATTATCCATAAGCGCACTTATCCTTAATGGGCAATTCTACTTTTAACAAAGTTGGGAGAAATTCCCCCCTCCCCACATCACATAAATATTCTCAACTAGCCAACTAAAACTGACTCAAGAAAAAGTAATTCTGTCTGTGGTCCCTGACCTCATGCACTCCTGTAGTTAGCCCTTAGACCAGACTCTTGTAGTTTTGAGAGATAAGTTAATAACTAAAACAAAAATCACCATATATTTGTAAAATTTAGGAAGAAAATATTTATTATGTTATTAGTGTTAATTTGATAGATTTGAGCAAAAGTTTAATTTTGCTTCTAGCACATATGCTTACTTCTCTGAAGATTCTGCATGTCATTCTGCATGTCATTCCTATGCATGATGGGACACAACATCAGATTGTTTGGATGTTTTTAACATAATACCGTTCCAGCTTTTTATTACAAAAGTGTAAATTTTCACATTTATTTACACCATTTTCACTCAATATGTGTCTAAAATTGCATTTCTTACCATAACATATATAGGAAAGCAACATTCTGCATTATAAAAGACATTGAATAGTAGGTACCTGTGGTGACCACGACCCATGCCATTCCTCCATTGTGTCACTTGTTCACGTACTGTAAGTGGAACCAAACTGAACAATGAAACATAATTTTCTCTTTCTATGCAGTCTACATTTTAGGAAGTCTGAAATAAAGAATGGAATACTATGCTCTGTTAAAAAATCTACTGCTGCAAAGGCTGATGTCTGATTTGCGGTGATATATGAAAAGCAAAACATTTTTCTTAAAGCAGTTTCAAAATGATACAAAAATCATATTTTAAAATGTTCTTAGTGCATTAGTTGTAAATGAGTGCTGATCTCATTCGAACAAGTTAAGACATATGAATGAATAAATGCATGAATGAAAGAAAGAATGTATGTTTTGCCAATGCTGGAATTAGCTTACACAAATATTCTCATTAGTAGGGATGAGCCGAACACCCCCCTGTTCGGTTCGCACCAGAACATGCGAACAGGAAAAAAGTTCGTTCGAACACGCGAACACCGTTAAAGCCTATGGGACACGAACATGAATAATCAAAAGTGCTAATTTTAAAGGCTAATATGCAAGTTATTGTCATAAAAAGTGTTTGGGGACCTGGGGCCTGCCCCAGGGGACATGGATCAATGCAAAAAAAAGTTTTAAAAACGGCCGTTTTTTCAGGAGCAGTGATTTTAATAATGCTTAAAGTTAAACAATAAAAGTGTAATATCCCTTTAAATTTCGTACCTGGGGGGTGTCTATAGTATGCCTGTAAAGGGGCGCATGTTTCCTGTGTTTAGAACAGTCTGACAGCAAAATGACATTTTGAAGGAAAAAACTCATTTAAAACTACCCGCGGCTATTGCATTGCCGACAATACACATAGAAGTTCATTGATAAAAACGGCATGGAAATTCCCCAAAGGGGAACCCCGAACCAAAATTTAAAAAAAAAATGACGTGGGAGTCCCCCTAAATTCCATACCAGGCCCTTCAGGTCTGGTATGGATATTAAAGGGAACCCCGGCCAAAATTAAAAAAAAAAAATGACGTGGGGTTCCCCCTAAATTCCATACCAGACCTGAAGGGTCTGGTATGGATTTTAAGGGGAACCCCGCGCCAAAAAAAAAAAAAAAAAACGGCGTGGGGTCCCCCCAAAAATCCATACCAGACCCTTATCCGAGCACGCAACCTGGCAGGCTGCAGGAAAAGAGGGGGGACGAGAGTGCGCCCCCCCCCTCCTGGACCGTACCAGGCCACATGCCCTCAACATTGGGAGGGTGCTTTGGGGTAGCCCCCCAAAACACCTTGTCCCCATGTTGATGAGGACAAGGGCCTCATCCCCACAACCCTGGCCGGTGGTTGTGGGGGTCTGCAGGTGGGGGGCTTATCGGAATCTGGAAGCCCCCTTTAACAAGGGGACCCCCAGATCCCGGCCCCCCCCTGTGTGAAATGGTAAGGGGGTACAAAAGTACCCCTACCATTTCACTAAAAAACTGTCAAAAATGTTAAAAATGACAAGAGACAGTTTTTGACAATTCCTTTATTTAAATACTTCTTCTTTCTTCTATCTTCCTTCATCTTCTGGTTCTTCTGGTTCTTCTGGCTCTTCTGGTTCTTCCTCCGGCGTTCTCGTCCAGCATCTCCTCCGCGGCGTCTTCTATCTTCTTCTCCTCGGGCCGCTCCGCACCCATGGCATGGGGGGAGGCTCCCGCTCTTCTCTTCATCTTCTTCTCTTCTTCCTTTCTTCTCTTCTTCTCTTCTTCTGTTCTTCATTTTCTTCTCCGGGCCGCTCCGCACCCATGCTGGCATGGAGGGAGGCTCCCGCTGTGTGACGGCGCTCCTCGTCTGACAGTTCTTAAATAACGGGGGGCGGGGCCACCCGGTGACCCCGCCCCCTCTGACGCACGGGACATGACGGGACTTCCCTGTGGCCCCGCCCCCCATTAATTAAGAACTGTCAGACGAGAGCCACACAGCGGGAGCCTCCCTCCATGCCAGCATGGGTGCGGAGCGGCCCGGAGAAGAAAATGAAGAAGAGAAGAAAAGAAGAAGAGAAGAAGATGAAGAAGAAGAGAAGAGCGGGAGCCTCCCCCCATGCCATGGGTGTGGAGCGGCCCGAGGAGAAGAAGATAGAAGACGCCGCGGAGGAGATGCTGGACGAGAACGCCGGAGGAAGAACCAGAAGAGCCAGAAGAACCAGAAGAACCAGAAGATGAAGGAAGATAGAAGAAAGAAGAAGTATTTAAATAAAGGAATTGTCAAAAACTGTCTCTTGTCATTTTTAACATTTTTGACAGTTTTTTAGTGAAATGGTAGGGGTACTTTTGTACCCCCTTACGATTTCACACAGGGGGGGGCCGGGATCTGGGGGTCCCCTTGTTAAAGGGGGTTTCCAGATTCCGATAAGCCCCCCGCCCGCAGACCCCCACAACCACCGGCCAGGGTTGTGGGGATGAGGCCCTTGTCCTCATCAACATGGGGACAAGGTGTTTTGGGGGGCTACCCCAAAGCACCCTCCCAATGTTGAGGGCATGTGGCCTGGTACGGTTCAGGGGGGGGGGCGCACTCTCGTCCCCCCCTCTTTTCCTGCGGCCTGCCAGGTTGCGTGCTCGGATAAGGGTCTGGTATGGATTTTTGGGGGGACCCCACGCCGTTTTTTTTTTTTTTTTTTGGCGCGGGGTTCCCCTTAAAATCCATACCAGACCTGAAGGGTCTGGTATGGAATTTAGGGGGAACCCCACGTCAAATTTTTTTTTTAATTTTGGCCGGGGTTCCCCTTAATATCCATATCAGACCTGAAGGGCCTGGTATGGAATTTAGGGGGACTCCCACGTCATTTTTTTTTTTTTTAGTTTTGGTTCGGGGTTCCCCTTTGGGGAATTCCCATGCCGTTTTTATCAATGAACGTCTATGTGTATTGTCGGCAATGCAATAGCCGCGGGTAGTTTTAAATGAGTTTTTTCCTTCAAAATGTCATTTTGCTGTCAGACTGTTCTAAACACAGGAAACATGCGCCCCTTTACAGGCATACTATAGACACCCCCCAGGTACGAAATTTAAAGGGATATTACACTTTTATTGTTTGACTTTAAGCATTATTAAAATCACTGCTCCTGAAAAAACGGCCGTTTTTAAAACTTTTTTTTGCATTGATCCATGTCCCCTGGGGCAGGACCTGGGTCACCAAACACTTTTTATGACAATAACTTGCATATTAGCCTTTAAAATTAGCACTTTTGATTTCTCCCATAGACTTTTAAAGGGTGTTCCGCAGCATTCGAATTTGCCGCGAACACCCCAAATTGTTCGCTGTTCGGCGAACTTGCGAACAGCCAATGTTCGAGTCGAACATGAGTTCGACTCGAACTCGAAGCTCATCCCTACTCATTAGTTTAATATAGGTTTAAAGTTTAATATAGAACTAAAACATGGGTTTATCCCTCCAAAGCAAGTATAATTACCATTGTTGCTCTCAGTCTCTTAAATATCTGGGGGTTCAACTCCCTTCCTCTTACGACACTCTATATCGGGCCAACCTCCCTCCCCTGTTTTCAGAAATTAACTGTTTGCTGACTCATTAGACCACCCTTCCCCTATCCCTGTTGGGGCGAGTTAATGTTCTTAAAATGTCCATCTTTCCTAAATTATTATATTTGTTTGAAACGTTGCCGGTGGTGGTCCCACTGACGCAGCTGAAATCCTTTCAAAGGAGGAGCCTCCGCTTTATCTGGAATAATACCTCCCACAGGATGGCAGGGACGGGGGTCCTGGCCCAGAAAAGTTGGGGGGGATTGGGAGGCCCAGACTTCATCAAATACTATTATGCCTCACACCTGAGAGTTCTTACCTCCTGGACCTCCCGGGAAGGCCACAAATAGGTGGGCGGAAATAGAAATGAGTGTCACGGCCCCGGTCCATCCTTGCTATTTGCTCTGGTCTTCTACTGCCCTTCATATGCCCCAATTACGGAAAATCTGTTTAGCTCCAATCAGGGGCGTTGTTAGGTGGCAAAAAGACCAGGGGAATCAGAGCCCTGCACCGGGGGGTGGGGTTGTATGGAGGGGGGCGTTACCTACCTGACACGCACTGACATACACTGACCTACATGACATGTCTGACACATACTAACCTACCTGACACACACTGAAAACATAGTTGCCAACATTGTGAAAAAAAATATTAGGGACACTTTTTCGCATGTACGGGGAGCCTTGCTATAATTACGGGGCAGGCCACTTGTTTGTAGACGTGACATAGCAAAATAGTAAAATGCGGTGCGCAAAGTGCGCCGCGGCGAATATTGGGCATGGTTTATGCGGAATAGTGGGTGTGGCTTAAGTGGGCGTGGCTCAAAAGGGGTGTGGTGAGAGTCTGAGTTGAATGAGGGATGGAGGGAGAAAGAAAGGACAGCAGGCCCAGATCCTACAACACAATAGAAATATGTGTATTCCAGAAAGGTTAAAAAATCAGCAGATAAAGATACTCCAAACACCTGGGGTAACTGCGGTGCATGAGGATGTGGGGCCGACCTAGGCCAAGCTGGGGGTTCGAGGAGTCTTCCAAATGAGCCTTGTGAAAGGGGGGAGCCAGCAGAGCCCCGGTCCTTCTATCAGTATCCCCGCTCGTCTGACACACGGGGGCGGAGGGTTGGCGGCGGCGGCGGGTGGGGGCTGATCACTTCCTTGTGTTCAGTGCCGTTTTTAGCCAAAAACATTCCCGATTTTCCCGGGACAAAAGCAAAATCCCAGGAAAATAATCGGGACAAGCTTAAATCGGGACGAGGGTCCCAAAATCAGGATTGTCCCAGGGAAATCGGGACTGTTGGCAACTATGGGACCTACCTACCTGACACACACTGACCTACCTGACACACACTAACACACACTGATCTACCTATCTGACATACACTGACCTACATGACAAGCGGCGGGTGGGGGCTGATCACTTCCTTGTGTTCAGTGCCGTTTTTAGCCAAAAACATTCCCGATTTTCCCGGGACAAAGGCAAAATCCCAGGAAAATAATCGGGACAAGCTTAAATCGGGACGAGAGTCCCAAAATCAGGATTGTCCCAGGGAAATCGGGACTGTTGGCAACTATGTGACCTACCTACCTGACACACACTGACCTACCTGACACACACTAACACACACTGATCTACCTATCTGACATACACTGACCTACATGACAAGCCTGACACATACTAACCTACCTGACACACACTGACCTACCTATCTGACATACACTGACCTACCTATCTGACAGACATGCACTGACCTACCTGACATACACTGACCTACCTATCTGGCAGACATACACTGACCTACCTGACACACACTGACCTACCTATCTGACATACACTGACCTACATGACATGCACTGACCTACCTGACACACACTGATCTACCTGGCTGACAGACACTGACCTACCTATCTGACATACACTGGCCCACACTGACCTACCTGCTCTACCTGACATACACTGACATACCTATATGACATACACTGAACTACCTATATGACATACACTGACCTACCTGACACACACTGACCTACCTGGCTGACATACACTGACCTACCTGACACACATACACTGACCTACCTGACACACACTGATCTACCTGACACACACACTGACCTACCTGACACACACTGACCTAACTGGCTGACATACACTGACCTACCTGACACACACTGATCTACCTGATACACACTGACCTACCTAACTGACATACACTGACCTACCTGTCCTTGCCCCCTTAAAGCCCAAGTTTATTTATTTAAAATTAGCCAAGGGGCAGTCAAATGCAGCCACTGTGCCCGTCAAATGAAGCCACTGTACCCATCAATTGCAGCCACTGTGCCCCGTCAATTGCAGCCACTGTCCCCAGTCATTTGCAGCCACTGTTCCCCGTCAATTGCAGCCACTGTGCCCCATCATTTGCAGCCACTGTTCCCCGTCATTTGCAGCCACTGTGCCCCATCATTTGCAGCCACTGTTCCCTGTCATTTGCAGCCACTGTGCCCCGTCAATTGCAGCCACTGTGCCCGTCAATTGCAGCCACTGTGCCCCGTCACATGAAGCCACTGTGCCCATCAATTGCAGCCAATCTGCCCCATCACATGAAGCCACTGTGCCCTGTCACTTGCAGCCACTGTTCCCCATCATTTGCAGCCACTGTTCCCCATCATTTGCAGCCACTGTTCCCCGTCATTTGCAGCCAATGTGCCCCGTCAATTGCAGCCACTGTGCCCCGTCATTTGCAGCCGCTGTGCCCTGTCAATTGCAGCCACTGTGCCCATCAAAAGAGAGAGAGAGAAGAGAGGGGGAAATACAAAAAAGAGAGAGAGAGAAAAAGAGAGAGAGAGAGAGAAAAGAAAGAGAGAGAAGAAAGAGAGAGAGAGAAAGAGAGAGAGAGACAGACAGACAGACAGTGACACAAAGTGAGAGAGAAACACCTTTTTTTTCCTTTAATCTTCGTTGTTCTGTCCCAGTCCCAGGCAGCCACCATGGCCGTTATCCAGCGTGACTGGAGGTTGAGGGTGAGGGAGAAGGGGGGTGTCGCCGCGCCGTCTTTCTCCTGACCTCCTGCGGCATATCATTCTGCCTGCTGTCAGTCAGTGGGCGGCACCGCAAACGAAGCACACAAAGTCTGTGTAAACTGCCGCCGCTGCTGTCTGCCTGTCTCAGTTTGATGGCGCAACCCATTTTTTTTCCTTCTCTGACACTCGGGGTACACTCGGGGGACAACTTCACGTTGTCTATTTGGAAAAGATGTTCCGAGCGTTATTCTCTGTCCTCACCGTGCCCACCACTCTTGAATATCCTATTTAACCCAGACATCCCAGATAGCCTTTCTTATGACCGTATGCTACCATGGACCCAGGCAGGACTTTTCCTACTACAACATTTTGTTAACCCAGTGACACGACATTTACTGACTTTTCCTGATTTACAAAGACAGCATCAGATTCCCCAAAAGCTTTTACACTCATACTTACAGATTAGACATTTTTTCTCCACTGGATCTCCTTCTTTGACTTTGGAGAAGCCAACAGACTTTGAGGCCCTATGCGCTCAAGGTCCTCATGAGCCCCAAATGATCTCTACTATCTATAAAATATTTCATGAGGCTGTTCCTATGATGGTAAATAACCACCACTTCATGAGAAAATGGTCTCAGATCTTGCAGCATGACATCTCCTTGTTGGATTGGGGGAGCATTTGGGAGCACACTTCCAGGATTTCTCGAAGTGTGACCCATAAGGAAGCTGCATACAAAGTCCTGATGCACTGGTATAGGACCCCAGATATTCTACACGCCCGCAATCGATTAATCTCAAAACAATGTTGGACATGTAATAATGCTGTAGGCTCTCACTATCATATTTTTTGGGAATGTCCTCCCATTCACCAGTTTTGGCTCTGAGTCCAGAAATTGTTAGAAACACTGATTGGAACCCTGTCCATCTGACGCCCATGCACTATTTGTTAGGTCTCCCTTTTCCTGGTGTTTCTAAGGCTCTCCGCCTACTGATGTCTTTTATTGTATTGGCTGCCAAACGGGTCATTCCTAGGCTATGGTTGTCCACCTCACCCCCAACACTCCCACAACTGCTTACTACTGTGGCTGACATACGTAGAATGGAGCGTCTGACGGCTGTAGTGGAGGGTACGGAGCAGAAATTTTCTGAAACATGGTCAGCATGGGATGATTCTGTATATGGTTTTGAAGGAAATGAACCTAGTTAGTTAACTTCAGTTGCTTACATATTCTTGTGAGATTGTACACTAATTACTTTTCTTTTTGTACAGATCTTTATGTGAGGTTATACAGTATGTTTAGGTTACCTCTATAACTCCTTTACGGATAGGGTAGGAGGTTGTTTCATCTTTTTCTTTATGGGTTTGACTATCTCTCTCCCATTCAAGTCAACAGTTTAATCACATCGCTATTCCTTTATTTGTACAAATTATGTGTGCCTTGTAGTTCTCTAAGACAGTGTATATCAGCATTACTTCAAAATGTTAATGTTTCAAATGTATTTTCTTTTGTATGACTTGCAAAAACTTATAAATAAACAATTAAAAACAAAAAAACAAAAAAAACATGGGTTTAAAATACAAGGCAAATTCCTAAATTATAAGTATGTATTGATTTCTCTTATTCGTATGTGCATCTATCTAATTAAGAAATCAAAGCAGGGAAAAAAAGGAAAAATCATTGCCTCAAGTATTTGGAAGTCACTCCACGTTTAAAAAAAAAAAGACATATATATAAAGTCCAGACAAAATCACTTTCATAATTATTGATTTGTTTACTTCTTACTTTCAACCTAAAATAATTACTAAGACTATAGAGTTGAACACAGTGTAAGGAAATTCAACTGGGAGCAAGTTATACAATGTTTTTGTGTTTTCTCCACTGGATACTGTATCTTAAAGCAGTACTGAGGCCTCAGGATGTCAAAATAACAGCTGGAGCAGAGCAGCAAGAATTTAACTATATTTTTCCACTAGATATACAATGGTCCCTGAGATTGTTTGACTTAAAGCTCTCCATGGAATTGCTCTTGAACTGCAGTGGAAGCCTAAGGCTTGACTGTATCAGTAAGAAAAGAGAATTTGATCGATGTTGGTTGTTGCTGTTTCCTTTGGTTTTTTTCTTATTTTATTGTTTAGCCTCTGATTCTGAGTAAAACTGCTATTATTATTTTGATATACACTATTGACCTTAGAATTTAAATAGACAATCATTTTACATAATTTGGATTTAGAATTATTTTTTTCTGAAAACTTACTATATTTCACAACCAAGGGCCAAATTCTTTTTTTTTTTTTTTCCTTTCCTTTTGCAGTGATGTTGTTTCTCTTTTAATTAGTTCCTAACAGATTTAGTCCATTCCTTTTGGCACATAAGAGTTAGCTTTATTGTTGCTCCATATTTTAAACCCTTAATGAGAAAAGTAAAACAAATCTTAAACCTAGTTTTGCAGCTTAGGCATGTGATAGTAAAACTTTACATATCCGTGTAACTATTTAGTCTAGTCTGTTCAAGTGAATTACCGGCCAGCCCATCAGATCTCTCTGTTTCTCTTTTCTCTGTATTTAAGACGGCCAGGTTTGCCAGCAAATCATGGTCTGATGAAGAAGCTGTAGCTTCCAAATGCATTGCCATTCCTTGCCACTGTAAATAATCACATTTCTGTTCCTGTGACGTCATGACCAGCTGCTTTTTGTTTTCCTGCTTCCTAGTTCCCAGCCTTCTCTTGATCCCTGTAAGATCACACCAGTGCCCCAGGCTGCAAAGGGAAAACAGGACCCCAAATAGGACATTTATGAGACTCCAAGACTGGCGATTTTCACCACATACTGAACTCATCTAATTTAACCTGTGAGTTACTACTTGTTTTTATTAAGTATATGATTTATACTGCACTCGGTCTGCCACCCTTCTGTTCCCATTTCTACACAGTCCATTGCTTCACTCTAAGGGAACTGCCTTCAGGTGCAAATTATACAAGATCTTGGATCATTCATGGGCATTATGTTTTAACAAATGTTTTAATATTATGTGTGCTTACTCACACACATTTTATGTATACCTATATTCCATTTTATCATTTTATGTTATCACCATATCTAGCACCACTGTTCACCCCTGTTTTTACCCCTAATAATGTACCATATTTATCTATTTATCTAATGAATGTGACTTGGGAACAGCTAAATCTCTAAAAAATGAAAATATACATGGACATATCACGCATGCTATGCACCACACACTACTATAATAATAGATATGAAACCTTTTTTTATCCTACCAAAGACACAGTGACACTAAAAATGGCACTGCCATGAGCACTGATATGAATGCTGATGCTAACACAAACACTATAGGGACACAACCACACACATGCTACATCCCTCCCTCACAAAACCACTGTAGTAAATATAAAACCTTTTTTATTGATTTATTTTTATCCTACCAAAAACATTCTTACTGACTATTTTGTTGATTTTTTTTTACTACATTATTTACCATTTCGAATTAACCTCCTCCTCCTTCTACTGCGATACTATAGATACACTTGTATCTTTTTTTTGCCTCAAAGACAGAGGAGTCAGAGATACAGGAGAGCCTTCATAAACAAGTGATCATTGTGAATGGCTAATATAAATGAATACACCTGCACTATGGATATCGAACAATTAACTAAAGATAAAAGCAGCCAGCACTATTTGTTGGTAGCAAATAACAGTAAATAAGAAATAAAATGCAGCACTTTTAACAATAAATAAAGAATAAATTAATAAAAAGTCCATCAGCCAAGTCCATGCAAATTCAATAGAATTTATGGACAAAGATGGCACATCTAATGTGCATATACTATCCCAATAGGAAGAAGGAGAGGAACAAGAAGAATCCTCCACTGGCACCACAGCACACCAGGCCTCTTACCCTCACATATGGTCCACCTTATTATGTGGAGTCAAACAACGCTCAATTGAATACCAGCCACAGTCGGATACTGCAGCAACTTCATGGAAGTAATGGATCCTCTTAAATAATTACTCCAGAGATCTGGGCACCACGACATACATGTTCAGCAGGGTGTTTTTTTTCTTTCATTGACATTTATCCTCAGTGCAGATTATTCTTCAGTGTAGGTGCATCCACCCTTTCCTCTCCAGATCAGTTTTCTGTCTGCTTCTGTATATCTGGGTCAGCAACACTCCTCCAGGCTCTCTCTTAGCCCCTGGTGTGTTCCAATAGAAAGTTCTATGGAACACACCAGGGGCTAAGAGAGAAAACTGATTGGTTTTAGGTTTAATATCAGTTTAAATGATAACACTGGCTTCAGGGTTGTGATAAAATAACACTCCACGTGATAAAATAACAATTAAAGAAAAAATAGAACTATCAATAGAAAAATGTTCACCCCATGTAGAAAAAAGAGATTAAACACCTTAGTGCCATTTACAGTGCCTTGCAAATATATTCACCCCCCTTGGCTTTTTACCTATTTTGTTACATTACAGCCTTTAGTTCAATTTTTTTTAATCTGAATTATATGTGATGGATCAGAACACAATAGTCTAAGTTGGTGAAGTAAAATTAGAAAAATATATACATAAAACTATTTTTCAGAAATTAAAAAATGATAATTGGCATGTGCGTATGTATTCACCTCCTTTGTTATGAAGCCCATAAAAAGCTAACAACACATCACATCACCCAAAGAACACCATCCCTCATTTTCAGCATTTGGAACTGGGAAACTGGTCAGAGTTTATGAAAAGATGGATGGTGCTAAATACAGGGATATTCTTGAGAAAAACCTGTACCACTCTGTGTATGATTTGAGGCTAGAATGGAGGTTCACCTTCCAGTAGGACAATGACCCCAAACACACTGCTAAAGCAACACTTGGTTTAAGGGGAAACATGTAAATGTGTTGGAATGGCCAAGTCAAAGCCCAGACCTCAATCCAATAGAAAATCTGTGGTCAGACTTAAAGCTTGCTGTTCACAAGCGCAAACCATCCAACTTGAAGGAGCTGTTGCAGTTTTACAAGGAGGAATGGGCAAAAATCCCAGTGGTAAGATGTGGCAAGCTCATAGAGACTTCTCCAAAGTGACTTGGAGCTGTGTTAGCCGCAAAAGTATTGACTTTAGGGGGGTGAATAGTTATGCACATTGACTTTTTCTGTTATTTTGTCCTATTTTTTGCTTGCTTCACTTTTGTCTTTAAAGTTGTGGGCATGTTTTGTAAATTAAATGATGCAAATCCTCAAACAATCCATGTTAATTCCAGGTTGTGAGGCAACAAAACACGAAAAATGCCAAGGGGGTGAATACTTTTGCAAGGCACTGTATGTTAGTAAATTAAATGCTTTTTTAACAAGGTGAAAAAAAGTAATAGATTTATAATTATCCTTCTTAGTGAATTGAACCCTTATGCCCTGTACACACGGTTGGATTTTCCGACTGAAAATGTGTGATAGCACCTTGTTGTCGGAAATTCCGACTGTGTGTGGGCTCCATCACACATTTTCCATCGGAATTTCCGACACACAAAGTTTGAGAGCTTGCTATAGAATTTTCCGACAACTAAATCTGTTGTCGGAAATTCTGATCGTGTGTACACAAATCCAACGCACAAAGTGCCACGCATGCTCAGAATAAATTAAGAGACAAAAGCTATTGGCTACTGCCCCATTTATAGTCCCGATGTACGTGTATTACGTCACCGCGAACGAACGGATTTTCCGACAACTTTGTGTGACCGTGTGTATGCAAGACAAGTTTGAGCCAACATCCGTCGGAAAAAATCCATGGATTTTGTTGTTGGAATGTCCGATCAATGTCGTGTGTACGTGGCATAAGAATGTAAAACAGCATTAACAAGCTCTGAAAAGGATACATATCTCCATAACCGCTTCAGCCTTTCAAATTGTACACATTGGCTGGTTAAACAATTTGCCCAGTTTTTCTTTGCTGCAGTTATAATACATAAACTTTCTCAGCCTTTAGTTCAAAACAGACACCATCCGACGTGTCCGCCATAATGGCGCAGTCCCAATAAAAATCGGCGCCATTACTAATAAAAAAAATTAATAATAAAAATGCCATAAAACTATGCTCTATTTTGTAGATGCTATAACTTTTGCGCAAACCAATCAATATACGCTTATTGCGATTTTTTTAACAAAAATAAAATATGCAGAAGAATACATATCGGCCTAAACTGAGGAAAAAAATAGTTTTTTTTATATATTTTGGGGGATATTTATTATAGCAAAAAGTAAAAAATAATGCATTTTTTTCAAAATTGACAATTTTTTTGTTTATAGTGCAAAAAAATAAAAACCGCAGAGGTGATCAAATACCACCAAAAGAAAGCCCTATTTGTAGGAAAAAAGGACCGCAATTTTGTTTGGGTGCAATGTCGCACGACAGCACAATTGTCAGTTAAAGCGACGCAGTGCTGAATCGCAAAAAGTGCTCTGGTCAGGAAGGGAGTAAAATCTTCCGGGGCTGAAGCAGTTAAAAGAGAGTCTTTCTCTGAGTTTGGAGTCAATGAGGATGGCAAACGTGATCAACTTCTCCAGCTCAGTGGGTATATCTCGGGCTGCTATCTCATTCTTGATGGAATCCGAGAGACCATGAGAAAAAGCAGCCACGAGGGCCTAATTTTTCCAAGCAACCTCTGCTGCCAGAGTATGGAATTCAATGGTGTAGTTGGCAACAGTTCTCGTACTCTGTTTGATGGACATGAGGCACTTGACAGCAGAAGCGGAGTGTGTGGGAACGTCAAATACCCTTTTAAAGCAGGCCACAAACTCAGGGTAACTCAATACAACAGGTTTTTGCATCTCCCATAGAGGGTTTGCCCAGGCCAAGGCTCACTCAGAAAGCAAAGATATCACGAAACCTACTTTGCTTCTGTCCATGGGAAATTCCTGGGGCAGCATCTCAAAGTATATCTCAACCTGGTTGAGAAACACTCTGCATTGAACTGGATCACTCCCCAAATCGCTGGGGAAACGAAGCAGAACCAGACATACCTGTTATAGAGGTAATAGTCGAGGAGGATGCCTGCACAGAGACTGGTGCAGCAGCAGGGATAGCCTGCAACTCAGGTTGTACCGGAACAGCCAGAGTGGGAGATTCCAGGTGAGCCATGCGACTCAGGAGCGTTTGTAATGCTATAGCAAACTGATCCATGCAGTGATCTTGCTCATCCAATCTGAAAAAAATATTACCAACAAGTGGATTGACTGTAACTTCTGAATTCATGTCCTTCGCCTACTGTCAGAAACCATGAAATCAGACCGAGACAGAAATGCAGTTAAATCACACTTGTTTAATAATAAAAGTAAAAAGAACAAACGTATTCAAAACATAGAACTAGATGAATTGGAAAAGAGGAAACCAGAAATTCAAAAGCACCACGTCCCAACAATTAAATTTAAGAGAAAAATAAGGGCTTTGAGGCCGTATATTGGCCCCAGGGACTTTTGAACGGTGCTGAAGTCAATGAAGTGAAAAGTATAAGATAAAACACATCTTTTATTAGGTACTTTTTAAAAGAACAGACATTTCATCACAAAGTGACATTAGGCAATAAATGTACAAAGCAAATACAAAAGGTATTGACATAGATGCAGAGATTAATACCACTCTCTCAACATGTTTCGCTTTCCTAAGCTTCTTCAGGAGATGTATTGTGGTATTGTAATCAACTATAAAGATAGAAATATATAAATATTACATGTCTGCTAATAAATTACAATTTCATAAATTTATATTAGTTTGATCATAACAAAAATGAAAATATATGTATGAAAAGGGCATATTTAGACAAAATTAATATATGTACAACAGAGTATATCAAGAGAAAAAAAAAAAAAAAAAAAAATTATATATATAACATTAGAGACTGCTATGCGATCTTACCCGCAGAGAAAAAACTATATACTGAGAGAAGAATTTGTACTTGATTGGTGTTTTGCTCTTCAGTCTGAAAACCACTGAGAAGGCATGCAGAGAGGCATAAAAATTAAATTAAAAAAAATTGGTGAATGGATGAGATTCTCTAAAAAGAGAAGCAAATCAAATACAAGAGTATTAATATTGTTGGTATAGAGAAACTCTATAATAGAATTGGCTAATGTAAATACTGAATGTATGAATGAAAAAAATCATCCAAAGATGAACGTATACTGATATACCTTTAGTGGAATCAATTCATAAGTAAAAATTACATCCGAAGGATGGTAAGGAGCCAGATTGCTAAATCGGTGGTACTTATAGTGCAGCAGGACGGCAGTGGAATGGGCAGCACACAGGACCAGACCGCTGACCAATCGTTAGTCGGCAACTGAACCTAAAAGTTCATCTGCAGCCTGCCACCAAAGTAACCTAAAAATATATAAATAAAACATAAGCTAAGCTTGGATTTCTAAATTTCAATCACATCAAAGGACGAGTTTCTGATAAAGGATTCAGAAGACATCAAGACAACTTACTATTGATGGTTAACATCGATCTTAGCAGCGCTCATATGAATAACCTCCGTCTGCCCAGCATATCACCAAACAGTAATGACAGAGATTGGCAGGAGATTCCCCGCTTTTAAACCCCTCCAGCATGACGGCGTCTGACTCGCCGTCACGCTGCGGACCGAAAAAAGACAACTGCGCATGCGCCCGTGTCCCGGCTTCATAATGAATGAAAAACGTCAGCCGCGTCTGACCGGCGCGACTGAATCGCGGCCATTTTTGAAAATCCAGTGCCAGAAGTAGTGAACTACGGAAGCCGCTGAGGCTAAATATTAATCCTATGGATAAATGCATTGGCGGCATCATATAAATGAGTCTGATCAGCGGTCATCTTTAGGAGATCAGATGTTTCAAAAGTAAGCGCCACCTGAGCCAAAGGACCGAGGGCAAATTCAAAAGAAACAGAAGGGGAAAAGGACAGCAGCACTAGTTGTCAATTAAAGGGCAACCCAGCACACGGGACATTGATTAGGACCTAACATGCTGAGTGCCCCGGGTGTCCGTACATGCCAAAAAAAAAAAAAAAAAAAAACAATGACAAGCAGACTGAAGAGTGATTAAAAAACACCAGTTCTATCGCATACAGAAAATTTGTTAAAAAGGAGAGGTAAACATCATAAATATAAAAATGCAGAAAAATATTATGTAATGGTATCGTAAATATTGACATATAAACACCAAAACAATTAAATCAATTAATATAGCAGATCAAATGCATAAAAAAAAAAAAAAAAAAAAAAAAAAAAACAATTAAAGAAAAGGTTTAAAACTCAAAACATCATTTAGGCCTGGATATTGCAAAGCATTCAAAGTAAAAATCCACTTGGTCTCGCGTTGCAATAGGGTCTTATCATAATCACCCCCTCTTTCATTAGGGGGGGCATACTCAAGGGCATAGAAGTGCATTTTGCTATCGTCGAACTGGTGGCATAGACCCATGTGTCGGCTTATAGGAGTTTCCATCTTTTTCTTATTCACTAGGGAGACATGGTCTCTAATTCGATGGAAAAAGGGACGTTTGGTTTTCCCTATGTAAAATGCATTACATTCACATAACATTATGTAGACAACGCCGATGGATTGGCATGTGACAATGAAGTTAGGGTTGTATAATTGTCCATTTGGGAGAATAATATTACGGGATGCATAAATATACCTGCAAAAGTCACATTTGTGGCAGGGTTTGGTACCTTTGTTTTTGGTAGTGGTTACAGGCAGGGAGGCATGGTGGCTGTGGACAATGTGATCTCTGAGTGACCGAGATCGTCGATAAGTGATCTCTGGATGATCTTTTAGATGTTTGGACACTTTAGGGTCACCCATCAACAAGTACCAGTGCTTTTGTAGCAACTCACGCACTTGCTGATGTTGCCCAGAAAAAGTAGTAATGACTCTTAGGCCTGGGTCTGACTTTGGTTTAGAGCATCCATGAATTAATTGGCTACGGTTGCTTTTTTTGGCCCTAACGTAGGCTCGTTTAAGGCATTTATTGCTATAGCCACGTGCCTTAAGGCGTTCTCTCAGTGCCCTGGCCTCGGATTCAAAAAGGACATTGTCACTACAATTTCTCCTCAGTCTTAAATATTGTCCATAGGGGACATTGTTAATGAGTGGTAGGGGATGTGAACTGGTAGCGTGCAGGAGTGAATTTCCTGCTGATAATTTACGAAAAAGAGTGGTTCCGATGGTTCTATCAGGATTAATGAAAAGGGTAATATCTAAGAAAGTTAAACTGGATTGGTTTGCCTCCATGGTAAAGGTGAGGTTGTAGGAGTTGATTTTCAATCCCTCAAAGAAGCGAGAAAGGTCCTCTCTGCTGCCTGTCCAAATAAAGAACACATCGTCAATATACCGTTTCCAAATCGGTATATTTTCCACCAGGGCCTGCATGTCTTCCTTGAAGAACAATTTTTGCTCCCACTCCCCCAGGTACAGGTTCGCATAAGAGGGGGCACATCTGGTCCCCATAGCGACCCCCTGCACCTGGAGGTAGTGGGAGCGTGCAAATAGGAAGATGTTATTGGTAAGGATAAAACTCAGGAGGTCCAGAATGAACCTTCTGTAAGTCTGAGGGACATCGCCATCGTGGGAAATAAAGCCCTCTACAACTGCCACCCCCAAGTCATGGGGGATGGAGTTGTAGAGGGCTTCCACATCCAACGCCACAAGCCATGCTTCCTCTGGAACGGTAACACCGTCCAGAGTCCGAAGAAGTTCATTGGTGTCTTGCAGGTATGATGTAAGGCCTTCCACATGGGGCCTGAGAAATTCATCTATGAGTTGACTCGCATTTTCAGTGAGTGATCCGTTTCCGGACACTATCGGTCGGCCAGGGGGATTTATTATGTCCTTATGTACCTTGGGGAGGGCGTACAGTGTGGGAATCCGAGGACAGGGCACATTGAGAAACTCCCATGTTGGTTTAGTAATCAGACCCTGGTGGTAGGCTGTTCCAATTAATTTTCTATAGCGTATGGTCATATTGGTAACATGTGTCTCAGTTACTTTTTTATACCAGTTTCGGTTTTGTAGAAGGCGTAAGACCATCGATTCGTATTGTTCTATGGTCATCACTACTAGATTGCCTCCCTTGTCTGAGGGTTTAACCACCAGACGCGGGTCTGACTGTAGTGATTTTAAGGCCAGTTTTTGTTCGCTTGTGAGATTCGAATGTTTTAGGCCCTTCCATTTGGTCTTACAGATGTCCTCTGTGACCTGATGGATAAACGCCCAGACATTGGGATTACTCTGTGGTGTGGGGAACGTTTTTGATTTAGGTCTGTATTCCTTGGGTCTAAATGGTACTATTAAGGGGAAGGCGCATGTCCCGTGATCGGGAGAATCATCCCGGTCAAGGGCCTGAGCTTCCAAGAGGTCTATTTGATCTATGTGTCCCTCGTCCCAAAGTTGCATAAGGTCTTCCATTGCTTTAATTTCATTTAATGTAATATTTTCCACTATGGGTTTAACATGAGATGGCGTAGAGCTGGATTGTATGGGTTTGTCAAAAATAATGCGAAGCATTAGTTTACGAACGAATAAATTGAGATCTTTTATCAGTTCAAACTGATCAATTTTCTGTGTCGGACAAAAGGTTAAACCTAACTCTAAGACAGAAATTTGATCAGCGCTCAGAGGAATGGAAGATAAATTAATTATTTCAAATTTTTGGCCTGTTTCTGAAGGCCCTCCAGGGCCGTCATTTTCTTCGACTCGTGTACTGGTTGAGTAAAGATAGGAGCCGGACGAAAATCCGACTGACTAGTGGATTCATTGGTGTTGGTATTTGAAGGTGCCGTTGTTAAAGGTAATGGAGTACTTAAATGGGTATTAGAAAGGGTGTCCCGGTGTCCCAGTGCGTGTGAGGGATTGTTAATTTTTGCCGTAATGGCTCTAGTATGGATCGGTGTGCGATTGGTGTTTTGGTGCCGCTTACTTGACCCAATGGGTGCATTCCCACTGCCGTTCGTGCGCTTGGAGGATCCAAAATCTTTAGAGCCTTCTTGTGCCTGTGAAGAGAGGGAGGAAGCAGAGGAGATATCAGAGTCATTAGATTCTGAAGGGACATCTCTAGAGGTTCGCATTTTAGTATTGCGTCTCTTGTTAGTTTTATTTTGTGTCCAAGCATAAGCTTGATTATTATCATATGATACCTTATCTCTTAGAAATTTCTTTTCCTTAGTTTTTAAAATTTCGGCTACATAGGTCTCTATATGCGTTTTGAGATTGCTTTCCCGACTAGAAAAAAGCTCACTTGAGACAATCGAACTGTTTTCAGCATATAATTTTTCTATTTCCTTGTCTAAAGAGGTTAATTCGTCGTTATAATAGCCACAAAGTAGTTCCATCATTTTCATCGAGCATAGTTGAAGATTGGTTTCCCAATTTGTTCTAAAGTCTTGTTCTAATTTGCTCACCGTGGGGAATATTTGGATCCTCAAACCCCATGGGGCAATTTGATCGTCCAGATATTTCTGAAAATACCATTTGTTCCAATACACTCTTGCTTTTTTTTCCAACATTCGTTGAAGACGAAGAAAAAAACGGTCCATTGATAGACCACCCCCAGTAGCATTCTGGGATTTGTGGATCTGGTCCATAAATCCTTCGAATGCATTACCACAATAGTTAGCCATATGCACGAAGATAGAAGCCAAATGATAAATAAAATAAAATAAAATAAAATAAAAAGTAAACTTAATGAAAACAAAAATAATAATAATAGAAAAGAAAAATTTAAACACAAAATACAATAAATATGGGTCCAAAAATTGGTCAATATAATAGGTAAATAATATATCTACATGACAATTTGAGATTCCTCAGCTTCCTAAGGGGGATAGGTGGGTAACACCTCAATTTAGAACTAGATGAATTGGAAAAGAGGAAACCAGAAATTCAAAAGCACCACGTCCCAACAATTAAATTTAAGAGAAAAATAAGGGCTTTGAGGCCGTATATTGGCCCCAGGGACTTTTGAACGGTGCTGAAGTCAATGAAGTGAAAAGTATAAGATAAAACACATCTTTTATTAGGTACTTTTTAAAAGAACAGACATTTCGTCACAAAGTGACATTAGGCAATAAATGTACAAAGCAAATACAAAAGGTATTGACATAGATGCAGAGATTAATACCACTCTCTCAACATGTTTCGCTTTCCTAAGCTTCTTCAGGAGATGTATTGTGGTATTGTAATCAACTATAAAGATAGAAATATATAAATATTACATGTCTGCTAATAAATTACAATTTCATAAATTTATATTAGTTTGATCATAACAAAAATGAAAATATATGTATGAAAAGGGCATATTTAGACAAAATTAATATATGTACAACAGAGTATATCAAGAGAAAAAAAAAAAAAAATTATATATATAACATTAGAGACTGATATGCGATCTTACCCGCAGAGAAAAAACTATATACTGAGAGAAGAATTTGTACTTGATTGGTGTTTTGCTCTTCAGTCTGAAAACCACTGAGAAGGCATGCAGAGAGGCATAAAAATTAAATTAAAAAAAATTGGTGAATGGATGAGATTCTCTAAAAAGAGAAGCAAATCAAATACAAGAGTATTAATATTGTTGGTATAGAGAAACTCTATAATAGAATTGGCTAATGTAAATACTGAATGTATGAATGAAAAAAATCATCCAAAGATGAACGTATACTGATATACCTTTAGTGGAATCAATTCATAAGTAAAAATTACATCCGAAGGATGGTAAGGAGCCAGATTGCTAAATCGGTGGTACTTATAGTGCAGCAGGACGGCAGTGGAATGGGCAGCACACAGGACCAGACCGCTGACCAATCGTTAGTCGGCAACTGAACCTAAAAGTTCATCTGCAGCCTGCCACCAAAGTAACCTAAAAATATATAAATAAAACATAAGCTAAGCTTGGATTTCTAAATTTCAATCACATCAAAGGACGAGTTTCTGATAAAGGATTCAGAAGACATCAAGACAACTTACTATTGATGGTTAACATCGATCTTAGCAGCGCTCATATGAATAACCTCCGTCTGCCCAGCATATCACCAAACAGTAATGACAGAGATTGGCAGGAGATTCCCCGCTTTTAAACCCCTCCAGCGTGACGGCGTCTGACTCGCCGTCACGCTGCGGACCGAAAAAAGACAACTGCGCATGCGCCCGTGTCCCGGCTTCATAATGAATGAAAAACGTCAGCCGCGTCTGACCGGCGCGACTGAATCGCGGCCATTTTTGAAAATCCAGTGCCAGAAGTAGTGAACTACGGAAGCCGCTGAGGCTAAATATTAATCCTATGGATAAATGCATTGGCGGCATCATATAAATGAGTCTGATCAGCGGTCATCTTTAGGAGATCAGATGTTTCAAAAGTAAGCGCCACCTGAGCCAAAGGACCGAGGGCAAATTCAAAAGAAACAGAAGATCACTTATCGACGATCTCGGTCACTCAGAGATCACATTGTCCACAGCCACCATGCCTCCCTGCCTGTAACCACTACCAAAAACAAAGGTACCAAACCCTGCCACAAATGTGACTTTTGCAGGTATATTTATGCATCCCGTAATATTATTCTCCCAAATGGACAATTATACAACCCTAACTTCATTGTCACATGCCAATCCATCGGCGTCGTCTACATAATGTTATGTGAATGTAATGCATTTTACATAGGGAAAACCAAACGTCCCTTTTTCCATCGAATTAGAGACCATGTCTCCCTAGTGAATAAGAAAAAGATGGAAACTCCTATAAGCCGACACATGGGTGTATGCCACCAGTTCGACGATAGCAAAATGCACTTCTATGCCCTTGAGTATGCCCCCCCTAATGAAAGAGGGGGTGATTATGATAAGACCCTATTGCAACGCGAGACCAAGTGGATTTTTACTTTGAATGCTTTGCAATATCCAGGCCTAAATGATGTTTTGAGTTTTAAACCTTTTCTTTAATTGTTTTTTTTTTTTTTTTTTTTTTTTTTTTTTTTTTTATGCATTTGATCTGCTATATTAATTGATTTAATTGTTTTGGTGTTTATATGTCAATATTTACGATACCATTACATAATATTTTTCTGCATTTTTATATTTATGATGTTTACCTCTCCTTTTTAACAAATTTTCTGTATGCGATAGAACTGGTGTTTTTTAATCGCTCTTCAGTCTGCTTGTCATTGTTTTTTTTTTTTTTTTTTTTTTTGGCATGTACGGACACCCGGGGCACTCAGCATGTTAGGTCCTAATCAATGTCCCGTGTGCTGGGTTGCCCTTTAATTGACAACTAGTGCTGCTGTCCTTTTCCCCTTCTGTTTCTTTTGAATTTGCCCTCGGTCCTTTGGCTCAGGTGGCGCTTACTTTTGAAACATCTGATCTCCTAAAGATGACCGCTGATCAGACTCATTTATATGATGCCGCCAATGCATTTATCCATAGGATTAATATTTAGCCTCAGCGGCTTCCGTAGTTCACTACTTCTGGCACTGGATTTTCAAAAATGGCCGCGATTCAGTCGCGCCGGTCAGACGCGGCTGACGTTTTTCATTCATTATGAAGCCGGGACACGGGCGCATGCGCAGTTGTCTTTTTTCGGTCCGCAGCGTGACGGCGAGTCAGACGCCGTCACGCTGGAGGGGTTTAAAAGCGGGGAATCTCCTGCCAATCTCTGTCATTACTGTTTGGTGATATGCTGGGCAGACGGAGGTTATTCATATGAGCGCTGCTAAGATCGATGTTAACCATCAATAGTAAGTTGTCTTGATGTCTTCTGAATCCTTTATCAGAAACTCGTCCTTTGATGTGATTGAAATTTAGAAATCCAAGCTTAGCTTATGTTTTATTTATATATTTTTAGGTTACTTTGGTGGCAGGCTGCAGATGAACTTTTAGGTTCAGTTGCCGACTAACGATTGGTCAGCGGTCTGGTCCTGTGTGCTGCCCATTCCACTGCCGTCCTGCTGCACTATAAGTACCACCGATTTAGCAATCTGGCTCCTTACCATCCTTCGGATGTAATTTTTACTTATGAATTGATTCCACTAAAGGTATATCAGTATACGTTCATCTTTGGATGATTTTTTTCATTCATACATTCAGTATTTACATTAGCCAATTCTATTATAGAGTTTCTCTATACCAACAATATTAATACTCTTGTATTTGATTTGCTTCTCTTTTTAGAGAATCTCATCCATTCACCAATTTTTTTTAATTTAATTTTTATGCCTCTCTGCATGCCTTCTCAGTGGTTTTCAGACTGAAGAGCAAAACACCAATCAAGTACAAATTCTTCTCTCAGTATATAGTTTTTTCTCTGCGGGTAAGATCGCATAGCAGTCTCTAATGTTATATATATAATTTTTTTTTTTTTTTTTTTTTTTCTCTTGATATACTCTGTTGTACATATATTAATTTTGTCTAAATATGCCCTTTTCATACATATATTTTCATTTTTGTTATGATCAAACTAATATAAATTTATGAAATTGTAATTTATTAGCAGACATGTAATATTTATATATTTCTATCTTTATAGTTGATTACAATACCACAATACATCTCCTGAAGAAGCTTAGGAAAGCGAAACATGTTGAGAGAGTGGTATTAATCTCTGCATCTATGTCAATACCTTTTGTATTTGCTTTGTACATTTATTGCCTAATGTCACTTTGTGACGAAATGTCTGTTCTTTTAAAAAGTACCTAATAAAAGATGTGTTTTATCTTATACTTTTCACTTCATTGACTTCAGCACCGTTCAAAAGTCCCTGGGGCCAATATACGGCCTCAAAGCCCTTATTTTTCTCTTGTATTCAAAACATAGTCAAAGTTCAGTAACCGGAACGGATTATCAGCCAAGCCAGGAGTCAGGGATCAAAGTAGTGGAACAGCAAGCAGGATCTGTAGCCTGAGGGGGATGTCAGCAAAGCCAGTCTTTAAAACAGGAACGCAGGAGATCTTTCTTGTTTCTTGTGATGTGACCAAGGCGAAGGCAGAGCTCCTCTGGACTGGACAGCTTAAGTAGGCAGGACTGATGAGCAGGATCAACTTCAGGTAACTGTGGAGAGAGATGGGAGCTATCTGAGTGGCCAGCTCAGAGAAGGAAGGGCTGAGCCCAGCCCTGACAAAATGATTATCTGAGGGAGGTGGCGTTCCTTAAAACTTGTTTCCTTCAGAAGGGATATGCAACTAATACACTTGATTTGGTCATTGCTGATGTTGGTTCGAAGGAAAGAGAGGATTTATTAAAACTAAGAATGAAAAATAATAATGCTGATTTCTCTTCTCGTTTTTCGTTTTTCACCACTTATTCGAAACAACATTTTTCTATCAAAAAGATCCTTAGAAAACATTACTAGATCCTTTACATCCAGAGCACCCTAGGGTTACCTACAGGGTTGCCCCCCCTCTTATGCCCCGTACACACGGTCGGACTTTGTTCGGACATTCCGACAACAAAATCCTAGGATTTTTTCCGATGGATGTTGGCTCAAACTTGTTTTGCGTACACACGGTCGCACAAAGTTGTTGGAATTTCCGATCGCCAACCACGCATTCACGTACACCACGTACGACGAGACTAGAAAAGGCCAGTTCAGAACCAAGCGCGGCACCCTTTGGGCTCCTTTTGCTAATCTCGTGTTAGTAAAAGTTTGGTGAGAGACGATTCACGCTTTTTCAGACTTGTGGTTTTCAGTTCGTTTTCTGCCATTCAGTTTGTGCTTGTGGGTTTGTATCTGCTCTTCAGTGCGTGCAAGCAAGCTACTCGTGACTTGGATTAGTCATTGTGTTCTTGTTCGTTCGTTGCTGTTTTTCAGGTCGCTCTTCACAGGCCTTGCTGTTCTTCAGTGCGTTCTGTTACTTCGTTCTGAGCAGCCGACCGTTTTCTAGCCATGTTGCGTATACGTACTCCTCGTAGAGTTCGTGCTGTGCGGGGGCTTGGTGTTGGGGTCCTGACCTTGACACAAGTCCAGTCCATGAACAGGGTGGGGAGGAGTTAATGGACCAAGAATTGGTTGCTTCAGCGTGACCAGTTCTCTCATATGCCTTTGCTCCGTGAGATCCGTGAGAATAATCCTGATGATTTCAGGAACTTTCTCCGGATGACGGACCCCGTATTTTACTGTTTGTTGGCTTCGCTGACCCCCTATATCAGCAGGCAGGATACCTGCATGAGGCAAGCCATCACTCCGGAGCAGAAGCTCGTCGCTACCCTGCGGTACTTGGCGACAGGGAGAAGCCTGCAGGACTTGAAGTTCTCGACAGGCATCTCCCCCCAGGCTCTGGGTATCATTATCCCAGAGACCTGTTCTGCCATCATCCAGGTACTGCAGAAGGAGTATATGAAGGTAAGATTTTTATCCTTTAATATCACATTTTATTGTATATAATGTTTGCTAATGTATTGTATTTCTTTCCTCATTCGCTAATTACCATGATTGTAATAGGCTGTGAATGTCCCCTTTGTCCTCATGCATGCTGGATTTTTATGTAATTAATTTTTTAGGTCCTTCATACAGATTGTCCTTCAATAACTTCCCCAGCATGTTCTCCTGCCTTATATTCACCTCATGTAGTCACATAACAATGTATTTTGTCAGCTCCATGGTAGTGCTTTACCCCAAACACCCCCTAAAATGTTTTGAAATGTGATTTTTGCTTTAAATTCAGGCAGAGTGCCAGAGGCTTTTTTTTTGTGGTGTCCCCAAATCATTTTGAACCCTCCCTCCCCCCAACTGCTAAGTCAGCTGATCCCAATTCTCTATCTATCCTCAATCGTCTATCTGCTGACTTTGCCAAACCCATACACACTATACCCATCTCTTTACTGGTCAGATTTATGGATGAATTCCCCAAAGCATGCAGTGCAAGGGCCTGCCTGTATACTTTCAAATGGTACTGTTTAAAGTTTTTAGATCCTATTATTATCTTGATAAGTAATAACAGAATGTCCAAATGTGCTCAAATGTGTACAGTGTGTATTTATATCTTTGTATTCTGACACTTCTTACCTGTCCAGTGGGCTGCCAATAGTGTAACTAAGGAGGGGCTGTTCCAAGTAATACCCTGTATTTAGGCATTCATCTCTCATTGAAGTGGATAGGGTTACCTGTCCAAGATTTCCACACCCCCATAATGTTAGAAATGGCCCATGAGAGGGGGGGGGGAATATGATAGGTGTACCTTATACTTTGGTGTTGTTAAATTCCCCTTAATAAATGCTATCTGGAGGTTGGCCAAGAATGTTTGTGTCTAATCTGCTTGCCTGGTTTATGTGCAAAAATATTAATTTATTTTTGTTTTATTCAACAGTTTCCTTCCACGCCACAGGAATGGCAGACTGTGGCCTCCCACTTTGCCGAACGGTGGGACTTTCCTAACTGCGGAGGGGCAATTGATGGGAAACACGTCCACATCCTCCCACCACCCAACTTGGGGTCGTACTATTTCAACTATAAGGGGTTCAATAGTATTGTGATGTTGGCGGTGGTGTCGGCTAATTACGACTTCTTGTATGTGGACGTGGGGAAGAATGGCTGGATGTCCGATGGTGGAGTCATCGCCCAGACGGAGTTCTACAGGCGTCTCCAGAATGGCAGCTAGGACTTGCCACCTCCAGAGGACAATGTGGAAGGACTCCCATTCATGTTCGTTGCTGATGAAGCGTTTGCGCTGGGGGACCATCTTATGCGGCCATTCCCTATGAGGACCCTCACCCCGGAACAGAGGGTTTTTAATTACCAGCTGGCCAGAGCCTGAAGAGTGGTGGAGAACACATTTGGAATCCTGGCCAGCCGGTTCCGCCTATTTCTGACACCCATCCATATGGCGGAGTATAAACTTAATCATATAATCCTGGCATGCTGTATTCTCCATAACTTTTTACGCAAACATTCTGCCAACTATGCTGGCTCAGTTGGGCCAGAGGCCGGAATGATTCATGAAACAACACTGACGGTGCTTGAAAGTGTTTTGAATAACATCATTGATGTTTTTATTGGGTTTTTCCAATTCTAAATTACACCCCATGATCTCCCCGATCAGGATCTGGGCACTTTCTGATGTGAAAGGATCTGGATCCACAACATCACAATCACCTAAAAAGAGAGAAACCCAAAAAAAAGTATCAAAAATATGCCGGCATCCTTCTCTTACCTGACCCTGTGGTCGCAGACACTCACCTGTTGTGGTGACAATTTCCACCACATCTTCTTCCTCCTCCTGCACTTCTTGGGTTGGTGGGATTTCACCTTCTTCCAGAGATGGGGGGTCTGTGTTCTCCTCGGATGAGGGGTGTCCTCCGAATCTTTTATCCCCTATGTTCAAAAAAAATGCTATACTTAGCACACAGTGATTTGATGGCAGAACTATAAATAGGAAACATTGCTTGGAAGTGGGGCACAATTGTCTATTTTGGCAGAGTTCCAAAATGTGGCATTTTCAGTGTCCTTTGTCAAGCTTCAATACTTTACCTGTTTGGTACAAGCTTCACAGATGTAGCCACCCCCTATAGTATACACTGGAGCACCTGTGTGGCCCCCTAATAAAAATGGTGTTCTTGTGTCCCACACTAGTGCTCCAGTGTCCAGATGTGAAAACAGCTGCTGAGTGTCCTCTCCTTTTAAACAGAATCTATTTTGCATTTCATTCTAGTAACAAAGCCATCTACACAACCAAAATAGTTTATGACAAGTAGGGCGTAAAAATTGTGGCCAAATGCATATGGCCTAAACAATGGTGTTTTATAGTCCGAAAGAAAAATGTTTGATACGAACGAATAATGTACCCATGAACATGAAATTTGCCATGTAAAAATGTAGACTTGTAAGAAAAGCACATGGAGCAGCACGAACGTAATAAACATAAAGAATAGGAACACAGGACAACTACTTACTTTTTTGCAGCACTTTCCGGATCTTTCTGTACTGCTCATGTTCTCGTAATTTGAGGTCCGACCACCGCTTCCTGAGCTGATCTTTCGATCGTCGTACCCCGAAATTCCTGTGCAGACTCTTCACCACTTTCGCCATGATCTTGGCCTTTCTGACATTGGGGTTGGGGTAAGGTCCATACTTCCCCTCATAGTCGGCCCTCTTCAGGATGTCGACCATCTCCAACATCTCCCCAAAGGACATATTTGAGGCCTTAAATCTCCTTCTGGATCGGGACATTTCAGGCTCCGGGCTTTTCTCCCCCTCCTCCTCGTTGTTATAATTAGCATGCACTTGCTGTGTCTCCGCCATGTGCTCTTCCCCCACTGCGCTGAACGAAAAGGGGCGGGGAATAGACTAGAAAGAACGTCAGGGGCGGGCGGAGTTACACGCATGCGCAGTGTGTATAAAGCGTAGCACGCGTGCAAATTACGTACAATCTGTGAGCGGAGGAAGTAGCATCGAAAGCGCCGATCGTGATAACGAAGGTAAGATCTAAACTTGGGCCTATACTGCTTCGAAATTGAAGCCTATATTGTAACAAGATTAGGAGAGTTTCCCTGACCTTAGGGTTTGTCTTGTGTTTTGTCTTGCAGAGAAAATGGATGGGTTCAATGACCACAATTTCCTCCCCCTGTTCATAGACAAATACAGGGAGCTGCCCTGTCTGTGGCAGGTGAGACACCCCCATTATAATAATAAACAAAAGAGGCAGGCAGCGCTGGAGAAACTGCTGGAGTTGGTGAAGCCGGTGGTCCCCACAGCAACCATCCCCTATTTAAAAACCAAAATTGGTGGCCTGAGGAGCACTATGGTACTATGAGAGACTGCGATTTCTGTCAGACCACACTGAAGTCAGGGAATCCCTCTCCACTCTTCCTTCCACTCTTCCTTCCACCCCAGCTGAGGCTTCCGATGTCCAACCTGAGCCTTCCAGCCAGGAAGAAATGGAGGAGCCCAGCTTGAGTCAGGTATAGCATTGTTCTACAGATTTCTGGTCAATAAATAAATGATGTTTACTAGATGTTATTATTGATCACTAATTGCTGATTGCAAAAAGTGTTTTACATATCAATAGACAGTAGTGGGCACCTAAAATTGGGACAAGAAAGAAAACTGCTGGGCTCAGAAGGATAGTCTGTTATATTTGTTAACATTCAATTTGCAACAGTCAGGAGGTGACAATTGTGTGTGATTGATGAATAAAAAACTAAAACTATGTCCCTTTTTCATACACAGGAAGACCTCAGCCAGGAGGAGGTTGTGGAATGTGGCAGCCAGGAGGAGGCAGGAATTAGTGGCAGCCAGGAGGAGGCGGGGCTAAGTGTCAGCCAAGAGAAGCCTGGGACCAGCCGCAGCCTGACTGCATCGCAGGTTCCTCCCCTCCGCCTTCCATCAAAAGAGCGATCAAGACGACTCCCATGCAGGATTCAGCGCTCAGGCTCATTCAGGAGGCTTCTGCGTCCCTCCGAGCCTTACCCACTCCTGAAGAGGCCTTTGCCTGCATGGCTGCCACAAAACTGCAGGGCATGCAGGAGGGTCAACGCAAGCTGTGTGAGGACCTTCTTTATAAAGTCCTAAGTAAGGGGGTGAGTGGGGAACTAACACCCAAGACCGACGTGATTGAGTTGGACCATCCTCCTCCTCCTCCTCCTCCTGCTGCCACAACTCCACCACCAGAGCCACCGCGTGGAAGGAAGCGTGGAAGGAAGACCAGAGAGTGATGACCCTGGGTTCAGTCTGGTCTGACAAAAGCTGAAGTCTCTTGCATGACCACAGCCTGGGGACACAGATGTCATCTGCTGCTTTCCGTATCTCTGGGACTTCTGGACCAGACTGCCCTCCCTTAGATAAGGACTCCTCAGGCCACCAATTTTGCTTGAAAATAATTGATGTGTGCCCTGAGGGTCCAAGGCTTCACCCATATCTGCAGTTTCTCCAGCGTTGCCTCCCTCTTTGTTTAGTTGTGAGCCCTTAATAAAAGTAATTTTTTGGAAGATTATACTCTCCTATGTGTGTTTTCATCCAAAAAGGACAGTTTGTTGGTGACGATTCAGGTACATTTCTAACATAAAATGTGAAGTTAACAAGGGACAACACCACCAAACAATCTTCTACAGATTAAATAGAACAACATATCAATGGTGTTGTGGTAACTTGACACAAAAAACACACACAAAAATTTTCCGGAGTACAAATAAAAATCACAAAAACAAAAAATAAGCCTTGATAAAAAGACAAACCAAAAAATAAATAATCGGACTTAAAAAACAAAAAAAAAAAAAAAAAAAAAATGTTGTCAGATGTGACAAATCAAAATATATTGAGGGAATCCCGAAAAATAGTAAAGAAAGAAGTTTGTGAGAAGTGTGTGTGAATATGAGCAGCAAAACTACTTAATTCTTGTCACATTATAAAGAAGAAGAGAGTGCGCTGTATTAAAACATTTTTCTTTTCAAATATTTTATTGGTAATTAGCAAGCAACTGTTCCATACAATACAGTAGAGACAGCAAGGTAGCATAAGACAGTGCTTATCATAGTCAAAATTAAATCATTAACAGAATGAAATATAGTGAAATATACAAACAAGTGAATACTCAGTCGAATCACAGGTAAAAACGATTAAGGTTGGGTTGCAAAAAAAAAAATTTAGAGGGGACAGGGTCCCCTAACTAGGTATGTAAAGGTGCCGGGCGTCTCCCCAGAAAATAAACATGGGAGTCACCAGGACCAATGTATAAGACCGAGTACATTACCAATTGGTATTAATAGGAGAAGGAGGGAGAGAGAAAGAAGGGAGAGGGGGGAAAGGGGAGGGTGACAACAGATAGAAAAGGGAGGAGCCAGAGGGGATATGGGTCGGTCGGGCCACATGGGCAGGAGTTTGGTATCGAGATCTTAGATTTAGGATTGAATAGATTCAAAGTCCCAACAAATGTTCATCAACACCGGCTGGTAGGAAGTGGTCTATCCATGGTTGCCAGATTCTGGCGTGCTGGGAGACTTTATCTAAAATTTTGGCTTCGATCTTGCTATGCACCATTGCTTGGGTGATCCTGTTTTCAGTTTCGGTTATATTTAGCGTGGGTGTTTTCCATGCCTTAGCAATCATTTGCTTAGCTGCAGTGAATAGCTGAAGAAGGAGGCGAAGCTGTGCTCTTGTGTAATCTTGTGGAATAAGACTGAGCAGAGCTATCGCTGGGTTGGGTTTTAGTGTGACTTGGTGAAGAGTAGACCCCATCTGGAATATAGTTTCCCAAAAACGTTGCACAAATGGGCATGTCCACCAAATGTGCAGGTGTGTACCTCTGTCACCGCATCCCCTAAAACAGTTTGGAGAAAATTCAGGTAAGAATTTAGCAATTCTGGCCGGGACTAGGTACCACCGCATCAACACCTTGTAGTTTGCCTCTGAGGCAATCACATTTTGGGAAGAGTTTTTTGTGTTGGTCCAGATAGTCACCCAATCCTCCGCTTCAATATTAATATCTAAGTCTTTTGACCATCGTTGTGCATATGCGGGAGGGTCCGAGGATGGTGTAGTAAGATGGGTGTAGAGTCGGGAGATAATACCTGGAGCGTGTGGGTCCGAGTCACAAATATTCTCAAACTCTGTCATAGTATCTAATCCAGAGTGAGATTTTATTGTTGTTTGAACAAAATGAGTAATTTGGAGATAACGGAAGTATTCTCTACTGGGGAGCTGTGTTTGTGCTTGGATACTGTTGAATGATTTAATAGTGTCGGTATTGACTATATCACATATGCGAGTCAGACCCGCCCGCCCCCAGGACTGAAATGATGTTGGTTCAGTATAGGCTGGGTAGAATTGGGGGTGACCTAGAAAAGACAAGAGGGGGGAGTGCGGGGAAATCAATTTGAAGGGTGTCTTCAGTTTATCCCAGAGTTTGAGTGTGTGTTGTGTGAGTGGATTAGTTATGGGGTCTCGTGATACTGGGAAAAGCCATAACAAATTGGTTATAGTAAGGGGAGATGAGTCAATAGCTTCGAGACTAACCCAGAGTGGTGTTTCGAGTTTCGAGTGGTAGAGAGTAGTCTGGGCCAGCCTTGCAGCATGGTAATAATGTTGGAAGTTTGGGATACCAGGGCCTCCATTGAGCTTGTTACGAAGAAGAACGGGTCTAGCCACTCTGGGTCTTATGGGGCCCCAGATGAATTTAAAGACTTTACTTTGTATTATCCTATGATAATATGGAGGGACTGTGACAGGGAGAACTCTGTATAGATATAACAGTTTCGGTAGCAAAGACATCTTAACAGCTGCAATGCGTCCGAGCCAGGAGATACATAAGGGCAACCAAAGGTTAAGAAGAGAAGTTAGTTGAGTTAGCATAGGGAGGTAATTGTTTAGGAACAAGTGAGATGGGTCACTCGTCAGTTTAATTCCTAAATAGGGAATAGATGTGGTGGACCATTGGAAAGGGAAATTTTGGCGTATCTTACCTAAGTCAGCTTGCGGCAAAGACACATTGAGAGCCCTCGATTTAGCTTGGTTGATTTCAAGACCTGAAACTCTAGCAAATCTATCTAGGGTGTGTAGTAGGATTGGGATGGTAGTATGGGGAGATGTGACGAACATGAGAGCATCGTCAGCAAAGAGACACATCTTATGCGAGGTAGAAGCAATTTCCAAGCCTCGGATATCAGGATTACTCCTTATCAGGGCAGCTAAAGGTTCGATTGCGAGTGCAAATAATATGGGGGATAAAGGGCAACCCTGCCTAGTTCCTCGTAGTATGGGAAAGGGGTCTGAACGAAAGCCTGAGTAATGCACGTATGCTTGTGGGTGATTGTACAATGCGTTGACCCACCCCAGAAAGTGTGGGCCGAAGCCCCAACGTTGGAGAATATAAAATAAGTAGGGCCAAGAAACAGTGTCGAAGGCTTTCTGGATATCTAAAGAGAGAAGATGCATTGGAATTTTACGGGAGCGGGCTAAGTGTTGGAGGAGAATTACTCGGCGAATATTATTACTCGCCTGCCTTTTAGGTATAAAATCTACTTGGTCTTTATGAATCAATCTCCCTATTATGGGATTGAGACGTAGGGTTAGAATTTTGGCTAGAATCTTGATGTCAACATTTAAGAGAGAGATTGGTCTGTAGTTAGACCATGAGGTGGTGTCTGTGTTTGGTTTCGGGATCATCGATATAAGTGCCGTCAATGTGTCTCTGCCGAAGGAGTGCTGTTTAAGTATAGCGTTAAAGGAGTTGGTAAGAAGGGGGGTTAGTTCAGTTGCAAATTTTTTATAATAAAGGCTCGGAAGGCCATCCGGTCCTGGTGATCACGCACTCCATCAGTTCACGACTAGCATTAGATAATGTAGGAATAGGAAGATTGCTAAAAAGCTTTTCCGCCTGATTCTGCGAAAACGCTGATTTAGGCTCGTACAAGTTTGGCAATTGTTTACGAAATTCAGAGAGAATTTTAACCGGATTGCTAGTTACATTTTCTTTAGACAGTCTAAGTCTGATAGGGACACGAACACGGTCTGGTCTGCGAAGGCGTAAGGCCAGGTATGTGTCTGGTTTGTTTGCTTTGGTGTAGATCGTGTGACTAGACCTGCGGATGGTCTTATCAGCTGCTTCAGCCAAGAGTAGGTCTAGTTCGAGTTTAGTCTTTTCTAAAGTTATTTTATGAGCTTCAATTGGGTTAGTTTGGAATTGTAGGAAGTGGTTATGATATTCTGATTCGAGTTGGCGTAATCGGTGGATTTTATCTCTATTGACATGTGACGCAACTGAGATGCATGTGCCTCGTATGACTGGCTTATGAGCTTCCCAGAGTAGTATAGGGGAGATATCGGGAGTGGAATTATGAGTTAGTTAGTCTTTGAGGGCTATCTGAATATCTAAGCAATATGATTGGTTAGTTAGGAGAGAATCATTCATGGACCACCACCTGTGAGTAGCCTGTGGTATTAGAGAAGAGACTGTGGAGATAACAGCACAATGGTCTGTCCATGTGATTGGATGGATATGTGAATGGAGGAGGAGCGGGGCGGATGCTATAGAAATAAAAATGTGGTCAATTCTAGAGAAAGATTTATGGGGGTGCGAATAAAACGTAAAATTTTTCTTAGTGGGGTTGGATTCTCTCCACGTATCCAAAAGAGAGGCCTTAAGTATTTGTTTACGGAATTGAATAGAGGGGGTGTGATGCTCAGGGGCATAGGGGGATTTATCTGTGTGTGGTTGTAGAACAGAGTTGGAATCACCACACAGAAACAGAGTTCCTTTACAGTGGGTTTTCACTATCTGTAGTAAATGTGAGAAGAAGGGGTTTGGGTTTGAATTAGGGGCGTAATAAGAAACAAAGGTCGTTGTAACATCCTGTAACAGCCCCACAAGAAGCAAATAACGGCCCTCCGGGTATTTTATTTCAGTTAGGGGAGTGAATGGCGTGGTGTGATGAAAGGCTAGCAGGACCCCTCGGTGTTTTGTGTCTGCTGAGGCGGTGAAGACTTGCGGGTATTTAGAACTAAAAAAGCTGGGAGTGTGGCGCTTTGAAAAGTGAATTTCCTGAAGAGCCACTATATTGGCTTTTAGGGATGCAAACGTTTGAAAGGCTTTGACCCGCTTATGTGGAGAGTTAAGCCCTTTAACATTTAGGGTAAGTACATTAAGTGGTGCCATGGCTGGGTATGTGGAGAATTATTAGCCAGGGATACAGAGCCCATGTGAGCCGACCGACAAAGGAAGAAGGTAAAAGTAGAAGGAAAACGTTTGAGAGAAAAGAAAGAAGGGGAAAAGGAAGGAAGGGCATATAGTGTAGGGCATGCCACCGAGGTCGCCTCCTATTAGGGAGGCAATAGGTCAGTGACGCCCGACCAGTAAGTGCGCCAACTCTGCGATCGGTAGACCAATCAGAGAGGGGGTGCACCATATAGAGGGAGCGCATTGACTGCTCCCCGCCGCAGTCGGGAATAATCAAAACAGTTTAAAGTCAAAACTTTCAATGTTGCAACTTATATTAGGGCACTAACCCAACACAGAACATGAGTAAAAAACTTAAGGAGGAGATTATTTTTTATAGGTAAATAAATGGTGTATACACTTTTGCTTTCCTTGTACCATTCCCAAAAGACAAGATTGTACAACCAGGCGAAGTTTATATGAGATCAGGGGAGGGGGTGGGGGGGGGAAGAGAGAAGGGGAGTGAGACGGGGGTGAGGGGAAGTCCTAGGGAGGGGAGGGGAGGAGGAAGATGGGAATGGAGGGAGGGGAATGGAGGGAGGGGCGGGAGAAAGGGAGGTAAGGGAATAGGGATAGAAAACATAATCTAGCTTTTAAATCTGACATGAATTGCATTCAGAATGAAGTCTCGTGGGACTATGATTGCTATATTGTGATGGTATTGGAGCGGGAAAGGCGGGATACTGGGATTAACCTGGCATACTTTGTGTAGACCAGTTTAATCGTACAAGCTGTAATACAGTATGTGTATACAATATGCAAGCAGGTAGAAATGTAGTCTTAAGTTTAAAACAATTCAACTCGACATAAAAAGAAAATAAAAATAAAAAAGGGGGGAAAATAAAGAAAACCTTTGGAAAAGGTGAAATAGCTGAACCTGAGTAGGCCGTAGAAAGCCTAGGAGCCCTGCAGTGAAGGCTTGTAGGGCGCTGTATTAGTTCTTAAACCAACCAATGTCGTCCAGCAGCTCCCGGTCGCTGAAGCATTCTACGCGGAGACAGTCATGAAGGATGCAACCAAGGAACTGTACGCTGGAAGAGACAAGGGAAGAAGAAAAAACAAGGGGGGAGAAAAAAGATATATCTGTCAGGCTTTCAGCGGAGGGCTTGAGATTTCGGGCTGGGATAATAGCTTCCAGGTGATCGTGCTGGGGTTCCTTTCCGGATAGACTGTGGATCAGGATTACTTCTCTTCGGGGTCGTGTTGTATGGCTGGGAAGTAGATCTGGCTGGTGTACGAGGCAGAGATGTTTCAGATTGACGCGTCTGGGGCGACAGGTGCAGAGATTCTAGCAAGCGTTGCAGCGACTCAGGGGTGGTGCAGGTATGTTGTTGTCCTTGGTAGGAAAATTGCAAGGCAAATGGGAATCTCCATGTGTACTTGAGTTGGTGCTGTTGTAGTATCTGCAGCTGCGGCTTCATAGCACGCCGTTTAGCGATGGTAAGGGGCGCTAAGTCCGTGAACAGTTGGAAGTCGTGATTCTGGAACTGAAGGGAGTTCTTATTCCGTGCTGCTGTTAGTAGTTGTTCCTTCGTGCGGAAAAAGTGTAATTTAACTATGATATCTCGCGGTGGTCCGTCTGCTTGACGGCGGGTTAGCGCCCTGTGAATTCTGTCGAACTGAAGGCGTTCGATGGGTATGGAGGGTGCAAGTTCTTGAAATAAAGCTGTGGTAAATGATTGTAGATCATCAATCGCCTCCGGTATACCCCTGAGGCGCAAATTGGACCTGCGAGAGCGATTTTCAGCGTCTTCCAGACGTGATAACAGCACAGCGTTCTCCTCACGGAGGGCAATTTGCTCATGGGCCTGTTCCTGCAATGTGAGTTCCATATCGTCAACCCTGGTCTCAAGGTCTGCTGTGCGTTGGCCTATTTCACGGATCTCTCGTGTCAGATTATTTGTGATCTGGTCTGAAGTTGTTTTCAGTGCTTTATGGAGCATAGTTTCCATCAGCCTTATGAAGGCAGTCTGCGACATACCTGCTTGCGGTAAGGAGGGGGAGCCGCCTGAATTAGATTGAATGTCCGGCTTGTCTTCACTCTCCAGCATTTCTGAGTGTGCAGGAGAGGACGCTGCTTGATCAGCCAGGGCTCGGGCCTTCGCCGCCATCTTGGAAGAAGCGCAGGCCAGCGCTTCTTTTATGGGTTTCGGCTTCGTTTTGCCGCGATGACCCGTGAGTACCATACTGGAGGGGGCACTGATATCTGGGGAAGCAATCCCTAGAAAACGGGAGCTGGATCGCCGGTTTAAAGATGCTTTATGGTCCCGAATGTGCGGCGGGGAGTGCGGAGCTTCACAGAGAGACGTCCGCCATGTAAAGCTTCGCGCATGCGCCCCCGTATTAAAACATTTTTAACATTGCAGAGTGACGAAAGTGCTGTATCCATTGCGAACGCTAATTTTACCAGACCGAGCTGTTCCGTGTCGAAATTTCTTCTGAGCATGCGTGGCACTTTGTGCGTCGGAACAGGCCACACACGGTCGGAATTGACGCGATCGGATTTTGTTGTCGGAAAATTTTATCTCTTGCTCTCCAACTTTGTGTGTCGGAAAATCCGATGGAAAATGTCCGATGGAGCCCACACACGGTCGGAATTTCCGACAACACGCTCCGATCGGACATTTTCCGTCGGAAAATCTGACCGTGTGTACGGGGCATTAGACTTCAGATAGCTCCTAATATAATTAGATCTCCAGCCAGATCAAGATTTTTGGGGGATTTTAAAGGTTATTGCTTATGTAGAAAATGCAAGGTTTGCCAAAATAATTGCCTTAGGGAGAGAAAATATCTCTCCTTTGGCTCTAACATTACTGGCCGAACATATAATGTAGACTTCTTAATTACATGTTCGACCAAGAACATGGTCTATCTGATTATGTGCCCTTGTGGCCAATATTACATAGGTCACACTATCCGAAAACTAGAGACTAGACTTAAGAAAAACTTGGCCAATAACCACATGGTTTGAACATAGAATGGGACATTAACGCCTTTATTAACAATAGTTGATAGTATTATATATTCTGTGTATATTGTTTTTGATTTAATTGGTTTGTATTTAGAATTTTTAAAATTGTTATACCATTTGTTTCCAACCACAAGATGGCAGCACTGTCTATTCCCCAATTGCCATGAATGCAGCCTGATCAGTGCCCATCTGCATCCTCACCTCAGATTACTGCTGCCTCAGAGGGGACAGAGAGGGGGCGGGATGAGCACCGTCAGATTACATACGAGAATCTCTGTTTACTCAGCGGCCTCTTTAATACAAAGTTCTATGATAGACAGAACACTGGTCCAATGCCGGCCCAGGAGATGGGACTTCCTATTACAGAGGCCGCTGAGTAAACAGGAGATTCTCGCTATATGTAATCTGATGGCTCTCCCGCCCCCCTCCCCGTTCACCACTAGGCAGCCCAAATTGCAGTATGGGCGTATAACACACACACACTATTTGCACCCGGTTTCTCAGGGTGAAAAAATGCGCGTTATACGCCAATAAATACAGTATATTTTATTTATTTTTTTTTTTTTGGTTTGTTTCCATTTGGCTAGCTTTTTTTATCCAGCCCAGTCTCAGAATAGTGAGATATTTTTTGTCTCTGCTTTTGGTCTCCCTAAATATGGCCGCCGTTGGTGGGTTAGGCTGTATACGTTCTAGCCGAGTTGTCAACATCCGGCTATGATGTGGTTTCCACTTCTGGCGGTTGAGAGTGAGGCTTGGAACGCACGGGGAGGGGGCATTTGTGCTCACCTTCTCCCTATATAAAGAGGAAGTGACGATTTCTAACCAAGCCCCTGACGACGTTATTGGACGAAACGCCGCGTAGGGTGGAGCCTTGAGATCTGACATCACAACACTATACGTGCTGACCACCGCCAGCTTGCTGGTTGGAAACAATTGAAACCTAAGACCAATTTTAGCCCTTGACATGCTTGTTTTTAACTCATGAAATGTAAGTATTTTGAATGCTTTTTATGAAATAAATTTGCCCTGATTCTACATACTGCACTATGAGGAGTTGCTTTCTTTCTATTTAATATATGACCCTGCGGATCCATCACATGTTGAGACTATATGAGATCCGGTTATCTGCTACCTGAGTGGAATCGTGATATTATGGATATAACATGCCCATCTGACCGCCTATAATCTAGTTCATTGTTTACGGTAAGAGGCTCGGTGTGTTGGTGTTTGGTGGAGGATTTTTTAATTCACCTTGGATTGTCCTGTATACACCGTGGGTGATTCCAGTTTCTCTGAACATGGATTCTTTATGCTAAATTACAGTGGACTCTGTATTTGCATATTTTTATGCCTTTATTTTTAGCGCTGCATATACCTGTATTTTCTGTTGTTTTATTGTTACCAACAATTTTATGCTAGCTGCTCTGTAGAAATTATAGCGCAGTGATTAAATTTTATTTTCAGTTGGTTACTGTTGAAACCTTGATCTCTGGTAGAGACTCTCGGGCATTCGTGGGTGCAGAGATCCCATTGAGATCTGACCTGAAGGCCTGTTCCCCCTCGTTGGAAGCAACATTATTGTGCTAGGAGAAATCTATACTTGTTCATATCTTTTCTACAACACCAAGCCCCTCATTCCTCTTCTAGACAATCCTTAGTTCCTGACAGGACTTTGCTCCCTGGAGTTTGGTAAGGGGTATAGGGTCTTCTAGCCTCAAGTCAGACACATTCTTACCTCTATGGGTATTTTTACTGATACCACACTTCACTTCCTATGTCAAGACAAAAGTTCCATATGATTCCTTCATATTCATTTGTCCAGTCTCTATTATTATTATTATTATTATACATGATTTATATAGCGCCAACAGTTTGTGCAGCGCTTTACAACATTAGGGCAGACAGTACACTTACAATACAAATCAATACAGAGGGATCAGAGGGCCCTGCTCGTTAGAGCTTACAATCTAGAAGGGAGGGTCAAGTGGAAACAAAAAGGTAATAACTGTGGGGGATGAGCTGATGGAGAAAATGAAAATACAGCTGTTAGGTGTGGGTAGGGTAGGCTTCTCTGAAGAGAAGGGTATTCAGGGATCATCTAAAAGCTAATAAAGTAGGAGATAAGCGAACAGATTGGGGTAGGGCATTCCATAGAATTCGAGAAGCTTTCTATAAAACTCTACCTTCTAGGCATACTTTGCATAACCAATTAATGGATTTTGAGCATTATACAGGCTCAACAACCATTGCATACAGTTTCTTTAGTCTATGCATTGTTTAGATAGCAAACAAATGTCTTCCCTTTCAGCAGCAATCGGAATGGGATTACAATAGGCAATTTTTAAATGAAATCTGGCTTAAGATATTTACTCCCCCTCATTCTCTCTTGATGTCTTGTAAAGCATAGGAACGTAATTACAAGATACCAACAAGATGGTATTATTGTCCAGCAACACTCACTAACCTTTTTCTGACTTGATGTCATAGACATAAGGGTTCTTTTATTCATATTTAGTGGGGCTGTTCAATGACTGTTACCTTACTAAGTACAGAAATACCAGAACAAACAGCTTTGCTATCAGTGATTCCATGTACAGTGAAATCAATGAAGCATTAAGCTTTAAGACCCCTTTCCCACTGGAGACATTTTTCAGGCGCTTTAGCTCTAAAGATAGCACTTGTAAAGTGCGTTAAAAATGCCTCCCCTTCAGTCCCAGTGTGAAAACCCAAGTGCTTTCACACTGGGGCGCTGCGCTGGCAGGACGTTAAAAAAGTCCTGCGAGCAGCATCTTTGGGGCGCATTAGGAGCGGTGTATACACCACTCCTAAAGCGTGCCTGCCCATTGAAATCAATGGGCAGTGACGCCAAAGAGCCTGCAAAGCACCTCGGCAGTTATCCCTTTTAACCCTAGCACCCCGCTAGAGGCTGAAAAGTGCCTCTAAAAATGATGGTAAAGCACAGCTAAAAATAGAGTCGCTTTACCGCTAATGCAGCCCCCCTGTCAGTGTGAGAGGGCTCTAAGTCCTTACCTAATAGCTGGTAGACAAATCATTCTGAGACACTGGAAGCCACAGGTGGTTCCCACTTTGATGGAGGGAATTGAGGTCCTGAATGAACTTTTAAGAATGGAACATATGATTGGACAGGACAAAGATAAATCTGAGCAATTCTGAAAAACGTAGATGTGCTGGTGGGTCTTCGGCGATATACCTATATGCACTAAGGTAAAAAACCCTCTTTGTGCAGCAGCCTACTCCCTCCCCAACCCCCCTAGTACTGGGGACTCTTCCTCCTGGCAGAGACATCATTAGGTGTCAATGGCTCCCGCTGCTGTTGATCAAAGTTAGTGAACCAATGAGGAGAGAGAAAAGGTGGGGCCGAGCCATTGCTCCGTGTCTGAATGGAAAGCTTGATCTGGGGGCACTCAGTAGGAGGGAAGGTCCCGGAGTGCAAGCGAGGGACCCAAGAAGAGGAGGGTTGGTAAGATAACATGTTTGTTAATTTTAAACAAAAAAAAATAGCCTTTCATATCACTTTAAGGGCTAATTTACACTTGCTTCAAAACAGGGCTTTGGGCAGGCTTTGTTAAAGCTCTCTGAATGCCAGTCAAAGCCCCTGTCACTAAATAAAATGGTTAGCTTACAGTCCTGTTTACACCTTGCATTTGCTTTGCTTTGCTTCTACTTTGCTTCAAAAATTATACCCCACGTCACTTTAGTGGTTCTTCAAAGCGTCTTCAAAGCCTCCATAGAACTCAATGACAAAGCTTGCTTGAAGCACCTGCGGCTTTTAAGAGGCTTTATTTCAGCTTTAGCTTCGCTTTGTTTTGGAAAAATTGTAGGTATGAGATATCCACACACAGGGTATCTGTCAAGCTTCTACAAAGGTTCAAAAAGAGCATCACAGAAGCAATACTGACACTTCATCAAAGCACCACCGAAACCTCATCAAAGCACCACCGAAGCATCAAAAACACATCATAAAAGCATGTTGAAGTGGTAGGGCTTTAATCTGTGTTGAAACCAAGCAAGTGTGAATGATCCCTAAATCTTCTTTATTATGAGTCCAGTTCACATCTAAGCAGGCCCCCCTCTCACTTCTTTTGTTTTCTTTCTTTCTTTCTCTCCACAATGTGGCTTCTTCCCTTTCTAGAAACAGATGATTAAGTACATCAACAACTCAACAAAATGCATTTTCTAAAACAAGCTTTTTTGACACATTTACTGTATCCTTTTAAGTGCATTTTTCCAATATTAAAATATTTAAAGGGGTTCCAAAGGTAAAAGTTTTTTCACCTTAATGCATTCTGTGCATTATGGTGAAAAAACATCTGACAATACCAGCCCCCCAGCCCCCCCGTTTTACTTACCTGACCCCTCGAAAGCCCCACGCTCACCCCCGACATCCTCTTCGCCGCCCAGCCTGGCCGTTGAGTGGTTACAGTGGATGGATTGAAAGCAGCGCAGCCATTGGCTCGCGCTGCTGTCAATCACATCCAATGACGCGACGCGCCGGGGGGCGGGGCCGAGTAATACAGTGAGCGGCTATGGCCGCCGGCTATATCATGGGAGATCGCCCGCAAGCACTCAACACCATGCGAGGGAGCTCGCATGAAAGTGTTGAGTCCTTGTGGGGGGGAGCCAAGACAGCCGCCGAGGGACCCCAGAAGACCAGGTTCAGGGCCATTCTGTGCAAAACAAGCTGCACAGTGGAGGTAAGTATAACATGTTTGTTATTTAAAAAAAAAAATTATCTTTAGTGATTCTTTAAGGAACTCATATTCTTTTGGTACCATAGAATTTTTACCCTAAATTAAGCATTATTCACATTTCTGTAAAAAGATGTATTACCATGGTTACGAAAGCAATTAAAAATGACCGTGATCACTTCATTACAACACTTTGTTCATCGCCACATCACAGTTCAGGATATTATTTGCAATCACATCTTACTCTTCCTAAAGCTTTCTCTGCTTCATCTGAACATTTGCTCTTTGAGAAAGGGGAGAGGGAACAGGCAAATTGTTGAGACAGTGACAGTGAGTAACAACTTTACTCAAACTTACACCAAACATACAAACTAATAAACAGTATGTACTTTATGACTCCTGTCACATTAAAAAGAAACAAGTAGATACATTCTACAATCACACACACACACACACGCACCATACTCTTTCAACTCTAATCTTCTACTTACTTATTATTCATTATATGTTACTTTAGCCCCCATTCACACCAGTGCAACTTGTCATGCAATTTGACAGCTTCAAATCCCATTACAAGTTGCACCAATTGCCGGCAATAGAACTGTTCATATTGCCACAACTCGCAACGATTATGAACAAGGTTCCTGCACTACTTTTTACCAATTTCATTGTGACTTGCATAAATTTCTGATAAATGAAGTCGCAAGCCGCAATGAAATTGTCAATGTAAATTGCATTTATGTGCTGCTTTGATATCACGCTGAAATTCAAAGCTGCACTGGTGTGAACAGGGGCTAATACAACTAAACACCTTACTTGGGTCTGGTCTGTAAAAAGGAGGCTGTGCATGAGGTTCAGGTCCAGCTATCTAATGATTCAACATTTCATACTCATTTACGCAAAATATCATGATGACATTGCACAAGGGCCTCTCATAATTGTAGATCTAAAGTTCCCTCTTAAGGAATTTCCCATAAGCATCCCAATGATTTATCACACCACAAACAGTGCCTTGAAAAAGTATTCATACCCCTTGAAATTTTCCACATTTTGTCATGTTACAACCAAAAACGTAAATGTAATCTATTGTGATTTTATGTGATAGACCAATACAAAGTGGAAGGTAAAAGATAAATGGTTTTCAATTTTTTTTTACAAATAAATATGTGAAAAGTGTGGCGTGCATTTGTATTTGTAGAACCACCTTTCGCTGCAATTACAGCTGCAAGTCTTTTACTGTATCTCATTACCAGCTTTGCACATCTAGAGTCTGAAATTTTTGCCCATTCTTTGCAAAATAGCTTGTGCTCTGTCAGATTGGATGGAGAACATCTGTCTTGCCACAGATTCTCAATTGGATTTAGGTCTGGAATTTGACTGGGCCATTCTAACAAAAGAATATGCTTTGATCTAAACTAGGGATGAGCCGAACACCCCCCTGTTCGGATCGCACCAGAACCTGTGAACGTACCGAAAATTCGCACGAACGTTAGAACCCCATTGGCGTCTATGGGACTTGAACGTTCAAAATCAAAAGTGCTCATTTTAAAGGCTAATTTTCATGGTATTGTCCTAAAAAGGGTTTGGGGACCCGGGTCCTGCCCCAGGGGACATGTATCAATGCAACAAAAAGTTGTAAAAAGGGCTGTTTTTTCGGGAGCAGTGATTTTAATGATGCTTAAAGTAAAAAAAAAAAAAAAAAAGTGAAATATTCCTTTAAACATCGTACCTGGGGGGGGTATCTATAGTATGCCTGTAAAGTGGCATGTGTTTCCCGTGCTTAGGACAGTCCCTGCACAAAATGTCTCTTTTAAAGGAAAAAAAATCATTTAAAACTGCTTGCGGCTTTAATGTAATGTCGGGTCCTGGCAATATGGATGAAAATCAGTGAGACAAATGGCATGGATACCCCCCCAGTCCATTACCAGGCCCTTTGGGTCTTGTATGGATATTAAGGGGAACCCCGCACCCAAATTAAAAAAAGGAAAGGTGTGGGGCCACCAGGCCCTATATACTTTGAACAGCAGTATACAGGCGGTGCAAACAAGACAGGGACTGTAGGTTTGTTGTTAAGTAGAATCTGTTTGTAATTTTGAACGGGTACATTTTTAACGTGTTTAGCTCCAGCCAAAACATCATTTTTAAGCTTTTTGGAAAACATCACCCCTGTGACATTTGTTTTGCTGTCTGTGCTCCTCTTCAGAAGATTGAACTTCACTTTTTGTCCCAATGACAAATGTTTTTTGAAAATTTGGGTTTTTTTGTGAAACAAGGATTGGGGATAAAGCATCAGTGGAAAGGAGAAATGTTTTTCCCATATTAACTCTTACAGCAGAGAATTTCCCTTCCTAGGGGTAGATTTCATCTCACTTCCTGTAGTCTCCTTCCGTTTGCAAGTAGGAGTCATTTGTAAGTTGGATGTTTGAAAGTAGGGGACTGCCCTATATCCCCAGCAGAAAAATTGGGCCTTAGGTGTTGTTGTGGCCACAACACTGTAAGCCCTCACAGGGCCCTGCTGTGAAATATTAGATCAAGAATTGTAATTACATGCCCTTGTTGAACAGGGGCAGAAAAATTGGGCCTTTGGTGGTGGTGGTGGTGCTGGTGCCACAACACTGTAAGTCCTCACTCGCTCTTGGTGGGCACAGAAATGGGCCCTGCTGTGAAATATTAGATCAAGAATTGTAATTACATGCCCCTGTTGAACAGGGGCAGAAAAATTGGGCCTTTGGTGGTGGTGGTGGTGCTGGTGCCACAACACTGTAAGTCCTCAATCACTCTTGGTGGGCGCAGAAATGGGCCCTGCTGTGAAATATTAGATCAAGAATTGTAATTACATGCCCCTGTTGAACAGGGGCTGAAAAATTTTGCCTTTGGTGGTGGTGGTGCTGGTGCCACAACACTGTAAGTCCTCACTCGCTCTTGGTGGGTGCAGAAACGGGCCCTGCTGTGAAATATTAGATCAAGAATTGTAATTACATGCCCCTGTTGAACTGGGGCTGAAAAATTGGGCCTTAGGCACTGGTGCTGGTGCCACAATACTGCAACCCCTCACAGATACTCTAGTTGGAATGCAGGAACGAGCCCTGCTGCAAAGTATTGCATCAAAAATTGCAATTACACGCCCCTGTTAGACAGGGGCTGAAAAATTGGGCCTTAGGCACTGGTGATGTTGCCACAACACTGCAACTTCTCACGGAAACTCTAGTTGGAATGCAGGAACGAGCCCTGCTGCAAAGTATTGCATCAAAAATTGTAATTACACGCCCCTGTTAAACAGGGGCTGAAAAATTGGGCCTTAGGCACTGGTGCTGGTGCCACAACACTGCAACCCCTCACAGAAACTCTAGTTGGAATGCAGGAACGAGCCCTGCTGCAAAGTATTGCATCAAAAATTGTAATTACACGCCCCTGTTAAACAGGGGCTGAAAAATTGGGCCTTAGGCACTGGTGGCGGTGCCCAGAACCAAAAATGTTCTTACAAGCTATCAGCGTGATCATTGAGGAGGAAGAGGATAATTACTCAGGACAGTCACTCAGCATCAGCATAGGCAGTCTTTGAAGGGATCTGAGATTTCCAAAAAAATTATTCGGTTACATCAGCATCAGGTGCTTGGTAGCTGGTGGGGATCCAAGACTGATTCATCTTTATGAAGGTCAGTCGATCGACCGAGTTGGTGGACAGACGCACCCTGTGATCAGTTACAAAGCCTCCAGCAGCACTGAATGTGCATTCCGAAAGAACGCTGGATGCAGGACAGGCCAGTAGCTCAATTGCATACTGTGCAAGCTCTGGCCAGTGATCCATCCTCAAGACCCAGTAATCCAGATGATTTTCGGTGGGAAAGGTGTCCAAGTCAGATCTGGCCCCTAGGTATTCCTGCACCATGTAAAACAGACGCTGGCGATGGTTGCTGGAACTGATCATACCTTGGGGCTGCAGACTAAAAAATTGTCTGAACGCATCGGTCAGACGGCCACCTTCTCTACCGCCCCTTTTTTGACTGACCGAAGCCTCAGCAACATGTTGTCCAGAAACAGGAGTTTGTAACCTCCCAGTCTCTGGGAACGCATTGCACAGACCTTTCTGCAAGGCCTCCTGAAGATGTTTCATCCTCTGCTCCCTCTGCGATGGTAAGATAAGGCCCGCAACCTTACCCTTGTAACGTGGATCAAGGAGGGTTGCCAGACAGTATTGGTCCTTCTCCTTGATACCACGAATATGAGGACCCTTACGCAGGCTTTGCAGGATCAGGGAGGCCATGCAGCGTAGGTTTGCTGAGGCATTCGGTCCGGAGTCCTCTGGGTCACTAAGGACGACATGGTCTGCAGCCACCTCCTCCCAGCCACATACAAGTCCATGTGTTTCTTGGGACTGGTCCCTTAAAGACTGCTGCTGATGCTGAGTGCCAGGCTCCACCTACATACTGACACAATCCTCCTCCTCCTCCTCGTCCTCTTCCTGTGTGATCGGCGGGCACGCAGGAACACTGTCTGGATAAAGGGGGCCTTGAGAGCTAAGAAAGTCCTCCTCTTCCTGCCTCTGTTCTGCCTCAAGTGCCCTGTCCATTATTCCACGCAATGTGTGCTCCAACAGGTGGACAAGGGGGACAGTGTCACTGATGCATGCACTGTCACTGCTCACCATCCTCATGACCTCCTCAAATGGTGATAGGACAGTGCATGCATCCCTGATCATGGCCCACTGGCATGGGGAAAAAAACCAAGCTCCCCTGACCCTGTCCTGCTGCCATAGTCACACAGGTACTCATTGATGGCCCTCTGCTGCGTGTGCAGCTGCTGCAGCATGGCCAATGTTGAGTTCCACCTGGTGGGCATGTCACAGATTAGGCGGTTCTTGGGAAGGTTAAACTCCTTTTGGAGGTCTGCCAGCCGAGCACTGGCATATGACCGGCGGAAATGCACACAGACTTTCCTGGCCTACCTCAGGACATCCTGTAAGCCCGGGTACCTGCCCAAGAACCGCTGTACCACCAAGTTAAGGATGTGAGCCAAACAGGGCACATGGGTCGTTTGTCCCTGTCGGAGGGCAGAGAGGAGGTTGGTGCCATTGTCACAAACCACCATTCCTGCCTTAAGTTGGCGTGGCGTCAACCACCTCTGAACCTGCCCCCACAGAGCTGACAGAACCTCTGCCCCAGTGTGGGTCCTGTCCCCCAAGCACACCAGCTCAAGCACCGCATGGCATCTTTTGGCTTGCGTACTAGCATAGCCCCTTGAACGCCTACGGAGAACCACTGGTTCCGAGGACAAATCACAGGAAGAGGACATGGAGGAAGAAGAAGAGGAGGGGGTGGAGGAGAGAGGTGTGTCACAATCATTAGTAGTGGCATTTTGGAGGCGTGGTGGAGGAACAACCTCCAACACTGCTGCACCTTGTCCTGCATCCTTCCCAGCTGCCAGCAGAGTCACCCAATGCGCCGTGAAACTTAGGTAACGTCCCTGTCCATGCCTGCTGGACCATGAGTCAGCGGTAATATGCACCTTACCGTTGACCGCCCTGTCCAGCGAGGCCAAGACATTGCCTTCCACATGCCGGTAGAGAGCTGGAATCGCCTTCCGTGAGAAAAAGTGGCGTTTGGGTACTTGCCACTGAGGAACCGCACATTCCACAAACTCACAGAAGGGGGCAGAGTCTACCAACTGAAAAGGCAGCAGTTGAAGTGCTAGCAATTTTGCCAAGCTAGCATTCAACCGCTGGGCATGTGGATGGCTGGGAGCGAACTTCTTTCAGCAGTGCAGCAGCTGGGGCAGGGAAATTTGCCTGGTACAATCTGACGTCGGTGTACCAAAAGCAGATTGCCCACAAGTACTTGGCTGTGACACACCTAATTCTATACCTTCATTCCTCTCAGTGCAGGTCTTAGAGAGGACTGAAGGTATAGTGGGGTTGGAGATCTCAGCAGATGAGGAGCAAGGAGAGGTCCTCTTTGTTCTTTGGTGTGGGTCTTTTAGATACGCTTGCCAACAAACTGCATGGCAGGTCAACATATGTCTGGTCAAGCATGTGGTGCCCAAGCGGGAGATGTTTTGGCCACGCGAGATACGCTTGAGACATATGTTGCAAATAGCAGCGGTGCGATCTGATGCACTCGTTTCAAAAAAGGCCCACACCAAAGAACTTTTTGAATAACGCGCAGAGACAGCAGCGCCCTGCACATGCAGAGCTTTGGGGTGTGATGCAGTCAGTGTGCTGCCCTTAGGCTGGCCCCTGGAGGGCATCCTGCCTCGTTGGTGATGTGCCTCCTCCTCCTCCTCCTCTCTCCTATCAGGCACCCACATTGAGTCAGTGACCTCATCATCCCCTCCCTCCTCATCACTGGAGCAAACCTGGCAGTATGCTGCAGCAGGGGGAGCATGACTGCCAGATTGCTGTCCTTCTTGGGCACCCCCTCTGTCCGTGCTCACGTTACTGCCTTCATCTAGCTCAGTATCATCATCAGAGCCTTCCAAACGCTGGGCATCCTCCTGGAGCATGTACCCAACACTGTGGTCAAACAGTTCGAGGGACTCCTCAGGAGGACATGGTGGGGCTAGGGAAGGAGTCACTGATGACATTGAGCCGAGGGAAGAGGCCGCTGCTTTGCCAGACAAAGTACCCTGAGCATGGGTGAGAGAGGATGAGGAGGATGAGGACGGCATGGTCATCCACTCGACCAAGTCTTCCGCATGTTGTGGCTCAACACGGCCAGCTCCCAAAAAAAAGGCCAAGCGTGTCCCACGGCCACGTGTTGATGAGGATGCACCGTCTCCATGACCAGCACTGTTGCCTCTAGACACAGAGCCTGCATGCCCTCTTTTATTGGCTTGTGACTGTCTGCCTCTCCTTGTTGGCCTTCCAGACATACTAATGGCCTGTAGCTGGCCTGTAGCTGCATATCTATAGATAGATAGATAGATATATATATATATATATATATATATATATATATATATATATATATATATATATCTCTATCTATATATATATATATCTATCTATCTATATATATAGATAGAGATATATATATCTATATATATATATATATATACAGTATATATATGTATATATATATATATATATATATATATATATATATATATGTATACATGTATGTATATATATATATATATATATATATATATATATATATGCAGCTACAGGCCAGCTACAGGCCATTAGTATGTCTGGAAGGCCAACAAGGAGAGGCAGACAGTCACAAGCCAATAAAAGAGGGCATGCAGGCTCTGTGTCTAGAGGCAACAGTGCTGGTCGTGGAGATGGTGCATCCTCATCAGCAAAATCAACTGTCTGCCTGTAGTAGGAGAACACCACCAACCTTCTACAGGTAGCTTTAGCTGAACACTGTGCAGAGCTCGCAAAAAACGAACTTGTAGCTTATTTAGCTGCCTGCAGTAGTGATAGGATCAGGAAAACACCACCAACCTTCTACAGGTAGCTTTAGGTGAACACTGTGCAGAGCTCACCAAAAAATAACTTGTAGCTTATTTAGCTGCCTGCGGTAGTGATAGGATCAGGAAAACACCACCAACCTTCTACAGGTAGCTTTAGCTGAACACTGTGCAGAGCTTGCACTACACTAACTTGTAGCTTATTTAGCTGCCTGCGGTAGTAATAGGATCAGGAAAACACCACCAACCTTCTACAGGTAGCTTTAGGTGAACACTGTGCAGAGCTCACCAAAAAATAACTTGTAGCTTATTTAGCTGCCTGCGGTAGTGATAGGATCAGGAAAACACCACCAACCTTCTACAGGTAGCTTTAGGTGAACACTGTGCAGAGCTCACCAAAAAATAACTTGTAGCTTATTTAGCTGCCTGCGGTAGTGATAGGATCAGGAAAACACCACCAACCTTCTACAGGTAGCTTTAGCTGAACACTGTGCAGAGCTTGCACTACACTAACTTGTAGCTTATTTAGCTGCCTGCGGTAGTAATAGGATCAGGAAAACACCACCAACCTTCTACAGGTAGCTTTAGGTGAACACTGTGCAGAGCTCACCAAAAAATAACTTGTAGCTTATTTAGCTGCCTGCGGTAGTGATAGGATCAGGAAAACACCACCAACCTTCTACAGGTAGCTTTAGGTGAACACTGTGCAGAGCTCGCACTACAGTAACTTGTAGCTTGTTTAGCTGCCTGTGGTAGTAATAGGATCAGGAAAACACCACCAACCTTCTACAGGTAGCTTTAGCTGAACACTGTGCAGAGCTCCCAAAAAAATAACTTGTAGGTTTAGCTGAACACTGTGAGGAGGATGCACTACATTAACTTGTAGAATTAGCTGAACACTGTGCAAAGGTCGCACTACACTAACTTGTAGTTTTCGCTGAACACTGTGAGGAGGACGCACTACACTAACTTGTAGCTTTAGCTGAACACTGTGAAGAGGATGCACTACCCTAACATGTAGCTTTAGCTGAACACTGTGCAGAGGTCACACTAAACTAAATTGTAGCTTTAGCTGAACACTGTGAGGAGGACGCACTACACTAACTTGTAGCTTTAGCTGAATACTGTGCAGAGGTCTCACTACACTAACTTGTAGCTTTAGCTGAACACTGTGAGGAGGATGCACTACACTAACTTGTAGCTTTAGCTGAACACTGTGCAGAGGTCGCACTACACTAACTTGTAGTTTTCGCTGAACACTGTGAGGAGGACACACTACACCAACTTGTAGCTTTAGCTGAACACTGTGAGGAGGACGCACTACCCTAACTTTTAGCTTTAGCTGAACACTGTGCAGAGGTCACATTAGACTAACTTGTAGCTTTAGCTGAACACTGTGAGGAGGACGCACTACACTAACTTGTAGCTTTAGCTCAAGACTGTGCAGAGGTCCCACTACACTAACTTGTAGTTTTAGCTGAACACTGTGAGGAGGACGCACTACACTAACTTGTAGCTTTAGCTGAACACTGTGCAGAGGTCGCACTACACTAACTTGTAGTTTTAGCTGAACGCTGTGAGGAGGACGCACTACCCTAACTTGTAGCTTTAGCTGAACACTGTGCAGAGGTCACACTAAACTAACTTGTAGTTTTTGCTGAACACTGTGAGGAGGACACACTACACCAACTTGTAGCTTTAGCTGAACACTGTGAGGAGGACGCACTACCCTAACTTGTAGCTTTAGCTGAACACTATGCAGAGGTCACACTAAACTAACTTGCAGCTTAAGCTGAACACTGTGAGGAGGACGCACTACACTAACTTGTAGCTTTAGCTGAACACTGTGCAGAGGTCTCACTACACTAACTTATAGTTTTAGCTGAACACTGTGAGGAGGACGCACCACACTAACTTGTAGCTTTAGCTGAACACTGTGCAGAGGTCACACTAAACTAACTTGTAGCTTTAGCTGAACACTGTGAGGAAGATGCACTACACTAACTTGTAGCTTTAGCTCAAGACTGTGCAGAGGTCCCACTAAACTAACTTGTAGTTTTAGCTGAACACTGTGAGGAGAACGCACTACACTAACTTGTAGCTTTAGCTGAACATTGTGCAGAGGTCGCACTACACTAACTTGTAGTTTTAGCTGAACACTGTGAGCAGGACACACTACACTAACTTGTAGCTTTAGCTGAACACTGTGCAGAGGTCTCACTACACTAACTTGTAGTTTTAGCTGAACACTGTGAGGAGGACACACTACACTAACTTGTAGCTTTAGCTGAACACTGTGCAAAACACTAACTTGTAGTTTTAGCTGAACACTGTGAGGAGGACACACTACACCAACTTGTAGCTTTAGCTGAACACTGTGAGGAGGACGCACTACCCTAACTTGTAGCTTTAACTGAACACTGTGCAGAGGTCACACTAAACTAACTTGTAGCTTTAGCTGAACACTGTGAGGAAGATGCACTACAATAACTTGTAGCTTTAACTCAAGACTGTGCAGAGGTCCCACTACACTAACGTGTAGTTTTAGCTGAACACTGTGAGGAGGATGCACTACACTAACTTGTAGCTTTAGCTGAACACTGTGCAGAGGTCGCACTACACTAACTTGTAGTTTTAGCTGAACACTGTGCAGAGGTCACACTAAACTAACTTGTAGCTTTAACTGAACACTGTGAGGAAGACGCACTACACTAACTGTAAATAGTCTAGCTGCCCGTCTGTGGTACTAATAGGATCAAAAGAACACCAGCAATTTTCTTTAGGTATCTGTAAATACTGTAACAAGACAAGCCTGCCTGTCAGTAGGAAGATAACAGGAACGGATCTAGCTAAACTGAATACAGTGTATATATATGTGCAACACCTGGGATGCATATATATACACAATACACTGTAAGTGCAGCTAACTCACTGACTGTCCTGCCTAATCTAGCTAACTCAAATGAAATGACACTGTCTCTCTCTCTCTCTAAGCACGCCGGAACACACTACACAGGGCCGCCACCCTGGCTTTGGCCAATTACAGCTCTCTCTACCGATGGCGCTGTGATTGACTAAGCATGTGGGTCATAGTGCATGCTTGGCCAATCATCAGCCAGCAATGCACTGCGATGCCGCAGTGAATTATGGGCCGTGACGTGCCACACGAATTTGGCGTGAACGGCCCATATCGTTCGCAATTCGACGAACGATCGAACAGCCGATGTTCGAGTCGAACATGGGTTCGATAAGAACACGAAGCTCATCCCTAATCCAAACCGTTCCATTATAGCTCTGGCTGTATGTTTAGGGTCATTGTCCTGCTGGAAGGTGAACCTCTACCCCAGTCTCAAGTCTTTTGCAGACTCAAACAGGTTTTCTTCTCAGATTGCCCTGTATTTGGCTCCATTCATCTTCCCATCAACTCTGACCAGCTTTCCTATCCCTGCTGAAGAAAACCATCTTCACAACATGATGCTGCCACCACCATATTTCATAGTGGGGATGGTGTGTTCAGGGTGATATGCAGTGTTAGTTTTCTGCGACACATAGCGTTTTTCTTTTAGGCCAAAAAGTTCAATTTTGTTCTCATCTGACCAGAGCACCTTCTTCCACATGGTTGCTGTGTCCCCCACATGGCTTCTCGCAAACTGCAAATGGGACTTCTTATGAATTTCTTTTAACAATGGCTTTTTTCTTTCCACTCTTCCATAAAGGCCAGATTTGTGGAGTACATAACTAATAGTTGTCCTCTGGACAGATTCTCCCACCTGAGCTGTGGATCTCTGCAGCTCCTCCAGAGTTACCATAGGCCTCTTGGCTGCTTCTCTGATTAATGCTCTTCTTCCCTGGCCTGTCAGTTTTGGTGGATGGCAATGTCTTGGTAGGTTTGCAGTTGTGCCATACTCTTTCCATTTTCGGATGATGGATTGAACAGTGCTCCATGGGATGGTCAAAGTTATTTTTGATAACCTAATCCTGCTTTAAACTTCTCTGCAACGTTATCCCTGACCTGTCTGGTGTGTTCCTTGGCGTCCATGATGCTGCTTGTTCACCAAGGTTCTCTGACAAACCTCTGAGGGCTTCACAGAACAGCTGTATTTATACTGGGATTAAATTATACACAAGTGGACTTTATTTACTAATTAGGTGACTCCTGAAGGCAATAGGTTCCACTAGTTTTAGTTAGGGGTATCAGAGTAAAGGGGGCTGAATACAAATGCATGCCACACTTTTCAGATATTTATTTGTAAATAATTTTGAAAAATATTTATCATTTTTCTTCCACTTCACAATTGTGTGTCACATTAAAATCCCAATAACATACATTTACGTTTTTGGTTGTAACATGACAAAATGTGAAAAATTTCAAGGGGTATGAATACTTTTTCAAGGCACTTTAGGTAAAAATCTTGAGGCCCATGCTTTCTGTTACAATATGAGCACAAGCTTAACCTTAACGTGGTTCTAAAGTCAGAAGGTTTTTTTACCTTAATGCATTCTATGTATTAAGGCAAAAAACCTTCTGGGTGCAGCTCCCCCCAGTCACCCTAATACTTATCTGAGCCTCATCTTGCTCCAGCAATTTGCAAAAGAGCAGCGGCACTCCTGGGTCTCTCTCGCCTCATTGGCTCATACAGCAGCAGGAGCCATTTGCACCTGCTGCTGTCAATAACAGCCAGTGAGTAAATGCAGAGTGAGCGGGGCAGAGCTCAGCTATGCTCTGTCTCTGAATGGACAATTTCCATTCACAGGAGTGTGGCTCGGGAGTGAGCCTGCTCAAGTGCCCTCATAGAAAAGGGCTTGCTATAGGCTGCAGGGGGAGGAGCCAGGGGACCTTAAAAGAAGAGGATCAGGGGCTGCTCAGTGCAAAACCATTGTACAGAGCAGGTAATTATAACATGTTTGCTATTTAAAAGAAAAAATACAATCACTTTAAACTCTTGGGGGCATGAAAGTCTTCATTGAAGACTCCCCAACACTGGAAAAAGCATCCTCCTTCCTCAGCCCATTTCATCTGAGGGGATTCCCAAACAATTATGAAGCTGTGATCCTCTTCTTCCCCAATAGTGCCCCAGCTCCTAAAACTTGACTAGTGCCACATTCTTAACAACCAGACCACAAACAGAGGCCCCCCAATTATCAAGGATATTACTAACACTGATGTAAAATAAAGCTTTTTTTCTATTCTAGTGCTGTCAAAGAGTTGGAGGAGTTAGTAAGACGCACAGCAGAAAGATCTGTAACAGAAAGTGTTAAGGAAGTATTCAGCCTTTACACACACAATTTTGCAAAGCCTTTCATAAATGCAGAACATGGAATCACCGAGGGTTCTCGGTTAACTTGTTCTCCGCTAGGGATGAGCTTCGAGTTCGAGTCGAACTCGTGATCGACTCAAACATCGGCTGTTCGCCAGTTCGCCGAACAGCGAACAATTTGGGGTGTTTGTGGCAAATTCGAGAGCCGCGGAACACCCTTTAAAAGTCTATGGGAGAAATCAAAAGTGCTAATTTTAAAGGCTTATATGCATGGTACTGTCATAAAAAGTGTTTGGGGACCTGGGTCTTGCCCCAGGGGACATGGATCAATGCAAAAAAAGTTTAAAAAATTGACATTTTTTCGGGAGCAGTAATTTTAATAATGCTTAAAGTGAAACAATAAAAGTGTAATATTCTTTTAAATTTTGTACCTGAGGGGTATCTATAGTATGCCTGTAAAGGGGGCATGTTTCCTGTGTTTAGAACAATCTTACAGCAAAATGACATTTCAAAAGTCATTTAAAACTACACGCGGCTATATGAATTGTCGGTCCGACAATACACATAAAAGTTCATTGAAAAAAACGGCATGGGATTTCCCCACAGGGGAACCCCGCGCCAAAATTAAAAAAAAAAAAAGGTGTGAGGGTCCCCCTTCAAGATTGACTGAGTCACTTGTTGTGTTTATTATCAGGTCCTGGAGAGGCTTGGCCAAGAGCAGAAGCAGACTGATGCTCGTAAAAAAGGACGCACTGTGACCGCTCATCCTGCTCTTTGACTGACAGGAGTGACATCTCCTTCAGAAGGAGCAGCTAAAGAGAAGATTCAACTTTCTCCTCCCACCAGGCTGCAGGTGGCAATAGTACTCAGTCATAGAAGGGTGTTGCTTAGTTTTGAGGGCACACTGCCCTTCTTCCTCTCTACTCTTGTCATGTGGCATGTCACATGACTGGAAAGAGACATAAGAAGTTGCTTCTAAATTCCAAATGATCTGTGAGTACAAGGGGGAAGAAGGACAACCCAGCCCCAGAGCTCTCCTCTCCTCCTCCTCAGACCACCCAGACCTCCTCTTTCTCCTCAGACCCCCCCCAGACCTCCCTCCTCTTCCACAGATGCCCCCCTCTCCCTCAGATGCCCCTAGACTTTGCCTCTTCTCCTCAGACCCCCCCTTCAGACCTTTCCTCTCCTCCTCAGGTCCCCTCAGATGAACCCCTCCTCTTCAGCCCCCTCCTTCTCAGACCCCCTCCTCAGAGCCCTCCAGACCTTCCCCTCCTCCCCAGACCCTCCATTTGACAGACGGAGAAGACACATAATGTCTCCTTCTGTTTTAATCCCTCAAAATCCTGTACCACTGCCCCAAAATTGTATGCTGTTACAGCTCGGCCCCATTCACTTACATAGTTCATGTTTAGTGTGTGGTACTGCCTGTCAAACATGGCATGGATAATTTTTTCTGAGCATGTGTTGGAAGGCAGTAAAACATGTCTCAACCTCCTGTTTTTACTGCCCCCTCCTCTCAAACTACAAGTGTAAACAAGGCCTTAGAGGCTAATTCATGTAAGTGGGTGGAGGGCAATAAATCTAGCAGTAGAGAGTCGTTTTTTCTGCTCCCGACCACCAACCTGAAAGTTTCTATTCAGTCCCTGGTTGGGAGAGACTTGAAGGTAAAAGCTTACCTTTGGCATGGCATTATCTATCCTGTGCTCCAAGTGTGTCCATACTGGACTGGTCAGAAAATGATATAGAGTGCCCAGGCATTCTCCACTAAAACTGTTGTGGAATTCAGTCAAGAGTAGACCATGTATCTTCCGATAAAGAGAAAGATGTTTCCTAAAACATACATGTGTATGGGACATTCTCCATGGAAGAATGCCTGCTAGCTGTTCTTTGACAGAAGTGTTAATGCAGTGTAGAAACAAATACATGATTGGTCAACAGACATTAAAAAAATGGGCAGAACAAGTTGATAAAGTAGCCACATTGTGGATAATAATTAGGTCAGGGGCAAAATAAACAAGATAACTTTTGACATTTCCAAAATAACTTAGAACATGGTATCAGATGTAAATAGCAATAATACAGTTACACATTACACTTTAAATTACCAAAGAATCCACAGAGAGCTCATGACAGAAAAGTGAACCATTGCTTAATTCAGGTCTATATCATATACCTTTATTTGATACTTTGGTTCAATTCTTTATCACCCTATAAACAGCCCCCTACTCCTTTTTAGCTTAGTGCCCCTGTATCTGAAAACCAAAAAAAAGACCAAATACTCAGCTTAACCTGTGGTCATGTGATGCACTGGGAACAAAGTCTTCTTTATTCTTTACTGCAGAGTAGGGGAGTCCTTCATCAGATGCCTAAGTCTTTGCTTGATGACATGGCAACTTCCTATTGATCCATTAGTAGGACTTTTACAAAGTCCACAAGATGGTGTGATGGCATAGGGTGTCAAGATTGGTCAGTGTTGTGCATGGACTGTAATGATTGATCATCAGTCTTCACTCCTGGAAGAGGTGCTACTGAGAGTCATGTGATAGCAGATAAATGTCGATCAAAAATAATTTTTTCTTATTTAAAATTGATGGGAGGGGTTAATGAGTGAATTGGAAGAGGGCTTCCAATATTTTCCAGAGATGGATTTTAAGAATAAGTTTTATGTAGATTTGCAATAAATACAACCTATTTAAAGTCACAGGTGAGTCATTTTTTTTTCCATTTAGTCAGTGGGTTGAATGAAAAACTCAATTTCCCCATCCACGCATTCAATATAAATAGGGGAATCCTCAGTGTCTTTGTATTCTGACAGTGGGAGACTTTCCCGCTGTCAAAATACACTGATAAGCACTGTAATGCCGCGTACACACGGTCGGACTTTTGGTCTACAAAAGTCCGACGGACACCGACGGACTAAAGCTGGCTGACATTCCGATCGTGTGTGGGCTTCCCCGGACTTTCAGCGGACTTTCAGCGGACTTTTCCAGCCTCAAATCTGTCGGACTTTAGATTTGAAACATGCTTCAAATCTTTCCGTCGTAACTACGCCGGACCCAGAAATCCGCTGGTCTGTATGTTAGTCTGACGGACAAAAAAACGACGCATGCCCATAAGCAAAAACTAAACGGAAGCACTCAGTCTAGTAAAACTAGTGTTCGTATTGTAGGTAGCACATTCCTCACGCTGCAAATTCTGTGATCGTTGAATGCAGCGCATTAATGTCTTCTTTAATAATGCTATAATAACGAAGATGTTTTGCTGTTCATATTCAAACAGAGTTCTCCCAAACTGATTTCTGGATTCTTTTTCTCTTTGATCTCATGAATGATATAGTATTCTTTTTAAAAACAATGTCTCCATACTAATAATAATTTTTACACTTTTTTTTTTGGGAGAGTCATCTTTTATTTTAGATTTTCTCCAGATGTTTATTTTATGATTGTTGTCGAACTTATTTTATCTTTATCTACCTTTTTTTTTTTTTTTTGGGGGGGGTTTGTAAAGTTACCACAAAGAACCATTTTATTTAATTTATTTTTTTGGGGTTTGTAAAGTTACCACAAAGAACCATTTTATGTTTTTTTTTTGTTTTTTTTTTTCTTGGGTTTGTAAAGTTACCACAAAGAACCATTTTATTTTATTTATTTTTTTTTTTTTAGTTTTGTATTTCTTAAATTGAACACAAATACATTTTTCTTTCATTTTTGTTTGTTTTTAATGTTGTTTGTTTTAACTTACCACAAAGAACCATTTTTTTGTTTATTGTGATTTTTTTCTTTTGTATATAAAGTTAACAGAAAGAACCGTTTTTGCTTATGTATACATTTGTTTTTTTTAAGTTACCACTAGAACATTATTAATTTTTTTTTGTGTGTTTTTGCAACCTCAAGGAGATTGTTGTCCCTTGTTAATTTGACATTGTGTCTAAATCAATGATTTAAATGAAAACACATAAAGTCTTTTCGTAAACTCAAATATCCATTTATTCATGGTCTAAAGAAAATAAAGAGGAAGTCAACGCTGGAAAAAGTCTGTGGACAAGAAAATTGGGATCTTGAGGAGTCCATATAAGAGGGAGCACAATCTGGTCCAGGAATCCCAGAGATCAACAGCAGCAGCAGATGATATAGATGTCCCCAGACTGTGGTACTACAACAACCTGCATCTTCTGTCAGACCAGACTGAACCCAGGTCATCACTTTCTTCTCTTTCCTGCAGCCTTTCCTCCACGCTGCCCTGCACCCTTCCCTGGAGCCTTCTTTGGAGGCTGTGGCTCTGGTGTTTGAGTTGTGGCAGGAGGAGAAGGAGGAGGAGGAGGAGGAGGGGGGCTGCCTCATGTAATTGTGTGTTGCTGGTTAGCATGCCCTGCAGCCCCTTGTGTATTGTTTCCCCAAACAGTCTCTCACAAATGAAGCGTTGGCCCCACTCCATTTTAAACAGCCTGCTGGCTAAGTAGCACCCATAGGCCTCTTCAGCTTTGGGGGGCTCCTTAAAAAATTGCTGGCCTCTCGCATGAGGCGCAAGGGATGCCTCCTGTGTCACCATCCCCTTCCTGGCCCTTTTTTTTGGAAGGCGGAGGGGAGGCACTTGTGATTGTGTCAGGCTCCTACTGGGCCCAGCCACCTCCTGCCTGACACTGGGTCCGGCCTCCTCCTGCCTGACACTGGGTCCGGCCTCCTCCAGGATGACACTGGGTCCGGCCTCCTCCAGGATGACACTGGGTCCGGCCTCCTCCAGGATGATGCTGTATCCGGCCTCCTCCAGGCTGTCCATGGGCCCGGTCTCCTCCTGCCTGCCACTTTCCCCACATTCCTCCTGGCTGCCCTCATCCTGTTTATAAAAAAGGGACATAGTTTTGTTTTTGTTTTTTGGGGTTCATCAATGACACACAATTTGCTTCTCATGACTTGCAAATTCAATGTGAATGCATCTCTTAATAAAAGGGTCTAGAAATCAAACATCCTAATTTTTTGAAGCAGGTGACAAACATATTTCGCCACTACTGTCAATTGATATGTATACATCATTTTTAGGCGAAAATTATTTGAATCAATTATAACATCCAGTTAACATCATTAATATTAGGACAGTAAATATTTGTGAAATTAATTTACCTGACTCCAGATAGTCACATCCGGTTCATCCAGGATGGAAGACCCAGCTTGGTCCTCATCAGCCTCTGCTGGGGTGGAGGGAAGGGTGCATGGAAGAGTGCATGGAAGGGTGGAGGGAAGGGTGGAGGGAAGGGTTGAAAGTGATGCCCTGGCTTCAGTCTGGTCATCAAGAAACCGTAGTTTATTGTAGTACTACAGCCTGGGTACATATACATCATCTGCTGATGCTCCTGATCTCATGGATTCCTGGATCTTGTTATGTTCCCTCTTATACATGTTCCTCAAGATCCCAATTTTCTTTAACAACGTCTCCATCGTTGCTTCCGGGATGGTCGTCTGGACAAATGTCAGAAGTCTCTCCAGCGTTGACTTCCTGACATGCTTCAAATAATATTGAGGGTGTTTGACCTCCCACAGATTCCTCATCTCTCTGTATTTGTTTATGAAAGCTGACAAAAATTCTGGATCTTTAAATTGGGCATTCATAATATCTGTAAAAGATAAACACACAAGACAAAAAACACTTATGTTTCTGCTAAACCCTCATCATCTTATCCCTATGTAGGCCTCATCAATCTGTCAAGCCATATAGGCTGCTTGCTACAAAGTTTTGACCAAATTTATAAATTTAAAATTACCTTTGTTTTGTAGCGTCCCGGTCCACTATCACCTACGCACAGAACGTACGTACAACACAATATGTAACAACGTTTTATACACTGCACATGCGTAATACTCAGCCTGCTTGGCCCGCCCCTGACGTTCTTTTTCTTTACACATTTACCCCGCCCTTGACTCTACGCACAGAACGTACGTACGTACGACACGTGCACAAGACCCTCTTTATACACTGCGCATGTGTGAAACTCCGCCTGCGTCGCCCGCCCCTGACGTTCAATTTTAACTCATATTCTCCGCCCCTTAACTCTACGCACAGAACGTACGTACGACATGTGCGCAAGACCCCTCTTTCTACACTGCGCATGTGTGAAACTCCGCCTGCGTCGCCCGCCCCTGACGTTTGATTTTAACTCATATTCTCCGCCCATTCTTTCTACGGTGCGTAGTGGGATGAATAATGGCGGAGACACATCAGGTGTGTACTACCTCAGGTAGCGACGAAAGCCCAGAGGCCGGAACGTCACGATCTGGGAAGCCGAGATTTAAGGCCTCCAATATGTCCTTTAAAGAGATGGTGGAAATGGTGGCAATTCTTAAAAAAAAGGACTATGATGGGAAGTATGGACCGTACGCCCGGCCAAATTTGAGAAAAGCGAAAAGGTGGTGAAGACATTACATGTTTCTTTTGGGGTACAGCGCTCGAAAGATCAGATTAGGAAAAGATGGTCCGACCTCAAACTCCGGGAGCCGGATCAGTACAGACGGATCTGTAAAGTGCTGAAAAAAAGTAAGTACTTGTCGTGTGTTCATCTTCTGTTTATTACCTTGTATACTGCTCCATGTGCTTTTCTTTACTATACGAGTTTTCCATCGTTTGAAACGATCTTTTAATAAACCTTGTTACATATATACAGATCTATCGAGAGAGATATATATATATATATATATATATATATATATATATATATATATATATATATATATATATATATCTATATATAGATAATATATCTATCTATCTATATATAGATATATATCTATATATATATATATAGATATATATATAGATATATATCTATATATATATATATAGATCTATATATCTATAGATCTATATATATATAGATATATATATCTATATATATATAGATCTATAGATATATATCTATATATATATATATATAATATATAATATATCTAGATATAGATATATATATATATCTATATATATATATAGATATATATATATATATCTATATATATATAGATATATATATATATCTATATATATATAGATATATAATATAATATATATAATATCTCTCTCTCTCTCTCTCTATATATATATATAGAGAGATATATATATCTCTCTCTCTATATATATATATATATATATATATATATATATATATATATATATATATATATATCCCTCTCTCTCTCTCTCTCTCTCTCTCTCTATATATATATATATATTATATATATATATATATATATATATATATATATATCTATATATCTATCTCTCTCTCTCTCTCTCTCTCTCTCTCTCTATATCCATCTATCTATCTATCTATATCTATCTATCTATCTATCTATCTATCTATCTATCTATCTATCTATCTATCTATCTATCTATCTATAGAGATATAGATATATATAGATATATAGATATATCTATATATCTATATATATATATAGAGAGAGAGAGAGAGAAAGAGATATAGATAGATAGATAGATAGATAGATAGATAGATAGATAGATAGATAGATAGATGGATATAGAGAGAGATAGATAGATGATAGATAGATAGATAGATAGATAGATAGATAGATAGATAGATAGATAGATAGATAGATAGATAGATAGATAGATAGATAGATATAGATATAGATATATAGATATCTATCTATCTATCTAGATATGTCTTTCTAAAATTAAACATTTATTAAACTAGGAACTCTACACAAACAGACAATTTGTACACCACTTCACTACAATGTTTGAAGATTACTATGTACTAAAATATCTGTGTGCTAAGTATATTAATTTTTTGGTTCACATAGGGGAAAAACACTCAGCCAAGATGAAACCAGTCCCCCCCCCAACCGAAAGAACATACTTGGGAAATCAGCCCAAGCCCCACTGAGGATGTGGAGGAAGGAGAGGTGGGCGACATGGGCACCCCACCAGGTGAGTGTCTGACACACCAGCTTACGGTAATCTATGCATGGCTGCCTTTTTTTTCTTTCAAAATATTTATTGGTTTTTTTCAACAAGCAAGTTGTACAGTCAACTAAACATGTATGCAGAGTAGTCATATCACATACAGTTAGACCCCAATGGGGTAGGCATTTCAGGCAAAAGAAACACAAAAAACAAAGAAAATAAATGAAAATCAAAAATATATGTTAGGGGTTAGGACCCGGCCTGTGGTTTTAACAGATAATCCAGAAGAACAACACCGTTTACCTGAAGAAAGAACTAAAGAGAGGAAACTTCCCTAGACTATCCATGGAGTAGTTGTAGGAAACCTGAGAGATTCCGTCGGCACCCCAAAAGGGAACTCACTGTGACCGGCGAAACCTCCAACCGCTCCCCCCAAACCCCCATCAAACATTGCTGAAGTGTAGATATCCAGTTAGGGAAACATCATCAGAATATTTTAACCCCTTAGAACAGAAACCATCTGGGATCATAAGTGTCACTTAAACCATCGGACTGTCTGCGAATCAAAACTTAAGGCAAGTTAAAAGAGAGAAAAGAGTGTGAAATGAAGAGGGGAGGGGGAAGGAGAGAGAGGAGAGATATAGGAGCCAACCCGCGGGGAGATGTCCCGCATCCCCTCAACATCCAGCTGAGTTATGGTTGCATGCCCGGCATCAGGGAAACACCAATGAAATTTGCCCAGGGCTCCCAAATAGCCTCAAATTGGTCTGTTGTGTTGTCGAGAATGCTAGCGAGCTTCTCCTGGGCCATAATCCAGGAGATTTTCCGGATCGTCGCCTTAAGGGACACTTTGGGTTTCTTCCAGGCCTTGGCGATGGTGAGCTTAGCGCCCAGAAAAATAAAGTGGATTAGTTTGCAGGCAAGCTTCGGACCCTGGGCAAATTGTCATTTAGGATAGCCATAGTTGGTGTTTTCGGGATCTGGGCCTTGGTAATTTTCTTTATCAAGCGGAAAATCTTATTCCAGAATGTCCTCAGTCTTGGGCATTCCCAGAATATATGGGCCAGCGTGCCCCTAAGTAGACATCCTCTAAAACACCTCGGGTCAGCCGAGGGGAACATTTTGGCTAATCTGTCAGGAGATAGATACCACCTAGTAATAACCTTAAGACTAGACTCTATCATGGGAATATTTTTAATGCCCTTGTAGGCCCTGCTAAAGGTAATCCTCCATTTATCAATGTCCCACTGCATGGATAGGTCCGACTCCCATGCCAGCATATATGGAGTCTTGGTTGACTGATTGGCGAGTGACTGATATATGAGGGTAATGCCTCCCCTCTGCTCCGAAGACCTGCCACACCAGAGTTCGTATGGCGTGAATGAGTGAAGGGTAGGTTTTGCCTCCCTGTTGTGGGCGAGGAAATGACGAATTTGATGAAATCTGAATCGCTCCGAGGTGGGCATCTCCAATTGGCTCACACAAAAGGCCTGGGTAATAGGGCCTGAACTCGTATAGAAGTGTCCTATCAGGTACATCCCCTTATCCAACCACCAACGGAATGCTTTGATGTCTAGACCTGGAACGAAGTCCAGGTTATTGAAAATGTGAGCAAGTGGGTGGCAATTTGAAATCAAGCCCCGATTGTTTCCTAGAGAGTCCCATACTTTAAAGGATTGAGAGAGAGTTGGTGAGAGAATCGAGGGGCATTTTCTAGGAGGGACCCACAGTAGGAAATCTAGGGTGTGGGATGGTACAGCCTGTCTCTCTATTTGGATCCAGTCTGGTTTTTCTGTCTTCGCACACACTACCGATAACTGGGCGAGTCTGGCAACTTGATAGTACCAGAAGAGCTGAGGGAGACCTAAGCCCCCCTGTGATCTGGCTAAATATAAGGTATTTTGCTGGAGTCTGTGTCCCTTACCCCCCCAGATAAACTTGATGACTTTTCTTTGGAATGCAGATAGATGATCTTTTACAATATTTATCGGGAGGGCCCTGAAAAGGTAGAGGAGTCTAGGTAGTAATGTCATCTTGACAGCATGAACTCTACCTAGCCAAGAGATTCCTCCCTTTGCCCAGTTGCCTAGGTCTGACTCTAGCTTGCGGTATGTGTGAGGGAAGTTGGCCGAATAAAGTAGCTCTGTTTTCGCAGTGAGCTTGATTCCTAAATAGTCAATAAAAGTGTTGCTCCATCTAAACTCGAAGGCATTCTGGAGGGAAGAGACCACATGTGGATTGAGGGAAATGTTCAGGGCGGATGATTTTGAGTAGTTTACCTTTAAGCCCGAGATCTGTGAGAATTCCTTTAGGAGTTTACACAGATTTGGAAGGGAAGTGATTGGTGATGTGATGAATAAGAGCATATCATCAGCGAATAGCCCGCATTTGTGGACTTGTTCGCCGCATTTCACTCCTAGTATATTGGGATCTGATCTGACTGCGATTGCTAGGGTTTCAATCACAATGGCAAAAATTAAAGGGGATAGAGGACAACCCTGTCTCGTGCCTCTCGCTATAGATAGAGGTTTGGAGTAATGGCCTTGTAAGCGAATTACTGCTTTTGGAGTGGAGTATAAGGATTTTAGGGTCCCAAGAAACCTGGGACCGAAGCCCCATTTCTCCAGTAAGGAGAAAAGATAAGGCCATTCGATAGAATCGAAGGCCTTATGGAGGTCCAACGAGATGAGAAATCCTTCCTGTTTCGGTCCCCCTTCCCAATTTGATTGGAGGATGGAGACAATGTCTATTGCTCTCCTAATTTGGTCCGGTCCTTGTCTCCCTGGTATGAAACCAACCTGGTCCTTGTGTATATAAAGATTAATAAAAGATGAGATGCGGTTGGCCAGGATTTTGGTGAGAATTTTGAGGTCATTATTGATCAGGGAGATCGGCCTGTAGTTTTCCACTTCCTCGTGATTTTTGTTGGGTTTGGGGATGACCGAGATAAATGCAGTATTCAGTTGTGTATCCAAGGGAGTACCTGTTTTAATGGAATTGAAAAATTTAGACAAGTAAGGAGCTAAGATTTCTCCAAATTGTTTGTAGTAGGGGACCGAGAGGCCATCTGGCCCTGGGGCTGATCCGGGCTTTAAGCCTTTTATAACCGTCTTGACCTCCTCTACTAAAAAGGCTCCTTCCATTAGATCCCTGCAATCTTTGGAGACTGAAGGGATCTGCAAATTGTCCAGAAAGGCCGTGGTTATAGGGCCCTTCCCTGATTGGGGGGATTTGTAGAGATTTTCATAAAATTCATGAAAGGCTGACATTATTTTGTTCGGGTTAGCTGTTGGGGGATGTCCTGCGATTCTTAGTTTAGGAAAGGAAGAGGATCGAAACCTCGGGGTGAGTTTGGAGGCTAGCATTGAGCCGAATCTGTCTTTCTGGCAGTAAAATTTGACTCCACTCCACCTGATGTTTTTCTCTGCTTTGGCCGTTAAGGCAAGGTTCAGCTCAAGTCTAGTCGCGTCTAACCTTTCTGAAGTGGACTTGTTCGGGTGTTTTTTGTGTTCTGCTTTTAAGGAAAGGAATGTTTTTTCAAGGCGTTGAATGTCTATTAAGCGCTCCTTTTTATATTGAGTCGCGATCCTGATTAGAATGCCTCTAATGGTTGCCTTGTGGGCGGCCCACAGGGTCTCTGGGGAGATATTGTCTATGTCGTTCAGGGTAAAGTATTCTTTAATGGAGTCTGCTATCTCCTTGCAGTAGCGTGGATCAGAGAGCAGGGATTCATTTAGGCGCCAGTAGGAACCACCTCGCCCCGAGAGGACATTTCTCAGGGTAAGGAGAACCAAAGAATGGTCCGACCAGGCTGTGTCCAATATTGTAGCTTTTTTGGAGAGGGGTATAAGTGTAGATGGGATAATTATGTGGTCAATCCTGGCGTAAGATTGGTGGGGGGCGGAGAAGTGTGTGTAGTCCCTACTTTTGGGGTTTAGTTCCCTCCAGATGTCTATAAGTCCATGGGTATGTAGCAGCTTAGCTATTCTGGTGCTTAATTTCGTGGGGCGTGTGAGCTGGTCCTTGGGGGGTCTAGTTTTGTCCAAGCCCTGGTCAAACGCCACGTTAGAATCTCCTCCCATAATGACCTTCCCTTCCAATAGGGGTTCTATTGTACTGAGGAGTCCCTGGAAAAAGGATGCTTGACCCTTATTCGGGGCATAATATGAAATGATCGTGTATAAAACTCCTTCCAGGGTTCCCTTCACCACAACAAATCTTCCCTCCGGATCTTTATAATCAGAAATATAGGAGAATTTGCTGTTTTTGGAAAGTAGGATTGCCACCCCCTTAGTCTTGTTAGGGGCATTCGCTAAGAAGAAGGATGGATAATAAGAGTGAAGGAACTTGGGGGTGTACCGGATGGGAAAGTGAGTCTCTTGAAGGAGAACTACATCAAGTCTTAAAGATTTGTAGTGATCTAGGGCTAGTCTTCTTTTTCTAGGTGAATTCAGGCCCTGAACATTATGTGAGGCCACCTTGAGATCGTTTCCTAGTGTAAGTGTGTCAGTCATCTGAGCAGAGGGGAGGGGGACTCATGATCAAGCAGTCACTCACCAATGGAAGTCTTCCATATCTTGCCGTGTAAGATACGTAGTTGGTGTCTTCTATGTTTATCTCTGAGAGGTGCAAGGCTACTGCCCGCAGGACGGCTGGAAAAAAGAAAAGGGATGAGCGGATACAGAGAATAGAAAAGGACAAACAAACATATAAGAGCAACAGTAATAGCGACATGGGTCTCAAAATATGACCCTTGGGATCTTGTGGAATATTTTCCGCAACAATCCCAAATTTAACCTTCAGTCCACCTGGGAGGCCGATCGAAGTCCCAAATCCAAAGGACACTGAGGTTCTTCGGAGATGAGAGGAGGCACAAGGGTTCCACCCCGGACCCTTTCTTTGTCAAGGTAAAACATTAAAACATACACACTAACGCAAAAGATCAACTTTAGTAAGGTTCAAACAGCCCTGTACTCATGGCACTGCATGCCAGTTTAACTAGTAATATACCGTAGTGTTTAAATCAAAAACGAAAACTCCCTACCCGCTGGAGCACTTCCACCCCCCCCTACCCCAGAGCTGACTTGGTGGGTAACCTAAACGACCCGAGCTCTACACCATAGAGGTAAAAACACCCCTACCCTCTGAGCATATCTTGCAAACCTTGGGTCATTATTAGCTAGACCTACAAGCAATCTTGCCCTATACTAGAGCGGGGCTAGGTACCAAAGTCTCAGTAAGACTAAATCAATTCTACAGTCCGCTAGGACTATTGTCCCGAAGATCCGATCGTCTGCTGGAGGGCGTCTGAATCCGCTGGACAGTTCTGCTATAGGGAAGGATGTAGATATTCTGGTCTTGGAGGGTTGCTTCCCTTCCCCTGTGGAGGGGTTCTTCGTTGGGGGGAATTGGTGCTATAAAGTGCATTGGGAGGGGTGGTTCGGGTGATGGGCTTATCAAGCCTTTAAGCCGTGATGGGGTGTGGAGCTCCAGCTCCGACAACTGTGGGGACCACCACCCCAAAAAAAGTCCCTGCTGGGACAGAGAAAATACAAGAGACCAGCCTGGCCTTATGAGGGTTTTCCCTCCTTGCTCCTCTTGGACGTGTTCTTATTCCACAGGGGGGACACAGGGCTGCCTGGTGGAGGGCGTTTTGTCGATCCTGATGAGGATGCAGAAAAGTCCATTGGAGCTTCCTGTGAGATGAATTTAAGGGACAGCAGCAGTTTTTCACCTTCTGGGAAGCTGGAAAAAGAGTGGGTTTTACCCTGAGATGTGAATTTTACTGCGAAAGGAAAGGACCATCGGTATTTAATGTCCCTTTGTGATAGGATCAAGAGAAGAGGTTTTAGAGTTCTGCGTCTTTGAATGGTGGAGGGAGCTAAATCCGCAAAAATCTGGATCTGATGTCCCCTGTGTTGCAGTTTGGGGTTCTGACGAGATTGTCGCATGACTTCCTCCTTGGTCGCGAAAAAGTGTGGTTTCACAATTATGTCTCTGGGTGAGCCATCTTGTCTGGGGGGACCAAGGGATCTGTGTGCCCTGTCTAATTCGAGGCGCTGAGTGGGGATATTAGGAATGATTTCAGAGATAATGTCCTGTACCGTGGAGGGAATATCCATGAAGGTTTCTGGGAGGCCTCTAATTCTGAAATTATACCTCCTGGACCTGTTCTCGAGTTCGTCTATCCTGGAAAGGGCCACATCGAGTTGTTCCTGAATAGACTGTAGGTGAGCTGCATTTTGGTTCGTTCTAGAGACCGTGCTCTCAACTTTATCCTCTATTGCTTCTATTCTTGAGCCTATACTCGATAGGTCAGCTTTGATCGTGTTAGTGATCTGATGTGCTGTGCTGGCCAGGCCTTTCTCCAGTAATGAGGAGAATTTAATAAACATGTCTTCTTGCATTTGTGTAAAGTCATTGATTGAGAAGCCTGAGGACAGGTGAGCTGCCATTGAGAGCTGGGCCAGTATGGGTAAGGCCTGGGGAAGCTTCTCCTGGTGTGTCATGCTTGAGGAGCCTGTGGAGGCCTTAGCAGAGGCCTGGGGTTTCTGGGAGCCTTGATGGGGATTCTGATGGGCGGTGGGGGGCCCCTGTGCTGCCTGGGCATAAGTGAGAGTCGGTGGGGTCAATACTGGCCTGTGTTCAGGAGCCTTGGGGTGCTGGGCCGCGTGTGGCTGTGTGAGGTCCGTGCTGGCGGCCATCTTGGGACTCCCGTCGGCTCCCGCCGTGTCGAATAGCAGGCCGAGATCTCTCCTCACCGGGGGACCGGACATCTCTGCTGTCTCCTCGGAGGGTCCCTGGCACGGGTGGGTTAGCGGCAAGCGGCGCTGAGGGCTGTGGCTGCTATAGTGCGGCTCTGCGGTCCGGGGTGGAGCGGAGCTCCTGGCTCAAGCAGCCATATTGGATCTCCCGCGCATGCGCACTCTCGGCTGCCTTTTTTTTATGTAAATTTTTTACTCTATTTTAGGTGATCTGGTTGTGCTTGACTCAAGCAACAGCGCCACCCCCGAGGATGTTTAGGAAGTATGCGACATGGGCACCCCACCAGGTCAGTGTCTGAGACACCAGCTTATGGTAAGGTAAACTATGTATGTCTGCATATTTCTAAACACATCTTTTTTTCATTCAATTTTAGTGCCCAACGACTAATTGCCCAAATAATGGCCTGGAATGGGGAGATTGATCAAATGCGGAATCAGCTGGATCGTATGCAGCAGAAAATGAAGGACGTTAACGATGTTTTGGGTCGAATCTAAATGTCCTTTTTCAACCCACAAAACATCGATCATGTTCTTCATTTCCTTGTTTGCTGACCCCATTCTGGGCCTTCTCTTTTTTATTTTGTTGAAATTCTATGCCTGTTTAACAAAAATAAAAAAATAAAATTTAAAAAAAATGGAGGCCTGTTTTGAAAAAAAATAAAAATAAAAATAGAGGCCTGTTTCCCCCCCCCCAAAAAAATAATAAAATGTTTAAAAAAACAAAAAAATAGAGGACTGTTTTTAAAAAAACAAAAAAAAAAAAACAAAAAAAAGAGGCCTGTTTTTAAAAAACAAAAAAAAACGAATAAAAAAAAGAGGCCTGTTTTTAAAAAACCAAAAAAAAAAAAAAAAAAAAAAGAGGCCTGTTTTTAAAAAACCAAAAAAAAAAATAAAAAGAGGCCTGTTTTTAAAAAAAAATAAAAAAATAAAAAAAAAAAACAAATAAATAAAAAAGAGGCCTGTTTGTTAAAACCCAAATAAAAAAATATATATTTTAAAATAAAAAAATATATAACTAATTATATTGTTCAAAATTTGTAAATATATAGAGTTTTTTTGACTATGAACATTTTATATCAATGCATAAGTGAATGTATACAGAATATTAAAACATCTGTTTAGTAATTAACTAAATGTGTGGTTTGTTATTTCAATGCTCAGTATCAGTTTGTTTAAATTTAAAATAGTTGTTTACAGTGACAATGGTGCTTATTTAGTCAAGGAAAATACATTTGGCACTACAAGTGCTCTACCATAACCTAGGAGAAAGCCAAAAAGAAAGGCAAGCAATAAATATAATTCAATATTTCATCAAGATTTTTAATTTTGATAATTTAAATATCCTGGGCCATTGCAATGGCCCCCCTACCCATAAAATAAGTTACATATTGCTCTCGAACTTGACGGGCACTTTGGGGGGCCAAGCCAGTACGGACAGTATCCAGGCCCGTAAGATTGTCACTGATAAGTCCGGCCTCAGGCCCAACTGGCACAATATAATTTGCTGAATGTTTGTGCAAAAAGTTGTGCAGGATGCAGCACGCTAAAATGATAAAATTAAGTTTGTATTCCGCCAAGTTAATGGATGTTTGAAACAGGCGGAACCCCAGATAACGGCTCCTTAGCTGAAACATGTCGGGTGGACCCCTCACGATCACCGCTATTTGATATTTGAGCTCTGTTTCGTTCTTCCAAAATGTGAGTCTGTTTTTTATTATTTTAATAAACAAGTGTTTTAAAACGTTTTTACGCTATGTGAGTTTTGTTTGCTCCTTGCATGGCATATGAAACTACACATTTGGCTTATGCTGGATTACCTATGGGAGAGGAAGCCCTGCGGACCCCCCCCTCTTCTTTCCACCATCTGTTGATGACATCTGACAAGACGCATTTCCCAGAACCAGTGGTTATTATGCTTTTTTGACTTGTCTGGCGTATGCCATTTCAGGTCAATTCTTTCCGGTAAGCCTCCTCTACTCCTGGTGTTGGCCCCGGGACTGATGTACAATCTATGCACACTTGTGGTCTCCCTTCTGCCCACTCGCCAGACTTGGTGCGACTAAAATTCTGTGAATACCATCTGGCCATGCATCACCCCCTTTGAACTCTGTTGATGTTTTCTTCACTATTTTTCTACACATTTTTTATGGACTTCTAAAGTTTTATGTTTGTTATGGTTTGTGTCTGGCTCATGGAACCGGCTGGCCAGAATCCCAAATGCATTCTCAACAACTCTTCTCGCTCTGGCCAGCCGGAAATTAAAAACCCTCCTCTCCGGGGTGAGGGTTCTTTGGGGGGAAAGGCCTCATGAGGTGCTTGCTCAGAGCGAAGGCTTCATCTACTATGATGACAAAGGGGAGTCCTTCCATGTTATCCGCATCAGGTGGCAATCCCAGGCCACAACTCTGGAGATGCTGGCAGAACTCCGTCTGGGCAAATACTCCTCCATCCGACATCCGGCCATTCTTCCCCACGTCCACATAGCGAAATTCATAGTGTGCCGACACCACCGCCATTAAGACAATACTATGGAACCCCTTATAATTAAAATAGTATGACCCCGAATGGGGTGGTGGCACGATGTAGACAAGTGCAGTTGATCCACAGCTTAGTAAATGAGGTAAGGTAAAAAGGCTTTCATGTTGCAAGGAGTACCCAATCACATGCAAGGGCAATTAATCCAAACTCTTTGTGGCTTGCACATGATTGGATGATGGAAATAAGCAGAGCTTCTGCTCATTTACTAAAGCCCTGGAGCTAATGCACTTGCAGAGTGCAAATGCATTTTGCAAAGTGCAACATATATTTGCTTTGTAAAAATCAACACCACAGAACATTATAGCAAATTATTAGGGGGGGTTTGGAAATCAAGTTAATGACACGCACACTATTTGGATGGAGTTTAGTTGGGGGGAGGGGTTTGGAAATCAAGTTAATGACTCGCACACTATTTGGATGGAGTTTAGGTGGGGGGAGGGGTTTGAAAATCAAGTTAATTACACGCACACTATTTGGATGGAGCTTAGGTGGGAGGAGGGGTTTGTAAATCAATTTAATGACACGCACACTATTTGGATGGAGTTTAGGTGGGGGGAGGGGTTTGGAAATCGAGTTAATGACACGCACACTATTTGGATGGAGTTTAGGTGGGGGGAGGGGTTTGGAAATCAAGTTAATGACACGCACACTATTTGGATGGAGTTTAGGTGGGGGGAGGGGTTTGGAAATCAAGTTAATTACATGCACACTATTTGGATGGAGTTTGGGGGGGGGGTTGGAAATGTAGTTTATGACACGCAAACTATTTGGATTGAGTTTAGGGGGGGTTGGAAATCTAGTTTATGACACGCACACTATTTGGATGGAGTTTAGGGGAAACAAAATATAATGCAGCTGACTAAATACATTCAAACTGAGTAGACTAGGTGGATATGTGCCCAGCATTGTATGCTGGGGAGGTTAGTGAAGGCAAATATACATGCATGACAAAAAAGAACAGGAAAAAATTACAGCATGCATGAAGAGAAAAAGGGGACATTCACACTATACTGCAATGATGGTAAGTAGTGTTTGAGTTAAGAAATACATTACATTATCAAAGATTAAATAAAATAACATGTGATGCTAATAAAAGAAAAAATTCTTACCTTAATATAGTCCTTCTGCAGGACCTGGATGATGGCAGAACAGGTCTCTGGGATAATGATCCCCAGAGCCTGGGGGGAGATGCCTGTCGAGAACTTAAGGTCCTGCAGGCTTCTCCCTGTCGCCAAGTACCGCAACGTGGCAAATAGCCTCTGCTCCAGAGTGATGGCTTGCCTCATGCAGATATCCTGCCTGGTGATATAGGGGGTCAGCAAAGCCAACAAACGGTCAAAAACGGGGTCCGTTATCCGGAGAAAGTTCCTGAAATCCTCAGGATTATTCTCACGGATCTCACGGAGCAATGGCATGTGACAGAACTGGTCACGCTGGAGCAACCAATCGTTGCTTGGTCCATGAACTCCTCCTCGCCCTGTTCATGGACTGGTCTTGGGCTGAAGAATGAACTACAGCACCAAGCACATACAATGCATGAGCTCGACGATGAGTACGTACAGGTAACATGGCTTCAAAACGGTCGGCTGGTCAGAACGCACTTAACAGATCGCACTGAAGAACAGCAAGGCCTGTGAAGAGCGACCTGAAAATCAGGAACGAGTGGACAATAAAACAAGGATTTCTCAATGTCAACTGACCAAATGCACTGAAAAGCAGATACAAACCTCACAAGCACAGACTGAACAACAGTTAAAACGAACTGAAAAATACGAGTCTCACAGGCACGAATTGTCTCTCACCAAACTTTTACTAACATGAGATAAACACGAGATTAGCAGAAGGAGCCCAAAGGGTGTCGTACGGGCTATTGAACTTCCGTTTTATAGTCTCGTCGGACTTGGTGTACGTCACCGCGTACTAGGCTGTCGAACTTTTGTGTGATCGTGTGTAGGCAAGTCCGTTCGTTAGAAAGTCTGCGGCAAGTCCGCCGCAAGTACGCCAAAAGTCCGCTGAAAGTCTGTCGGATGGCTGTCGGACTTTTGTAGACGAAAAGTCCAACCGTGTGTACGCGGCATAAGGCTATAGCTTGCAGCACTGATTGAGCAGACATTTTCTAAGAGGGCAGTTTAACAGAAGTCGATCAGAAGATTGACTTCTGTTCAACCACAGTGGCCATACATGGGTTGAAATTCATCTGGTCCCTGCTGAACCTGGTTGAATTTCGTTACATGTATGGCCACCTTAACTTTTCAGAATGCATAGTAGTTTTTGTTCCTGTTAAAAAAAATGAATACAACAAAATAAAGGAAAAAATGTAAATAAGAGCTCTTTGCTATTACGTTTTTGAATGACAGGTGTAGTAGCATAACATAACACATTTTCTAAATGTTTCATTAAATGTTAAATAGTTAGCCAACCAAAAAAGTTATGAACTTCAGAAACTCAGCTACTTTCTGAAATATATCAGATTACTATGAGTTTAGTGCAAGGAGGTACATGCCACCTCATGGACTTATATCTAATTTTACAATTTCCTTTTTTTATTATCTACCACTTTTTTACTAGATATCATTATGTGTCCAGCATTCTGACACTGGATCTTCTGGTCTCAGCTCCAGCAGCTGCAGAATTGCATACAGCCACTCTGCCTGCCCCTCCTCTCCCCTTCTCTTGCCAAATCACAGAGCAAGTGCAAAATACAAAGCCTTCTGTGAATGGACAGAGGAGGGGAGGGGCAGGTAGACCTGCTCAGTGAAACTCTCAGTTGTAAATAAATTAGATAAGTTCACAATCTGAGATGCACTTTAAAGGACCTAACCCATAGCTAACAATTTCTACAGTGCTCACACACAAATCCTTACTGCAAAAATAACCATAAAAGATATTAATGACATGTATAACAATAAAACATGACACTCTATATTGCCAGCTGCATGTTTCTTCTGAGTTGTGTTTCTTCAATATTGCTAATACAGTGCAAGCATGCATGTGTCTAATGACAGGTTCAATATTGAACCTCTATCATTAGGTATTGGACTATGGACTTATTTGTCTATTTATTTTTTATATGTTTGTTTACTTATTGTTTTTGTTATATGTTTGCACTACTGTGGATTATTATTGTTTTTTTTACTGATTTTTCACTCTTATGTATGGTATATATTCAGATGGAACAGTCAATGTCTAATGTCCCTCTTAGCTGCCTCCCATGTCCTATTGGGCATCTTCCACACCTTTTACCTAATCCCCCAACAATATTATTCTGCACAGGCAGAAAACATATATTGAGAGAACTCAATCTTAGCTTTAACCCCCTCCCCCCTTTTTTTCACTTTCTCCCCCCCTTTCTCAAAACTCAGGGCGGTACATTTATTTGATACTGTATGAAAACATAACTGATGCTCCAATGTATTATTAGTCTTTGTGTATGTCTTTAATTTATTAATCCTTATGTCTCTCAAGCCATTATTCTTTTAAGACTCTGCAAAATATTCTAATCAATCACTGTGAGCACTTCACAATAGTTATTTTAACCCACCTCACCCTTTTTCTCTGTCATTCCTTCTCTCTCTCTCTCTCTCTCTCTCATTATATTGCTTTTTTTACTATAGTGAATTATGTTAGGCTCCAGCATTTATCTTGATATTTTACATAGATTTTAAAACGTTTATCATAGTATATTGGTATTTTTTACATATGAATTACCGTATTTATCGGCGTATAACACGCACTGGCGTATAACACGCACCTAATTTTAAGAGAGAATTTTCAGGAAAAAAACAAATTTTAAATAAAAGAACTTTGAAGCAAAATAAGGGTAACTCAGAACTTTTTTTTATTAATATTTATACAACATATAAACGGGAAAGTAAAATCAACTGTTTTACCGAAGAAACTTGGATTTTATGGTATATGCAGTGCAGTCTAAATCACATGCAATATTGCAGAGGGCACAAGTGTGAACCAGCACTGAGATAGATTTTTAACATTCTCACTTCATTAATGACAGATTCACCAGGTTATCCTTCATTGAAAGATTCTCCATTATTGCTAACTAACAATTCCCTTTTACATTATTTTTGTTTAATTTCCTATTTCTTGTAAGGGCTGTATTTCTGGGCTGGGACAAGGGTGTCATGTCAGGCAGTGTGTATATTGTATTTGCGCAACCTTCCTCCCCCCTCACCCCCCGCCGGAGACTTTTTTCCCACGCTGCCATTTAAAATCCATGTGTACCTGCTTGCTCGTGTTGCGATTCCAGTCAGATCAAACTCTCGCGAGCCGTGCAGAGTGGTTACCATGGATACGACCTCACGGCCGCGAGAGTTAGTGAGAGAGAAAGTTTCCTCTGTGTGTGCTACGGTGGGGGATGGCTGCCGGAGCTCTGCAATGCTTACGATGAGTGTCCCGGGACTCGCAGGTCCCCCAGGCTGTCTCTGATCGCGTCCACTCGCCATCCGATCGATATACACAGTATGTACCAATGCATTTTTTTATACATCGGCGTATAGCACGCACACCTGATTTTCACCCGATTTTCAGGGTGAAAAAGTGCGTGTTATACGCCGATAAATACGGTATTCTATCAATTATACCCTCTAAACCATGTATATATATATATTTTTTTTGTTATGCAGATTCTAGATATGTCTTATACCCTTTATACATATTCATTGTTGTAATGAGTTTCATGTTCACACACACATGTTTACAAACCTCCCATATACAGTACCTGGATAAATAATTCTTGGTGTGGCACTTTAAGATCCATCTGTAAGATATCAGTCAACATACTCATCCCTACACCAGCCTCCAATAATGAAGGACCTACAGCATGGTCTACACTTTTGAAATGCCTAGAGAACTTAGCCTTGTTGCAGAAACAAGATATACCTCTGCTCGGGTGTATGTTTGTGTCTGTTTGCCCCATGCTGGCATTGTGTCCACAGTAGCATTTGCAATTGCAGAGCAGAGTAGGACTGGCCATAGAGGGATTACTTTTACACAGTTGGCCAGCTTAAACATATATTGCAATATGTGTGAACTAAAATTCCCTGTTTTTCATTGCAAAGTCTGCTAGAAAGGGTATATAGCAGTGTGCAGAGGGTTTATCCAGAATATCTTCTAGAGATGCACCGATGCCACTTTTTTGACACCGAATACCGATACTTGACATCATGTACTCGCCCATACCAATTACCGATACCTGATTTTGGTCATGTGACCATTTTTTTAAAAAAATAATGAAAAATTACACATTTTCGCCATAATATGAGGAATTGAAACACAGTCAAAAGATTATGAAAGAAAACATGTTTATTTGCTGGTCACAAAGCTGTTAAAACGCAAATTGCACAGAACATGTTATATAAAAAATAATGTCAATGTCATCAATGACATGTGCATTGCAAGTTCACAATGTTTAGGCATGAGGAGAAGCAAGAACAGTACAGTACCTCAGTCAACTCACAACACAAGACATTATTTATAAAATTTCAAAAACTAAAAAAACACATGTGTTTGTTTCCAGTTTAACTTACACATGTGTAAGAGAAACACATTTCACAGACAGAACATTCCAGGATGGCAAGGATGTGTGTTAGGTTGCATTGTAGGCTGCAGTAAGGCCTCATGAACAGCTCAAAGCAGCTGCTTCTCCAGGTGTTTTAGCTCTTTTGAGCTTTTTTTTTCTCTACCTGTTACCTCTTCCCCTCCATGTTAGCCTATGTGTTCATTGATGGCCATTGGCCAAGGAACACTATGTGGTTTCAGAAGTTTAGTGGCAGGGCAGCTTACAGGCAGCAGGCAGAAAAAAAAATCCAAAGAAATTGGAAATGGAAATCTTTGGATTTTTTTTCTGCCTGTAAACTTTCCTGTTAATAAACTCCTGAAACTAGTGTGCAATGGGCTGACATGGAGGGGAAGCATTAACAGGCAGGAAAAAAAGCTCAAACTCCTTGAGGAACAGATGCTTTTAGCTGCATTGTACAGGCATTATGCCTTGATAATGAAAAGCTCAAATGTCACACAGAACATGAAATATCATCATTGTTGATGACGCCAGGTATAAAACAAACATCACAAGTTCACGTCATCACATCAACCAACCCAAGTGCAATACAGTTAAATAATGTTAGGCCTGAGGAGGAGCAACTGAACAGTACCTCAAAATTAACATTATTTTGTAAAAATGTTTTAAATAATTAAAAAAATTGCTAGCTTCTAGTTCAACTTCGTATGAAACTCGTGAAAAAAAACATTTTTCACAAACCAAAATTAGGGTCATTCCAGGATGGCAAGGCCAAGGAGCCAAGGACTTAGCAGCAGTAAGGCCACATGCACAATAAAGCTCAAAGTAGCTGCTCTTACAGGTGTTTGAGCTCACTGTTTTTGAGCCTTTCATTTGCCTGTAGTGTTAACTCTATGCTGCTCCATATAGGCTATGTGTCCCCCATGCATTGCACGTTGAATCACCTATAGTGTGCAATGTGCACACCATAGGTGATTCACTTTTTCACTTGGGGAAAAAGGTTGTGGCATGGTGTTAAAAAGGCATATTTTATTTTTTTTTAAAGGGCAACATGGAGGGGAGTTAACAGGTAGAGGAAACGCTAAAAAAAAATGCTCAAATGCCAGGTGGAGCAGTTGCTTTGAGCTGCAGCATGCAACTGTGCATGATGCGTTACAGTTGGACAGTAACAGGCGGTAGATTACTTTTCCAATTAAAATGCAAGTGGCAAGTTTTTTTTAAGAAACAGAAGAATCTCTGCATGTTCAGTTAGAAGTCGGTTTCTGGTGTCAGTCAGAATGTGTGATGCTGCACTGAACAATCTTTCACTTTCCACACTACTGAAAGGAGCTGAAAGATATTTTTGTGCCATTTGGGCTAGAGTGGGAAATCACAGTTTATTGACTGTCCAATACTCAAGAGGTTTGTCCGAACGAGGCACATTGACCTCTCCAAGATATGCTTCTAGTTGAATGGTAGCAGCTGTGGGAGCACTGTTCTCAAATGTAGATGAATAAGCAATTTCTTGAAAAACACTGTCCACAGTCACACCCTTATCTGGCTGTTGCTCAGTACAAGGACTCTTGGTAGCTGGTTTCTCAAGTACCTCAGGTGTAGCTGCCTGTGCCTGTAGTACCTGTACAGAAGATATTTATTGCATTTCCAGCACGAACATCTCTTTAGCCTGCTGCCAGCATCTGCATTTGAGAAGAACCGATCTTTATTCCTAGAAGAAGGAAAATACAAGACATTAGACAACGTCATGCAAGCAAAGCAACAACTGTGGAAGCTTGCTGTGGGGGCACTACTAGATGCAAAGGTGAGGGCGGGGGACACTGCAAAAACAGTTGTTTGGCTTGCTCTGTGCAAAACCATTACACAGAGGCAGAGCAGGTAAGTGTGTTTGTCATTATCAATTTTGTTATGTGTTTTTTAAGAAGGCGAGATTTACAGTGTTATCACTTGCATTACAAATTTTTTTTTTTAATGCAAGCAAGTGATAATAACACTGTAAAATATCACCTTTATCCAAAAAACAAAAAACAAAATCGTATCATCAATATTCAAATAAAAACAATGCAAAATAGCAGCCAGCAATAATTGATTACCTTGGATCGAGTAAGGTAGCGATGCAGTAAAGTGGATTTTGCTCCATGTCAGAGAACCGTTTCTGCAAAGCACCAAGCAATGTGTTCTTCATCGTTTTAACACTGTGGTCCTCATCCACTTCTTTAGATAATAATCGATGTAGCACAGTCACTGCAGGAATTACATTTGAGGCAAAAGAATCTGAACAACTCACATGCCGAGTCAACTCTTCAAAGGGAGCCAAGATGTTGACCATCTTCTCCATGAGATTCAACTGATTTGCAGTGATCATTGCAGGCAGCTCATGTTCTGACACATATACTCCAATGGCCCGTTTTTGCTCTGTCAGAGACTGCAGCATGTAAAAAGTGCTGTTCCAGCGAGTCTGAACATCTTGTTGAAGTCTTTTAATGGGTTGACCAAGCTGGATCTGAATATCTTGCAGCTGAGAATATGCCAGGTTTGAATGTTTAAAGTGCCCAACTATTTTGCACCCAACTCCCACAGCCTCCGTAATGCTGCGCTGTGATAAAAGCCCCTCTGAGACAGCCAGCTGCAGTGTATGTGCCACACATGAAAGACTCTGAAGACCAGCATCTTGTACACCTTTTATCATATTTCTGCCATTATCACGGACTACCACATGGACAGAACTTTTGGGAATCGCCCAAGTGTCAAGCATTTCTTCTAGTATGCGTCTTATAGCTTGGCCTGTGTCAGAACCTTGAAATTTCTTTGCGTGCAGCATGACTTGGTGCAGAGTGAAATTGGCATCAATCCACTGTGCAGTTAAGCTAATTACAGACACGGGACTCACACTACTGCTTCAAATGTCTGTGGTGAAACTGATAGCCTTTATGTCCTCCTGTAGCATGTTGGTAATGTGTTTTTTCACTGTGTTGTGTAATTGTGGCAACATGACATCTGTGACATGACGGCTGCTGGGAATTTCATACTTTGGCTCCAAAAGATTCATAAGTCACCGAAAACCCACATTGTCAACTATTCATAGTGGCTAATCATCAAGAACGATGAATTGGGTAACTACTTCAGAAATTTTTTTAGCCCTTGGGTTATCAATGGAAAATTTTTCACGTCTGGCAAGGGTTTGCTGCAGTGTCAGCTGCTGAGTGCAAGAGCTAGTGACAGCGTAAATTCGCCATGCTCAGCCTTTTATTTTATTTTGAGGTGTTTTATGAGATTACTGGTATTATAAGAACTAACTTTTGAACCTCCTCTGGATATTTTGGCAGAACAGAGTTTGCAGTCTGCAATGCGTTTGTTGGTTTCATCAATTTTAAAAAACTTCCAGACAGCTGACATTTTGCTGGTGGCAGTGGCATCCGTTTGCATTGCACTAAAAGCCAGAAATAAGTAAGTCTCTCCACCTTAAAGGGGAAAAATTTGAAAATGGGGAAAAAATTTTGAGCCCAAATGTTTTGTTTTCTGATTTTTTCACACATCATGACACCTACTATTTTTTAGAATAATGAAGCTGCTCTCCCCGGTGCTTGTTGTTTGTTCCTGCTGCATCCAGCATCTTGGTATGGCCAAGTAAACCAGCGGGGATGATGACATCCATCTGTCGGGTACAACGGTCAGTATCTCTACATTACAAAAAGCAGAGGATGGTCTCAGAAAGGCACATGCAGGAAAATGTTAGGCAAGAGACAATGATGATTTATGTAACAGCAGCATTCATTTGCCGCCATGATGGACATGTTAGGCAACTGAGAAAATGTGGGACACTAAGTTATGTAACACACACAAACACAGGCCGGCCACCATGCTGGACAGTGGACATTATGTTAGGCAAGAGAGAGAGACAATGTGGGACAAACTAAGTGTAACACAGGCCGGCCACTATGTTAGGCAAGAGAGAGACAATGTGGGACAAACTAACTTAAGTATAACACAGGCCTAACTTAAGTATAACACAGGCCGTCCGCCACGTTAGGCAAGAGAGAGAGAGACAATGTGGGACAAACTAACTTAAGTATAACACAGGCCGGCCGCCATGTTAGGCGAGAGAGAGACAATGTGGGGCAAAACTAACTTAAGTATAACACAGGCCGGCCGCCATGTTAGGCAAGAGAGAGAGAGAGAGACAATGTGGGACAAAACTAACTTAAGTATAACACAGGCAGGCCGCCATGTTAGGCAAGAGAGAGAGAGACAATGTGGGACAAAACTAACTTAAGTATAACACAGGCCGTCCGTCACGTTAGGCAAGAGAGAGAGAGACAATGTGGGACAAACTAACTTAAGTATAACACAGGCCGCCCACCATGTTAGGCAAGAGAGAGAGAGACAATGTGGTACACAAAACTAACTTAAGTATTACACAGGCTGTCTGCCATGTTAGGCAAGTGAGAGAGAGACAATGTGGGACAAAACTAACTTAAGTATAACACAGGCCGTCTGCCATGTTAGGCAAGTGAGAGAGAGACAATGTGGGACAAAACTAACTTAAGTATAACACAGGCCGGCCGCCATGTTAGACAAGTGAGAGAGAGACAATGTGGGACAAAACTAACTTAAGTATAACACAGGCCGTCCGCCATATTAGGCAAAAGATGATGTAAGCTAGTAGTACTGTACAGCAATCACCGGCCGCGGGAAACATAAGAAGAAAGCAAGCAAGCAACAGTTAGAAATAGAGAAGAGCACTCACTGGCAGCCATGAGGGGACATGGTGTAAGGAGGACGCTCACCATGTGGGGCAGCCATGTAGCAGGAGCAACAGCAGCAGCAGCAGCAGCATTAGAAGCAAAACACATGTCATGAGGGAAACTGCACTCACCGCCGTGTGGAGAGGCCGCAACCTTATCCGGTTCCCGAGCTCCGCCCAGTCTGACGTCACTTCCGGTATCGGTTTCTGGTATTGGTGCATTTTCATGAGTACCGATACCCCCGAAAATGCAAAGTATCGGCACCGATACTGGTATCGGTATTGGTGCATCCCTAATATCTTCCATTAGCTTTGTGTCTCCTTTAAAATACCTCCAATTATCCCAGAGTGCCTTTAAGTTTCTCTATGGCATACCATGCTGTGTTCCTGAAGATTGTCATAATGCAATTCAGTTGTTCCACTGAGGACTCTCTATTGCTATGATTAGGTTTGACCATAGGTATATTAGGGTGTAAACTAAACCTCTTGCGTGCTGCCACAATGATCTCAAACTTCAATCCTTACACAGCTGCTACAAAACACCTACAGTGTGTGTTCCCCAGTAAAAAGTGGGAAACACATAATTATTTTAGGCTTTGACCAACTAGATTTGAAAATAAAATTGTTTGTGTATCTATTTTTGGGGTTGTGTTTACTGTATTTGATAACATTGTGTGGTGTAGCAATAGTTTAAATACTTTTAAAGAGGGTGGTTGTGGTTGAAGCCATTTTCCCAAAATAATCTTCTATATCCCTTATGACAGTGTTGTGCCTTGTCATGTTGTCAGACAGCCTATATTTTTCACAGGGTTATCAGTGTTGCAGGTTAAAGGGGCTCCAGGATGGCTATTCTAAGTGGAGAAAACTGGTTTTATAATTTTTTTTAGGACTAATAACTCCTGCATTGGGTTCTGGATTCCAGAGGCTTTGAAACGTTTTGGGAGGGATGAAGCCTCTAACCTTGTGTTCATGTCTTGCTGGAGGTCAGACTGATGGTGCAGTCTTTTTAATCAAGGGGCTGGTTATGATTCAGGGCTCCTTTCCATGGAGACAAACTGCTGCAGGAGCTGCATGTGTGTGGAGAGAGACACTAGGAGAGTTTGTACTCTGGCCTCAAAGAGAGGTGATTAGGTCTGACCAGGTGGTGGCCTGAAAATGAGACTAAAGCTAGGTACACAGGGGCTGAAAATCATCAGAAAATGGTTGGTTTGGCAGTTACAGGATGACTTTTAGCCGTGAGTACAGCTCCTCATTCAACAGAAGTCCCATGACCGGCTTCTGTCGAATGAGCACGCTGAAAAATCAGCAGCTAATCGGCATCCTTGTTGGATGCCCTAATATAGTTGTTAAAAATATTTTAATAGCTTGTAAAAGAAAAAGTGCCAGGGCAGAAAATCAAATCTTTAGCAAAGTTTAGGGAACATCATAAGGTTTTTTTGTTGGTCAAATAAGTGCCTCAAAGAGAAAAGGCCTTTGCATACCCACTACTGGTATACTCTAGGTTGTTTTCCCTGTTAAAAAACTGGGAAGGAAGTAATTGACATCAGAGTGGAGACACCCTGCATTCTAAACTATTTAATGAGTTCTCACCACGTGATGACTGTGTACCTTAGTAAGATGCTTTTCTTTATATCCACTTGCCTCATGTAGGAGTACAGCGGCAGAGTGTCTCTCCTGTGCTGGATCACATATGTTTAGTCACAACACAAGCCAATCAGCGGATGCTGGCCAATGATTGACACCCAGCACCTGCTGATCGGTGAAGAGGCTGACAGGACAGAGCTCTGTCCCGTCAATGGGGATGTGCCAGTTTTTGCAGAGAATAAAAACCAGCACATCCCTCATTAAAAACAGCACACAGTGAATGTACAAGCACTGTTAGGCACACTTTTAACCCTTTGATTGCCATAGGTGTTAACCACTTCCCAGCCAGTGTCATTTGTACAGTGACAGTATATATTTTTAGCACTGATCACTGTATTAGTGTCACTGGTTCCTACAAATTGTCAAAAGTGTAAGTGTCAGTTGGTGTCAGATTGTCCACCATATTATCACAGTCCCGATATAAGTCGCTGATCACTGACATTACCAGTATAACATTTTTTTTATAAAAAATCAACCATATAGCATAGTTTGTAGACGCTATAACTTTTGCGCAAACCAATCAATATACGCTTATTGGGAGTTTTTTTTACCACAAATATGTAACAGAATACTTATTGGCCTAAATTTATGAACAAATCAGATTTTTTTTTTATTGGATATTTCACTTCAGTTCTCACACCTGTTTACCCCCTATGGACCAGACCATATTTCACATTTCTGCTATGTGTCTGTTCATGAGTCTATAACTTTTTTATTACTTATAATAAAGAATTGATACACATTGTTTTCTGGGGGACAAACTTTGCTTTCTTGTGACCCTAAAGTCCTCTGAGAATTTTTTTTATTTATTTGCATTTTAAGGGGGAAAACAGTAAAAATCTGAATTTTTTAAAATTTTTTCAAGTTTGATCAGTAGTATTTTTTGAACACAAGTACCATTAATGTGAGAAAAACATATACATTTTATTCTGCTGCTTGTTCTACTTACTGCAACAATAAAATAACATTTTTGGTACAAAGCATGTTAAAGTTATTTACTAAAGAAATAACTTTTTTTTTTTGCATACATTTCATTTTTCTCATAATGCATCAGTAATTTATAGTTCTTACTGATTTAAAATAAAAAATATATACCATAAACCACGTATTTTTAACAGTAAATCATTAAAGATAACAATGTAGATATGTGCTTTATAAAAAATGTTTCCAGCAAGTAATTTAAAATAGAAACATGGAACAGGAGATGAAACTGTTAAATAGTGAGTATACAGGTTGAAATTAAAGGCTTAAGTAATACAAAAAAGAGCATGTCCTGGTTAATTAAGAGTTAACTCCCTGTGCACACAATAAAAACTTTCCTCTGTCAGCTGCAGCTCTCTCACTCACAAATCTGCCTGACACGGAATGCAGGAGATAAGATAGCTACTCACTCATTTGTTGTTTTGGCTTAAAATGTTACATTGAATTCTCACTGAGATTCTCTGTCAGAGTAATCATTCAGTGAGGAAGGTTTCAGACTAGCTCCCAGTCATAGAATCTTATGGACTGTGCACAGAAGCTGAGTAGAAGGAGATACAAAAAGATAAGATAGTGCAGGGCGTACAAGACACATCCTGTGTACAGATAAGGTGGTTTTATGGACGTTTGTAAGATACCCAAGGTAGGCAACTGGATACACTTTATAACAGAAAGTAAAAAACCTTGTTTTTTTCTCAAACTATGCGGCCTTTTTCAGTTTATGAGAGAAGCAAAATGATACCCCAGCTCCACTGCCAATATGATGATCTATGAACTGTGAACCGGTGCTCTAACCAGGACATTCAGGTCCCAAAATGCAGTACTTGGATCAGAAAAGGGCTGGTGACTCGGATGCTCTTGAATAAAAGTCCTTTATTGGGTTACATGGGTACGTGGGTACAGGCTACGCTGACCCGTTTTTCAGTTTATAGCTCAAAAGAAAGCTCTACGTGTGGGATTTTTTAAAATAAATTTAATTTGTGTACAGTTTTGCATCGCCACTCAATTGTCAGTTAAAGTAACACAGCGCTAAAAAAAAGCAAAAAATTGCCTGGTCGTGAATGGGGGGGGGGGGGGGGTTAAAATGTACAGAGGTCAAGTAGGTATAGTTCAGGAGATGGGTTAAAGCAGTACGAACAACCCCTTTTAATGAACCAGGGTAATTTGAGTTGGGCTTTCAAGTAAATATTCATATAGTACAATGTTTCATGTACCCGGACACATGTCAGGCCAGATTTGCCAGATTGTGTAATCTTTTGTCAGAGAAATGTATTTTCAGTGGTTTCAAGGATTAATTTTTGACCAGTGCATTTTTAGATTTATTCACCTTGCAACAAAATACTCAGCTTACCATCAATACTATTTTTTACTAAATATAGTTAAAGGTTAATCATTTTTAAACTGACATGGCTTTTCACCTTTAAAAGTATTCTTTACTAGTAGGTGATTTCACTGTTGTGTTGGTCAAAGTTTGGATTGCATTTTTCTGGACCATACAGTAAATAGCATTTTGATGAAATTATACTACACTTGGCTATGATCTGAGTTACAATAAAAGTTTTTGCATTGCCTTGAAGTAGTTAAACGGTGATTTAAGAAATGTATTTTCTAAAATTCTAAACTCCGACAATTTTTAAATGTGGTACCTGACTTATAATTTATGTAACCACAGAGCTAAAGGTGTCATGTTAATGCCATCTTACACAAGCTGTTCTTGAAGTGCACACAGCAAAAGAACTTAGCTGAAACTGCAAGTATTTCACTTCTGACCTTTAACAGCAGTCACATATAATGATTTTCTGCCAGAGAAGTAAGAGCTGCATTCCAACATAGCTTATATAGAGTTTATTATAGAAGAAAAAAAAATGTAACAAGGTTCTTGTTATAGATTATCAAACTGTTAGAATTAGTAAAAACTTGCGCTAAGTAACAAGCACCCTTGCCTCCCATCTGAAATCTTTAAATTGATCATTTCTACTATTGTATACTTTTATTATAATTTAATCGGTAAATACATGTACTAAACACTGTATATTGAAATAAAAATTGCAGTATAAATTTACATAAGCTATACATTTATTAAGGTTACTACTGCAATAGTACATTTGTTTATATATATGAATGATTTTAGTATGTGATGAGTTCCTGTCATCCAGACATTTTTTGCCAAATGTTTTCATAATGACAAGTCATCAACAGAGGCATCTCAACAAGTTAGTGTAAAGTATAAGATTGACATATTTCAGTATTAGGTGATGGGCTCAGGCTGGAATAGGGGGGTGTCTTTAGGACTACAAATATATAAATTGGTGGAAGACCAAAAGAACATAAAATTAAAATAAAAACACATATCTCGTCAAGACTCAGAGTGACTTGCATGCTACCCTAACAGCCATTTTTAACAACGATTTGGTCCACAAAACCTTCCATGTAACGTCAACGGACCCAAGCTGTCCCTGTGATGTGCTCTGTTGCCTGCATTCTTGAAGGAAGAGATCCTCTGACAGGCCTAGTGCAAAGGACGACTGGATTTCAATAGGACCCATATCCACTTGCTCTCCAGTGTCTCCAGGAAAACACTTCAAATGCATTGTACTTTGAAACCACTTCTGGAGGAGCTGAGCAATCAAGGTCTTTCTTACAAATGTGGGTCATTCGTTTACCTGGTTGGTGGCAAAGGCAACCGAACCTTTGCTTTAAAGCACCCATCAGAACTACCAGCGCTCTTTACCCAATTCCAGGCCCAGGCTGGCTCGCTTTTATGGTAAACAAACTGCTAACACTATCAATACCTGTGTCCAGACCGCATTGATCCCACAGAGTGAGACATCCTGCAGGGAGCCATTTTAGTGTAATGATTCTTTAGTTAGTTTATGTTCCCAATGTATTGCCTGCCACTCAGATTTTCTTATAAAGTGGCCAATTTCAGACTCCAGCCCAAATTTATCCAGGTTAGTATAGGCCCCTGTTATTTTTTTGAACCCCAATATTATACCTTTATATCACATCAGGTTGTTGCTTTGGGAAGGAGGGGTTGGTAGTGCATCATGGCTGATTGCTTTTTCATTCTCTGTAATCATGACCTGGGTGCGAGGCTTTGTGTGTCTAGTGGATTATAACCTTTCAGGGAATTCTATGTTTTATACTTATTCCACCCTCTGCCCCCTTGCTCAGTCTAAGAGACCGATTCAGCCCTGCTACGGATCACCAGCCCCTCCCCAACATATTACGTTTATGCAGTCATTAAGTTCCTATAATGGGGCTACCTATAATTTTGTTATGTCTTTGCCCGGACATTTACAGCGTGCCACTCCTTTATAACCAAATCAAATTACCACCATACCTCACCACATTACTGGTCTATGTACAGAGACCTTACCCTGTTGGAGTTGCATATAATGGCACCTTATGTTTCACCATGTTCCTTAAGGCCCCTCAGGACCCTTTTGGGCTTCTCTATGTGTAGCGATAAGCTCATATTAGCCTTTGCGGATTTATCGGGGGGGGGGGGTTCTGTAGTGCTCTTCTGGGAATTGTTTCACTTCAGGCTGTCCTGAAAATGGCTTGCCCAAGCTGCCACTCTAGCGTTGCGGGCTTGCTTCCGGGACTGTACATGGGTTCTTCCAAAGTATGGACATGAATGAATTTCTGGACAGCCACACTCATAGATAGCCTTTTTATTCAGAAGGTACACATCAAATACAAAAATCACAGCAGACAGGGAAGAGCTGACGTTTCACACTAGCGTTAGTGCTTACTCATAGAGCTATTTACTGTATCTGTCCAAATGTTTGTTTATGTGGATTCAACTGGGACTAAAACCTGTTGATGGGTTCAGATCAAAGTTACTTTTCTAAGTTAAACAAATTCAGTTCTGTGATTCTTGATTTGTATTGATTTTCAAAAACGCAGATCATAATGTATTGTAGAGTACAGGTACATTCAGACTAGGATCCAAATATGCCTGAGCTCAATATAAAGAAACATGTGGCTATGTGTGTAATTGCCATCATCCCTTCATAATTTTATAGCACTAAACCTCATTATGGGATTTTTAGGGCAATTCAACACAATTGTATATAAAAAAATATATTTATTTAAATCACTTTAAAATAGCAAAATTTATACATAAAACCAGTACATTGTTTGAAAGAAACCTCAAGAAACTCTCCATAACATAAACACCAATGTGTTCGTATATAAAAAAAGACATTGGAATTTGTTACAGTGATATTCCCCAACTACTATCATTAAATTCAACCATCAGTGGTACAATTGTGGGTGATATCGGGTAGGAGGGGCTATGTATAATTGTTTTGAATTGCCCTAAAAATCAATAATGAGGTTTAGTATTATGCCTGAGCTCATCCCTTCTAATGAGAATGGTGCAGCTGAATTTAAGGTCTAATAGATATTCCTTGAGTCTAAGGCCCCTTTTACACATGCGGACGGTTTGACCGTTTTTCATCTATCCGTTAACAGATGAAAAATGGACATCAATGCATCTCTATGGAAAAACTGATGTAAATGGATGATCATCCATTGGAACAGATAAAAGCTCTATTTTTCTTAGGGATTGGACGAGAAACAGATGCAAATGTACAAACGATCCGTTTTTGCATGAAAAAATGGCTCTGGGACTCAAGTGGTTAAGGACTTTAGCTGGAGGATGTACAAAACGGATGAAAAACTGATGTAAACTTTATCCATTTTTTCTTTGAAAAAACGTTACTGAACTGATTAAATAAATGGTCTGCATGTAAAAAGGGGCCTAAAAGGTACCTTTAGCATGCCTTTAAACCAGCTGCAGCATTCTTTGTAGTAATTATTAAAAAATCTTTACAAGCTGGTTTACACTAGCGTTCCTCTCTGAAAAGCAACTTGCATCCGAATTGAGTATTTGACAGTGAAGAGGATTGTATGACCTCCTCACTGCCTGTCTTAACCACTTAATAATCTCACATTAAGTGGGATTATTAAGTGGTTAAAATGGGTCAAATTCAGCAGGTGGTACTGCCTGCTAAATTTACCAGTGAGGATACAGTACCTCGAAAAAGTATTCATACCCCTTGCAATTTTCCACATTTTGCCATGCTACAACCAAAATTGTACATTTATTTTATTGGTATTTTATGTGATAGACCAACACAAAGTGTCACAGTATTGTGAAGTAGAAGTAAAATGATAAATGGTTTTCAAAATCTTTTACAAATAAATATCTGAAAAGTGTGGCATGCATTTGTATTCAGCCCCCTTTACTCTGATGTCCCTAACTAAAATCTAGCACAACCAATTGCCTTCAGAAGTCACCTAATTAGTAAATAGAGTCCACCAGTGTGTAATTTAATCTTAGTATAAATACAGCTGTTCTGTGAAGCCCTCAGAGGTTTGTTTGAGAACCTTAGTGAAGAAACAGCATCATGAAGGCCAAGGAACACACCAAACAGGTCAGAGATAAAGTTCTGGAGAAGTTTAAAGCAGGGTTAGGTTCTAAAAAAATATCCCAAGCTTTGAACATCCCACGGAGATAACTCTGGAGGGGCTGCAGAGATTTGCAGCTGAGATGAGAGAATCTGTCCAAGAGAGAATAGAGAAAAGAGGGGGCACCAGCCTTGTGCGTTATCCTTAAAAGAGTTTATTTAAAAAACAAATTAAAAACTACTCACAAGCATGTGAAAGAAACTGCAATGTAAAAGCCTTTCAAATGATGGCAATCGGTCCGATAACCACAGTCTCCAGACCATGAAAGAGGACACGAGGACCACTGCAGGCTGACGCATTTCAAAGGATTACCTTCTTCCTGTAGGCTCTGAAGAAGAAGGTAATCCTTTGAAACACGTGCAGCCATTGTATGTGATTACCACCACAGCAGTACAATGTTACCATAGTGACACTGCACTTGCTCTGGTAACAGTATGTAAAATATATGCAATGTTACTATGGTGACATTGTACTGCTGTGGCTATTGATCAGACTAGTGATGAGCAGAATACCCCCCCAGTTCGGTTTGCATCAGAACTCCTGAACAGGTAAAAAGTCCAGACCCGAGTCACAAACTCTATTAGGCTGGATTCACACCTATACAGTTTTAGTGCTTTTTGCATTTTGCGGATTTGCACTACTGTCCATTTAACATGGTTTCCTATGGAACACGTTCTGTAGTGCAAATCTTCAAAATGCAAAAAGCACTAAAAATACATAGGTGTGAATTTGGCCTTAAAGTCTATGGGACCCGAACATGAAAAATCAAAAGTCCCCATTTTTAAGCCTTATATGCAAGTTATTGGCCATAAAAAGGGTATGGGGGCCTAGGTACTGCTCTGAGGGGACATGTATCAATGGAAAAAAAACTTTTAAAAAAGATCGTTTTTACAGAAGCAGTGATTTTAATGATGCCTAAAGTTAAACAATAACAAATAAAAATTCATTTAAATATAGCTTGGGTTTGCTTACCTAGCTCCTCACAGTGCTTTTAGTTGTGTTTACAGATACTTGTACACATCTATATTTTGAAGATTGTACTTATTTTAATAAATCCATCCTTTTGACCTACACCATATGAAGGCATTTTTTCTTTTATGATCCTCATGGTTTCATCAGATGAGAGTGTTTGCATACACTACCTGCACCTTGAGTGACCCCTGCCTGGGTTCCAGTTTTGCTTTCTGCCATTCCATCAACCCACTGTCACTGGTAGGAGAGTCTACATCCTCGTGAGTTCCAGTGTTCCAGTGTCCATCATCGGAGTTCCATCTCCTGGCCCCTTCAGCTTGATTGACCCACTGCCGCTGGCATGTGTGTCCATATCGTCCGGTAATAGTGTTTACCCCCTACCCTGAGTGGAGGACGCACCATCTCTGGTGATTTTACTGCTGTTGTGGTTACCCTATTTGTTTCCAAATTGGATTGCACCACTGAGTCTATGATTCAGTGTGTAAATACAACAACAAATAGCGCAGGTCTCAATATAGATAATAAAAACACAATGCAAATCATCAAAATAGTCCTTTGAGCAATTGATAGCTCCTCGTGAGAGATATACAGTCTATTTGCAGGGCAGCCTTGTAAGGGGAGGTGAAGCCACTCCAATATGTAAAAGAAAAGAAAAACAGCAACAGACGCCTCTTAGTTAGATTGTAATATTTAATGACAAATTGGCGTTAAAAGCACTCACATGTAATGACATGTTAGTCCGGCACAGGGGATTCCAGTAGAAGCCATAGATGATCTCTGCAGTTTGCGATGGAAGGGACCCTTGTTCCTCTACGCTGTCGGCTGTGTGTTTGGCGCCGACTTCCGGAATACGAACACGATCCAGAATGAGGCTTGCACCCCAGCCAGGCAGTCGAGTGGAGGGCTGGAATGCAGAGTCAATGGTATGGGCTGTACTGCCGTTAAGCAACGCGTTTCAGAGCATGCGCCGTGGAGCGTGCTCCTTTCTCAAGCTAAAGGGGATAGATTTTGTGCAGCCTATTTAAGTGCTTCCTCAGCACTGCCACCTAATGGTTAAAGCTAATATTGCAGAGATATAAATATGACATCCAGAACAAGGGGATAAAAAGAGTGGAGGAGAAATTAAAATGTGCAAGTACGTTATGCGAAACTGTAACTTGCCAGTGTTGTGGTCATTTTCCTAAAGTACTCGGTAATAAATCTATATGCAGTACCATAAATACACATACATGTATATCAAAAAATATATATTAAAAAATAGGAAAGTGTAAAAAATAGGAAGATATACACACAGCCACTTGCTTAGCACCGGATATCCCTCTGATCCATCCCACTAGTACATTGGCTTCAGAGCCACCAAGGGGTACTGTAAATACACCCATTACATTTGGCTCCAATAGTACTTTAGAGGAAAAAAATTCTCCATTTTTATCCAAACACCCCTCTCCAGCCACCCAGATAAAAAGAAAGTTCACCGAAGAGGCTGCAGAGGGGAAAGAGGTAGAAATAGAAGCTCAATCAAGCAAAAATCGGAAACGGTCAAAATCTTTAATTCGTCCCAACATATCTTATCCCCAGCAGAAATCTCCTTGCTAAACCATGGTCTTAATTTCTCACCATCTAATAAACCAGATCCGTTCATATTGGTTAAGGACCTGAATAGTTATGTCAGAAATTTAACATTACAAAGGTTTTTCCAAGTAAAAAATGTGAAAAATGTTGGTAATACAGATATCTCCAATCCAGTAGTCAAGGCGGACTCTTCTCCTGAGGAGTATGTGTTTGACTTTGATGCAGAGATGATGGAGATGCTGGAGCACCTCTATCATGATGACTCATATACTGGATTGGACCTCTTTACACAACATCTACACACTTCCCAACCAGTCATACATTCAGGATTGAAACCGAAATCAATTTTCTATCTGTACCAATCTAAGGGCCCACATCTCACCACATTCTATAATATGGTATTTTCAGACCTAAAAAAGATGTGTGCCTGTACAACACTAAATGGTACTAACTTTGGTAGCCTTGCTCCTAAAGAAATGACAGCCCTTAAAACCCTAACCTCAAATAATTATGTGATTATCAAAACTGCTGACAAAGGCAGTGGAATTGTGATCCAAAATAGATCTGATTATGTCAGAGAAGCGGATCGTCTACTTGCGGATAGCTTTACCTATCGCAAGCTAAGTTCAGATCCACTACCTGAGTTCCAAAAGGATATAAATTTACTTATTGATGGTGCTATTCAACAGAACATTATTAATAAAAATGAAGCCTCCTTTCTATGGAGAGACTTCTACCGCACCCCGTACTTTTACCATATACCAAAAATTCATAAAAACCAGACAAATCCTTCGGGGAAACCTATCATTGCTGCCATGGATAGTATCACTTCTGGATTGTCTAAATACATAGATTACCATCTACAGCCCCTGGCACAAGGATTACAGTCATATATTCGGGATGGAACCCACCTGTTGGATCTATTAAAATCCTATCGATGGGAAGACAAATACCTGGATATCCTTAGATGTCAACTCATTATATACCTCTATTCCTCATACTTTTGGACTAACAGCACTGAGTCACTTTCTATCTGAAGATCCATATATGAGTAACAGACAAGCTTCCTTTATCCTGGACTGTGCAAGGTATTGCCTGACATATAACTATTTTGTGTTTGATGATCAGTACTACCTGCAGGTCCAAGGAACAGCTATGGGGGCCAATTTTGCGCCCTCTTACGCGAATCTGGAGATGGGATTATGGGAACATAGATATATTTGGCATAATAATCCATATCACAAGCACCTAATTTTCTATGGATAATTCATTGACGACATTATAATTATCTGGGATGGTACAGATGATGTCGTCAATGATTTTGTCTCTCATTGCAATAGTAACCCATATGGCCTTAGTTTTACACATGTTATGGATAAAGACAAACTAGCATTTTTAGATCTTGACCTCTACCATGCCAGTAAGGAAATACATGCTAAGAACTTCTTCAAACCCACAGCAGGAAATTCTTTGTTACATTATAAGAGCTGTCACCACAAAAAATGGAAAGACAATATCCCCAAGGGACAATTTTGTCGACTACGGAGAAACTCTACCAAAATATCAGATTATATAGAACAAAGTCACCTACTTAGAAATAAACTTAAAGATAATGGTTACCCCAAATCGTTAGTGGACCAGGCCCAAAAACATTATCTACAGCATACACCTTTGGCCCATCATAAAAATGATGAGAGTTCTATTCAATCTGGGCACTTCATTACTAGGTTCTAGGGTTGTCTCGATACCGATACTAGTATCGGTATCGGCACTGATACCGAGCATTTGCCCATGTACTTGTACTCGGCAAAGGCTCCCGATGCTTCCGCTGATACCTGTACAGTCAGCGGTGATCGGCGCGTGGGGGAGTTACAAGCTTCTCCCCCCGTGACTTTCAGTTGCTTAGTGACATATAGCGGTGATCGGTGCTTGTAACTCCCCCACACGTGATCACCGCTGACTGTCACCTCATCCTCCATGCCCCCTCCATTCCTCTGTCCCCCTCTGCTGTCCCCCTCCGTTCCTCTGTCCCCCTCCGCTGTTCCCCTCCGTTCCTCTGTCCCCCTCCTTTCCTCTGGCCCCCTCCGCTTTCCCCCTCCATTCCGCCGTTCCTCTGTCCCCCTCTCCTTCTCTGTCCCCCTCCGTTCCTCTGTCCCTCTCTCTTCCTCTGTCCCCCCTCCATTCTGCTGTCCCTCTCCGCTGTCCCCCTCCGTTGTGCTGTCCCTCTCCGCTGTGTGAATGGACAGAGTCAGCTGACTCTGTCCATTCACATAACTGAAACATTGTAATCTCCTGTGATTATGATGTCTCAGTTTATGAATGGAGAGGAGCCGCTGTCTTCTCTCCATTCATTCTCAGTGCAGCTGAGGCTGCAAAGAAAGGGACTGGGGAATCTCTATCCTCGGTCTCTTTCTCTGTCTCAAGGGGGAGATATCAGGGGTCTGTTAAGAAAAAAAAACACATATTGCAATAAAGAATGAAAAAAAAATTATTGTAAAAAATAATAAATGTAAATAAAAAAAAACACACAGACACCGTTCACCCCCCCCCCCTAAAAAAAACAAAAAAAACCAAAACACTGTCACGTGACATTAAAAAAAAAGTATCGGTAATCGGTATCGGTGAGTACTTGAAAAAAGTATCGGTACTTGTACTAGGTCCTAAAAAAAGTGGTATCGGGACAACCCTACTAGGTTCCATATTAATTTCTCCAAAATGGAGGCAATCTTCAGGAAGCATTGGCCAATTCTTCTTGAGGATCCATACCTAAAACCAGTCTTGCCCGATTATCCTAGAATTACCTATAGAAAGGCTCCCAACATTAAAAATAAAATTGCACCAAGCAAACTAAAGTCAATAAAGGAAATTGCACCGGCACAGGCCCATATGATTCCATTTAGGGACATGTTCCAGTGCAAAAAAGCAACATGCAAAACCTGTAGTTTTGTTAAACATGGAAAAAAACAGTTTTCAACAAAAGGAAAAACTTACACGCTGGGTGATTTCTATAACTGCAGCTCTGATTTCGTGGTATATGGCCTTAGTTGTCCCTGTAATCTCATGTATGTGGGGCGTACTATACGCCCAATAAGACAAAGATTTGGCAAACACAGGAGAAAGATAGAAGGTTGTAGGGAAAAACACAGTGTCCCACGCCATTTTTGTGAACATCATGCTAAATCTACAGAAGGTCTCGAAGTATGGGTCATAGAGCAAATACCTAAAAATCTTCCTGTAGCAGAAAGATTTTATAGACTATGCAAACGAGAGACCCTCTGGATTTATTCTTTAGACACTTTAAACCCTGGTGGAATTAATGAAGAGTTGGAAATATCTACCATTTTATAATAATATTGGTTTCTGTTTTCATATCCCGTCCATTTCTAAAAGAATAATAAGTAATAATAATAAAAACAAACACTCTTGACGACCCAATATAGCAATAATTCTATTAATGTATTTCCAGCCATTTACCATTTCCAGTGGCCCTATATATTATGTTAATGCATATATACATGTGTACGTGTATATATATATATATATGGGGAGATATATGTATGTCTATTCGTTATTTTTTCATTATCTCCATAATGTATCCCCCTATTCCCGTTATATTCATCTTACCATGTCCATTTAATGTAGTTTTTATCAATTCCCCCCAACAACATTCAAGTCTACTGTGTGTACTAATATGCATCATTTTATACAATTTATTAATCTATTTACATTTTATATCTTCCTATTTTTTACACTTTTCTATTTTTTAATTTGATATACATGTATGTGTATTTATGGTAATGCATATAGATTTATTACCGAGTACTTTAGGAAAATGACCACAACACTGGCAAGTTACAGTTTCGCATAACGTACTTGCACATTTTAATTTCTCCTCCACTATTTTTATCCCCTTGTTCTGGATGTCATATTTATATCTCTACAATATTAGCTTTAACCATTAGGTGGCAGTGCTGAGGAAGCACTTAAATAGGCTGCACAAAATCTATCCCCTTTAGCTTGAGAAAGGAGCACGCCCCACGGCGCATGCTCTGAAACGCGTTGCTTAACGGCAGTACAGCTCATACCATTCACTCTGCGTTCCAGCCCTCCACTCAACTGCCTGGCTGAGGTGCAAGCCTCGTTCTGGATCATGTTTGTATCCCAGAAGTCGGCGTCAAACACACAGCCGACAGCGCAGAGGAACAAGGCTCCCTTCCATCGCAAACTGCAGAGATCATCTATGGCTTCTACTGGAATCCCCTGTGCCAGACTAACATGTCATTACATGTGAGTGCTTTTAATGCCAATTTGTCATTAAATATTACAATCTAACTAAGAGGCGCCTGTTGCTGTTTTTCTTTTATGATTCAGTGTGGACTGTTTCAGCATACATAGTCATTAACTCACTTATTTGAACTTTTGTCACCTTCATGGTTCCATTTCATCTGGTTCTGTCCAGTGGAATTTGTACCTATTCACACCCAGTACTTTAATATGTTTCACTGTTGTATCACCTACATGCACTGTATGATACATTTGAACATGACTTATTATGTCGTCATTTTAGCGCTACACTTTGTTTTATGTTTTGCTTCAATTTTGTCAATTTTTGTGTTAGCTGCTTTATATTGTACACCATTTTTGTAAGTGCAGCTTTGGGGTGGGGGGCACTTTTTCCCCACGTTGATGAGGACGAGGGCCTCTTCCCGACAACCCTGGGCACTGGTTGTGGCGGTCTGCGGGTAGGAAGCTTATCGGAATCTGGAAGCTCCCAGATCCCCCCCATGTGAATGAGTATGGGGTACATAAAAAAAAGTGGCAAAAATAAACAAAGACAGGAGGCAGTTTTTGACAATTCCTTTATAAAAAAAATGTCCTCCCCGATGTAGATCCATCGTCAATAATGATGCCCGCCATACTGCTGGACTAAAAAAAAAAAAAAACCTCTGTCTGTGACGAATGCTAACCACCAATAACTTGCTCTGCCGTGTGACAGTTATTAAATATGTAAGGGGTGGGGCCACCTGGTGACATCACCTGGTGGCACTGACCCCTTGTGACATCACCAAGCCAGCATGCACTGGGCCCTGTGGTGCAGCAGGCATCGTGATTGACGATGGGTCTACATCGAGGGACTTTTTTTTTGTTTTTTTTAATAAAGGAATTGTCAAAAATTACCCTGTTTATTTATTTTTGACACTTTTTTGGTGAATGAGTAGGGGTACAATGTACCCCTACTCATTCACATAGGGGGATGGCATCTGGGGGATCTGTGGGGCCCCCTGCCTGCAGACCTCCCAGGGTTGTGGGGAAGAGGTCCTGTCAACATCAAACATGGGGACAAGGTACTTTGGGGTTTGGGGTGGGGGAGCCTATTGACTGTGCACTCGGCAGGTGAACATCCTGCAAAAGCGCACAGAAAATTTGGGTGGTTAAGGAATCCCCAAGCGGGCAATGTTCAGCTCGGCCCAAACCACTCACCCCTCCCTAGAACATTGTCTTCTGTGCTGGCATACAGTGTTATCAGTACTGATCACTGTAATGAACAACCTGTTCCCTCTCACAACCGTGAGAAGAAGCAGCTCAACTGCTGCAAAATGGAGCCTTTGCTTATAAGTGTGATCACTGTGATTGGTCACAGCGATAACATGCTACAGGGACAATTTCATTGGCTAAGTCCCCCAACACAGCAATTACAAGGCACACCATAGAGGGCATGCATGAGGCGTGGGAGTGGTAGGACATTTTAATACACTCTCCTGAATCCAGAAATCTACCGCCAGGCCATTTGTGTACAGTGGTCGGGCTGGAGACAGTTAATATTGAAGTTAGTTCATTTACTTTGCGTGCAATAATAGTATGTTTAATCTTTTAAAATACTTAAAAAAAAAAACTGATATGCATGTGATCCTCTAACTATTATCACTTACAGATCATAGAAGACAGGTGTGTAACCAAACACAGTCTGTACCAACTGGTGACACCCTGGAATTGGAAAAATAGCATCTGACAAAGCCAGTAGTACGGTAATACAAATAATTTTGGTATGCTGGCCATACATAAAGTAGTTGCAGTAAAATACCTAAAAACCATGCACCCTTACAATAACCATCAAGAACCCTAAAATAGAGTACCAGTAATTTCCCTTTAAACCATTATTCACAGCATACGTGCATAACATACATAGGATGTCTTTGTGAATGACTCATAAATGTTGAACATCACTTGCAATTTGAACATAATAAATAACATCTCTGTTCGTGTACAGTATTTATAGATAATAATATTGTTCTGATCCTGAGGGCATCACTTTGAAAAAGTCAGTCTTTTTTTAAACAATATCTTCACTTTAATGAAGAGGTCCTTGGTCACCTGTTGTCGCTACCACAAACTTCCCACTCTATGGTAAGTAGAACAAGTATATCACCTAAAAAAATTCTGGTGAACTTCGCCCTCTCTCGCTTATTTTTTAATGCACCCTACTGGTATACTCGGTGTGAACTTTTTTCTCTACTATACTGTCTAATTACTGAACCACATTTATAAATATAAGGATTTTATTAAGTAGTACTTGACATTTGCAGTTTAGAAACCTATAATTTGAAAGTGAAAAGGTTTGTTTACTTCTTAATTTATCAGCATGAGGTATATCATTATGTTAGAAAAGAAATCACTGAAAATCTGCCTTTTTCTGCATGTTGTTAACAAGAACAATACTTGATATTTAAGCCGGCTGTTCCAGCAATTGTTCTGTTTTCATAGCCTCAATAGCCAGAAAATGTAAATCAATCTCTTAGATTGCTTTATGAGGGATACTTTTAGGTACTATTATGCACCAGTTGTTTTATATTACATGACAAAAAACTTTGATGGTATTGTTTTTGAATTGTGATTTTTCCCTAGGTATTATAATAAATCATTGTTGATGTATATAATAAGCCTAAACAATTCAGAAAAAACTGCTACATGTCTGGTATGGATCAGGACTTTACCTTTAAATCTTGGTAAAAAGTCCAAAGCTGCCCTTTATTCCCACATGGTGTGAGCAATGGGTGCACTCAGTAGTGTTGTTTGCCTTGCCCCAATCCCTTTGTCTGCCTCCTCCTCGATACAGTTTGCGCATTCACAATAATTAGGGCTGTTATGTCAATCATCCCATTTGCCGATGCTTCTCCAAAACAAAAAATGTGTTTGAATCTATCTCTCTTTTTTTCTCCCTCACTCCTTCGCTCAAACCACAAACAGGAAAAAGATGATGTCAGAGAAGATAAATTGCTATGCATTTTTCAAGTTAACACTCATAAAAAGGCCAAAGCATCTCAACAACACACATTATAATGCACATCAGTGTGTATAAAAATGCACGTCAATAGGAATCAATGCACATCCATTTTTGTGCATTTTTATGAATTTTCTATGAGTGAACAAGCACCTAAAAAAAAATTGTACCTGTAAAAGAGAATCAATACATTCAATAGTCATAGTAGTGACCATAGTGATTACATATGTAAACAAAGTCTGCATGATGCAGCCAATGCTCTTTCCTCTTGGGTTCAGAGGGTTCATAAAGTGGTCAGAACTTTTTTTCACTACATCAGTCAGCTAGTGTCCCTGATCACTAGCCACCCCAGTACAGTGGCACTATGGTGACATTATACTGGAATGGTTATTGATCAGGGACACTGGATGACACAATATAACAGTGTCTGATCACCACCACACCCGCTGCAGTGTCACCAGACCAGTGCACCCAGTGTCATGGATTTCTTTGGAAGTACAGACACAGCTACCTGTCCTCAGTTGGTCAGTGAGGCCCTATTCAGAGACATACTGTATACTGCAGTATAGGTGATCAGTAACAGATACCAAATGTATGCTGAAAAATCTCTCAATTTATTGGATAATTGACATAAGTATTTATAATAGATAAAGTGCAGCTTATTCAGTCTTTGGTCTGCTTTCACTTTGATCATATGGATAATAAAGCAGCCTTCCTTCGTTAAAGTAGTTGTTTTTTTCAATGTATGAAGGTAAAAAAAACTTTTGCATGCAGCATCCCCCCAACGATGTGCACACGAGTAGCTGCTGTCCTCGCTCTCTGCCTCATTAGCTCAGAGACAGAAGCAGAAGCCATTATGGACAAACCGAGCAGGGCTCGGGCGCGAGCACTCACAAGTGTCCACATAGCAAGCGACTTGCTATGTGGAACTCGGCAGGGGTGAGGAGGAGCACTAGTAGGGGACCCAAAAAGAGGAGTATAGAGGCTGCTCTGTACAAAACCATTGCGCAGAGCAGGTAAGTATAACATGTTTGTTATTAACAAAAAAAAAAAAATGAAGCCTTTATTATTAAGACATTATTAACCACTTGCCGACCGCCTCACGACGATATACGTCGGCAGAATGGCACGGGCAGGCAGAGTAACATACCCATACGTTTGTCCCCTCCTGTGTGCGGGGGGCGCGATCGGCATCATTGCAGCAGCGATCCGTCCTGAGGGGGAGGCCACTGATTCATGGTCACCCCCTCACGATCACTCCTGATGAATGGGAAGCTTCCTCTGCTTCTGAAATCTAAACAGAAGCAGAGGAAGTAATGTCATCTCTCCTCGTGGAGCCTTTTCGTTCTGGCTCCTGAAGTGAGAAGACATCAATATGGGTTTGCACCAACACTACACTAACACTAGTACACATAGGCACATAAAACATCCCCTGATTACCCCCCGATCACCCCCCCTGCACCCCCTGTCAGCCCCTGTCACAGTGACACTAATAGCATTTTAAATTTTTTTACTGAACACTGCATTGGTGTCATTTGTGACTGTTATAAGTGTTAGGGCTGTTAGTATTAGGCCCCTTTAGGTCTAGGGTACCCCCCTAACCCCCCTAATAAAGGTTTAACCCCTTGATCACCCCCAGTTAACCCTTTCACCCCCTGTTGCCAGTGTCACTAATCGATCATTTTTCTGATCGCCGTATAAGTGTCATGGGTGACGATAGTTAGCCTGTTAGTTATTTAGGTTCACCGTCAGCTTTTTATAGCGTCACGTACCCCCATATACTACCTAATAAAGGTTTCAACCCTCTGATTGCCCCCTAGTTAACCCTTTCACCAGTGATCACTGTATAAGTGTTACGGGTGACGGTGGTTAGTTAGTTTGTTTTTTATACCTGCCGTTTATTACCCAATAAAGGTTTAACCCCCCGATTGCCTGGCGGGTGATATCAGTTAGGTTTTAGGGTCAGATAGGGTCTGCGTCGCCCCAGGCAGTGTCAGATTAGTGCCAGTACCGCTAACACCCACGCACGCAGCATACACCTCCCTTAGTGGTATAGTGTTTGAACAGATAGATTTCTGATCTGATCAGATCTATACTAGTATCCCCAGCAGTTTAGGGTTCCCAAAAATGCAGTGTTAGCGGGATCAGCCCAGATACCTGCTAGCACCTGCGTTTTGCTCCTCCGCCCAGCCCAGCCCACCCAAGTGCAGTATCGATCGATTACTGTCACTTACAAAACACTAAACACATAACTGCAGTGTTCACAGAGTCAGGCCTGATCCCGCAATCGCTAACAGTTTTTTGGTAGCGTTTGATATAGTTGCTGACAGCCTGGGAGCTTTTTTACCTGTGAGTCTCACTAGTGTACCAGTAAATTTAGAGCCTAAATTGGAAAATCGAAGGTACAGTAGTGAAGAGGCCTACACGTTTCTGAGCATGACAGATAGTGAAGAGGAAGTCACTCATCTGTCAGATTCAGGCTCAGAATACGATCCTGTAGATGACAGCGGCTCCATGACAGATAGCTCTGATGACGGAGTTGTGGTCCCTGCCAAGGTCAGGCATACCAGACACTGATCTTCTTCTGCTGTTGTTGAGGTGCAAGAACCACAGGGCTCTTGTTTGGAGCAGAGAAGTACTAGTGCCACTCATCCTTCTGGTGAACTGGCAAGCACCAGCAGCCTAGTACACCCTGGTTGTAGTCAAACCAGCACTGCAGTAACACGTGGTGACGTGGTGAGTCCCATAAGTGCAGTTCAAGCTGGCGAGGTGGCAAGCACAAGTAGTGTCCCGCTGCCAACAAGAAGATAAAGACAGACCCGTCGTGCCCATAGTGTCCTTCCTGCAGAATTTGCCAATCCTAATTGGGAGCCCACCACTTCTGCAGCACCCGTACTTCCCCCATTCACTGGCCAACCCAGAATTCAGGTGGAAACAGTTGATTTTACGTCACTTGATTTTTATTCGCTGTTTTTCACAGAAGATCTCTATAGATCTATTGTGGACCAAAGTAATTTGTATGCTGGTCAATTCATCGCCTCTAATCCCCAGTCCTCCCTTGCCAGAGATTGGAAACCAATTACAGGTTCCGAATTTAAGACCTTTCTGGGCCTATCCCTCGACATGGGCATAGTTAAAATGAGTACGTTGTGGTCATATTGGTCTACTGACCCAATTTACCATATGCCCGTGTTCTCTGCCTCCATGACCAGGGCACGATACGAGCAGATCTTGCGGTTCATGCATTTCAACAACAATGAACTCTGTCATCCTCTGGAGACCCTGGATACTATTGGCTCTACAAAATTTGGCCCCTGGTAAACCACTTCAACCAACGTTTTGCAGACTTGTTTACTCCCCATCAAGTTGTCTGCATTGATGAGTCCCTGATTAAGTTTTCTGACCACTTGTCTTTCAAAAAGTATCTTCCCAGCAAGCGTGCCAGATACGGGGTCAAGATGTATAGGCTCTGTGACAGGGCCACAGGCTATACTTGTAGTTTTATGGTTTATGAGGGAAGAGATAGTCAGGTAGAGCCGCTGAACTGCCCAGATTACACAGGGAGCACTGGCAAGATTGTGTGGGACTTGGTGTCACCCTTATTCGGAAAGGGGTACCGTTTGTATGTGGACAATTATGCCACTTTTTAGTCACTTGTTTTATCATCAGATTGGTGAATGTGGCACCATGTGATCTAATTGCCAGGGCTTTCCCCAGCGGCTTGTAGATTCCCGTCTTAGGCTGGGGGAGAGAGCCTGCTTGAAGTGTAATAACTTGCTTGCTGTGAAGTGGAGGGATAATAAGAATGTTTTCGTTCCTTCCTCCCTTCATGCAGACATGACGGTCCAAATTCCTACGGTGACTGGTGTTGTGGAAAAACCCCTCTGTGTCCACAAATATAACCAAAATATGGGAGGGGTGGACCTCAACGACCAGTTGTTGGCGCCATACCTAGCTGCCCGTAAAGCCGGATGCTGGTACAAAAAAGTGTCTGTATACTTATTTCAATTGGCTTTGCTGAACGCTCATGTGCTATACAGAGCTTCAGGACAGACCGGATCGGATCCTTCCTTAAATTCCAGGAAGAGATCGTCAGAGCCCTTCTGTTTCCAGACAGTGCTGCTCCTCACCTTCCCAATCCAAATGCAGTAAGCCGGCTGCATGAGAGGCATTTTCCGTATGTCCTCCCGAGTACCCCTACCCATTGAGCCCCCCAAAGAAGATGTCATGTCTGTAACAAGCGCGGATATAGGCATGACACCTGCTATTATTGTCCCTCCTGTCCTGACAATCCTGGTCTTTGCATTGGTGAATGTTTTGAATGCTACCATACACTAGTGGAGTTTTAGCGTAGGGTACAGCACTGCACAGAATAGGACACACTTTCACAGGGTCTCCCAAGATGCCATTGCATTTTGAGAGACCCGAACCTGGAACCATTACAGTTACAACAAAAAAAGTGTAAAAAAAAAAAAAAAAAAGTAAAAAAACAAAAAAACCCCAAAAATATATAAAATAAAAAAAACAAAGATAGTTGTCGTTTTATTGTTCTCTCTCTCTATTCTCTCTCTATTGTTCTGCTCTTTTTTACTGTATTCTATTCCATAATGTTTTATTGTTATTATGTTTTATCATGTTTGCTTTTCAGATATGTAATTTTTTTATACTTTACTGTTTACTGTGTTTTATTGTTAACCATTTTTTTGTTTTCAGGTACGCCATTCAGCTGCCGTGCAGATTTATTTATCTTGACAGCAACAGCGTTTGCTCCCACTAATACATAAAGCCGTGACTCCAGCGCTGTCGGAGGTGATTTCACTACCACAGATAAAATAAAAGAGCATATATGCCGAAGCATGAGGGCAGCAGGGGTGGAGGAGCGATTTGCTCCTAACTTTTGGGGAGGATGCTTCCGTGCTTCGACATATATATATTTTAGGCACAGATTGCGTTAAAAAAATTTTTATTTTTTACTATTTTTTTTGTATTTGCTTTGCAGGTATGGTATGTCTTACTGTTATACTGTAATGTTACTTTGTTTTATTGTTAACCATCATTTGCTTAGCAGGTACGCCATTCAGTTGCAGCACGGATTTATTTATCTTGACAGCAACAGCGTTTGCTCCCACGATACATAAAGCCATGATTCCAGCGCTGTAGGAGGTGATTTCACCACCACAGTTAAAAAAAGAGCATATATGCCGAAGCACGGGGGCAGCAGGGGTGGAGAAGCGATTTGCTCCTAACTTTTGGGGTGGATGCCCCCATGCTTCGGCATATATATTTTAGGCACAGATTGCGTTAAAAAATGTTTTACTTTTTACTATGTTTTGTTTGTATTTACTTTGCAGGTATGGTATGTATTACTATTTGTCAGGGAAATGGCTGTAGGAGAACTGGCAATAGTGCCACTTGTCAAGGAACCAACAGCAGGAGAAGGGCTCTAGGACCCAGCCTCTCTACCAGCACTTATGGCAGGAAAAGGTCTTTAGGACCCAGCATCTCTGGGAGGAGAAGGACTTTAGGACCCAGTATCTCTACCAGCAGGTCACATGGGCCTATATAAGGAAGTCTGTAGTGTCTGCAGTTGCTGGTTTGTCAGTCTTCCTGTGCCTCTGTGCAATTACTATTTGGATTCCTGATGTGACCCAGCTTGTTCCTGACCTGTCTGATCTGCTCTCCTGGTTTGATCCCCTGGCTTGATTTACCTACTTGTTGTCCTCTCCAGTACCTGATCCCGGCTTGTATCATGGACTTTGCTACAGTACCTGTTCCTGCCTGCTTCCTGATAATAGACCTTTGGCTTGTCCCTGTTTCTGCAACCTGCCTCTTCCTCTTGCTGGATCTACTGTGTTTGACCCCTGGCCTGGCTTCCACTACTTTATTTATTTATTTATTATTTATCTTGACAGCAACAGCGTTTGCTCCCACGATACATAAAGCTGTGACTCCAGCGTTGTAGGAGGTGATTTCACCACCACAGTTAAAAAAAGAGCATATATGCCGAAGCATGGGGCAGCAGGGGTGGAGGAGCGATTTGCTCCTAACTTTTGGGGCGCATGCCCCCATGCTTCGGCCTATATTTTTTAGGCCCTTCAGCTTCAGCACTGATTTATTTTTCTTGACAGCAACAGCATTTGCTTTCACGATACATAAAGCCGTGACTACAGCGCTGTAGGAGGTGATTTCACCACCACAGTTAAAAACAAAATTGTGCATGTATGCCCATCATCAGTAGTGGGTGGATGAAGGGAGGTATTCTAATGGTGGGCATACCCACCGATCAATCTCTTTTTTTTTCATTTAGCCCACAGGCTGAATGAAAAAAAGATTACAATATATGCCCAACAAGGACAAGCTGGTATGTTGCTGGACTTTGAGTGTTTATACCAGTCTTCCATGGTTTTCTCTGGCTCTCCTGTCCCAACAGGGAACCTGAGAATGCAGCCGGTGGTTCCGCCAGCTGACCATAGAGCCGATCCGAGACCAGAACAGCTCCAATCATCTCTATGGCCTAAGAAACCGGAAGCTACGAGCATTTCATGACTTCGATTTTGCCAGATTTAAACAGCTCCATTGGGAAATTGGGAAAGCATTTTATCACACAGATCTTGGTGTGGTCAGATGCTTTGAGGGCAGAGGAGAGATTTGGGGTCTAATAGACTCCAATTTTTTTCAGAAAAGGAATACCTGTCACTACCTATTGCTATCATAGGGGATATTTACATTCCCTGAGATAACAATAAAGATTATAAAAAAAAATGAAAGGAACAGTTTAAAAATAAAATATAAAAGCAAAATAAATAATTAAAAAAAAAGCACCCCTATCCCCCCCCTACTCTCGTGCAAAGGCGAACGCAAGCATCAGTCTGGCGTCATATGTAAACAGCAATTGCATCATGCATGTAAGGTCAGATCGAGGGCAGTAATTTTAGCAGCAGACCTCCTCTGTAAATCTAAAGTGGTAACCTGTAAAGGCTTTTAAAGGCTTTTAAAAATGTATGTAGTTTGTTGCCGCCGCACGTTTGTGCGCAATTTTAAAGCATGTCGTGTTTGGTATCCACGTACTCGGCCTAAGATCATCTTTTTTATTTCATCAAACATTTGGGCAATATAGCGTGTTTTAGTGCATTAAAATTAAAAAAGTGTGTTTTTTCCAAAAAAATGCATTTGAAATATCGCTACACAAATACTGTGTGAAAAAAAACATGAAACACCCATTATTTTTATCTGTAGAGCCTTTGCTTTAAAACAATATATAATGTTTGGGGGTTCAAAGTAATTTTCTTGCAAAAAAAATTATTTCTTCATGTAAACAAAAAGTGTCAGAAAGGGCTTTGTCTTCAAGTGGTTAGAAGAGTGGGTGATATGTGACATAAGCTTCTAAATGTTGTGCATAAAATGCCAGGACAGTTCAAACCCCCCCAATTTTGGAAAGTAGACACCCCAAGCTATTTGCTGAGAGGCATGTCTAGTTCATGGAATATTTTATGTTTTGATACAAGTTGCTGGAAAAAGACAATTTTTTTCTTTTTTTTCTTTTTTTTGCACAAAGTTATCACTAAATGATATAGTGCTCAAACAAGCCGTGGGCATATGTGAAATTACACCCCAAAATACATTCTGTTGCTTCTCTCGAGTACGGGGATAACACATTTGTGAGACATTTTGGGAGCCTAGCTGTGTACGGGACCCTGAAAACCAAGCACTGCCTTCAGGCTTTCTAATGCCGCGTACACACGATCGGACTTTCCGGCATACTTGGTCCGGCGGACCAGAGTCCGTCGGACAATTCGATCATGTGTGGGCTCCAGCGGACCTTATTTTCTCAAAAGTTTGACGGACTTAGATTTGAAACATGTTTCAAATCTGTCCGACGGACTCTTCTTTCTAGCGGACAAACCGGTCGTCTGTGTGCTAGTCTGACGGACTCAAACTGACGCATGCTCTGAAGCAATTACAAGACGGAAGCGCTCGGTCTGGTAAAACTAGCCTTCGTATTGAAGCTAGCACATTCCTCTTCTGTGATCTTTTAATACAGCGCATTTTTTTTTTCTTTATAATGCAAGAAGAAGGAAGTTCTTTGGCTGCTTATATTCACACAGAGTTCTCACAAACTACTTTCTTCATGATTTATCCTCATGCCATGACTAATATTAGAAAAGCCAGATCTCCAGAAATAAAATAGCAAATTTGTTTTTGGACTCATCTTTATTTTTTACAGATTTCAACAATATAGATTTTACAATGTGTGCTAAATTATCAAATTTTTTTTTTTTTGGGGGGATTTTGAGTTTCAAGTTACTACAATAACTTTAATAGTTTTTATTTTAATGAATCTTAATGAGGTTGGTGTCCCTTGTTAATTAGACATAGGGGGGTTATTTTAAAAAGGCAAAATCATTTTTCAATACAAGTGCAAATTATACTTGGAATTGCCCTTAAAGAACATTTGGAAGTGCATTCGCTGTGGATCCCAGGGGCACATGGAAGGAACCCCCCCCAAAAAAAATACTCTTGCACATGATTGTATGATAAAATCAGCAGAGCTTCCCCTCATTTCAGGTGTTCCCCTCAGATTTACAGCAACTGCACTTCCAACAAGTGCACTTGCAGTGCAATTTATCAAGTGCACTTTGCAATAGCACTTTGCACTTGAATTGCAAAATGATTTAGCCTTTTGTAAATAACCCACATATAGTCTTTTTGACCTGTACCTGCCTACTCACAAACCAAATGTCCTTTTTGAATCAAAACACATAGTCAATAATGTTAGGTAACGAAAATATCCATTTATTTGGGTCAAAACCGAAATGAGGAAGGCAACACTGGAGACACTTTTTTGGAATGTGTGAAGCCTTTTGTCCCCCAGGACACACATCAAGTTAGAGGACAATAAGTATCTTGCGCCTAGGGAGCACAGTCAGAAGTCAGACCAGACAGAAGCCAGCCAATCACTTTCGAGTCTTCCATGGAGCCTTCCCTGCACTCTGCCCTGCAGCCTTCCCTCCACGCTTCGCTGCAGCCTTCCTTGGAGCCTGTGCCTCTGGTGGTGTACTCGGGGCAGGAGGAGGAGGAGTAGCAGGAGGAGTGGCTTCATCTGCTATATACGATTTTGCAGTAAGCTCCCCTCTCAAGCCCTTCTGATAGGCTTGAAAAATCAGACCCTCACAGAGAAGGCGTTGCCCCTTTTCGAGTTCCAGCAATCTGGTGGCCATATAGGTTCCATACACCTCTTCCGCATTGGGTGGTGTGCTGAGGATTTGGCTGGCTTCGCGAATGAGGGCTAATGATTCCTCCTCAGTTCGGGTCATCTTTCTTGCCCTTTTGGTGACAGTGTGGAGGGGAGGCACCTGACACTCCGTGAGGCTTCTACTGGGCCCAGCCACAGCCTCCCCTTCTCTCCCACTGGGCAAGGCCTCCTCCTCTATACCTCTGGGCACACACTCCTCCTGGATGAGCTCATCCTGGGTAAAAAAAAGTACCGGTATTTGTAATTTTTGCTTATGCAATCACACACAATTTTCAGCTCATGACTTGCAAATATAATTCTAAACATATATTAAAGGCTATCATTTTGACCCCACCATTATTCTAGCTGCTCACCAATATTTGAAGTCTATTTTTGCGCACTACTGTCTAGTGATATGTCTACATATTAATAATTGTGATGAAGTAATTTTTGGTGAAGCACTTAAAACATTTAGAGGCTTACATCATTAATATTTACACAATCCCAAATTCACCAAAAAAGTATACCTGGCTGAAGCTGGGCGCATCCACCTCATCAATGATGAAAGGGCCCAGTTCTTCTTGGGACTCCTCAGCTGGGGTGGAGGGAAGGCTGGAGGGAAGGCTGGAGGGAAGGCTGGAGGGAAGGCTCGAAAGTGATTGCCTTGCTTCTGTCTGGTCATCCAGAAATCGCATTTTTTGGTAGTACCACAGCTTGGGGACATACACCTGGTCTGCTGCTGCTCCGGATCTGCGCGACTCCTGGATCTTCCTGTGTTCCCGCCTATACATGTTGCGCAAGATACCAATTTTAGTGTCCACAAACTTAAGGTCTGCCTGGGGGGACTTGAGTCTTCACAAATTCCAAAAGTGTGCCCAGTGTTGCCTTCCTTGCCTCTCTATTGGAATATAATGGGTGCTTGACCTCCCACAGGTTTTCTTCATACAAATCAATAAAACGTGCCAAAAAATCTTGATCCTTAAAAGGATTCATTTTTGCTGAAAGACAAGACACAAGATAAAAACTGTAATGTCAGTCTAAACTCCCAGTATTATATTTGGCTCAATCTAGGGTACACACACACACACACACTCACCAAACACACCACCACGTTTAATCTTACCTTCGTTTCTGACGCTCGCTACTTCCGCTCGGACATACATATGCCAGCGTAATAGCTTTATATACACTGCGCATGTGTCATGCTACGCCCGCGTCGCCCGCCCCTGACGTTCTTTAGTACGATTTGTCCCCGCCCCTTCACTCTTCGTTGCGCAGTGGCAGGATATAGAGAAAGATGGCGGAGAGATTATCTGCAAGTAGCGCAGAGGAAAGCCCGGAGCCACAACCATCCAGATCCAAGAGGAGATATAAGGCCACCAACATGGCCTTTGAAGAGATGGTGGAGATGGTGTCCATATTGAGAAGGGAGGACTACGATGGCAAAAAAGGACCGTACACCCGACCCAATATGCAGAAGGACAAAATAATGTCCTCAGTTGTCACCGCTTTTGAACATAAATTTGGCACTAAACGGGCTAAAGAACAATTGAGGAAGCGGTGGTCTGACCTCAAAAGTAGGGAGCCTGAACAATATTGGCGAATAAAGAAGCTGCTTAAAAAAAGTAAATACTTGTTGTGTGTTCCGAATGAGAAACTTAACTTGCATGCTGATCCATATGCTTTTCGTTTATACAGCATTGTTCGTAAAGACCGTTCTTTATATAAAACATGATACTTAGAAAATGACGTTTTTTTTCGCCAAATATGATGGTACAGGGTTTGGACATACATTTAGGTCTTGATAATTTGTCGTATTCCAAAAATGTGGTGATGTTATGTAGATGTGTTGGAAAATATAAAAATGATTCAGTTGGACAGGACATAGCAGCTGTTTCCACATCTAGACTCATGAGCACTAGTGTACTATGTGACACCAGAGAAAATTTTTGTGAGTAATACACATAGGGGCTCCAGGGGATACTTGAGGTCTCTGCATCTGTGAAAGGTGCATGAAAATGTGTATTCTTTGGCATTTTTGGGCAGAGTGAATGTAGATCCTGTCTTCAAACGTTTTGTTGGAAAAAAATGACAATTGTCCACAACATCTAACGAACGTTTCATATTCCTTCTTCAAGACTGAAATATCACTGTGTTTTAACTATACCTTTTGTATAATTCTCATAGGGGAGAAAAGACTCAGACAACAGTCCAAGGATCCCAGGACCCTCCCGAGTCACCAGCCTGAAGCAGAAATTAGCCCTAGCCCAAGACCACACACACCTGACGAGCTGGAGGAAGGAGAGGTGGAGGAAGTGTGCAATATTTGCACCCCACTAAGTGAGTGACTGACACCCCAGCTTAAGTTAATCTATTTAGGTGTGCATATTTTCCAAAAAATTTTTTTCCACAAATTTTAGGTGATGTTCTGGTTGTATAAGAAAAACACGGAACCCCCTAACGGGGCTTTAATGCAGCCAATAATGTCAAGTTCAGAAGTGAATAAATGTTCAAAAATAGCTTTATTGGTACAAAAAATATATAAAGGGAGTAAGTTCTGACATTAAAAGTCAAGACATGAACTGGAGTACAGTATTGGATAAAAAACAGACAATGCCCACAATCGGGAACAGTGTACAGTACAGCATATCCAGGACAACAAGATCAAAGATAAAAATTCTGATGCGTTTCGACCCTGGCTGGGTCTTTTTCAGAGGATAGATGGTTAGTAGCTGTAGGCATGTATCAAAACATCTTTTAAAACAGCATAAAACAACAACAATAAGTTTGTATGTATACATAAGCAGCTTCATAGATTACATAGTTACCAGTCAAAAGAGTTCCCGATGATTGTGAATGGCCATAGTATGAAAATTGTAACCCTTCCTATATCCTTGACTTCCCAGGTGGTGGGCCGGTTCCCCGAAGAGCAGGTATCAAGCCAGCATGCCTTGCAAGAGATCACACATAAGCTACCCCCCGAAGGAAATCGGGGAGGGCAGGGGGCATGCACTGCACCTACAGTGAAATAACGATAATGCTAAATTCGGATTTGAGAACAAGGGGGAAAGGGGGATTATGAGGGGGTTTTTGGTGGTTCCCAAAATGGTACAGGAGAATGACAAATTGCAATAACTTTGAACATTTTGAATATTAAGGGTTGCAAGTAGGTCCATAGATGTGCAGGGAACAGGATAATGGGGGAGGGGAAAAAAAAAAGGGGAGGGGGGAAGGGGAAAAAAAAGGGGGGGGGGAAGGAGGAGGGGGGAGAAAAGGGCAGGAAAAGGGAGGAAAAAGAACGGGAAAGGCGGTGAGGAAATCGACAAGAATTAAGGAAATGAAAAAAGGAGAAAGAAGGAGAGCACTGTGAAGAATCTAGTGTGACTAAGAAGAGATTGCTAGAAAAAGGGAGAGAAGTGAGACGTGTGCAGGGACTGGGGTAGCAGGTAACCTGCTTACAAGTATGGGCCATACAGCAGCGCAGATATGGTGGGTAATGGTAATCGCAATGCACAGATGAAAATTGGGGTGCCCAAGTGCAAAGTGAAGGAGGCCAAACATAGGTTGGAAGTAAAAAGGGAAGGGCTGGAGGGAGTGAAGGGAATGTTGGGTGTGAAAAGAGAAGGCCTGGGAGAGGTGAAGGAAATAAAAGTGAAAGTGAGCGTTAAGAGGACGTGTGTGCAGGTGAAGGAAACAAAACAGCAAACCAACCAAGCCAAAACGTGATGCGTGAGAAAAGGGGGGGTGATAGGTGGTGGTGATATTGCTGATTACCTATTAATAGGGGCACAGATGCCAAGGATTCTGAAAGGTTGTAAATATATCAGTGAAAATAAAATAAATAATGAGCATGATGTGAAACACACATCAAAGGAAGCAATTGGAGGAATTCTGAAGTTCTTACCGGTCAGTCAGAAGGATTGCAGCATGAGTCTTTCCACGGGATCAGGAGGGTGTCAGTGGCCCTCCCCGGGAGCTGGTTCATTTAAAAAGGATACTAATTACTCCCAAGTGTCATCAGGTGCAAGTGCCGGTCCACTCCCCTACCTCCCCGTCCAATCGGGGGAGAGAGCAGCGCATGACAGCGCCCGCTGGGTGACCCCCGGAGAAATAATCCTCCCGGGTCCCCCGCCGCTTCCGCCGCAAATGCGTACACCGTCGCGCGCACGTTAGCACACCATCCGGAAGAGATCCAGGACGCCGCTGGCAGGCAAGAAGGTGCAGAAACTCAGGATCCCAGGACCCCCCAAGTCACCAGCCTGAAGCTGAAATTAGCCCAAGCCCCAGCCCAAGACCACACACACCCGACGAGCTGGAGGGAGGAGAGGTGGAGGAAGTGTGCGATATTTGCACCCCACCAAGTGAGTGACTGACACCCCAGCTTAAGTTAATCTATTTAGGCGTGCATATTTTACATACATTTTTTTCCCAGGTGATGTTCTAGTTGTGGAAGGCCAAGCGGCGGAGCCATTTAGCACAGACAGTGCACAAAGACTCATTGGCCAGATAATGGTGTGAAATGGCCAAATTGATTGAATGCGTGAACAAATTGACAGCATGAGAAATTGGCTGGACAGCATGCAACAGGAAATGAAGAACATGATTGATGTTTTGGGCAGAATCTAATAACTTTTTGCCTAAAAACATCAATCATGTTCTTCATTTCATTGTCAAGTTTTATTTTTCTAAAATGTTTTAACTTGCTAAATACTAATGTCTAAATTTTGCAGATGCACACGGTGTGTCATCATGTGCTATTTTCCATCGGAGATATCAATGTACTTGTTTTGTGTTTGCAACCCCTTCATCAGAATAATGTTAGTTTGTGAGAGGAACAAAGGGATTGCACACACAAAACACGTCCATTGCTCCCCCATGATGAGAGATAGCACATGTTGACTTGAACCTTTTTTCAGTGAAAATTGTGAGCATCTGCAATTTTTTTTTTGTTTTACATGGGTGACATCACCAGCACCGTTATTAACATGTTTAACTTTGTAAGTTCCTTTTATTTTTTGTTCTTATGGTTTTTAAAACCCTGTTGTGAAGCACAATTTTTTGAAAAATGTATATTTTCGATAAATATGCCGAAACTAAAAAAAAACAACAAAAATATATTGCTAAAAAAAAAATATATAAAAACAGGTTCAAACAAAATGCAACTTTCAATGTGCACACAGTAAAATGTTTTTACTACTACAATGTGTGTGGCTTCTTATTTATCAATAACATTTTTTAGTTTAATTGTGTGGTTACGGTGACAAAGGGCCTTATTAACTAAAGGGAAATGCACTTGCCACTACAAGTGCACTAGGAGACATACAAAACAGAATGCAAACAGGAATCAAAACAAGAGATTGTTGGCCAAAAGTTTTTATTTTTTTGCTAGAAAAAATTAAAGATCTTGTGGCATTGCAATAGCCCCCCAACCATTAAAATAATTGACATATCTGTCACGCACTTCACGTGCGGTTTGGGGGGCCAAGCCAATACGGCCACTTTCCAGGCCTGTGAGTGGCACATCAACACCAAGTCCGGCCTTAGGCCCAACAGAAGATACATATGTTAAAGAATGTTTTCTCAAAAAATTGTGCAGAATGCAGCAAGCAAATGATTTATTTTGTATTCAGCTAGATTGATTGCGGAGAGGAACAAATGGAACCCGCTGGCCAGAATCCCAAAGGCATTCTCCACAACTCTTCTTGCTCTGGCCAGCCAGTAATTAAATACCCTCCTCTCAGGGGTGAGTGTCCTTTGGGGAACAGCCTCATCAAGTGTTCACCGAGAGCAAACGCTTCAACAGCGATAAAAACTGAGGGGAGTCCATCCACATTCTGGTCATCAGGTGGCAATCACAGGCCACCAGTCTGGAGACGCTGGCACAGCTCGGTCTGTGCAAAAACTCCTCAGTCAGACATCCGGCGTTCTTCCCCACATCCACGAACATAAATTCCAATTGTGCCGAGATCACCGCCATCAAAACTACACTATGGAACCCCTTATAGTTGTAGGAAATAAGACCCCGAATGGGGTGGTGGCACAATGCGGACATGCTTCCCATCGATCGCCCCGACACAGTTGGGAAAGTCCCAATGGTCAGCGAACTGGGAGGCCACAGTCTGCCATTCCTGTGTGTTTGAAGGAAACTGTGGAGTCAAACAAGAAAAAAAAATATAAGTACTTTTAAACATAATTGAATTTTAGATTACACAAAAACATTATTGAACAACAGCAGTTGAACATTATTAATATGTGTTATTTAAAAAAAAAAAAAAAAAAAAAGGGCCACTTAGAACATTACTCACCCCCTCTGATGGACCATTGATCAATTTGTATGTGGGGGGAGGGGTACTAATTGGGGCCAAGAACACACCTGACAGTTGCAAACATTTGAGGGGGTGGGGGAGGGGTACTAATTGGGGCCAAGAACACATATGACAGTTGCAAACATTTGAGGGGGTAGGGGAAGGTAAAACAGTACAATGGAGATGACAATATACATTGTTCAAAGGACTATAGGCTAGAGGTATAAATGGACCCAGGATTGCATGGTGGGAAGGTTATTGAAGGGAAATATGCATGTAGGGCAAAAAATTATTAACGTAAAAAAAACAGCCATGCCTGAAGATAAAGGGGACATTCCCAGCATATTCCAAGCATGGTAATTAGGTAAAAAGGACATTTAGATGATATATTAGCAAACATTAAATACATATCATGTAATGTTAAAAGATAAACTTACTTTTATATAGTCCTTCTGCAGGAACTGAATGATGGCAGAACAGGTCTCTGGGATTATGATCCCCAGAGCAGGGGAGATGCCTGTTGAGAACTTCAAGTCCTGAAGACTTCTCTCAGTCGCCAAGTAACGTAAAGTGGCAACTAGCCTCTGCTCCGCAGTGATAGCTTGCCTCATGCAGGTATCCTGCCTGCTGATATAGGGGGTCAGCATAGCCAGCAGACGTTCAAAAACGGGTCTGTCATCCTGAGAAAATTCCTGAAATCCTCAGGATTATTCTCACGGATCTCATGGAGCAAAGGCATGTGCGAGAATTGGTCACGCTGGCGCAACCAATTCTTCGTTCATGAGCTAAGCTGAAGTGTGAAAAGCGCGAATCGTCTCTAACCAAACTTCTACTAACACGAGATAAACACGAGATTAGCAGAAGGAGCCCAAAGGGTGGCGTAGTGGGGCTTGAACTTCCCTTTTCTAGTCCCGTCGTACGTGCTGTACATCACCGCGTTCAAAACCATTGGACTTTTGGAGTGATCGTGTGTGTGTCCAAGTCCGTCCTTTTTTAAATCCGGCGCACCTAGCTTACAAAGTCCGTCGAAAAGATCGCCGGACCAAGTATGCCGGAAAGTCTGATCGTGTGTATGCAGCATAAGGGTGTAAATTTTTGATTTCACTCCTCACTGCCTATCAGTTTTGGAGGCCATGGAATGCCCGGATGGCACAACCCCCCCCCCCCAAATGACCCAATTTTGGAAAATAGACACCCCAAGCTATTTGCTGAGAGGTATAGTGAGTATTTTGCAGACCTCTCTTTTTGTCACAAAGTTTTGAAAATTGAAAAATAAAATAAAATAATTTTTTTTATTTTCTTAATTTTCAAAAACAAATGAGAGCTGCAAAATACTCACCATTCCTCTCAGCAAATAGCTTGGGGTGTCTACTTTCCAAAATGGGATAATTCGGGGGGGGTTTTGCTATCTTGGCATTTTGTGGCCTTCGAAACTGTGATAGGTAGTGAGGAGTGAAATAAAAAATTTACACCCTTATGCCCCGTACGCACGGTCGGATTTTCCGATGGAAAATGTGTGATAGGACCTTGTTGTCGGAAATTATGACCGTGTGTGGGCTCCATCACACATTTTCCATCGGAATTTTCGACACACAAAGTTTGAGAGCTTGCTATAAAATTTTCCGACAACAAAATCCGTTGTTGGAAATTCCGATCGTGTGTACACAAATCCGACGCACAAAGTGCCACGCATGATCAGAATAAATTAAGAGACGAAAGCTATTGGCTACTGCCCCGTTTATAGTCCCGACGTACTAGTTTTCGTCACAGTGTTTAGAACGATCAGATTTTCCGACAACTTTGTGTGACCGTGTGTATGCAAGACAAGTTTGAGCCAACATCCGTCGGAAAAAATCCATGGATTTTGTTGTCGGAATGTCCGATCAATGTCCGACCGTGTGTACAGGGCATAAGAAATCCTGAAGGTGGTGCTTGGTTTTCAGGGCCCTGTACGCGGCTAGGCTCCCAAAAAGACCCACACATGTGCTATCCCCATACTCAAGAGAAGCAGCAGAATGTATTTTGGGGTGTAATTCCACACATGCCCATGGCATGTGTGAGCAATATATCATTTAGTGACAACTTTGTGCAAAAAAAAAAGTTTGTAATTTTCCCGCAACTTGTGGCTAAAATATAAAATATTCCATGGACTCAACATGCCTCTCAGCAAATAGCTTGGGGTGTCTATTTCCAAAATGGGGTCATTTGGAGGGGTTTTGTGCCATCTTGGCATTTTATGGCCTTCAAAACTGTGATAGGTAATGAGGAGTGAAATCAAAAATTTACGCCTTTAGAAATCCTGAAGGCGGTGATTGGTTTTCAGGGTCCCGTATGTGGCTAGGCTTCCAAAAAGTCTCACACATGTGATATTCCTGTACTCAGGAGAAGCAGCAGAATGTATTTTGGGGTGTAATTCCACATATGCCCATGGCATGTTTGAGCAATATATCATTTAGTGACAACTTTGTGCAAAAAAAAATAAAGTTTGTAATTTTCCCGCAACTTGTGGCAAAATATAAAATATTCCATGGACTTAACATGCCTCTCAGCAAATAGCTTGGGTTGTCTACTTTGGGGTGCCCTGCCATTTTAGCACCTCAAGAAATGAGATAGGCGGTCATAAACTAAAAGCTATGTAAATTCCAGAAAATGTACCCTAGTTTGTAGACACTATAACTTTTGCACAAACCACTAAATATATGCTTATTGAAATTTTGTTTACCAAAGACATGTGGCTGAATACATTTTGGCCTAAATGTATGACTAAAATTGAGTTTATTGGATTTTTCTTATAACAAAAAGTAGAAAATATCATTTTTTTTCAAAATTTTTGGTCTTTCCGTTTATATCGCAACAAAAATAATTGCAGAGACAATCAAATACCATGAAAAGAAAGCTCTATTTGTGTGAACAAAAGGACACAAATTTTGTTTGGGTACAGCATTGCATGACCCTGCAATTAACAGTTAACCACTTGACCACTGGGCACTTAAACCCCCTTAATAACCAGACCAATTTTCAGCTTTTGGTGCTCTCACAATTTGAATGACAATTACTCAGTAATGCAACACTGTATCTATAAGAAATTTCTGTCCTTTTTTTTCACTCAAATAGAGCTTTCTTTTGGTGGTATTTAATCACCGCTGGGTTCTTTATTTTTTGCGCTATAAAAGAAAAAAGACAGAAAAATCTGTAAAAAAATGCATTTTTCTTCATTTCTGTTATAAAATTTTGCAAATTAGTAATTTTTCTTCATATATTTTGGCCAAAATTACATATCTTTGGTAAAAATAACCCAAATCAGTGGATATTATTTGGTCTTTGTGAAAGTTATAGAGTCCACAAGCTATGGTGCCAATATCTGAAAATTGGTCACACCTGAAGTACTGACGGCCTATCTAATTTCTTGAGACCCTAACATGCCAGAAAAGTACAAATACCCCCCCAAATGACCCCTTTTTGGAAAGAAGACATTCCAAGGTATTTAGAAAGATGCATGATGAGTTTTTTGAAGTTGTCATTTTTTCCCACAATTCTTTGCAAAATCAAGTTTTTTTTTTTTTTTTTTTACTTTTTTTTTCACAAAATTGTCATATTAGTAGGTTATTTCTCACACACCGCATATGCATACCACAAATTACACCCCAAATTACACCCCAAAACACATTCTGCTATTACTCCTGAGTATGACGATACCACATGTATGAGACTTTTACACAGCCTGGCCACATACAGAGGCCCAACATGCAGGGGAGCACCTTCAGGCGTTCTGGAGTGCCCAGGCCAATTCTGACATTTCTCTCCTACATGTAAAAATCATAATTTATTAGCTAGAAAATTACATAGAACCCCAAAACATTATATATGCTTTTTTAGCAAAGACCCTAGAGAATACATTTGTCATTGCAACTTTTTATCTTGCACGGTATTTGCGCAGCAGTTTTTTTAACGCCTTTTTTTGGTGAAAAAAACAGTTTTGTGCTTTAAAAAAAAACAAAACAGTAAAGTTAGCCCAATGTTTTTGCATAGAGTGAAAGATGAAGTTACGCCGAGTAAATAGATACCCAACATGTCGCCTTTCAAAATTGCACGCGCTTGTGGAATGGCGCCAAACTTTGCTACTCAAAAATCCCCATAGGCGACGCTTTAAAATTTTTTACTGGTTACATGTTTTGAGTTACAGAGGAGGTCTAGGGCCAAAATCATTGCTCTCACTCTACCGATCGCAGCAATACCTCACATGTGTGGTTTGAACACCGTTTTCATATGTGGGCGGGACTTACATATGCGTTTGCTTCTGCATGCGAGCACACAGGGACAGGGGTGCTTTAAAAAAAATTTTTATTTTTATTTATTTTTTTTTTATTGTTCATTTTACTTTATTTATTTTAGTTTGATGCTTTTTCCCAAAAAAAAAATTTTGACCACTTTTATTCCTATTACAGGGAATGTAAACATCCCTTGTAATAGGAATATGGCATGACAGGTCCTCTTTACAGTGAGATATGAGGTCAATAAGACCCCACATCTCACCTCTAGGCTGGGAAGCCTGAAATAAAAAAAAAAGAAAAAAGACCCTGGCTTCGATCGTAGCGGTGAGTCGGTAGAAGCACTGGAGGGCGGCGGGAGGGGGGACATCCCCTCTCGCCTCCCGTAAGAATGATCAAGCAGTGGAACAGCCACTATGATCATTCTCATGGTGTAGGGAATCGTCGGATGAAAAAGCTGATATCTGAATGATGCCTGTAGCTGCACCCATCATTCAGATATCCCCGCACAAAGTCAAGGATGTTGTATGATAGCCGGTGGGCGGGAAGTGGTTAAAACGCATATTTTTTTTTTTTAACACAAAGTTGTCCATTTATACAATATTTCTAACACATAGCATGTACATACCAAAAATGACCCCCCAAAATAGATTTTCCTACTCCTCCTGAGTCCGTCGATACCACATGTGTGAGACTTCCACAGCCTGGCCACATACAGGGGCCGTTTACAGCTGAGTATGGCCGAGCATGGCAGGGTATGGCTGAGTATGGCTCAGCATGGCAGGGTATGGCTGGGTATGGCAGGGTATGGCTGGGTATGGCAGAGTATGGCGGGGTATTGCAGAGTATGGCGGGGTATTGCAGAATATGGGGGGTATTGCAGAGTATGGCAGGGTATTGCAGGGTATCGCCGAGTATGACTGGGTATGGCTGGGTATCACCGAGTATTGCAGAGTATGGCTGGGTATTGCAGAGTATTGCGGGGTATTGCGGGGTATTGCAGGGTATTGCAGAGTATTGCAGAGTACTGCGGGGTATTGCAGAGTATTGCAGGGCATTGCAGAGCATTAGGGATGGCTGAGCATGGATGGATGGATGGCTGGATGTCACTATGCAGCTCTGTGGGCACTACACATCCAGCCCACAATGCTGCCGCCATCCATCCATCTCCCTCTCCGCTCACAGTGTATCGATCGGTACACGGGAGGGGAGGAGAGAAACCGGCGTCATGAGATGATGCCGGTTTGTTTACATGTGATCGCTCCATCATTTGACGGAGCAATCACATGGTAAACGGCCGCGATCAGCGTCCATTTACCGGGATCCGTGATGCGCCGGGTCCAGTTCGGGTGCGCGCCCCAGGGGGCGCGCGAGAGGGGAATTCTGGGAGGACGTCATAGTACGCCCTCCCAGAGTTAAGCAACCGCTCTGCAGCCGTCATTCGGCTGTGGGCCGGTTGTTAAGTGGTTAAAGCAGCGCAGTGCCAAATTGTAGGCAAACAAATTGTCCAGGGCGTAAGTGGTTAAGATATTCCAAAAATCAGGAATACAACAAACATGCTTCTCCAATGTTCTAACATATCCCATCCATGACCCAAATTGCCCCAAAAAAGATTCCAAATATTTTGTGCAATAGAGCGGGCTTGGCTCTGCAATTCCTCCACTTTCTCAGTAATCTTGGATTTCATTGTTGGTATAGTGCAATGTTTCTCAACTCCAGTCCTCAAGTACCCCCAACAGGTCATGTTTTCAGGCTTTCCATTATTTTGCACAGGTGATTTGATCAGTTTCACTTCTTTAGTAAATACCACAGCCATTTCATCTGAGGGAAATCCTGAAAACATGAACTGTTGATGGTACTTGAGGACTGGAGTTGAGAAACATTGGTATAGTGCAGTGATGGTGAACCTTGGCATCCCAGATGTTTTGGAACTAACTTTCCCATGATGCTCATGCACTCTGCTGTGTAGTTGAGCATCATGGGAAATGTAGTTCCAAAACATCTGGGGTGCCAAGGTTCACCATCACTGGTATAGTGCAATATAATCATGGTTTCAGGGTGTAATTGAGCCTGATTTCCTAGCCACTTGATACTTTTGATTTACTGTTGGTTTACTTATTTTGGGCACTGTTTTCCTGCTGCATCATCATGTTCACTAGGCCAGCATACATCATTACTTGAAAAAAAAATCCCTCTTTTGCAATTGCTGGCGTGTATCCAAGTGTCCCATTTTTCGACCTTTCAATGTAGAAATTAGTTAAGTGCAGAGAAGTCCTTTGTACCTAGGTTCCAGACTATTCCAGGTATGTTTTTTTAATAATCGCCTAGTCTTCAGGTTTCACATTATGACTTCATGTATCTTTATTAGGGTCTGGCAGAGATGAAAACATTTGGTCTTTTATTTTTGCTAATTGTTTTCGTATTGCTGCTACATACCCTGTGAGATCTGAATGTAAAGCTTGCAATTGTTGGGGAAAGTACAACCCAAGTTTTGGAAGCACATCCAAAGAGCACTGCAACCCTTTCATAACCAAGCCTGTTTTTGACATTTGGTGTTTACAAGTTAAAATCCATATTTTTTGCTAAAAAATTACTTAGAGCCCCCAAACATTATATATATATTTTTAGCAGAGAATCTAGAGAATAAAATTATGATATTTTATTGTCACACGGTAATTGTGCAGCGTTGTTTTAAACGCAACTTTTTGGGAAAAGGGACACTTTCATGAATTTTAAAAAAACCAATCAGTAAAGTTAGCCCAATTTTTTTGTATAATATGAAAGATGACGTTACGCCAAGTAAATAGATACCAAACATGTCACGCTTTATAATTGCAATCTAGATACTTGCCAGCACATCAAGGATCAGCACAAGGTGGCGTCCAAATGGTTTAATTTATTGCATGATTACAACAAAAAAAGGTGCAACGTTTTAGGGTCACACAGAACCCCCTTGTCAGGCATGTGATGCAATGGGAATATGAAACACAACACTTTATAATTGCACGCACTCGTGGAATGGCGACAAGCTACGGTACCTAAAAATCTCCATAGGCGACACTTTAAATTTTTTTTACGGTTACCAGGTTAGAGTTACAGAGGAGGTCTAGTGCTAGAATTATTGCTCTCACTCTGACGATTGCGGCAATACCTCACATGTGTGATTTGAATACTGTTTACATATACGGGCGCAACTTCCATATGCGTTTTCTTTGTTGCGCGAGCTCGCGGCGACGGGGACGCTTTAATTTTTTTTTTTCTTATTTATTTTTATATTAATAAATTGTGTTTAAAAAAAAAAAAATGTATCACTTTTATTGCTGTCACACGGAATGTAAACATCGCTTGTGACAGTAATAGGTGGTGTCAGGTACTCTTTATGGAGGGATCGGGGGTCTTTTTTGTACTTCAAAGTATTCAGATCGCCATTTTTGGAGATTCTGAATACTGTATATTTTTTTTTTTAGTGGCGCCATTGGCAGCCAAGAAAACGGGAAGTGACGTCATGACTGGAATGAAGCGCTTATGGCTTCGTTTTAGTCTGTCCCTAGCCGCTGGAGGCAGCGGATTGTTGATCGGGCATCCCGGTGGAACGGGAGGCCTGGTAAGAGCGGCGGGAGGGGGGGACATCCCAAGTGGCTTTTAGCCACATCAGTGTGGCCTCAATATCAATGGTAGCCTCAATATCACTCTCACTCCAGTTTTCTTTTCATTATTTTTAACTCACAATCAGAGTTGTTATCTAAGACAATAGATCTCATTTATAATATTTTTTCTACCTTCATTTCTTTCCTCATACATCAAGACTACTTTTTAATAACCCTAGGAAGTAAAACAGAGAATATTAGCAAAAGGAATTGCATTATATAAAAAGATACTATCAGATCAAAGAGGCATATTTTTAATTTAGTTTTTGTTGACACAGATTTCTATCAGCTATCACTTTTCTCTTATCATACTGATGGAATAGAATTTGTGCAGTCAATAAAAAATAAAATTGGAGTGCAGCTATTTTTCATAGTCAAAATATGTAATATCAGTCATCAGTTGAAGCTTTATTTACAGTGCCTTACAAAAGTATTCACCCACTTGGCATTGTACCTATTTTGTTACATTACAGCCTTTAGTTTAATTTTTTTTTAATCTGAATTATATGTGATGGATCAGAACACAATAGTCTAACATGGTAAAGTAAAATTAGAAAAATATATACATAAAACTATTTTTCAGTAATATAAATATGGTAATTGGCATGTGCGTATGTATTCACCCCTTTTGTTATGAAGCCCATAAAAAGTTCTGGTGCAACCAATTACCTGCAGAAGTCACATAATTTGTGAAAAGATGTCCACCTATCTGCAATCTAAGTGTCACATGATCTGTCATGGAGAGACAGCCACACACCAAAACTCACGGACCGGGCAAGGAGGGCATTAATCTGAGAGGCAGCACAGAGACCTAAGGTAACCCCGGAGGAGCTGCAGAGTTCACCAGCAGATACTGGAGTATCTGTACATAGGATGACAATAAGCCATATGCTCCATAGAGTTGGGCTTTATGGCAGAGAGGCCAGAAAAAAGCCATTCCTTTAAGCAAAAAACAAAATGGCACGTTTTGAGTTTGCGAAAAGGCATGTAGGAGACTCCCAAAATGTATGGAGGAAGGTGCTCTGGTCTGATGAGACTAAAATTTAACCACTTCCCACCCGCCGTATGCAGAATGACGTCCGAGAAATGGTTGTGTTTTCCTGACTGGGCGTCATATGACATCCAGCAGGATAACATGCTAGCGCGCCTGTGGGGGCGCGCAGCGCGGTGATCGCGAGTGCGGCATGTCAGTCTGACACCCCGCATCTCCGATCGTGATAAGAAGCCTCTGTCAGAGGCTTCTTACCACGTGATCAGCTGTGACCAATCACAGCCGATCATCGCGAGAACTAGGAAGTGCCAGTAAACGGCATTTCTCGGTTTGCACTGACAGGGAGAGCCAATCGGAGCCGATCGGCGGCTTTCCCTGTCAGAGGGGGGTCTATGCTGATAATCAGCACATTGATTATCAGCACATCCCCCTCAGATGTGCCACTCAGTCAGTGCCCCAATTAAAACACAGCTCTCAGTGCCCATATCAGTGCCAATAAGTGCCCACCACAGTGCCAGTCAGTGCCCATCTCAATGCCCAGCAGTAAAACCTGTCAGTACCTCAACATCAGTGCTGCCCATCAGTGCCACCTGTCAGTGCCAATCACAGCCACCTGCCAGTGCCCATCAGTGCCGCCAGTTAATGCCCATCAGTGCTGCATATCAGTGCCACCTATTGGTGCCCATCAGTGCTGCATATCAGTGCCGCTTATCAGTGCCCATTAATTCTACATATCAGTGCCACCTCATCAGTGCTACCTCATCAGTGTCTGTCAGTGAAGGAGAAAACAAAATTTTATAACCGAAACGAAGAAACTTTTTTTTTCAAAAAAAAAAGCAAAAATAAAAACCGCATCAAATCAAATACCACCAAAAAAAAGCTTGATTTGTGGGAACAAAATGATAAAAATGTTGTTTGGGTACAGTGTAGCATGACCGCGCAATTGTCATTCAAAGTGCGACTGTGCTGAAAGCTGAAAATTGTCCTGGGCAAGAAGGGGCAAAAGTGTATGGTATTGAAGTATTTAACTTTTTGGCCATCAAAGAAAACGCTATGTCTGGTGCAAACCCAACACATCACATCACCCAAAGAACACCATCCCCACAGTGAAACAGGGTGGTAGCAGCATCATGCTGTGGAGATGTTTTTCAGCAATTGGGACTGGGAAAGATGGATGGTGTTAAATACAGGGATATTCTTGAGCAAAACCTGTACAAATCTGTGTGTGATTTGAGGCTAGGATGGAGGTTCACCTTCCAGCAGGACAATGACCCCAAACACACTGCTAAATCAACACTTGAGTGGTTTAAGGGGAAACATGTAAATGTGTTGGAATGGCTTAGTCAAAGCCCAGACCTCAATCCAATAGAAAATCTGTGTTTAGACTTAAAGCTTGCTGTTCACAAACGCAAACCATCCAACTTGAAGGAGCAGTTTTGCAAGGAGGAATGGGCAAAAATCCCAGTGTTAAGATGTGGCAAGCTCATAGAGACTTATCCAAAGTGAATTGGAGCTCTGATATATCCACAAAAGGCGACTCTTCAAAGTATTGACTTTAGGGGGGTGAATAGTTATGCACATTGACTTTTTCTGTTATTTTGTCCTATTTATTGTTTGCTTCACAATTAAAAAAATAAAAAAAATCTTCAAAGTTGTGGGCATGTTCTATAAATTGAATGATGCAAATCCTCAAACAATCCATGTTGATTCCAGGTTGTGAGGCAACAAAACACGAAAAATGCCAAGGGGGTGAATAATTTTGCAAGGCACTATACTTCCAATGTTTTTCACTTAAAACAGAAAGGCAGCTGTGTTCTGTTTTATTGTTTGAGGTATAATTGTATGTTCACAGGGAGAGCATAAATCTTCATTAAACATTTTAATGACTGCCAGGAAAATACCATAGGGCTGAGCACTATGCTATGTAAAATGAACCTAAAATTGAATAGTGGGATGATTTGTAAAAATCAAAACGAATCAAAAAATTGTTCAAATTTGTAAGTAATATGTATAAAAATACAAATCTGTACCTTTATATTTTGGACCTTTACAAAGTATATTTTTTAGTACTGTCAGTATTTTCTTAGCAAATATAGGGGGTGATATGGGTGGCACAGTGGTATAGTGGTTAGCACTCTCACCTAGCAGTAAAAAGGGTCACTGGTTCGAATCCCAACCACGACACTACCTGCCTGAAGTTTGCATGTTCTCCCTGTGCTTGTGTGGGTTTCCTCTGGTTACTCCAGTTTCCTCCCAGACTCCAAAGACATGCTGGTAGGTTAATTGGCTTCTGTCCAAAATTGGCCCTAGTTTATGAATGTGAGTTGGGAACCTAGGATTGTGGGCTCCTTGAGGGTCAGGACCAATGTGAGTGTGTAATATATGTTCTTTTTGGCTGGAATGACAAAACACCTTTCTTCATTGCAGATATGGTTTTTGCAGAAAAATATCAGACTGCAAATCAAATACAATAACTAAAATACTAAAAAGAGAGCAAAGAAAGAGCAGTAGTATCTTAAAATACAATGTCTTACATGGGGAGGCGCCTGCGCGGAGCCTGACCGAGCGGTAATGCAGGATTAGAGCTCCGCTCCAGGGAGAACCCCACTGGATTTACACACACACAGCATCAGCTCCCTGCACAACCCCTGCGGACACCCGCTGACACACAGAGACCTCTGCTCCTGCAGCCATGGTCCTCGGACGCTCCAAAGCAAAATACAAAGGTGAGGAACATCAAGGATGCTTTGACCCAGCCGTCTGCCAAGATGGCGCTGACTTCTTCACAGCCCAGCACACCGCGCTCTGCCAAGTCACAGCTACACAGCCTGAAGCCACAGGACAATGCAGGTGAGTCTGATTCAGAAACTGGTAGCTCTCAGTCAGTGATACAATCCAGTATGTTTAAACAGTTTGAATGGATACTGCAGAAAGCACTTAAGCAGACATCAGTCCATATCACTGACAAGCTAACACATGAGATCAGGGAGCTGGGCCAAAGAACAGCAGAGCTGGAAGTGAGAGTGGATGAGATAGAGAATCACACACATCTTTACACTGCTGAATTTGAGAATCATAAGGAGAATTGGGTACTGCAGTTTCACCTGGAAGACCAGGAGAATAGAGACTGTTGATCCAATCTGTGAATTAGGGGGATTCCTAAGATGGTGGTTGATCTACAAGCTACCATGATACAGTGTCAGTGCCTTCTAGCAGTACACAACAGTTCCGCCTACCAGTGCCCAACAGAGCCATCGATTAGTGCCCACAGGGCCACCGATTAGTGCACACAGCACCACCCATCAGTGCCCACAGTGCCACCAATCAGTGCCTCATTAACAGTGCTGCCCATCAGTGTCACCTGCCAGTGCCTATCAGTGCCACCTATCAGTGCCAACTATCAGTGTCCATCATTGCCAACTATCAGTGTTACCTATCAGTGCCCATCAGTGCCACCCATCAGTGCCACCTTATCTGTGCCTATCAGTGCCGCCTTATCTGTGCCTATCAGTGCCGCCTTATCTGTGCCTATTAGTGCCGCCTTAACTGTGCCTATCAGTGCCCATCAGTGCAGCCTATCAGTGCCCACCAGTGCCACCTCATCAGCGCATATCAATGAAGGAGAAAAATTACCTGTTTGCTAAATTTTTAACAAACTATAAAACATGATTTTTTTTTCTAAATTTTCCATCTATTTCGTTTTTTAGCAAAAAATAATAACACCAGCTGTGATTAAATACCACCAAAAGAAAGCTCTATTTGCTTGAAAAAAATGAAAAAAATAGAATTTGGGTACAGTGTTGTATGACCGCGCAATTGTCATTCAAATTATGTCAGCGCTGAAAGATGAAAATTGGTTTGGGCAGGAGGGGGGTTTAAGTGCCCAGTAAGCAAGTGGTTAAGTAGAAAAATATAGTTTATTAAAGAAAGTAAAAACAATATGCACTGGAATGATAACGATTGCTTGTATACAGATTCACCACATTGATTGTACTATTGAAATTCTCTTTGTTTTACCCAACGCGTTTCAGAGTCTCAATGTCTCTTTCTTCAGGGGTTTTATGAGAGGATCAGTCATCTATCTACAATATAGTAGTTGCATAAAGTCAGATACATAAATACAGAGTAATAATGGACAGTAATATAGTATATGTCTAATTTAACTCTATTTACTCTATCAATTGCTCAAATGACCATAACCTATGTATACACATTGTCCTGTGATCATATAACTAATGTTAGCTTAAGCTATATACTGTGTTCTTCTCGTTTTCCTGCAATACTATAACCTTTAACATGTGTTTCCCTTACTGGCCACTAGAGGGCCAGGATTTTTAATAACATTTACTCCTGTTCTTGTCCTTTGAGATTGAATAGGATAATCTTTTATTCGCTTGGTGCGGCCCCATTCGGATGGATGGCTGAGCACCCAGCACACCCAGCCACCTGGATCATCCAATCCATGGTGGCTATCTTTGGGGGTTACAGACGGCTTTCCATCTCGTCTGGCCTCCATCTTGCCACTCCGGCGGACATGCGCTGTCTGCCGGAGGGGCCATCTGTGTGGGTGGGCCCTGCTTGCATGGCGTCATTCTATTGCGCTGATGTTGCGTATGCACGGTCGGGATGTGGCCATGTGCGCGCGGCTCAGGAAGCCAGCATGGACACGCTCTTGGTCTCCCCCTCCCTCTCTGGCGCAGCTGAGATTACTCAGCGGTGCCCATGATTGGAGGGGGGAAGACTAATTTAGGTGCCCCTGGAGTCATGGCTGACATTCACCTTAGGGTTTGAATGCCAGGACGTGTCTCCATGTGGCTGTGATATACTGCAAGGTATGAACCAATAAATATTTTCTTTATTATTTAATGCATAGATTGATTGTTCTGTTAAGCAACACTGATGGTTTGGACTGGCTTTAGAGCATTTATTCATACCTTTAAGCCCAAAATCTACCCTGCTGATGTCACATCTATATATTACTTATATTTACGGACACAATGAGAAAAACATTGTTGGTCTCACCAGGGCATATGCTAATTTAACAACAAACTGTAAAATATGACAATAAGCCGAATGGATGTCCATATACATGTGTATATGGGTGCAAAAAATTACACGTACAGTCTGATTCATTACGTGCATATGCATACACAGTATATCCATTATATATTGAATCAATTGAGTCAAAGCATTAAACTATATATTTCTATATTGAGAGAAATAGGCGAAATGTTATTTCTTCCTTTTTATGATCTTAAAATAAAATATAAATTGACATAGAAAACTAGTATCTCAATACACTAATTTTCAAGCAATTGATGTAATGCCATGCATGTATAATTTTTTTAGTATATATCATCTCTACACTCCCAAATCATCCCTGCATCAATAGCCGGGCCTTATACGGCACAGGTAGGATATTCTATTCGATTGACATGGTTGCATAGGAACAATTTCAATCTAATATACTCCTATCAATACTTACCTCTTGCCATACATCTTTCCCACCCACAGGGCAATGCCCTTTCTTTGGCTTCAGTGTCTCTAGCTGTCCAAGGACCCTTGAGGCAGCCCAGCACCATCGAAATCTCATTTGCCTGTGCAATCAGTGCATAGTGACAAGATCAACCAGTATAGAGGGGGATCCAGCACTACTCCCTTCAGCCCCTAAACACAACACAGAGGAAAATCCCCAGACAGGCAGCCCAGCGAAAGTCCGCATGCGGCTAGCTGCACAGTCACACCTCACACAAATTGAGGCCCAGGCTTTCAATCCCCTCCAATCTAACCAGGCCCTGCAATCATCCATGGCATCATTCCCTACCACAGGACAACCTGTGATAGATACTACCCTTAAAGATATGTAACTTCAAACTTCACTGATGACTGACCTAGCATTACTTTTCACCAAAATCTCTACCAGCATACATGCCATTGATGATAGAGTGACACATATCGAAAACAGCATGGATGATTGCACCACAACTGTCAATGATTATGTCACCGGTTGGCCCCGCCCCCCTCTGAGGCTACGAGGAAGCCATAGGGATGTCCCAGTGTGTCAGAGGGGGGCGGGGTTACCCAGCGATGTCACTGTGTGACCCCGCCCTCAGTTATAAAAGAACTGTCAGCTGAGAGGACGGTCATTACGGCTGGTGGCTCCCATGGAGACAGATCGGTGGCAGAGTGCGGGTTTTTTTTTTCTTTTTTGGTCCATTGGCAGCGCAAGAGAAGAAGAAGAGGACTTTGTGGGACATTTTTTAATAAAGGACTTGTCCCAAGCGGTGTCATGTACATTTGTACCCCGTTATCATTTTACACAGGGGGGAGGCCGGGATCTGGGGGTTCCCTTGTTAAAGGGGGCTTCCAGATTTTGATAAGCCCCCCTGCCCGCAGACCCCCACAACCACCGGGCAAGGGTTGTGGGGATGAAGCCCTTGTCCCCATCAACATGGGGACAAGGTGCTTTGGGGGCTATGTTGAGGGCATGTGGCCTGGTACGGTTCAGGAAGGGGGCGCTCTCTCATCCCCCCTCTTTTCCTGCAGCCTGCCAGGTTGTTTGCTTGGATAAGGGTCTGGTATGGATATTTGGGGGGACCCCACGCCATTTTTTAAAACATTTTGGTGAGGGGTTCCCCTTCAAATCCATACCAGACCTGAAGTGTCTGGTATGGATTTTGAGGGGGACCTCCACACCATTTTTTAAAAAATTTTGGCATGGGGTTCCCCTTAATATCCATACCAGACCTGCAGGGCCTGGTATGGAATTTGGGGGGACCCCCACACAATTTTTTTTTTTTTTTTTAATTTCGGTTCGGGGTTTCCCTTAATATTCATACTAGACTCAAAGGGCCTGGTAATGGACTGTGGGGGAATCCCATGCCATTTTTTTCAATTAATTTTATGTGTATTGCCGGGACCGACAATTCATTATAGCCGCGAGTACTTTTAAATGACTTTTTTTCCTTTAGAAATGTCATTTTGTGCAGGGACTGTTGTAAACACGGGAAACATGCACCACTTTACAGGCATACTATAGACACCCCCCAGGTACAAAATTTAAAGGAATATTTCACTTTTTGTGTTTCACTTTAAGCATTATTAAAATCACTGCTCCCGAAAAAACGGCCGTTTTTAAAACTTTTTTTTGCATTGATACATGTCCCCTGGGGCAGGACCCAGGTCCCCAAACACTTTTTATGACAATACCATGCATATAAGCCTTTAAAATTAGCACTTTTGTTTCCTCCCATAGACTTTTAAAGGGTGTTCCATGGCTTTCGAATTTGCTGCGATCCCCCCAAATTGTTCGGTATTTGGCGAACAGGCGAGCACCCGATGTTCGAGTCGAACTTACGTTCGACTCGAACATCGGGCTCATCCCTATTCACAGTTAACTCTTGTTTTTATTCTCCAGTGTTGTTCCTCCCTTTGAACTTCTTGCTCCCACATTTATTGCCCTTAGTCTCCTGCTCCTATTATGTAGGACGCTAAAGGTAGTCATGGAGCCTCTACGGGAGCACTTGATGCTACCCTGAGATGCTCCTATACCCCGCTGTTATGCTATTGTTCAATAATGTTTCTGCTACCTAAAAGGGTTTTATGTCCTCTCCTGTTTTTGTCGCTAAGGCTCATGTTATCTGCCTACAAGAAACTAATATTAATAATAATTCCACTCCTAAATTCCTCCAACTCATATTCGCAATTCTGTTCAGCCTCAGCCACAACCAAACAGAGGGGGGCCCTTATTGGTTTCCATCGTTCCATACCATTCACCCTTTCTCCAAATAAGTGATCCTGAGGGCAGGTATCTCATACTCACTGGTAGGGATGAGCCGAACACCCCCCTGTTCGGTTCGCACCAGAACATGCGAACAGGAAAAAAGTTCGTTCGAACATGCGAACACCGTTAAAGTCTATGGGACACGAACATGAATAATCAAAAGTGCTAATTTTAAAGGCTTATATGAAAGTTATTGTCATAAAAAGTGTTTGGGGACCTGGGTCCTGCCCCAGGGGACATGGATCAATGCAAAAAAAAGTTTTAAAAACGGCCGTTTTTTCAGGAGCAGTGATTTTAATAATGCTTAAAGTCAAACAATAAAAGTGTAATATCCCTTTAAATTTCGTACCTGGGGGGTGTCTATAGTATGCCTGTAAAGGGGCGCATGTTTCCTGTGTTTAGAACAGTCTGACAGCAAAATTACATTTTGAAGGAAAAAACTCATTTAAAACTACTCGCGGCTATTGCATTGCCGACAATACACATAGAAGTTCATTGATAAAAACGCCATGGGAATTCCCCAAAGGGGAACCCCGAACCAAAATAAAAAAAAAAAAATGACGTGGGAGTCCTCCTAAATTCCATACCAGGCCCTTCAGGTCTGGTATGGATATTAAGGGGAACTCCGGCCAAAATAAAAAAAAAAAAATGACGTGGGGTTCCCCCTAAATTCCATACCAGACCCTTCAGGTCTGGTATGGATTTTAAGGGGAACCCCGTGCCAAAAAAAAAACGGCGTGGGGTCCCCCAAAAATCCATACCAGACCCTTATCCGAGCACGCAACCTGGCAGGCCGCAGGAAAAGAGGGGGGGACGAGAGTGCGGCCCCCCCTCCCTCCTGAACTGTACCAGGCCACATGCCCTCAACATTGGGAGGGTGCTTTGGGGTAGCCCCCCAAAACACCTTGTCCCCATGTTGATGAGGACAAGGGCCTCATCCCCACAACCCTGGCCGGTGGTTGTGGGGGTCTGCGGGCGGGGGGCTTATCGGAATCTGGAAGCCCCCTTTAACAAGGGGACCCCCAGATCCCGGCCCCCCCCCTGTGTGAAATGGTAAGGGGGTACATAAGTACCCCTACCATTTCACGAAGAAAGTGTCAAAAATGTTAAAAATGACAAGAGACAGTTTTTGACAATTCCTTTATTTAAATGCTTCTTCTTTCTTCTATCTTCCTTCATCTTCTGGTTCTTCTGGTTCTTCTGGCTCTTCTGGTTCTTCCTCCGGCGTTCTCGTCCAGCATCTCCTCCGCGGCGTCTTCTGTCTTCTTCTCCTCGGGCCGCTCCGCACCCATGGCATGGGGGGGAGGCTCCCGCTCTTCTTCTTTTCTTCTCTTCTTCTCTTCTTCATTTTCTTCTCCGGGCCGCTCCGCAATCCATGCTGGCATGGAGGGAGGCTCCCGCTGTGTGACGGCGCTCCTCGTCTGACAGTTCTTAAATAACGGGGGGCGGGGCCACCCGGTGACCCCGCCCCCCTCTGACGCACGGTGACTTGACGGGACTTCCTTGTGGCATTCCCCGTGACGTCACAGGGAAGTCCCGTCAAGTCACCGTGCGTCAGGGGGGGCGGGGTCACCGGGTGGCCCCACCCCCCGTTATTTAAGAACTGTCAGACGAGGAGCGCCGTCACACAGCGGGAGCCTCCCTCCATGCCAGCATGGATTGCGGAGCGGCCCGGAGAAGAAAAGAAGAAAAGAAGAAGAGAAGAAAAGAAGAAGAGAAGAGCGGGAGCCTCCCCCCCATGCCATGGGTGCGGAGCGGCCCGAGGAGAAGAAGATAGAAGATGCCGCGGAGGAGATGCTGGACGAGAACACCGGAGGAAGAACCAGAAGAGCCAGAAGAACCAGAAGAACCAGAAGATGAAGGAAGATAGAAGAAAGAAGAAGCATTTAAATAAAGGAATTGTCAAAAACTGTCTCTTGTCATTTTTAACATTTTTGACACTTTTTTCATGAAATGGTAGGGGTACTTATGTACCCCCTTACCATTTCACACAGGGGGGGGGCCGGGATCTGGGGGTCACCTTGTTAAAGGGGGCTTCCAGATTCCGATAAGCCCCCCGCCCGCAGACCCCCACAACCACCGGCCAGGGTTGTGGGGATGAGGCCCTTGTCCTCATCAACATGGGGACAAGGTGTTTTGGGGGGCTACCCCAAAGCACCCTCCCAATGTTGAGGGCATGTGGCCTGGTACGGTTCAGGAGGGAGGGGGGCCGCACTCTCGTCCCCCCCTCTTTTCCTGCGGCCTGCCAGGTTGCGTGCTCGGATAAGGGTCTGGTATGGATTTTTGGGGGGACCCCACGCCGTTTTTTTTTTTTTTTTTTGGCGCGGGGTTCCCCTTAAAATCCATACCAGACCTGAAGGGTCTGGTATGGAATTTAGGGGGAACCCCACGTCATTTTTTTTTTTAAATTTTGGCCGGGGTACCCCTTAATATCCATACCAGACCTGAAGGGCCTGGTATGGAATTTAGGGGGACTCCCACGTCATTTTTTTTTTTTAATTTTGGTTCGGGGTTCCCCTTTGGGGAATTCCCATGCCGTTTTTATCAATGAACTTCTATGTGTATTGTCGGCAATGCAATAGCCGCGAGTAGTTTTAAATGAGTTTTTTCCTTCAAAATGTCATTTTGCTGTCAGACTGTTCTAAACACAGGAAACATGCGCCCCTTTACAGGCACACTATAGACACCCCCCAGGTACGAAATTTAAAGGGATATTACACTTTTATTGATTGACTTTAAGCATTATTAAAATCACTGCTCCTGAAAAAACGGCCGTTTTTAAAACTTTTTTTTGCATTGATCCATGTCCCCTGGGGCAGGACCCAGGTCCCCAAACACTTTTTATGACAATAACTTGCATATTAGCCTTTAAAATTAGCACTTTTGATTTCTCCCATAGACTTTTAAAGGGTGTTCCGCGGCATTCGAATTTGCCGCGAACACCCCAAATTGTTCGCTGTTCGGTGAACTTGCGAACAGCCAATGTTCGAGTCGAACATGAGTTCGACTCGAACTCGAAGCTCATCCCTACTCACTGGTCATATCGGACACTGCAATCATGATTGTGTTGTACTATGCTCCCAATAAGCGCCCGACAGGTTTTATTTCACATCTTTTCCAAGTGGTGGAAAGCACAAATTTGGAGCGGTTGTTCTTTGTGGGGATCCCAATCAAACCATTTTTCCATTCCTTGACAAATCCCCACCAGCCCTGTCCTCTAGCCCAAGTAAATTGACTTTCTAACATCTACTAACCAAGCACAACCTAGTAGACACCTGGCGTGAAATCAGTCCTGTTAGTAGGCGCTGAACATATTACTCTCATCCACACAATTCTTTCTCTCGTACTGTGTTGATCACGTATTTATTTCAACAAGTATGATCCCAGAGATCATTTCTCCAGTTATCACCCCTTTTTTCTGGACAGACCACTGTCCAGTATGCACCACCATAGTCTCCCCAATTCCCAGGATGCAAGATACTTCCTGGTGTATCAACAACACTACTCTCTCCCACCCCTCTCTGCTGTGACACTATGGGAAGCCCATAAAGCTGTCATCCGAGAGGGAGTTGATCCAACAGGCAGCATCCCTTAAGCAAGACAGTAAAATTTTATTAAAAAAATTAGAAGCAATCTTTAACCACTTGCCGACCGCCTCATGCAGATATACTGCGGCAGAATGGCACGGGCAGGCAGAGTAACGTATGGGTATGCTATTCCCCTCCCACAGGCTTGGGGCGCAATCATGCTCCCCGGTGCTGAGGTGGTTGGCATCGTTGAGTGGGAGGCTACTGATTCATGGCCTCTCTCTCACAATCACTCCTGACGAATGGGAAGCTTCCTCTGCTTCTGAAATGTAAACAGAAGCAGAGGAAATGATGTCATCTCTCCTCGTGGAGCCTTTTCGCTCCAGCTCCTGAGGAGAGAAGACATCATTGTGAGTTTGCACCAACAGCACACTAACACCGGTACACATAAGCACACAAACCACCCCCCAATCACCCTTCGATCCCCCCCCTGCACCCCCTGTCACAGTGACACCAATAGCAGTTTTGATTTTTTTACTGATCACTGCATTGGTGTCATTTTGTGACTGTTATAAGTGTTAGGGCAATTAGTGGTACGCGCCTTTAGGTCTAGGGCACCCCCTAACCTTTCCTAATAAAGGTTTAACCCCTTGATCACCCCTCAGTTAACCCTTTCACCCCCTGTTGGCAGTGTCACTAATCGATCATTTTTCTGATTGCTGCATAAGTGTCACGGGTGACGGTATAGCCTGTTAGTTATTTAGGTTCATCGTCAGCTTTTTATAGCATCAGGTACCCCCATATACTAGTTAATAAAGGTTTTAACCCCGTGATTGCCTCCTAGTTAACCCTTTCTCCCCCTGTCACCAAAGATCACCGTATAAATGTCACGGGTGACGCTAGCTAGCCAGTTAGTTATTTAGGTTCACCGTAAGCTTTTTATAGCGTCAGGTTCCCCCATATACTACCTAATAAAGGTTTTAACCCTCTGATTGCTCCCTAGTTAACCCTTTCACCAGTGATCACCGTATAAGTGTTACGGGTGACGCTGGTCAGTTTGTTTTTTTTATACCTGCCGTTTATTACCCAATAAAGGTTTAACCCCCTGATCGCCCAGGGGGTAATATCAGTTAGGTTTTTGTGTCAGTCAGGGTCTGCATCTCCCCAGGCTGCGTCAGATTAGTGCCAGTACCACTAACACCCACACAAGCAGCATACACCTCCCTTAGTGGTATAATGTCTGAACGGATCGATATCTGATCTGATCAGATCTATACTAGCGTCCCCAGCAGATACCTGCTAGCACCTGTCCCTCCCTGCATTTTGTCCCTCTGCCCAGCCCACCCAAGTGCAGTATCAATCGATCACTGTCACTTACAAAACACTAAACACATAACTGCAGCGTTCGCAGAATTAGGCCTGATCCCTGTGATCGCTAACAGTTTTTTTGGTACCCTTTGATACAGTTGCTGACAGCCTAGGAGCTTTTTTACCTATGGTTTCACTACTGTACCAGTAAATTTAGAGCCCAAAATGGCAAATCAAAGGTACAGTAGTGAAGAGGCCTACACGTTTCTGAGCATGACAGATAGTGAAGAGGAAGTCACTCATCTGTCAGATTCAAGCTCAGAATACGATCCCGTAAACCGCAGCAGCTCCATGACAGATAGCTCTGATGACGGAGTTGTGGTCCCTGCCAAGGTCAGGCGTACCAGACCCCAATCTTCTTCTGCTGTGGTTGAGGTGCAAGAAAAGTAGGGCTCTCGTATGGAGCAGAGAACTACTAGTGCCGCTCATCCTTCTGGTGAACTGGCAAGCACCAGCAGCCTGGTCATACATCCAGCACTGCAGTATCACGTAGTGATGTGGCGAGTCCATAAGTGCAGTTCAAGCTGGCGAGGTGGTAAGCACAAGTAGTGTCCCGCTGCCACCAAGAAGATAAAGACAGGTCCGTCATGCCCATAGTGCCCTTCCAGCAGAATTTGCCAAACCCTAACTGGGAGCCCACCATTTCTGCAGCACCCATACTTCCCCCATTCACTGGCCAACCTGGAATTCAGGTGGAAACAGTTGATTTTACGTCACTTTTTATTCACTGTTTTTCACTGAAGATCTCTATAGATCTATTGTGGACCAAAGTAATTTGTATGCTGGTTAATTCATTGCCGCTAATCCCCAGTCCTCCCTTGCCAGAGATTAGAAACCAATTACGGTTTCCGAATTTAAGACCTTTCTGGGCCTATCCCTCGACATGGGAATAGTTAAAATGAGTATGTTGCGGTCATATTGGTCCACTGACCAAATTTACCATATGCCTGTGTTCTCTGTCTCCATAAGCAGGGCATGATACGAGCAGATCTTGCGGTTCATGCACTTCAACAATAATGAACTCTGTCGTCCTCGTGGAGACCCTGGATACGATCATCTCTACAAAATTTGGCCCTTCGTAAACCACTTCAAGGAACATTTTGCAGCCTTGTTTACTCTCAATCAAGTCTGCATTAATAAGTCCCTGATTTAGTTTACTGGCCCCTTGTCGTTCAAACAGTATCTTCCCAGCAAGCATGCCAGATACAGGGTCAAGATGTATAAGCTCTGTGACAGGGGCACAGGCTATACCTGTAGTTTTATGGTTTATGAGGGAAGAGATAGTCACGTAGAGCCGCCGAACTGCCCAGATTACATAAGAAGCACTGGCAAGATTGTGTGTGACTTGGTGTCACCCTTATTCGGAAAGGGGTACCATTTGTATGTGGACAATTATTACACAAGCGTGCCACTTTTTAGTCACTTGTTTGATCATCAGATTGGCGCATGTGGCAGCATGCAATCTAATCGCTGGGGATTACCCCAGAGGCTTGTAGATTCCTGTCTTAGGCTGGGGGAGAGAGCCTGCTTGAAGTGTAATAACTTGCTCGCTGTGAAGTGGAGGGATAATAAGAATGTTTTCTTTCTGTCCTCCCTTCATGCAGACACGACAGTCCAAATTCCTACGGCGACTGGTGTTGTGGAGAAACCCCTCTGTGTCCACAAATATAACCAAAATATGGGAGGGGTGGACCTCAACGACCAGTTGTTGGCGCCGTACCTAGTTGCCCGTAAGGCCAGACACTGGTATAAAAAAGTGTCTGTATACTTATTTCAACTGGCTTTGCTGAACGCTCATGTGCTATACAGAGCTTCAGGATGGACTGGATCCTTCCTTAAATTCCAGGAAGAGATCGTCAGAGCCCTTCTGTTTCCAGACGGTGCTCCACCTCACCTTCCCAATCGAAACGCAGTAAGCCAGCTGCATGAGAGGCATTTTCCATATGTCCTCCCGAGTACCCCTACCCACTGAGCCCCCCAAAGAAGATGTCTTGTCTGTAGCAAGCGTGGATATAGGCGTGACACCCACTATTATTGTACCTCCTGTCCTGACAATCCTGGTCTTTGCATTGGTGAATGTTTTGAGTGCTACCATACACTAGTGGAGTTTTAGCGTAGGGTACAGCACTGCACAGACTAGGACACACTTTCACAGGGTCTCCCAAGATGCCATCGCATTTTGAGAGACCTGATCCTGAGAGAACCGAACCGTTACAGTTACTGTTACAAATAAAAGTGTAAAAAAAAAGAGGAAATAAAAAAATACACAAAAAATATATAAAATAAAAAAAACAAAAATAGTTGTTGTTTTATTGTTCTCTCTCGCTCTCTCTATTCTCTCTCTATTGTTCTGCTCTTTTTTACTGTATTCTATTCTGCAATGTTTTATTGTTATTATGTTTTATCATGTTTGCTTTTCAGGTATGTCATTTCTTATACTTTACCGTTTACTGTGTTTTATTTACCATTGTTTTGTTTTCAGGTATGCCATTCAGCTGCAGCGCGGATTTATTTATCTTGAAAGCAACAGCGCTTGCTCCCACGATACATAAAGCCGTGACTCCAGCGCTGTAGGAGGTGATTTCACCACCACCACAGTTAAAAAAAAAAAAGAGCATATATGCCGAAGCATGGGGGCAGCAGGGGTGGAGGATCGATTTGCTCCTAATTTTGGGGCGGATGCCCCCATGCTTCGGCATATATATATATTTTAGGCACAGATTGCATTAAAAAATGTTTTATTTTTTACTATTTTTTTTTGTATTTGCTTTGCCGGTATGGTATGTTTTACTGCTATACTGTAATATTACTTTGTTTTATTGTTAACCATCATTTGCTTAGCAGGTATGCCATTCAGTTGCAGCACGTTTTTTTTTCATCTTGACAGCAACAGTGTGTGCTCCCACGATACATAAAGCAGTGACTCCAGCGCTGTAGGAGGTGATTTCACCACCACAGTTAAAAAAAAGAGCATATATGCCGAAGCATGGGGGCAGCAGGGGTGGAGGAGTGATTTGCTCCTAACTTTTGGGGAGGATGCCCCCATGCTTTGGCCTATATTTTTTAGGCCATTCAGCTGCAGTACTGATTTATGTATCTTGACAGTAACAGTGTTTGCTCCTATGATAGATAAAGCTGTGACTCCAGCGGTGTAGGAGGTGATTTCACCACCACAGTTAAAAACAAAATTGTGCATGTATGCCCATCATTAGAAGTGGGTGGATGAAGGGAGGTATTCTAATTGTGGGCATACCCACCAATAAATCTCTTTTTTTTTTGTTCAGCCCACAGGCAAGACTTTAACTCTGCAAATGCTGACGCCCTCTTCTCCTGTATCGCCCTCCCAGCCCTTAATCAGGAACAGCAAGATCTACTTGAGCGCCCTATTACAGACTTGGAGGTCACAGTAGCCATTAAAGCTTTGAAACCAAATAAAAGACTGGGACCAGATGGGTTTTCGGCGGCTTACTACAAACAAAAATTTGTGCCCATTTTGACGCCTATGTTAACTGGAGCCTTCAATTTTCTGCTGTCAGGCACTCATTTATATCTGAAACTCTAACTTCTATAATCTCTATGTTACCCAAACCTAAATCGGATTCCTCCTCATGGACCAACTATAGTCCTATCTCTCTCCTCAAACTAGACATGAAATTACTAGCCAAGATTCTCGCAACCCAACTGAATACCAATATAGGTTGGTTAATACACCGTGACCAAATGGGATTTATGCCAACTCGTCAAGCCGGCGATAATGTTAGACGAGCCCTCCTACTCTCACACGAAGCTAAGGCTAGATACATTCCAACGTGCCTCCTATCCCTTGACATTGGGAAAGTGCTTGACTCTGTCACTTGGCCATATCTACAATACACTCTCCAGCGTTGGGGTTTTGGGAACCACTTCCTGATCTGGGTCTTCTCAGTGATGATCGATATTAGGAGCGGTACTGGGCAGCGGTGTCCCCTTTCCCCATTACTATTTGCTTTACTCATCAAACCATTGGCACAACTGATTAGGTCGGACCCTGATGTCAAGGGGATAGAACTGGGTGGTCACTACCATAAAGTATGCCTTTTTGTGGAAAGATATACTCATATTCTTAGCATATTATCACAAACTGCTTGCCATATTAGGTAGCTTTGCCCAGATCTCTGGACTACATGTTAACCCCAAAAAATCTAATGCACTCAACATTTCCCTATCACGGTCTTTCCTTCAACAAGCTAGGACCTCCCTGCCATTCACTTGGGTGACTCATCAACCCCCTTACTTAGGGGTGCAACACACTGCCTCGATAGCTGACCTCTTTGCAGCTAACTACTTACCCCTCCTAAGACCGGTAGCTAGTTTCATAATGCAATGGTCCTCCCTTCCCTTATCCTGGCTAGGTAGGGTCAATGCCACGAAAATGTCAATATTGCCTACATTTTTATATCTTTTCAGAGTACTTCCCATCCCTGTACCATCATATTTTTTATGCCTTACGCAATGCAGAGTGATGTCCTACATATGGGGTGATACCAAACCTTGTATCCCTAAATCCCTAAATCTTCTCTATCTTTCTAAACTGAGTGGTGGTCTGGGCATCCCAAATTTGTCATCTTACATTTACGCAGCACAACTCACACAACTGCCCAAGTACCACGCAACAGAAGAAACGCCACCGTGGGCAGCAGTCAAATGTATTGACTGTGACCCCATCTCTGTAGCAAACATGCTGTGGCTCCAACTGAAAGACAGAGCTTGCATTTCGAACCCCTTTACTAAACACTCCCTAACCATCTGGGACAAATTTAGGGACACTTGTAATCTTCAATCCCCCCATTACCCCCTCCTTTCCTTCCTCAGAAATCCAACATTTTATCCAGCTTGGGAATCTCCTGCAGAATTCACAGCCTGGTCCACATCGAATC